>NC_139736.1:19012163-19713163 GCF_964211835.1 Anser anser
CGCGGCAGCCGCTCCAGCCCCTCCAGCCGCGCCAGCCTCTCCATCCGCGGCAGCCGCTCCAGCCGCAACCGAGTGGAGCGGCTGCCACGGCTGAAGGGCTACCGCGGCTGGAGCGGCTGCCGCGGCTGTAGCAGTGCAGTGAGTCCAGGGAGTGCACTGGCACCACTGGGGATGCAGCGCAGTGACTCCAGAGAGTGCACTGACACCACTGGGGATGCACTTCAGTCAGTCCAGTGAGTGTACTGGCACCACTGGGGATGCACTGCAGTGAGTCCAGAGAGTGCACTGGCACCAATGATAATGCACTTCAGTGAGTCCAGAGAGTGCACTGGCACCACTGGGGATGCAGTGCAGTGAGTCCAGAGAGTGCACTGTCACCTTTGGGGATGCACTGCAGTGTCTGCAGAGAGTGCCCTGGCACCACTAGGGATGCAGTGCAGTGAGTCCAGTGAGTGTACTGGCACCACTGGGGATGCAGCGCAGTGAGACCAGAGAGTGCACTGGCACCACTGAGAATGCACTTCAGTGTGTCTAGAGAGTGTACTGGCACCATTGGTGATGCACTGCAGTGAGTCCAGAGAGTGCACTGGCACCACTGTGGATGCAGTGCAGTGAGTCCAGAGAGAGCACTGGCAGCACAGGGGATGCAGTGCAGTGAGTCCAGAGAGTGCACTGGGACCACCGGGAATGCACTGCAGTGAGTCCAGAGAGTGCACTGGCAGCACTCGGGATGCAGTGCAGTGAGTCCAGAGTGCATTAGCACCAATAGGGATGCATTGACCCGAGTCCAGAGAGTGCACTGGCACCACTGGGGATGCACTGCAGTCACTCCAGAGAGTGCACTGGCACCACTGGGGATGCGGTGCAGTGAGTACAGAGAGTGCACTTGCAGCACTGGGGATGCAGTGCAGTGAGTCCAGAGAGTGCACTGGAACCACTGGGGATGCGGTGGCGGGAGTCCAGAGAGTGCTTTGTCACCACTGGGAATGCAGTACAGTGAGTCCAGAGAGTGCACTGGCACCACTGGGGATGCAGCGCAGTGACTCTAGAGAGTGCACTGGCACCACTGGGGATGCGGTGCAGTGAGTCCAGAGAGAGCACTGGCACCACTCAGGGTGCAGTGCGGTGAGTCCAGAGAGTGCACTGCCACCACTGGGGATGCAGTACTGTGAGTCCAGAGAGTGCACTGGCACCACTGGGGATGCAGTGCAGTGAGTCCAGAGAGTGCACTGGCACCACTGCGGATGCAGTGACGCGAGTCCAGAGAGTGCACTGGCACCACTGGGGATGCACTGCAGTCACTCCAGAGACTGCACTGGCACCACTGGGGATGCGCTGCAGTGAGTCCAGAGAGTGCACTGGCACAACTAGGGATGCAGTGCAGTGAGTCCAGAGAGTGCACTGGCAGCACTGGGGATGCAGTGCAGTGAGTCCAGAGAGTGCACTGGCACCACAGTTGATGCACTCCAGTGAGTCCAGAGAGTGCACTTGCACCACGGGGGATGCAGTTCAGTGACGCCAGAGAGTGCACTGGCAGAATTGGGGTGCAGTGCAGTTAGTCCAGAGAGTGCACTGGCACCACTGGGGATGCAGTGCAGTGAGTCCAGAGAGTGCACTGGAACCACTGGGGATGCACTGCAGTGAGTCCTGAGAGTACACTGGCTCCACCGGGGATGCCCTGCAGTGAGTCCAGAGAGTGCACTGGCGATGCAGTGCAGTGAGTCCAGAGAGTGCACTGGCACCACTGGGGATGCAGCGCAGTGAGTCCAGAGAGTGCACTGGCCCCACTGGGGATGCACTGCAGTGAGTCCAGAGAGTGCACTGGCACTACTGGGGATGCAGTGCAGTGAGTCCAGAGAGTGCACTGGCACCACTGATAATGCACTTCAGTGAGTCCAGAGAGTGCACTGGCACCACTGGGGATGCAGTGCAGTGAGTCCAGAGATTGCACTGGCACCACTGGGGATGCAGTTCAGTGAGTCCAGAGAGTGCACTGGCAGCACTGGGGTTGCAGTGCAGTGAGTCCAGAGAGTGCACTGGCACCACTGAGAATGCACTTCAGTGAGTCCAGAGAGTGCACTGGCACCACTGGGGATGCAGTGCAGTGAGTTCAGAGATTGCACTGGGGATGCAGTGCTGTGACTCCAGAGAGCGCACTGGCACCACTGGGGATGCACTGCAGTGAGTCCAGAGAGTGCACTGGCACCACTGGGGATGCACTGCAGTGAGTCCAGAGAGTGCACTGGCACCACTGGGGATGCACTGCAGTGAGTCCAGAGAGTGCACTGTCACTACTGGGGATGCAGTGCAGTGAGTCCAGAGAGTGCACTGGCACCACTGAGAATGCACTTCAGTGAGTCCAGAGAGTGCACTGGCACCAGTGGGGATGCACTGCAGTGATTCCAGAGATTGCACTGGCACCACTGGGAATGCAGTACAGTGAGTCCACACAGTGCACTAGCACCACTGGTGATGCAGTGCAGTGAGTCCAGAGAGTGCACTGGCACCAGTGGGGATGCACTGCAGTGAGTCCAGAGAGTGCACTGGCACCACTGGGGATGCACTGCAGTGAGTCCAGAGAGTGCACTGTCACCACTGGGGATGCAGTACAGTGAGTCCACAGAGTGCACTGGCACCACTGGGGATGCAGTGCAGTGAGTCCAGAGAGTGCACTGGCACCACTGAGGATGCAGTGCAGTGAATCCAGTGAGTGCAATGGCACCACTGGGGATGCAGTGCAGTGAGTCCAGAGAGTGCACTGGCACTACTGGGGATGCAGTGCAGTGAGTCCAGAGAGTGCACTGGCACCACTGGGGATGCACTGCAGTGAGTCCAGAGAGTGCACTGTCACTACTGGGGATGCAGTGCAGTGAGTCCAGAGAGTGCACTGGCACCACTGGGGATGCAGTGCAGTGAGTCCAGAGAGTGCACTGGCACCACTGGTGATGCACTGCTGTGAGTCCAGAGAGTGCTCTTTCACCACAGGGGATGCAGTGCAGTGACTCAAGAGAGTGCACTGGCAGCACTGGGGATGCAGTGCAGTGAGTCCAGAGAGTGCACTGGCACCACTGGAGATGCAGTGCAGTGAGTCCAGAGAGTGCACTGGCACCACTGCGGATGCACTGCAGTGAGTCCAGAGAGTGCACTGGCTTCACTCGGGATGCACTGCAGTGAGTCCAGAGAGTGCACTGGCAACACTGGGAATGCACTGAAGTGAGTCCAGAGAGTGCACTGGCACCACTGAGAATGCACTTCAGTGAGTCCAGAGAGTGCACTGGCACCACTGGGGATGCACTGCAGTGAGTCCACAGAGTTCACTAGCAC
This sequence comes from Anser anser, assembly GCF_964211835.1. Lineage (NCBI taxonomy): Eukaryota > Metazoa > Chordata > Aves > Anseriformes > Anatidae > Anser > Anser anser. Next base: position 19,015,488 of record NC_139736.1, read on the forward strand.
CACTGGGGATGCAGTGCAGTGAGTCCAGAGAGTGCGCTGGGACCACTGGGGATGCAGTGCAGTGAGTCCAGAGAGTGCACGGGCACCACTGGGGATGCAGTGCAGTGAGTCCAGAGAGTGCAGTGGCACCACTGGGGATGCACTGCAGTGAGTCCAGAGAGTGCTTTGGCACCAGTGGGGATGCACTGCAGTTACTCCAGAGACTGCACTGGCACCACTGGGGATGCAGTGCAGTGAGTCCAGAGAGTGCACTGGCACCAGTGGGGATGCACTGCAGTGAGTCCAGAGAGTGCACTGGCACCACTGGGGATGCAGTGCAGTGAGTCCAGAGAGTGCACTGTCACCACTGGGGATGCAGTACAGTGAGTCCACAGAGTGCACTGGCACCACTGGGGATACAGTGCAGTGAATCCAGTGAGTGCACTGGCACCACTGGGGATGCAGTGCAGTGAATCCAGTGAGTGCACTGGCACCACTGGGGATGCAGTGCAGTGAGTCCAGAGAGTGCACTGGCACTACTGGGGATGCAGTGCAGTGAGTCCAGAGAGTGCACTGGCACCACTGGGGATGCACTGCAGTGAGTCCAGAGATTGCACTGGCACCACTGGGGATGCAGTACAGTGAGTCCACACAGTGCACTAGCACCACTGGGGATGCAGTGCAGTGAGTCCAGAGAGTGCACTGGCACCACTGAGGATGCAGTGCAGTGAGTCCAGAGAGTGCACTGGCACCACTGGTGATGCACTGCTGTGAGTCCAGAGAGTGCTCTTGCACCACAGGGGATGCAGTGCAGTGACTCAAGAGAGTGCACTGGCACCACTGGGGATGCAGTGCAGTGAGTCCAGAGAGTGCACTGGCACCACTGGGGATGCAGTGCAGTGAATCCAGTGAGTGCACTGGCACCACTGGGGATACAGTGCAGTGAGTCCAGAGAGTGCACTGGCACCACTGGGGATGCAGTGCAGTGAGTCCAGAGAGTGCACTGGCACCACTGGGGATGCATTGCAGTGAGTCAAGAGAGTGCACTGGCACCACAGATAATGCAGTACAGTGAGTCCAGTGAGTGCACTGGCACCACTGGGGATGTAGTGCAGTGACTCGAGAGAGTGCACTTGCACCACTCGGGATGCAGTGCAGTGAGTCCAGAGAGTGCACTGTCACCACTGGGGATGCAGTGCAGTGTGTCCAGACAGTGCACTGGCACCACTGGGGATGCACTGCAGTGAGTCCAGAGATTGCACTGGCACCACTGTGGATGCAGTGCAGTGAGTCCAGAGACTTCACTGGCACCACTGGGAATGCAGAGAAGTAAGTGCAGAGAGTGCACTGGCACCACTGGGGATGCAGTGCAGTGAGTCCAGAGAGTGCACTGGCACCACTGGGGATGCAGTGCAGTGAGTCCAGAGAGTGCACTGGCACCACCTGTGATGCAGTGCAGTGAGTCCAGAGAGTGCACTGGCACCAATGGGGCTGCAGTGCAGTGAGTCCAAAGAGTGCACTGGCACCACTGGGAATGCACTGTAGTGAGTCCAGAGAGTGCACTGGCACCACTGGGGATGCACTGCAGTGAGTCCAGAGAGTGCACTGGCACCACTGGGGATGCAGCGCAGTGACTCTAGAGAGTGCACTGGCACCACTGGGGATGCGGTGCAGTGAGTCCAGAGAGTGCACTGGCACCACTCAGGGTGCAGTGCGGTGAGTCCAGAGAGTGCACTGGCACCACTGGGGATGCAGTACAGTGAGTCCAGAGAGTGCACTGGCACCACTGGGGATGCAGTGCAGTGAGTCCAGAGAGTGCACTGGCACCACTGGGGATGCACTGCAGTGAGTCCAGAGTGCACTGGCACCACTGGGGATGCAGTGACGCGAGTCCAGAGAGTGCACTGGCAGCACTGGGGATACAGTGACGCGAGTGCAGAGAGTGCACTGGCACCACTGGGGATGCACTGCAGTCACTCCAGAGAGTGCACTGGCACCACTGGGGATGCGCTGCAGTGAGTCCAGAGAGTGCACTGGCACAACTAGGGATGCAGTGCAGTGAGTCCAGAGAGTGCACTGGCACCACAGGTGATGCACTCCAGTGAGTCCAGAGAGTGCACTTGCACCACGGGGGATGCTGTTCAGTGACGCCAGAGAGTGCACTGGCAGCATTGGGGTGCAGTGCAGTGAGTCCAGAGAGTGCACTGGCACCACTGCGGATGCAGTGCAGTGAGTCCAGAGAGTGCACTGGCACCACTGGGGATGCACTGCAGTGAGTCCTGAGAGTACACTGGCTCCTCCGGGGATGCCCTGCAGTGAGTCCAGAGAGTGCACTGGCGATGCAGTGCAGTGAGTCCAGAGAGTGCACTGGCACCACTGGGGATGCAGTGCAGTGAGTCCAGAGAGTGCACTGGCACCACTGAGAATGCACTTCAGTGAGTCCAGAGAGCGCACAGGCACCACTGGGGATGCAGTGCAGTGAGTCCAGAGAGTGCAGTGGCACCACTGGTGATGCAGTTTAGTGAGTCCAGAGAGTGCACTGGCACCACTGGGGATGCACTGCAGTGAGTCCACAGAGCTCACTAGCACCACTGGGGATGCAGTGCAGTGATTCCAGAGAGTGCGCTGGAACCACTGGGGATGCAGTGCAGTGAGTCCAGAGAGTGCACGGGCACCACTGGGGATGCACTGCAGTGAGTCCAGAGAGTGCAGTGGCACCACTGGGGATGCACTGCAGTGAGTCCAGAGAGTGCTTTGGCACCAGTGGGGATGCACTGCAGTTAATCCAGAGACTGCACTGGCACCACTGGGGATGCAGTGCAGTGAGTCCAGAGAGTGCACTGGCACCAGTGGGGATGCACTGCAGTTAGTCCAGAGAGTGCACTGGCACCACTGGGGATGCACTGCAGTGAGTCCAGAGAGTGCACTGGCACCACTGGGGATGCACTTCAGTGAGTCCACAGAGTGCACTGGCACCACTGGGGATGCAGTGCAGTGAGTCCAGAGAGTGCACTGGCACCACTGGGGATGCAGTGCAGTGAATACAGTGAGTGCACTGGCACCACTGGGGATGCAGTGCAGTGAGTCCAGACAGTGCACTGGCACTACTGGGGATGCAGTGCAGTGAGTCCAGAGAGTGCACTGGCACCACTGGGGATGCACTGCAGTGAGTCCAGAGAGTGCACTGTCACTACTCGGAATGCAGTGCAGTGAGTCCAGAGAGTGCACTGGCACCACTGGGGATGCAGTGCAGTGAGTCCTGAGAGTGCACTGGCACCACTGGGGATGCACTGCAGTGAGTCCAGAGATTGCACTGGCACCACTGGGGATGCAGTAGAGTGAGTCCACACAGTGCACTAGCACCACTGGAGATGAAGTGCAGTGAGTCCAGAGAGTGCACTGGCACCACTGGGGATGCAGTGCAGTGAGTCCAGAGAGTGCACTGGCACCACTGGGGATGCACTGCTGTGAGTCCAGAGAGTGCTCTTGCACCACAGGGGATGCAGTGCAGTGACTCAAGAGAGTGCACTGGCAGCACTGGGGATGTAGTGCAGTGAGTCCAGAGAGTGCACTGGCACCACTGGGGATGCAGTGCAGTGACTCGAAAGAGTGCACTGGCACCACTGGGGATGCACTGCAGTGAGTCCAGTGAGTGCACTGGCACCACTGGGGATGCAGTGCAGTGAGTCCAGAGAGTGCACTGGCACCACTGGGGAAGCAGTGCAGTGAGTCCAGAGAGTGCAGTGGCACCACTAGGGATGCAGTGCAGTGAGTCCAGAGAGTGCACTGGCAGCACTGGGGATGCAGTGCAGTGAGTCCAGAGAGTGCACTGGCACCACTGGGGATGCAGTTCAGTGAGTCCAGAGAGTGCACTGGCACCACTGAGGATGCAGTGCCGTGAGACCAGAGAGTGCACTGGCACCACTGAGAATGCACTTCAGAGAGTCCAGAGAGTGCACTGGCACCACTGGGGATGCACTGCAGTGAGTCCAGAGATTGCACTGGCACCACTGGGGATGCAGTGCTGTGACTCCAGAGAGCGCACAGGCACCACTGGGAATGCAGTGCAGTGAGTCCAGAGAGTGCACTGGCACCACTGGGGATGTACTGCAGTGAGCCCAGAGAGTGCACTGGCACCAGTGGGGATGCACTGCAGTGAGTCCAGTTAGTGCACTGGCACCACTGGGGAAGCAGTGCAGTGAGTCCAGAGAGTGCACTGGCACCACTGGGGATGCACTTCAGTGAGTCCAGAGAGTGCACTGGCACCACTGGGGATGCAGTGCAGTGAGTCCAGTGAGTGTACTGGCACAAATGGGGATGCAGTGCAGTGAGTCCATAGAGTGCACTGGCACCACTGAGAATGCACTTCAGTGAGTCCAGAGAGTGCACTGGCACCACTGGGGATGCACTTCAGTGAGTCCAGAGAGTGCACTGGCACCACTGGGGATGCAGTGCTGTGACTCCAGAGAGTGCACTGGCACCACTGGGGATGCAGTGCAGTGAGTCCAGAGAGTGCACTGGCACCACTGGGGATGCGGTGCCGGGAGTCCAGAGAGTGCTTTGGCACCAGTGGGGATGCACTGCAGTTACTCCAGAGACTGCACTGGCACCACTGGGGATGCAGTGCAGTGAGTCCAGAGAGTGCACTGGCACCACTGGGGATGCACTGCAGTGAGTCCAGAGAGTGCACTGTCACCACAGGGGATGCACTGCAGTGAGTCCAGATAGTGCATTGTCACCACTGGGGATGCAGTGCAGTGAGTCCACAGAGTGCACTGGCACCACTGGGGATGCAGTGCAGTGAGTCCAGAGAGTGCACTGGCACCACTGGGGATGCACTGCAGTGAATCCAGTGAGTGCACTGGCACCACTGGGGATACAGTGCAGTGAGTCCAGAGAGTGCACTGGCACCACTGGGGATGCAGTGCAGTGAGTCCAGAGAGTGCACTGGCACCACTGGGGATGTAGTGCAGTGACTCGAGAGAGTGCACTTGCACCACTGGGGATGCAGTGCAGTGAGTCCAGAGAGTGCACTGGCACCACTGGGGATGCACTGCAGTGAGTCCAGAGAGTGCACTGGCACCACTGCGGATGCAGTGCAGTGAGTCCAGATAGTGCACTGGCACCACTGGTGATGCACTGCAGTGAGTCCAGAGATTGCACTGGCACCACTGTGGATTCAGTGCAGTGAGTCCAGAGACTTCACTGGCACCACTGGGAATGCAGAGAAGTGAGTGCAGAGAGTGCACTGGCCCCACTGGGGATGCAGTGCAGTGAGTCCAGAGAGTGCACTGGCACCACTGGGGATGCAGTGCAGTGAGTCCAGAGAGTGCACTGGCACCACCTGTGATGCAGTGCAGTGAGTCCAGAGAGTGCACTGGCACCAATGGGTCTGCAGTGCAGTGAGTCCAAAGAGTGCACTGGCACCACTGGGGATGCAGTGCAGTGAGTCCAGAGAGTGCACTGGCACCACTGGTGATGCAGTACAGTGAGTCCAGAGAGTGCACTGGCACCACTGGGGATGCACTGCAGTGAGTCCAGAGAGTGCACTGGCACCACTGGGGATGCACTACAGTGAGTCCAGAGATTGCACTGGCACCACTGGGGATGCAGTGCAGTGAGTCCAGAGAGTGCAATGGCACCACTGGGGATGCAGTGCATTGAGTCCAGAGAGTGCACTGGCACAACTGGGGATGCACTTCAGTGAGTCCAGAGAGTGCACTGGCACTACTGGGGATGCAGTGCAGTGAGTCCAGAGAGTGCACTGGCACCACTGGGGATGCACTGCAGTGAGTCCAGAGAGTACACTGGCACTAGTGGGGATGCAGTGCAGTGAGTCCACAGAGTGCACTGGCACCACTGGGGATGTGTCCAGTGAGTCCAGTGAGTGCACTGGCTCCACTGGGGATGCAGTGCAGTGAGTCCAGAGAGTACACTGGCACCAGTGGGGATGCAGTGCAGTGAGTCCAGAGAGTGCACTGGCACCACTGGGGATGCAGTGCAGTCAGTCCAGTGAGTGCACTGGCACCACTGGGAGTGCAGTACAGTGAGTCCAGAGAGTGCACTGACACCACTGGGGATGCACTGCAGTGAGTCCAGACAGTGCACTGGCACCACTGGGGATGCCCTGAAGTGAGTCCAGAGAGTGCACTGGCACCACTGGGGATGCAGTGCAGTGAGTCCAGAGAGTGCACTGGCACCACTGGGGATGCAGTGCAGTGAGTCCAGAGAGTGCACTGGCACCACTGGGGCTTCAGTGCAGTGAGTCCAGAGAGTGCACTGGCACCACTGGGGATGCACTGCAGTGAGTCCAGAGAGTGCACTGGCACCACTGGGGATGCACTGCAGTGAGTCCAGAGAGTGCACTGTCACCACTGGGGATGCAATACAGTGAGTCCACAGAGTGCACTGCCACCAGTGGGTATGCAGTACAGTGAGTCCAGAGAGTGCACTGGCACCACTGGGGATGCAGTGCAGTGAGTCCAGAGAGTGCACTGGCACCACTGGGGATGCGGTGCTGGGAGTCCAGAGAGTGCTTTGGCACCAGTGGGGATGCAGTGCAGTTACTCCAGAGACTGCACTGGCACCACCGGGGATGCAGTGCAGTGAGTCCAGAGAGTGCACTGGCACCACTGGGGATGCAGTGCAGTGAGTCCAGAGATTGCACTGGCACCCCTGGGGATGCAGTGCTGTGACTCCAGAGAGCGCACTGGCACCACTGGGGATGCAGTGCAGTGAGTCCAGAGAGTGCACTGGCACCACTGGGGATGCTCTGCAGTGAGCCCAGAGAGTGCACTGGCACCAGTGGGGATGCACTGCAGTGAGTCAAGTGAGTGCACTGGCACCACTGGGGAAGCAGTGCAGTGAGTCCAGAGAGTGCACTGGCACCACTGGTGATGCAGTGCAGTGAGTCCAGAGAGTGCACTGGCACCACTGGGGATGCAGTGCAGTGAGTCCAGTGAGTGTACTGGCACCACTGGGGATGCAGTGCAGTGAGTCCAGAGAGTGCACTGGCACCACTGAGAATGCACTTCAATGAGTCCAGAGAGTGCACAGGCACCACTGGGGATGCACTGCAGTGAGTCCAGAGAGTGCAGAGCCACCACTGGGGATGCACTGCAGTGAGTCCAGAGAGTGCTTTGGCACCAGTGGGGATGCACTGCAGTTAATCCAGAGACTGCACTGGCACCACTGGGGATGCAGTGCAGTGAGTCCAGAGAGTGCACTGGCACCAGTGGGGATGCACTGCAGTGAGTCCAGAGTGTGCACTGGCACCACTGGGGATGCAGTACAGTGAGTCCACAGAGTGCACTGGCACCACTGGGGATGCAGTGCAGTGAGTCCAGAGAGTGCACTGGCACCACTGGGGATGCAGTGCAGTGAATCCAGTGAGTGCACTGGCACCACTGGGGATGCAGTGCAGTGAGTCCAGAGAGTGCACTGGCACTACTGGGGATGCAGTGCAGTGAGTCCAGAGAGTGCACTGGCACCACTGGGAATGCACTGCAGTGAGTCCAGAGAGTGCACTGTCACTACTGGGGATGCAGTGCAGTGAGTCCAGAGAGTGCACTGGCACCACTGGGGATGCAGTGCAGTGAGTCCTGAGAGTGCACTGGCACCACTGGGGATGCACTGCAGTGAGTCCAGAGATTGCACTGGCACCACTGGGGATGCAGTACAGTGAGTCCAGAGAGTGCTCTTGCACCACAGGGGATGCAGTGCAGTGACTCAAGAGAGTGCACTGGCAGCACTGGGGATGCAGTGCAGTGAGTCCAGAGAGTGCACTGGCACCACTGGGAGTGCAGTACAGTGAGTCCAGAGAGTGCACTGGCACCACTGGGGATGCACTGCAGTGAGTCCAGACAGTGCACTGGCACCACTGGGGATGCACTGCAGTGAGTCCAGACAGTGCACTGGCACCACTGGGGATGCCCTGCAGTGAGTCCAGAGAGTGCACTGGCACCACTGGGGATGCAGTGCAGTGAGTCCAGAGAGTGCACTGGCACCACTGGGGATGCAGTGCAGTGAGTCCAGAGAGTGCACTGGCACCACTGGGGCTTCAGTGCAGTGAGTCCAGAGAGTGCACTGGCACCACTGGGGATGCACTGCAGTGAGTCCAGAGAGTGCACTGGCACCACTGGGGATGCACTGCAGTGAGTCCAGAGAGTGCACTGTCACCACTGGGGATGCAGTACAGTGAGTCCACAGAGTGCACTGGCACCACTGGGGATGCAGTGCAGTGAGTCCAGAGAGTGCACTGGCACCACTGGGGATGCGGTGCTGGGAGTCCAGAGAGTGCTTTGGCACCAGTGGGGATGCAGTGCAGTTACTCCAGAGACTGCACTGGCACCACCGGGGATGCAGTGCAGTGAGTCCAGAGAGTGCACTGGCACCACTGGGGATGCAGTGCAGTGAGTCCAGAGATTGCACTGGCACCACTGGGGATGCAGTGCTGTGACTCCAGAGAGCGCACTGGCACCACTGGGGATGCAGTGCAGTGAGTCCAGAGAGTGCACTGGCACCACTGGGGATGCTCTGCAGTGAGCCCAGAGAGTGCACTGGCACCAGTGGGGATGTACTGCAGTGAGTCCAGTGAGTGCACTGGCACCACTGGGGAAGCAGTGCAGTGAGTCCAGAGAGTGCACTGGCACCACTGGTGATGCAGTGCAGTGAGTCCAGAGAGTGCACTGGCACCACTGGGGATGCAGTGCAGTGAGTCCAGTGAGTGTACTGGCACCAAATGGATGCACTGCAGTGAGTCCAGAGAGTGCACTGGCACCACTGAGAATGCACTTCAATGAGTCCAGAGAGTGCACTGGCACCACTGGGGATGCACTGCAGTGAGTCCAGAGAGTGCAGAGCCACCACTGGGGATGCACTGCAGTGAGTCCAGAGAGTGCTTTGGCACCAGTGGGGATGCACTGCAGTTACTCCAGAGACTGCACTGGCACCACTGGGGATGCAGTGCAGTGAGTCCAGAGAGTGCACTGGCACCACTGGGGATGCACTGCAGTGAGTCCAGAGAGTGCACTGGCACCACTGGGGATGCAGTACAGTGAGTCCACAGAGTGCACTGGCACCACTGGGGATGCAGTGCAGTGAGTCCAGAGAGTGCACTGGCACCACTGGGGATGCAGTGCAGTGAATCCAGTGAGTGCACTGGCACCACTGGGGATGCAGTGCAGTGAGTCCAGAGAGTGCACTGGCACTACTGGGGATGCAGTGCAGTGAGTCCAGAGAGTGCACTGGCACCACTGGGGATGCACTGCAGTGAGTCCAGAGAGTGCACTGTCACTACTGGGGATGCAGTGCAGTGAGTCCAGAGAGTGCACTGGCACCACTGGGGATGCAGTGCAGTGAGTCCTGAGAGTGCACTGGCACCACTGGGGATGCACTGCAGTGAGTCCAGAGATTGCACTGGCACCACTGGGGATGCAGTACAGTGAGTCCACACAGTGCACTAGCACCACTGGGGATGCAGTGCAGTGAGTCCAGAGAGTGCACTGGCACCACTGGGGATGCAGTGCAGTGAGTCCAGAGAGTGCACTGGCACCACTTGTGATGCACTGCTGTGAGTCCAGAGAGTGTACTGGCACCACTGGGGATGCACTGCTGTGAGTCCAGAGAGTGCACTGGCAGCAGTGGGGATGCAGTGCAGTGAGTCCAGAGAGTACACTGGCACCACTGGAGATGCAGTGCAGTGAGTCCAGAGAGTGCAATGGCACCACTGCGGATGCACTGCAGTGAGTCCAGAGAGTGCACTGGCACCACTGGGGATGCACTGCAGTGAGTCCAGAGAGTGCACTGGCACCACTGGGGATGCACTGCAGTGAGTCCAGAGAGTGTACTGGCACCACTGGGGATGCACTGAAGTGAGTCCAGAGAGTGCACTGGCACCACTGAGAATGCACTTCAGTGAGTCCAGAGAGTGCACTGGCACCACTGGGGATGCACTGCAGTGAGTCCACAGAGTGCACTAGCTCCACTGGGGATGCAGTGCAGTGAGTCCAGAGAGTGCACTGGCACCACTGGGGATGCAGTGCAGTGAGTCCTGAGAGTGCACTGGCACCACTGGGGATGCACTGCAGTGAGTCCAGAGATTGCACTGGCACCACTGGGGATGCAGTACAGTGAGTCCACACAGTGCACTAGCACCACTGGGGATGCAGTGCAGTGAGTCCAGAGAGTGCACTGGCACCACTGGGGATGCAGTGCAGTGAGTCCAGAGAGTGCACTGGCACCACTTGTGATGCACTGCTGTGAGTCCAGAGAGTGTACTGGCACCACTGGGGATGCACTGCTGTGAGTCCAGAGAGTGCACTGGCAGCAGTGGGGATGCAGTGCAGTGAGTCCAGAGAGTACACTGGCACCACTGGAGATGCAGTGCAGTGAGTCCAGAGAGTGCAATGGCACCACTGCGGATGCACTGCAGTGAGTCCAGAGAGTGCACTGGCACCACTGGGGATGCACTGCAGTGAGTCCAGAGAGTGCACTGGCACCACTGGGGATGCACTGCAGTGAGTCCAGAGAGTGTACTGGCACCACTGGGGATGCACTTCAGTGAGTCCAGAGAGTGCACTGGCACCACTGAGAATGCACTTCAGTGAGTCCAGAGAGTGCACTGGCACCACTGGGGATGCACTGCAGTGAGTCCACAGAGTGCACTAGCTCCACTGGGGATGCAGTGCAGTGAGTCCAGAGAGTGCGCTGGCACCACTGGCGATGCACTGCAGTGAGTCCAGAGAGTGCACTGGCACCACTGGGGATGCAGTGCAGTGAGTCCAGAGAGTGCACTGGCACCAGTGGGGATGCACTGCAGTGAGTCCAGTGAGTGCACTGGCACCACTGGGGATGCAGTGCAGTGAGTCCAGAGAGTGCACTGGCACCACTGGGGAAGCAGTGCAGTGAGTCCAGAGAGTGCAGTGGCACCACTAGGGATGCAGTGCAGTGAGTCCAGAGAGTGCACTGGCACCACTGGGCATGCACTGCAGTGAGTCCACAGAGTGCACTGGCACCACTGGGGATGCAGTTCAGTGAGTCCAGAGAGTGCACTGGCACCACTGGGGATGCAGTGCAGTGAGTCCAGAGAGTGAACTGGCACCACTGGGGATGCACTACAGTGAGTCCAGAGAGTGCACTGGCACCACTGGGGATGCAGTGCAGTGAGTCCAGAGATTGCACTGGCACCACTGGGGATGCAGTGCTGTGACTCCAGAGAGCGCACAGGCACCACTGGGGATGCAGTGCAGTGAGTCCAGAGAGTGCACTGGCACCACTGGGGATGCACTGCAGTGAGTCCAGAGAGTGCACTGGCACCACTGGGGATGCGGTGCCGGGAGTCCAGAGAGTGCTTTGGCACCAGTGGGGATGCACTGCAGTTACTCCAGAGACTGCACTGGCACCACTGGGGATGCAGTTCAGTGAGTCCAGAGAGTGCACTGGCACCACTGGGGATGCACTGCAGTGAGTCCAGAGAGTGCACTGTCACCACTGGGGATGCAGTGCAGTGAGTCCACAGAGTGCACTGGCACCACTGGGGATGCAGTGCAGTGAGTCCAGAGAGTGCACTGGCACCACTGGGGATGCACTGCAGTGAATCCAGTGAGTGCACTGGCACCACTGGGGATACAGTGCAGTGAGTCCAGAGAGTGCACTGGCACCACTGGGGATGCAGTGCAGTGAGTCCAGAGAGTGCACTGGCACCACTGGGGATGCATTGCAGTGAGTCCAGAGAGTGCACTGGCACCACAGATGATGCAGTACAGTGAGTCCAGAGAGTGCACTGGCACCACTGGGGATGCACTGCAGTGAGTCCACAGAGTGCACTAGCACCACTGGGGATGCAGTGCAGTGAGTCCAGAGAGTGCGCTGACACCACTGGCGATGCAGTGCAGTGAGTCCAGAGAGTGCACTGGCACCACTGGGGATGCAGTTCAGTGAGTCCAGAGAGTGCACTGGCACCAGTGGGGATGCACTGCAGTGAGTCCAGTGAGTGCACTGGCACCACTGGGGATGCAGTGCAGTGAGTCCAGAGAGTGCACTGGCACCACTGGGGAAGCAGTGCAGTGAGTCCAGAGAGTGCAGTGGCACCACTAGGGATGCAGTGCAGTGAGTCCAGAGAGTGCACTGGCACCACTGGGGATGCAGTGCAGTGAGTCCACAGAGTGCACTGGCACCACTGGGGATGCAGTGCAGTGAGTCCAGAGAGTGCACTGGCACCACTGGGGATGCACTTCAGTGAGTCCAGAGAGTGCACTGGCACCACTGGGGATGCAGTGCAGTGAGTCCAGAGATTGCACTGGCACCACTGGGGATGCAGTGCTGTGACTCCAGAGAGCGCACAGGCACCACTGGGGATGCAGTGCAGTGAGTCCAGAGAGTGCACTGGCACCACTGGGGGTGCAGTGCAGTGAGTCCAGAGAGTGCACTGGCACCACTGGGGATGCGGTGCCGGGAGTCCAGAGAGTGCTTTGGCACCAGTGGGGATGCACTGCAGTTACTCCAGAGACTGCACTGGCACCACTGGGGATGCAGTTCAGTGAGTCCAGAGAGTGCACTGGCACCACTGGGGATGCACTGCAGTGAGTCCAGAGAGTGCACTGTCACCACTGGGGATGCAGTGCAGTGAGTCCAGAGAGTGCACTGTCACCACTGGGGATGCAGCGCAGTGAGTCCACAGAGTGCACTGGCACCACTGGGGATGCAGTGCAGTGAGTCCAGAGAGTGCACTGGCACCACTGGGGATGCACTGCAGTGAATCCAGTGAGTGCACTGGCACCACTGGGGATAGAGTGCAGTGAGTCCAGAGAGTGCACTGGCACCACTGGGGATGCAGTGCAGTGAGTCCAGAGAGTGCACTGGCACCACTGGGGATGCATTGCAGTGAGTCCAGAGAGTGCACTGGCACCACAGATGATGCAGTACAGTGAGTCCAGTGAGTGCACTGGCACCACTGGGGATGTAGTGCAGTGACTCGAGAGAGTGCACTGGCACCACTGGGGATGCACTGCAGTGAGTCCAGAGAGTGCACTGGCACCACTGGGGATGCAGTGCAGTGAGTCCAGAGAGTGCACTGGCACCACTGGTGATGCACTGCAGTGAGTCCAGAGATTGCACTGGCACCACTGTTGATGCAGTGCAGTGAGTCCAGAGACTTCACTGGCACCACTGGGAATGCAGAGAAGTGAGTGCAGAGAGTGCACTGGCACCACTGGGGATGCAGTGCAGTGAGTCCAGAGAGTGCACTGGCACCACCTGTGATGCAGTGCAGTGAGTCCATACAGTGCACTGGCACCAATGGGGCTGCAGTGCAGTGAGTCCAAAGAGTGCACTGGCACCACTGGGAATGCACTGCAGTGAGTCCAGAGAGTGCACTGGCACCACTGGTGATGCAGTACAGTGAGTCCAGAGAGTGCACTGGCACCACTGGGGATGCACTGCAGTGAGTCCAGAGAGTGCACTGGCACCACTGGGGATGCAGTGCAGTGAGTCCAGTGAGTGTACTGGCACCACTGGGGATGCACTGCAGTGAGTCCAGAGAGTGCACTGGCACCACTGAGAATGCACTTCAATGAGTCCAGAGAGTGCACTGGCACCACTGGGGATGCACTGCAGTGAGTCCAGAGAGTGCAGTGGCACCACTGGTGATGCACTGCAGTGAGTCCAGAGAGTGCTTTGGCACCAGTGGGGATGCACTGCAGTTACTCCAGAGACTACACTGGCACCACTGGTGATGCAGTGCAGTGAGTCCAGAGAGTGCACTGGCACCACTGGGGATGCACTGCAGTGAGTCCAGAGAGTGCACTGTCACCACTGGGGATGCACTGCAGTGAGTCCAGAGAGTGCACTGTCACCACTGGGGATGCAGTGCAGTGAGTCCACAGAGTGCACTGGCACCACTGGGGATGCAGTGCAGTGAGTCCAGAGAGTGCACTGGCACCACTGGGAATGCACTGCAGTGAATCCAGTGAGTGCACTGGCACCACTGGGGATACAGTGCAGTGAGTCCAGAGAGTGCACTGGCACCACTGGGGATGCATTGCAGTGAGTCCAGAGAGTGCACTGGCACCACTGGGGATGCATTGCAGTGAGTCCAGAGAGTGCACTGGCACCACTGGGGATGCAGTGCAGTGAGTCCAGAGAGTGCACTGGCACCACAGATGATGCAGTACAGTGAGTCCAGTGAGTGCACTGGCACCACTGGGGATGTAGTGCAGTGACTCGAGAGAGTGCACTTGCACCACTGGGGATGCAGTGCAGTGAGTCCAGAGAGTGCACTGGCACCACTGGGGATACAGTGCAGTGAATCCAGTGAGTGCACTGGCACCACTGGGGATGCATTGCAGTGAGTCCAGAGAGTGCACTGGCACCACTGGGGATGCACTGCAGTGAGTCCAGAGAGTGCACTGGCACCACTGGTGATGCACTGCAGTGAGTCCAGAGATTGCACTGGCACCACTGAGAATGCACTTCAGCGAGTCCAGAGAGTGCACTGGCACCACTGGGGATGCACTGCAGTGAGTCCAGAGAGTGCACTAGCACCACTGGGGATGCAGTGCAGTGAATCCTGTTAATACACTGGCACCACTGGGGATGCAGTGCAGTGAGTCCAGAGAGCTCACTGGCACCACTGGGGATGCAGTGCAGTGAGTCCAGAGAGTGCACTGGCAGCACTGGTGATGCAGTACAGTGAGTTCAGTGAGTGCACTGGCACCACTGGGTCTGCAGTGCAGTGAGTCCAGAGAGTGCACTGGCACCACTGGGGATGCAGTGTAGTGAGTCCAGAGAGTGCACTGGCACCAACGATGATGCAGTACAGTGAGTCCAGAGAGTGCAATGGCACCACTGGGGATGTAGTGCAGTGACTCAAGAGAGTGCACTGGCACCACTGGGGATGCAGTGCAGTGAGTCCAGAGAGTACACTGGCACCACTGGTGATGCAGTGCAGTGAGTGCAGAGAGTGCACTGGCACCACTGGGGATGCACTTCAGTGAGTTCAGAGAGTGCACTGGCACCACTGGGGATGGGTTTCAAGCCAACTGCATTAACCGCTCATGCTTCTTTCTTATGAGACGTTAGTAAACCAATTACATAGCCTTGTCAAGACTAAATCACAGGTAAAAATCCTGTACATCTCATGTGGCCAACCACTCCCAACTAGGATTCCAAGAACCAGGGGGTTCGGTGAAAATAGGGCTAGTGCTATTAGAGGGGTGATTATTAGGGTAAGCCCTAAGCTGTCTTTAATGGAGAAGTATGGGTGGAATGGGATTTTGTCGCAGTCTGATACGATTCCTAGTGGGTTATTTGAGCCTGATTCGTGTAGGAAGGTTAGGTGGACTAGGGTGATTCCTGCAATTAGGAAGGGCAGTAGGAAGTGGATGGCGAAGAATCGGGTTAAGGTTGGATTGTCTACTGAGAATCCTCCTCAGGCTCATTCTACTAGAGTTTGCCCAATGTACGGGATGGCTGAGAATAGGTTGGTGATTACGGTGGCCCCTCAGAATGACATTTGTCCTCATGGTAGGACATACCCTACGAAGGCAGTTGCTATTAGGGTGAGTAGGAGGATTACTCCTGTGTTTCAGGTTTCTTTGTATAGGTAGGAGCCGTAGTAGAGGCCTCGTCCGATGTGTAAGTAGATGCAGATAAAGAAGAGCGAAGCACCGTTGGCGTGGAGGTTGCGGATGAGCCATCTGTACTGGACGTCTCGGCATGTGTGAGCTACTGAGGAGAAGGCGAGTGAAGTGTCTGCGGTGTAGTGTATGGCTAGTAGCAGGCCTGTTAGGATTTGTGTGGCTAAGCAGATGGCTAGAAGGGAGCCAAAGTTTCATCAGGCAGAGATGTTGGAGGGGGCGGGTAGGTCGATTAGGGAGTTGTTGATTATTTTTAGTAGGGGATGGGATTTGCGGATGTTAGGGGCCATTAGTGAGTCTGTGTGTTATTAGGATTATTACCAGGATGGAGAGGGCGAAGGATCCTAGGTAGGCCTTAATTAGCCCTGTGTGTATTGAGGTTGCGGCTTTGCTTGCGGCTACTTGTAGTTCAGCAAGGCCCTCTGGCCCTATTTTTTTGAGTCAGGAGAGGTCGATCAAGTGTAGGGCAATGTTTTGTCCCTTTTCTAGTAGGTTTTTGGAGAAGAATCGGTGTACTAGGGGGTTGAAGTACCCTAATGCAGAGGAGAAGTTTATGAGGGGGTTTGGTTTGGGGTGAGTGAGGGTGTGTGTTATGTTCGATAGTTCTAGGGCTAGGATGATTCCTAGGATTGTTATGAGGATGGCAGCAGTTTTGGTGATAAGGGGTATGGTTATTGGGGGGGTTTTGGTTGGTGTGATGAAAGAGGTAATGATTATTCCTGCTGTAATGCTGCCTAGGGCGAGTCGGGTTAGGGGGGCGGTGATTAGTGGGTTGTTTTCGTTTATTGATACTATTGGGGGGATTCGGGTTTGTCCAGCTTGGACTAGGATGGTTATGCGGATGCTGTAGGTTGCGGTGAATGCTGTGGCTATAACGGTTAGGAGTAGGGCTCAAGTATTTAGGTATGATGTGTTTAAGCTTTCGATGATGAGGTCTTTTGAGTAGAATCCGGCTAGGAATGGGGTTCCTATCAGCGCCAGGTTTCCGATGGTTAGGCAGGAAGTAGTGACTGGGAGTATTTTCTGTAGGCCTCCTATCTTTCGGATATCTTGTTCTCCGTTTAGGTTGTGGATGATAGACCCTGAGCATAGGAATAGTATGGCTTTAAAGAAGGCATGGGTTGAGATGTGTAGGAAGGCTAGTTGTGGGAGGTTTAGTCCGATAGTGACTATTATTAGTCCTAGTTGGCTGGATGTTGAGAAAGCAATGATTTTTTTGATGTCATTTTGGGTTAGGGCGCATGTGGCAGCGAATAGGGTTGATAGAGCACCTAGGCATAGGCAGGCAGTTAGGGCTGTCTGGTTGGTGGCTAGCAGGGGGTGCATGTGGATGAGCAGGAAGATTCCGGCTACTACTATGGTACTGGAGTGCAGTAGGGCTGATACTGGGGTGGGGCCTTCTATTGCTGCGGGCAGTCATGGGTGGAGTCCAAATTGGGCGGATTTTCCTGCGGCTGCGAGGATTAATCCTATGAGGGGGAGGATTGGGGTTTGGTGGGGGTGTACGGCTTGTTGGATCTCTCAGGTGTTGAATGTTGAAGCTAGTCATGCTATGCTCAGGATCAGTCCGACGTCTCCGATTCGGTTGTAGATTACGGCTCGTAGGGCGGCGGTGTTGGCATCTGCTCGGCCTTGTCATCAGCCGATGAGAAGGAAGGACATGATTCGTACTCCTTCCCAGCCTACGAATAGGAGGAATATGTTGTTTGCGGTTGTTAGGAGGAGTATGGCGACTAGGAATGTCAGTAGGTAGGTGAAAAATTTTGTTACGTATGGCTCTGAGGCCATGTATCATATGGCGAATTGTAGGATTGATCATGTTACAAATAGGGCGATTGGAAGAAATGTTATTGAGTATTGGTCTATTTTTAGGCTCAGGGGGATTTTAAAGTTTATAATGAATTTTCACTCCCAGTGGCAGGTGACAGATTCTACTCCCGAGTAGATGAATGCGGTTGTAGGGGCTAGGCTAATTAGGAATGCGGTTTTAACAGCGCAGGTGGTGGCTTGTGGGGTGTTTTTAAAGTTTTTAAATAGAAATGGCAGGATGATTGGGGTTAGGAGGATTGTCAGCGTGAGTAGTGTGAGGGAGTTGATTAGTAGTGTGGGGTTCACTACTTTTACTTGGATTTGCACCAAGATGGGTGGTTCCTAAGACCAGTGGATTGCTGTTATCCTTTAAAAGTAAGGGGGCTGAGGTTTTAGGCTCAGATGTAAGAGTTAGCAGCTCTTGTTGGTTAAACCCTCCCCTCGGCAGGTAAGAAGGTTTGAACTTCTATTCTTAGAATCACAGTCTAATGTTTGGTTTAAACTATACTTGCATGAGGGGATTCCGGAGATCAGTTCGGGTTTGAGGATTAGGAGGAATATTGGGATAATGTGGAGTGTTATGAGCAGGTGTTCTCGCGTGGTTGAGTTTTGCATAGATGTGATGTGGGAGGGGAATGAGCCTCGTTGGGTCATTAGTAGTATGAATAAGGTGTAGGAGGCGGTTAGTAGGGTTGCGATTCCTGTTAGGATGATCGTGAAGGCAGATCAGTTGAATAAGGTGATTATAATGGTTAGCTCTGCTATGAGGTTTGTTGTTGGGGGTAAGGCTATGTTTGTTAGATTGGCCAGCAATCATCAGGTAGCTATGAGTGGTAGGAGAGGTTGTAGGCCTCGTGTGAGTAGTAGAATTCGGCTGTGCGTACGTTCATAGTTTGTGTTGGCTAGGCAGAATAGTATGGAGGAAGTTAGTCCATGGGAAATTATTAGGATCATTGCCCCTGAGAATGATCAGTGGGTTTGGATTATTCCTGCGGCGATAACTAGGCCTATGTGGCTAACGGATGAATAAGCGATTAGTGATTTTAGGTCTGTCTGTCGTAGGCAGATTGAGCTAGTCATTAGGGCGCCTCATAGGGCCAGGGTTAGGAAGGGGTAGTGCAGGAGGTTGGACAGTGGGCCCATAAATAGAGTGACTCGTATAATTCCGTATCCTCCTAGCTTTAGTAGTAGGGCGGCGAGGAGTATTGAGCCTGCGATGGGTGCTTCTACGTGGGCTTTTGGCAGTCAGAGGTGTAGGCCGTATAGTGGGGCTTTTACTATGAATGCTATGAGCAGTGCTAGACCTGATAGTATTCCTGTCCATGAGGTGGATAGGGTTGGGTGGGTTAGTTGTAGGGTTGGCAGGTGCAGGGTGCCAATTTTCACGTATAGGTGTATGATTGTGATTAGCAGGGGTAGAGAGCTTACTGGCGTGTAGAATAGCAGGTAGATGCCAGCGCTTAGGCGTTCTGGTTGGTTCCCCCATCGGGTGATTAAGATTAGGGTGGGAATGAGGGTTGCTTCAAATGAGATGTAAAATAGTGCTAGTTCTGTGGTGGAAAAGGCTAGTAGGATGAATGGCTGGACTGCGACTAAGGTTGAGATAAAGATTCGTTTGCGTTGTAGGGGTTCTTGTTGCAGGTGGTTTTGGCTTGCTATGATTATGAGTGGGAGTAGTCAGCAGGATAGTACTAGGAGGGGGGATGAGATTTGGTCAATTCCTGTTCAGTTGGATAAAAATTTGTAGGGGTAGTAGGTTGGGATTAATCACTGTAGGCTTAGGGCAGCGATTAGGAGGCTGTATAAGGTGGTGTTAGTCCATAGAAATTTTGGTGGAGACAGCAGGGCTGTTGGAAGAAGTATGATTGTGGGTAGGATGATTTTTAGCATTGCAGGAGGTTTAGGTTGTGTAGATGGTCGGAGCCATGTGTGCGGGTGGAGGCTACTAGGATGGCCAGGCCTGTGCCCGCCTCACACGCTGAGAAGGTTAGCATGAGAATTGGTACCATGGTGAATGAGGAGACTTGGTTTTCGATGGATCATATTGATAGGCCTACGAATATCGATAATATTATGCTTTCAAGGCATAGTAGGGCGGATACTAGGTGGGTTCGGTGGAAGGCTAGTCCTAGTCCGCTGAAAATGAAGGCTGAGTAGAAGCTTAAATGTAGGGGCGACATAAAAAAGTTACAGGGTTGGCTGTAATCTGCTGGGTCGAAACCAGCTATCTTTTTGGTTAGACTAACTTTCTGTTATTCTGCTCATTCTAGGCCCCCTTGAATTCACTCGTAGGCCAGTCCGAGTGTTAGGAGAAGGAGGATCGCTACAGTTCAGGTGAGGGTCATTAGGGGGGATTGGAGTTGGACGGCTCATGGCAGGGGGAGTAGGAGGGCGATTTCTAGGTCGAATAGGACGAACAGGATGGCTACTGAGGAAGAATCGGACTGAGAATGGTAATCGAGCAGATCCAAGTGGGTCGAATCCACATTCGTACGGTGAGAGTTTCTCTGAGTCGGGGTTTATTTGGGCGAGTCAGAAGTTTAATGAGGTTAGGGCGGCGCTTAGGATTGATGATAGGGTGAATATGAACATGAGTGCGTTCATTGCTCTCCTCTGGGTTTATACCAGATTCTAGAGATTGGAAGTCAATTGTAATTAATATACTAGAAGAGCAAGATCCTCATCAGTAGATGGTTATGTAGAGGAATAGTCAGATGACGTCTACGAAGTGTCAGTATCAGGCTGCTGCCTCGAATCCGAAGTGGTGGTCTGATGTAAAGTGGAACTTGATCAGTCGGAAGAGGCAGACGGTCAGGAAGGAGGATCCGATGATTACGTGGAGTCCGTGGAATCCAGTGGCAACGAAGAAGGTAGATCCGTAGACGCTATCGGCGATTGAGAATGGGGCTTCGTGGTATTCTATTGCTTGTAGGGCTGTGAAGTAGAATCCCAGGAGGATCGTTAGGGTTAGGGCGTGGATGGCGTGTTTTCGGTTTCCTTCTGTGATGCTGTGATGGGCTCACGTTACGGTAATGCCTGAGGCTAGTAGGATGGCTGTGTTTAGTAGGGGGACTTCTATCGGGTTGAGTGGTTTAATTCCTGTTGGGGGTCATTGGCCTCCTAGTTCTGGGGTTGGGGCCAGGCTCGAGTGGAAGAACGCTCAGAAGAACCCTAAGAAGAAGAATGCTTCGGATGTGATGAAAAGGATTATGCCGTATCGTAGGCCTTTTTGGACTGTGGGAGTGTGATGGCCTTGGAAGGTGCTTTCTCGTACAATGTCTCGTCATCATTGGAGTATTACTAGGAGTATTGAGATGAGGCCTAGGGTTAGTAGTATGGATGAGTTGTAGTGGAATCACATGATTAATCCTGAGGTTGTGAGTAGGGCGGCGGCTGCCCCGAAGATTGGTCAAGGGCTTGGGTCAACTATGTGGTATGAGTGTGCTTGGTGTGCCATTAGATGTTTTCTTGTAAGTATAGGCTTAGAAGGAGCACGAAGACGTAGGCCTGGATTATGGCTACTGCTACTTCTAGGATGGTTAGGAGTAGTAGGATGATTATTGTTAGGATGGATACTGCAGGAAGGGTGGGTATTAATGCAATGGAGGCTGTAGAGATGAGTTGGATGAGTAAGTGTCCTGCTGTAAGGTTGGCTGTAAGGCGGACTCCGAGGGCTAGGGGGCGGATTAGTAGGCTGGTTGTTTCGATCAGGATTAGTGCGGGGATTAGGGGTGTAGGGGTACCTTCGGGTAATAGGTGGGCTAAAGAGGCTGATGGTTGGTTTCGTAGGCCTGTTAGTAGTGTGGCGAGCCATAGTGGGAAGGCTAGGGCTATGTTCATAGATAGTTGGGTGGTTGGGGTGAATGTATATGGAAGGAGGCCTAGAAGGTTGATTGTAAGAAGTATGATTATTAGGGATGTAAATATTATGGCTCATTTGTGGCCGTTTTTGTTGAGTGGGACTATTAGTTGTTTTGTGATTAGGTGAAGGAGTCATGTTTGGATAGTAGAAAGGCGGTTGTTGATTCATCGGTTGTTTGGGGACGGGAATAGTAGGGCTGGGAAGAGTAGGGATAGTAGGATTAAGGGGATGCCAAATAGATTGGGGCTGGAAAATTGGTCAAAGAAGCTTAGGTTCATGGTCAGGATCATGGTGTGGGTTTGGTAGTGAGGGAGGTCTTATTTGATGGGGGGTTGGTTGTGGTGAAGGCTAGTAGTTTTGGTTGGATGAGGAGTGCTAGGGTTAATCAGGTTATAATTATGATTGAAAATCATGGTGCGGGGTTAAGCTGTGGCATATCATTAAGGAGGGGGAAGTCCCTCTTTGGCTAGCTTAAAAGGCTAGTGCTGTTGCATAGCTTCTTAATGATTAGGATGATGATAGAAGGGACGATCAGGCCTCGAAATGTGGGAGTGGGGTTGATTCTACTACAATGGGTATGTAGCTGTGATTAGCCCCGCAAATTTCTGAGCATTGTCCGTAAAAAATCCCAGGCCGGGTGGTAATGAATGAAGTTTGGTTTAGTCGGCCTGGGATTGCGTCTGTTTTAACTCCGAGCGTTGGGACTGCTCAGGAGTGGAGTACGTCTCCTGCAGGAATGATCACGCGGATGGGGGATTCTACTGGGATAACTACGCGGTGGTCAACTTCTAGCAGTCGGAAGTGGCCGTTGGGTAAGTCTGGGGTGGGCACTATGTAGGAGTCGAATGATAGGTCTTTGAAGTCTGTGTATTCGTAGCTTCAGTATCATTGGTGGCCGATGGCTTTTAGGGTGAGGTCTGGTTCGTCGATTTTGTCCATTATGTAGAGGATTTGTAGGGATGGGAGGGCGAGGAGTACCAGGACGATAGCAGGTAGGATTGTCCAGATCAGCTCTACTTCTTGGGCGTCTACAGCATTGGACGAGAGTTTTTCTGTTAGTATGTGGGCTAAAAGGTAGAGAACTAGGCTGCAGATAGCTAGGGCAACGATTAGGGCGTGGTCGTGGAATTCAACGAGTTCTTCTATGATGGGTGATGAGGCGTCTTGGAATCCTAGTTGGGAGTGGTTGGCCACATGAGATGTACAGGATTTTTACCTGTGATTTAGTCTTGACAAGGCTATGTAATTGGTTTACTAACGTCTCATAAGAAAGAAGCATGAGCGGTTAATGCAGTTGGCTTGAAACCAGCATGTGAGAGTTCAATTCCTTCCTTTCTTGTACTTGGACGAAGGCCGGTTCCTCGAAAGTATGGTATGGGGGAGGGCAGCCGTGGATTCATTCAACGTTTGTGGTAGTTAGTTCTGGTTGTAGGACTTTTCGTTTGGCCGGAAAGGCTTCTCAGATGATGAATATTAGTATGATTACGGCTACTATTGAGATTAGGGAGCCGATGGAGGAAATGGTGTTTCATAGTGTGTAGGCGTCGGGATAGTCCGAGTATCGTCGGGGTATTCCTGCTAGGCCTAGGAAGTGCTGGGGGAAGAACGTTAGGTTTACTCCTGTAAATATTACCCCGAAGTGGGCTTTTGCTCATGTTTGGTGTAGGGTAAACCCAGTGAGTAGTGGGAATCAGTGAGTAAATCCTGCTAGAATGGCAAAGACGGCGCCTATGGATAGGACGTAGTGGAAGTGGGCAACTACGTAGTACGTGTCGTGCAGGGCGATGTCTAGGGAAGAGTTTGCAAGAACGATTCCTGTTAATCCTCCGATGGTAAATAGGAAGATAAATCCTAGAGCTCATAGTATTGGGGGGGTCTCATTTGATTGTTCCTCCGTGCAGGGTGGCTAGTCAGCTAAATACTTTGATTCCGGTAGGGATGGCAATGATTATAGTGGCTGATGTAAAGTAGGCTCGGGTATCAACGTCTATTCCTACTGTAAACATGTGGTGAGCTCAGACGATGAATCCTAGGAAGCCGATGGATAGTATGGCTCAGACTATTCCCATGTAGCCGAAGGGCTCCTTTTTGCCTGAGTAGTACGTGACTACGTGTGAGATGATTCCAAACCCCGGTAGGATCAGAATATAGACTTCTGGGTGTCCGAAGAATCAGAATAGGTGTTGGTACAGGATTGGGTCTCCTCCTCCAGCGGGGTTGAAGAATGTGGTGTTTAGGTTTCAATCAGTTAGTAATATTGTAATACCGGCGGCGAGTACGGGGAGTGATAGAAAGAGTAGGATGGCGGTAATTAGTACGGATCAGACAAATAGTGGGGTTTGGTATTGTGAGAGTGCGGGGGGTTTTATGTTGATGGCTGTGGTGATAAAGTTGATGGCCCCAAGGATGGAGGAGATACCGGCTAAGTGGAGTGAGAAGATAGCCAGGTCTACTGAAGCTCCGGCGTGGGCAAGGTTACCTGCTAGGGGAGGGTAGACAGTTCAGCCTGTGCCGGCGCCAGCTTCTACAGTGGATGAGGCTAGTAGGAGGAGGAATGATGGGGGGAGGAGTCAAAAGCTTATGTTGTTTATTCGCGGGAATGCTATGTCGGGGGCACCGATTATGAGGGGGACTAATCAGTTGCCGAATCCTCCGATCATGATGGGTATGACTATAAAGAAGCTTATTACAAAGGCGTGAGCGGTAACGATTACATTGTAAATTTGGTCGTCGCCTAGGAGAGTTCCTGGTTGTCCTAGTTCTGCGCGGATTAATAGGCTGAGTGCGGTGCCGACTATTCCTGCTCATGCCCCGAAGATGAGGTACAGGGTGCCAATATCCTTATGGTTAGTGGAAAATAGTCATCGGTTGATGAAGGTGACGGGTAAGATGGCTGAGTGTTGAAGCGTTAGGCTGTAGTCCTTTTTACAGAGGTTTAATTCCTCTTCTTATCGGCTCTGTAGTGAAATTCATGTTGAGTTGCAAGCTCATCGATGCGCACTAGGGTGCGTCAGGGTCTTTGTAGGCAGAAGCCAATTGGTTTAGGCATTTAGCTGTTAACTAGAGTTTTGTGGGATCGAAGCCCATCTGTCTAGGGAGGCTTTAGCTTAATTAAAGCGTCTGACTTGCATTCAGAAGATACAGGTTAATATTCTGTAAGTCTTAATGTGCAGAAACTAAGAGGGTTTAACTCTTATTTAAGGCTTTGAAGGCCTTCGGTTTGGGGTGTTATCCTAAGTTTCTAGACAATGGCATGTATTATTGGGGACAGGGGAAGTAAGAGGATTGATAGTGAGGCAAGGACCGCAGTAGGTGTGCTTGGGGCTTTGCTAGTGTATCATTGTTTTATGTGGTTAGAGGAGTTGGGGGGAAGGGTAATTGTTGAGTGGTATGCGAGGCGTAGGTAGAAGAAGAGGCTGAGCAGTGATAGCATGGCAATTGCCATGGCTGCTGGTGTTATTTCCTGTTTAGTTAGTTCTTGGATGATAAGTCACTTTGGTATAAAGCCTGTTAATGGGGGGAGGCCTGCTAGGGATAAAAGTACTAGTATTAGGGTGGCGTTTAGCACTGGGGTTTTTGTTCATGAGGTTGTGATCATGGATAGGTTAAGGGCTTTGATTTTGTTAAGGGCTAGGAATACGGCTGATGTTATGATTGTGTATAGGTAGAAGGTAAGTAAGGCCAATTTGGGGCTGTAAACTAGGATGATGGCGATTCAGCCTAAGTGGGAGATGGACGAGAAGGCTAGGATTTTGCGTGTTTGTGTTTGGTTCAGTCCTATTCAGCCTCCTAGTGCTGTTGAGGCTAGGGCCATGGCGGTGAGTAGAGCTGGGTCGAGGGATTTGGATGTTAGTAGGAGCAGGGTTAGTGGGGGGAATTTTATGAGGGTCGAGAGTAGCAGGGCTGTTATTAGTGGTGATCCTTGTAGTACTTCTGGGAATCAGAAGTGAAATGGCACTAGGCCCAGTTTAATAGCGATTGCTGCTGTCAGTAGTAGACAGGAGGTTGGGTGGTTTATTTGTGTGATGTCTCATTGGCCGGTGACTCAGGCATTGGTTATGCTAGAGAATAGGACCAGGGCGGAAGCAGCTGCTTGGGTTAGGAAGTATTTCGTTGCGGCTTCTACTGCTCGTGGGTGGTGGGATTTGGCAATTAGGGGAATGATGGCTAGTGCGTTGATCTCCAGTCCTGTCCAGGCCAGAACTCAGTGGTTGCTGGAAATTGTGATTGTGGTGCCCAAGATGAGGCTGAAGGTTATGATTGGGGTCGCGTAAGGGTTCATTAGTAGAGGAGGGGGTTAAACCATCATTTTCGGGGTATGGGCCCGATAGCTTGATTAGCTGACTCTACTAGAAAATAATATAAGGGAAGTATGGAGAATTTTGATTTCTCTTGTGTGGGTTCAATTCCTACTTTTCTAAGGTCAACAGGAAATGAGAGGGCTGTTATACCTCTATGTTCACTTTATCATAGTGACCCTTTGTAGTTCAGGCACATTTCCTTATGTAAGGAGGTAGGCCTGCATAGCAGATAGGTATGCTGATGTGTCAGAGGCACAGAGCTAGTGTGAGGGGTAGGAAGTTTTTTCATAGTAGGTGCATTAGTTGGTCATATCGGAATCGTGGGTATGAAGCTCGGACCCATAAGAAACCAGAAGATAGTAGGAGGACTTTTGTGGCTAGGATGACGGGGAATAGTTCTGTGGGTGGCCCTAGGGCGCTTGGGTTTAGGAATATGATGGCTGTAAGTGTATTTATTAGCATAATGTTCGCATATTCAGCTAGGAAGAATAAGGCGAAGGGTCCTGCGGCGTATTCAACGTTAAACCCTGAGACTAGCTCAGATTCACCCTCTGTGAGGTCAAAAGGAGCTCGGTTTGTCTCTGCTAGGGTGGATACGTATCATATTATTGCTAGGGGTCATGAGGAGAAAATGAAGTATAGAGGCTCCTGTGCGACGGCAAAGGAGCTGAGTGTGTAGCTTCCGCTTAGTATGATTATTGATAGCAGGATTATGGCCAGTGTCACTTCGTATGAAATGGTCTGTGCTACTGCCCGTAGGGCTCCGATTAGTGCGTATTTTGAGTTCGAGGCTCAGCCTGATCATAGGACTGAGTAGACGGCTAGGCTTGACATGGCTATTAGGAAGAGAACTCCGAGGTTTAGATCTGCTAGGGGAAATGGGAGTGGTAGTGGTGCTCAAGTGGTGAGGGCTAGGACAAGGGCTAGTATTGGTATCAGAATGAATAGAAGTGGGGAAGAGGTAGAGGGTCGGATGGGCTCTTTGGTAAATAGTTTCAGTCCGTCCGCAAATGGTTGAAGTAGGCCAAAAGGCCCGACAACGTTAGGGCCTTTGCGGGATTGTATGTAGCTTAGGATTTTCCGTTCTACTAGGGTTAGGAAGGCTACGGCAATCAGGATTGGGATGATGTATAGGAGGGATATAATGAGGCAGCTTAGTGTTGTTATTTGAATCATGGGTGAAGCTAGGGAGAGGATTTGAACCTCTGGGGAAAGGGCTTAAGCCTTCTGCACTTGCCGGGCTCTGCCACTCTAGCTGGTCCTTTTCTAGGATTGAAAGTGGTGGGGGAAGGCCCTCTTCACGGTTTAGTTGGTTTCACTGCTTAGAGGGGGGGGGCGTGCTTGTGGTATTGGCCCCACTTTCCCGGTCCTTTCGTACTGGGGAGAGTGTGTCATAGATAGAAACCGACCTGGATTGCTCCGGTCTGAACTCAGATCACGTAGGACTGTTAATCGTTGAACAAACGAACCCTTAATAGCGGCTGCACCATTAGGATGTCCTGATCCAACATCGAGGTCGTAAACCCCCCTGTCGATATGGGCTCTTGAGGGGGATTGCGCTGTTATCCCTGGGGTAGCTTGGTCCATTAATCAATTATATTGGGTCTGGTCACTGTTAGCACTTTGAGGGGTAGCTCTAGGTAAAGAGGTATGGTCTTGTTTTTGGAGGATTTGTTCTCCTCCAAGGTCGCCCCAACCGAAAAATATCGACCAGGCTCTGCGATGGTAGTGGCCCCAGTGGGGTTGATTGAGGATTCGCGGTGGTCGTTGATTTTTAAGTTCCACAGGGTCTTCTCGTCTTATGTTCACATCCCCGCTTTTGCACGGGGAGATCAATTTCACTGATTATCTGTGAGAGACAGTTAAGACCTCGTTTAGCCATTCATACAAGTCTCGATTTATGGGACAATTGATTGCGCTACCTTTGCACGGTTAGGATACCGCGGCCGTTAAACCTAAGTCACCGGGCAGGCATCACCTTCAATACTTGTTTAATTTGCTGAAGGCTATGTTTTTGGTAAACAGTCGGGCCTTATTAATTTGCCGAGTTCCTTTCACAGATTTTAATCGCTCTTATAGGCGCTCCTGAGTCGGGTTAACAGGGTTAGTTAATACGTGGTCTTGTAGGGGTTTTTGTATCTGTCTAGGTCTGTTAATAATGTTTCTATGTAAGCTTGCGCCGTTAGAGGGGTGTGGCCCTGAGTTACTTATTTTAGCATTAATTCTCCTATATTCATAGGTTGACCTGTTTGTGATAAGGGAATCATCTTATTTTGGTATTTTTAGGTGGTGGAGCTTTGACGCACTCTTTTTTGATGGCTGCTTTAGGGCCCACGGTAGGATCAGTAGTAAGAATTATCCACTAGTCGAGGTTGTGTCCTTTTTTAATGGAGCTGTCCCTCCATTAAATAGCTCTTAATCATCTCATTAGGGTTCAGGATGTCCGGTAGGGAGGATTAAGGGGGAACTTAGATTCGTTTCACAGGTAACCAGCTATCACCCAGCTCGGTTGGCTTTTCACCTCTACTGACAAGTCATCCCACTCTTTTGCAACAGAGACGGGTTCGCTCTCTTTAACTGCTTGAAAGTAGCTCGCTTGGGTTTCGGGGGGGCAAACTTTAGTTCACTTTGCTTGGTTGTTCTCGCTAAACCATGATGCAAAAGGTACAAGGGTTGATCTTTGCTGTCTGTCGCTTTGATTGTTTCACTGCTATTTCATCTTTCCCTTACGGTACTGGGGTCTCTATCGCGTCTAAGTGTCTTTTCTATCGCCTATACTAAGACTGTAAAATGCTTTACTTTAATTAGTTTAGTAAATTCTTTAGTTTTGGTGTACTATTTGTGTGGTTGAGCTAGAGGGGGGGCTTCAAGACGATCCGGTCTAGTAGATATCTTTCAGGTGTAAGCTGAGTGCTTTGGTGTTATAGCTACGTCTTGATATTCTAAGTACACCTTCCGGTACACTTACCTTGTTACGACTTACCTCATCTTCAGCGTATTTATGGTGTTAGTTATGTGGGATGTGGCTTTTGAGGAGGGTGACGGGCGGTATGTACGTGCCCCAGGGCCGGCTTAAAGTAGGCTCTATTGTCCCACTTTACTGCTAAATCCGCCTTCCAGAAGTGGTTTCACGCTTCTTTCCGTGTGCCCTATGAATAGGGAATGTAGCCCATTTCTTCCACTCCATAGGCTATACCTTGACCTGTCTTATTAGCGGGGTGCTATTGTGTCCACTGTTGTGCTCTCATTCGAGGTGGGCTGGCGACGGCGGTATGTAGGCTGTGTTGGCAAGGGGTGGTTGGGTTAATCGGGGATTATCGATTGTAGAACAGGCTCCTCTAGGTGGGTTTGGGGCACCGCCAAGTCCTTAGAGTTTTAAGCGTTTGTGCTCGTAGTTCTCTGGCGGATACTTCGGTAAAGTAAGTATCAAGATTTAGGGCCAGGCATAGTGGGGTATCTAATCCCAGTTTGGGCCCTGGCTTTCGTGGGTTTAAATCAGTCGTTAGTTCCTAAGATCATCTTAATGGTGTGTTTAGGTGCATCTTGGGCTTATGACAGCTCAGTTGCATTTTGATCTTAGTTAGCTAGGATAGGCATTTTACCACTCTTTACGCCGTGTCAATAGGACGGTTGATTTGGGTTTCTTGTATGACCGCGGTGGCTGGCACAAGATTTACCAACCCTTGAAGTTAGGCTGTTGCTATAACTAAGTCAAGTTTGCACTCATTGCTTAATGTTAATTACTGCTGAATACCCGTGGGGGCGTGGCTTAGCGAGGCGTCTTGGGCTACTACTTGGGTGTGCCTGATACCCGCTCCTCAAGGCCTGTATGGGGGTAGGTGGTCGAGGGCGTTTACACTGGGGCGCGGATACTTGCATGTATATATTTAGCAAAAACCAACCGTAAGGTTAGGACTAAGTCTTTTGTCCGCAGGCATGTTTTATGCCATCTTGGCAACTTCAGTGCCATGCTTTGTGTTAAGCTATGTGGACGGGGGTGTGGTTAGCTGATAGTTGAGTGGTGAGTGAGAGTGAAGTATATGAAATTATTGCTTGTGTTTACTATTTTTAGTACTGGAGTTTCTCTAATAAGTTTAAGTTATTTTGTATGTGTTTGTGTGTATATATACATCGTTCCGATGATGTCATGGAAGGGATGATTAATCTTCCTATGAGCAGGCCTCCCCCCATTAACAGGCTTTATACCAAAGTGACTTATCATCCAAGAACTAACTAAACAGGAAATAACACCAGCAGCCATGGCAATTGCCATGCTATCACTGCTCAGCCTCTTCTTCTACCTACGCCTCGCATACCACTCAACAATTACCCTTCCCCCCAACTCCTCTAACCACATAAAACAATGATACACTAGCAAAGCCCCAAGCACACCTACTGCGGTCCTTGCCTCACTATCAATCCTCTTACTTCCCCTGTCCCCAATAATACATGCCATTGTCTAGAAACTTAGGATAACACCCCAAACCGAAGGCCTTCAAAGCCTTAAATAAGAGTTAAACCCTCTTAGTTTCTGCACATTAAGACTTACAGAATATTAACCTGTATCTTCTGAATGCAAGTCAGACGCTTTAATTAAGCTAAAGCCTCCCTAGACAGATGGGCTTCGATCCCACAAAACTCTAGTTAACAGCTAAATGCCTAAACCAATTGGCTTCTGCCTACAAAGACCCTGACGCACCCTAGTGCGCATCGATGAGCTTGCAACTCAACATGAATTTCACTACAGAGCCGATAAGAAGAGGAATTAAACCTCTGTAAAAAGGACTACAGCCTAATGCTTCAACACTCAGCCATCTTACCCGTCACCTTCATCAACCGATGACTATTTTCCACTAACCATAAGGATATTGGCACCCTGTACCTCATCTTCGGGGCATGAGCAGGAATAGTCGGCACCGCACTCAGCCTATTAATCCGCGCAGAACTAGGACAACCAGGAACTCTCCTAGGCGACGACCAAATTTACAATGTAATCGTTACCGCTCACGCCTTTGTAATAAGCTTCTTTATAGTCATACCCATCATGATCGGAGGATTCGGCAACTGATTAGTCCCCCTCATAATCGGTGCCCCCGACATAGCATTCCCGCGAATAAACAACATAAGCTTTTGACTCCTCCCCCCATCATTCCTCCTCCTACTAGCCTCATCCACTGTAGAAGCTGGCGCCGGCACAGGCTGAACTGTCTACCCTCCCCTAGCAGGTGACCTTGCCCACGCCGGAGCTTCAGTAGACCTGGCTATCTTCTCACTCCACTTAGCCGGTATCTCCTCCATCCTTGGGGCCATCAACTTTATCACCACAGCCATCAACATAAAACCCCCCGCACTCTCACAATACCAAACCCCACTATTTGTCTGATCCGTACTAATTACCGCCATCCTACTCCTTCTATCACTCCCCGTACTCGCCGCCGGTATTACAATATTACTAACTGATCGAAACCTAAACACCACATTCTTCGACCCCGCTGGAGGAGGAGACCCAATCCTGTACCAACACCTATTCTGATTCTTCGGACACCCAGAAGTCTATATTCTGATCCTACCGGGGTTCGGAATCATCTCACACGTAGTCACGTACTACTCAGGCAAAAAGGAGCCCTTCGGCTACATGGGAATAGTCTGAGCCATACTATCCATCGGCTTCCTAGGATTCATCGTCTGAGCTCACCACATGTTTACAGTAGGAATAGACGTTGATACCCGAGCCTACTTTACATCAGCCACTATAATCATTGCCATCCCTACCGGAATCAAAGTATTTAGCTGACTAGCCACCCTGCACGGAGGAACAATCAAATGAGACCCCCCCCAATACTATGAGCTCTAGGATTTATCTTCCTATTTACCATCGGAGGATTAACAGGAATCGTTCTTGCAAACTCTTCCCTAGACATCGCCCTGCACGACACGTACTACGTAGTTGCCCACTTCCACTACGTCCTATCCATAGGCGCCGTCTTTGCCATTCTAGCAGGATTTACTCACTGATTCCCACTACTCACTGGGTTTACCCTACACCAAACATGAGCAAAAGCCCACTTCGGGGTAATATTTACAGGAGTAAACCTAACGTTCTTCCCCCAGCACTTCCTAGGCCTAGCAGGAATACCCCGACGATACTCGGACTATCCCGACGCCTACACACTATGAAACACCATTTCCTCCATCGGCTCCCTAATCTCAATAGTAGCCGTAATCATACTAATATTCATCATCTGAGAAGCCTTTCCGGCCAAACGAAAAGTCCTACAACCAGAACTAACTACCACAAACGTTGAATGAATCCACGGCTGCCCTCCCCCATACCATACTTTCGAGGAACCGGCCTTCGTCCAAGTACAAGAAAGGAAGGAATCGAACCCTCACATGCTGGTTTCAAGCCAACTGCATTAACCGCTCATGCTTCTTTCTTATGAGATGTTAGTAAACCAATTACATAGCCTTGTCAAGACTAAATCACAGGTAAAAATCCTGTACATCTCATGTGGCCAACCACTCCCAACTAGGATTCCAAGACGCCTCATCACCCATCATAGAAGAACTCGTTGAATTCCACGACCACGCCCTAATCGTTGCCCTAGCTATCTGCAGCCTAGTTCTCTACCTTTTAGCCCACATACTAACAGAAAAACTCTCGTCCAATGCTGTAGACGCCCAAGAAGTAGAGCTGATCTGGACAATCCTACCTGCTATCGTCCTGGTACTCCTCGCCCTCCCATCCCTACAAATCCTCTACATAATGGACAAAATCGATGAACCAGACCTCACCCTAAAAGCCATCGGCCACCAATGATACTGAAGCTATGAATACACAGACTTCAAAGACCTATCATTCGACTCCTACATAGTGCCCACCCCAGACTTACCCAACGGCCACTTCCGACTGCTAGAAGTTGACCACCGCGTAGTTATCCCAATAGAATCCCCCATCCGCGTAATCATTACTGCAGGAGACGTACTCCACTCCTGAGCAGTCCCAACGCTCGGAGTTAAAACAGACGCAATCCCAGGCCGACTAAACCAAACTTCATTCATTACCACCCGGCCTGGGATTTTTTACGGACAATGCTCAGAAATTTGCGGGGCTAATCACAGCTACATACCTACTGTAGTAGAATCAACCCCACTCCCACATTTCGAGGCCTGATCGTCCCTTCTATCATCATCCTAATCATTAAGAAGCTATGCAACAGCACTAGCCTTTTAAGCTAGCCAAAGAGGGACTTCCCCCTCCTTAATGATATGCCACAGCTTAACCCCGCACCATGATTTTCAATCATAATTATAACCTGATTAACCCTAGCACTCCTCATCCAACCAAAACTACTAGCCTTCACCACAACCAACCCCCCATCAAATAAGACCTCCCTCACTACCAAACCCACACCATGATCCTGACCATGAACCTAAGCTTCTTTGACCAATTTTCCAGCCCCAATCTATTTGGCATCCCCTTAATCCTACTATCCCTACTCTTCCCAGCCCTACTATTCCCGTCCCCAAACAACCGATGAATCAACAACCGCCTTTCTACTATCCAAACATGACTCCTTCACCTAATCACAAAACAACTAATAGTCCCACTCAACAAAAATGGCCACAAATGAGCCATAATATTTACATCCCTAATAATCATACTTCTTACAATCAACCTTCTAGGCCTCCTTCCATATACATTCACCCCAACCACCCAACTATCTATGAACATAGCCCTAGCCTTCCCACTATGGCTCGCCACACTACTAACAGGCATGTTTAACCATGTACGTGCCCCAGGGCCGGCTTAAAGTAGGCTCTATTGTCCCACTTTACTGCTAAATCCGCCTTCCAGAAGTGGTTTCACGCTTCTTTCCGTGTGCCCTATGAATAGGGAATGTAGCCCATTTCTTCCACTCCATAGGCTATACCTTGACCTGTCTTATTAGCGGGGTGCTATTGTGTCCACTGTTGTGCTCTCATTCGAGGT
Source organism: Anser anser (assembly GCF_964211835.1). Lineage (NCBI taxonomy): Eukaryota > Metazoa > Chordata > Aves > Anseriformes > Anatidae > Anser > Anser anser. The sequence goes on from NC_139736.1 coordinate 19,049,067, forward strand.
GGGCTGGCGACGGCGGTATGTAGGCTGTGTTGGCAAGGGGTGGTTGGGTTAATCGGGGATTATCGATTGTAGAACAGGCTCCTCTAGGTGGGTTTGGGGCACCGCCAAGTCCTTAGAGTTTTAAGCGTTTGTGCTCGTAGTTCTCTGGCGGATACTTCGGTAAAGTAAGTATCAAGATTTAGGGCCAGGCATAGTGGGGTATCTAATCCCAGTTTGGGCCCTGGCTTTCGTGGGTTTAAATCAGTCGTTAGTTCCTAAGATCATCTTAATGGTGTGTTTAGGTGCATCTTGGGCTTATGACAGCTCAGTTCCATTTTGATCTTAGTTAGCTAGGATAGGCATTTTACCACTCTTTACGCCGTGTCAATAGGACGGTTGATTTGGGTTTCTTGTATGACCGCGGTGGCTGGCACAAGATTTACCAACCCTTGAAGTTAGGCTGTTGCTATAACTAAGTCAAGTTTGCACTCATTGCTTAATGTTAATTACTGCTGAATACCCGTGGGGGCGTGGCTTAGCGAGGCGTCTTGGGCTACTACTTGGGTGTGCCTGATACCCGCTCCTCAAGGCCTGTATGGGGGTAGGTGGTCGAGGGCGTTTACACTGGGGCGCGGATACTTGCATGTATATATTTAGCAAAAACCAACCGTAAGGTTAGGACTAAGTCTTTTGTCCGCAGGCATGTTTTATGCCATCTTGGCAACTTCAGTGCCATGCTTTGTGTTAAGCTATGTGGACGGGGGTGTGGTTAGCTGATAGTTGAGTGGTGAGTGAGAGTGAAGTATATGAAATTATTGCTTGTGTTTACTATTTTTAGTACTGGCGTTTCTCTAAGTCCTAGGACTAGGAGGAAATGGTGTTTCATAGTGTGTAGGCGTCGGGATAGTCCGAGTATCGTCGGGGTATTCCTGCTAGGCCTAGGAAGTGCTGGGGAAGAACGTTAGGTTTACTCCTGTAAATATTACCCCGAAGTGGGCTTTTGCTCATGTTTGGTGTAGGGTAAACCCAGTGAGTAGTGGGAATCAGTGAGTAAATCCTGCTAGAATGGCAAAGACGGCGCCTATGGATAGGACGTAGTGGAAGTGGGCAACTACGTAGTACGTGTCGTGCAGGGCGATGTCTAGGGAAGAGTTTGCAAGAACGATTCCTGTTAATCCTCCGATGGTAAATAGGAAGATAAATCCTAGAGCTCATAGTATTGGGGGGGGTCTCATTTGATTGTTCCTCCGTGCAGGGTGGCTAGTCAGCTAAATACTTTGATTCCGGTAGGGATGGCAATGATTATAGTGGCTGATGTAAAGTAGGCTCGGGTATCAACGTCTATTCCTACTGTAAACATGTGGTGAGCTCAGACGATGAATCCTAGGAAGCCGATGGATAGTATGGCTCAGACTATTCCCATGTAGCCGAAGGGCTCCTTTTTGCCTGAGTAGTACGTGACTACGTGTGAGATGATTCCGAACCCCGGTAGGATCAGAATATAGACTTCTGGGTGTCCGAAGAATCAGAATAGGTGTTGGTACAGGATTGGGTCTCCTCCTCCAGCGGGGTCGAAGAATGTGGTGTTTAGGTTTCGATCAGTTAGTAATATTGTAATACCGGCGGCGAGTACGGGGAGTGATAGAAGGAGTAGGATGGCGGTAATTAGTACGGATCAGACAAATAGTGGGGTTTGGTATTGTGAGAGTGCGGGGGGTTTTATGTTGATGGCTGTGGTGATAAAGTTGATGGCCCCAAGGATGGAGGAGATACCGGCTAAGTGGAGTGAGAAGATAGCCAGGTCTACTGAAGCTCCGGCGTGGGCAAGGTCACCTGCTAGGGGAGGGTAGACAGTTCAGCCTGTGCCGGCGCCAGCTTCTACAGTGGATGAGGCTAGTAGGAGGAGGAATGATGGGGGGAGGAGTCAAAAGCTTATGTTGTTTATTCGCGGGAATGCTATGTCGGGGGCACCGATTATGAGGGGGACTAATCAGTTGCCGAATCCTCCGATCATGATGGGTATGACTATAAAGAAGCTTATTACAAAGGCGTGAGCGGTAACGATTACATTGTAAATTTGGTCGTCGCCTAGGAGAGTTCCTGGTTGTCCTAGTTCTGCGCGGATTAATAGGCTGAGTGCGGTGCCGACTATTCCTGCTCATGCCCCGAAGATGAGGTACAGGGTGCCAATATCCTTATGGTTAGTGGAAAATAGTCATCGGTTGATGAAGGTGACGGGTAAGATGGCTGAGTGTTGAAGCGTTAGGCTGTAGTCCTTTTTACAGAGGTTTAATTCCTCTTCTTATCGGCTCTGTAGTGAAATTCATGTTGAGTTGCAAGCTCATCGATGCGCACTAGGGTGCGTCAGGGTCTTTGTAGGCAGAAGCCAATTGGTTTAGGCATTTAGCTGTTAACTAGAGTTTTGTGGGATCGAAGCCCATCTGTCTAGGGAGGCTTTAGCTTAATTAAAGCGTCTGACTTGCATTCAGAAGATACAGGTTAATATTCTGTAAGTCTTAATGTGCAGAAACTAAGAGGGTTTAACTCTTATTTAAGGCTTTGAAGGCCTTCGGTTTGGGGTGTTATCCTAAGTTTCTAGACAATGGCATGTATTATTGGGGACAGGGGAAGTAAGAGGATTGATAGTGAGGCAAGGACCGCAGTAGGTGTGCTTGGGGCTTTGCTAGTGTATCATTGTTTTATGTGGTTAGAGGAGTTGGGGGGAAGGGTAATTGTTGAGTGGTATGCGAGGCGTAGGTAGAAGAAGAGGCTGAGCAGTGATAGCATGGCAATTGCCATGGCTGCTGGTGTTATTTCCTGTTTAGTTAGTTCTTGGATGATAAGTCACTTTGGTATAAAGCCTGTTAATGGGGGGAGGCCTGCTAGGGATAAAAGTACTAGTATTAGGGTGGCGTTTAGCACTGGGGTTTTTGTTCATGAGGTTGTGATCATGGATAGGTTAAGGGCTTTGATTTTGTTAAGGGCTAGGAATACGGCTGATGTTATGATTGTGTATAGGTAGAAGGTAAGTAAGGCCAATTTGGGGCTGTAAACTAGGATGATGGCGATTCAGCCTAAGTGGGAGATGGACGAGAAGGCTAGGATTTTGCGTGTTTGTGTTTGGTTCAGTCCTATTCAGCCTCCTAGTGCTGTTGAGGCTAGGGCCATGGCGGTGAGTAGAGCTGGGTCGAGGGATTTGGATGTTAGTAGGAGCAGGGTTAGTGGGGGGAATTTTATGAGGGTCGAGAGTAGCAGGGCTGTTATTAGTGGCGATCCTTGTAGTACTTCTGGGAATCAGAAGTGAAATGGCACTAGGCCCAGTTTAATAGCGATTGCTGCTGTCAGTAGTAGACAGGAGGTTGGGTGGTTTATTTGTGTGATGTCTCATTGGCCAGTGACTCAGGCATTAGTTATGCTAGAGAATAGGACCAGGGCGGAAGCAGCTGCTTGGGTTAGGAAGTATTTCGTTGCGGCTTCTACTGCTCATGGGTGGTGGGATTTGGCAATTAGGGGAATGATGGCTAGTGTGTTGATCTCCAGTCCTGTCCAGGCCAGAACTCAGTGGTTGCTGGAAATTGTGATTGTGGTGCCCAAGATGAGGCTGAAGGTTATGATTGGGGTCGCGTAAGGGTTCATTAGTAGAGGAGGGGGTTAAACCATCATTTTCGGGGTATGGGCCCGATAGCTTGATTAGCTGACTCTACTAGAAAATAATATAAGGGAAGTATGGAGAATTTTGATTTCTCTTGTGTGGGTTCAATTCCTACTTTTCTAAGGTCAACAGGAAATGAGAGGGCTGTTATACCTCTATGTTCACTTTATCATAGTGACCCTTTGTAGTTCAGGCACATTTCCTTATGTAAGGAGGTAGGCCTGCATAGCAGATAGGTATGCTGATGTGTCAGAGGCACAGAGCTAGTGTGAGGGGTAGGAAGTTTTTTCATAGTAGGTGCATTAGTTGGTCATATCGGAATCGTGGGTATGAAGCTCGGACCCATAAGAAACCAGAAGATAGTAGGAGGACTTTTGTGGCTAGGATGACGGGGAATAGTTCTGTGGGTGGCCCTAGGGCGCTTGGGTTTAGGAATATGATGGCTGTAAGTGTATTTATTAGCATAATGTTCGCATATTCAGCTAGGAAGAATAAGGCGAAGGGTCCTGCGGCGTATTCAACGTTAAACCCTGAGACTAGCTCAGATTCACCCTCTGTGAGGTCAAAAGGAGCTCGGTTTGTCTCTGCTAGGGTGGATACGTATCATATTATTGCTAGGGGTCATGAGGAGAAAATGAAGTATAGAGGCTCCTGTGCGACGGCAAAGGAGCTGAGTGTGTAGCTTCCGCTTAGTATGATTATTGATAGCAGGATTATGGCCAGTGTCACTTCGTATGAAATGGTCTGTGCTACTGCCCGTAGGGCTCCGATTAGTGCGTATTTTGAGTTCGAGGCTCAGCCTGATCATAGGACTGAGTAGACGGCTAGGCTTGACATGGCTATTAGGAAGAGAACTCCGAGGTTTAGATCTGCTAGGGGAAATGGGAGTGGTAGTGGTGCTCAAGTGGTGAGGGCTAGGACAAGGGCTAGTATTGGTATCAGAATGAATAGAAGTGGGGAAGAGGTAGAGGGTCGGATGGGCTCTTTGGTAAATAGTTTCAGTCCGTCCGCAAATGGTTGAAGTAGGCCAAAAGGCCCGACAACGTTAGGGCCTTTGCGGGATTGTATGTAGCTTAGGATTTTCCGTTCTACTAGGGTTAGGAAGGCTACGGCAATCAGGATTGGGATGATGTATAGGAGGGATATAATGAGGCAGCTTAGTGTTGTTATTTGAATCATGGGTGAAGCTAGGGAGAGGATTTGAACCTCTGGGGAAAGGGCTTAAGCCTTCTGCACTTGCCGGGCTCTGCCACTCTAGCTGGTCCTTTTCTAGGATTGAAAGTGGTGGGGGAAGGCCCTCTTCACGGTTTAGTTGGTTTCACTGCTTAGAGGGGGGGGGCGTGCTTGTGGTATTGGCCCCACTTTCCCGGTCCTTTCGTACTGGGGAGAGTGTGTCATAGATAGAAACCGACCTGGATTGCTCCGGTCTGAACTCAGATCACGTAGGACTGTTAATCGTTGAACAAACGAACCCTTAATAGCGGCTGCACCATTAGGATGTCCTGATCCAACATCGAGGTCGTAAACCCCCCTGTCGATATGGGCTCTTGAGGGGGATTGCGCTGTTATCCCTGGGGTAGCTTGGTCCATTAATCAATTATATTGGGTCTGGTCACTGTTAGCACTTTGAGGGGTAGCTCTAGGTAAAGAGGTATGGTCTTGTTTTTGGAGGATTTGTTCTCCTCCAAGGTCGCCCCAACCGAAAAATATCGACCAGGCTCTGCGATGGTAGTGGCCCCAGTGGGGTTGATTGAGGATTCGCGGTGGTCGTTGATTTTTAAGTTCCACAGGGTCTTCTCGTCTTATGTTCACATCCCCGCTTTTGCACGGGGAGATCAATTTCACTGATTATCTGTGAGAGACAGTTAAGACCTCGTTTAGCCATTCATACAAGTCTCGATTTATGGGACAATTGATTGCGCTACCTTTGCACGGTTAGGATACCGCGGCCGTTAAACCTAAGTCACCGGGCAGGCATCACCTTCAATACTTGTTTAATTTGCTGAAGGCTATGTTTTTGGTAAACAGTCGGGCCTTATTAATTTGCCGAGTTCCTTTCACAGATTTTAATCGCTCTTATAGGCGCTCCTGAGTCGGGTTAACAGGGTTAGTTAATACGTGGTCTTGTAGGGGTTTTTGTATCTGTCTAGGTCTGTTAATAATGTTTCTATGTAAGCTTGCGCCGTTAGAGGGGTGTGGCCCTGAGTTACTTATTTTAGCATTAATTCTCCTATATTCATAGGTTGACCTGTTTGTGATAAGGGAATCATCTTATTTTGGTATTTTTAGGTGGTGGAGCTTTGACGCACTCTTTTTTGATGGCTGCTTTAGGGCCCACGGTAGGATCAGTAGTAAGAATTATCCACTAGTCGAGGTTGTGTCCTTTTTTAATGGAGCTGTCCCTCCATTAAATAGCTCTTAATCATCTCATTAGGGTTCAGGATGTCCGGTAGGGAGGATTAAGGGGGAACTTAGATTCGTTTCACAGGTAACCAGCTATCACCCAGCTCGGTTGGCTTTTCACCTCTACTGACAAGTCATCCCACTCTTTTGCAACAGAGACGGGTTCGCTCTCTTTAACTGCTTGAAAGTAGCTCGCTTGGGTTTCGGGGGGGCAAACTTTAGTTCACTTTGCTTGGTTGTTCTCGCTAAACCATGATGCAAAAGGTACAAGGGTTGATCTTTGCTGTCTGTCGCTTTGATTGTTTCACTGCTATTTCATCTTTCCCTTACGGTACTGGGGTCTCTATCGCGTCTAAGTGTCTTTTCTATCGCCTATACTAAGACTGTAAAATGCTTTACTTTAATTAGTTTAGTAAATTCTTTAGTTTTGGTGTACTATTTGTGTGGTTGAGCTAGAGGGGGGGCTTCAAGACGATCCGGTCTAGTAGATATCTTTCAGGTGTAAGCTGAGTGCTTTGGTGTTATAGCTACGTCTTGATATTCTAAGTACACCTTCCGGTACACTTACCTTGTTACGACTTACCTCATCTTCAGCGTATTTATGGTGTTAGTTATGTGGGATGTGGCTTTTGAGGAGGGTGACGGGCGGTATGTACGTGCCCCAGGGCCGGCTTAAAGTAGGCTCTATTGTCCCACTTTACTGCTAAATCCGCCTTCCAGAAGTGGTTTCACGCTTCTTTCCGTGTGCCCTATGAATAGGGAATGTAGCCCATTTCTTCCACTCCATAGGCTATACCTTGACCTGTCTTATTAGCGGGGTGCTATTGTGTCCACTGTTGTGCTCTCATTCGAGGTGGGCTGGCGACGGCGGTATGTAGGCTGTGTTGGCAAGGGGTGGTTGGGTTAATCGGGGATTATCGATTGTAGAACAGGCTCCTCTAGGTGGGTTTGGGGCACCGCCAAGTCCTTAGAGTTTTAAGCGTTTGTGCTCGTAGTTCTCTGGCGGATACTTCGGTAAAGTAAGTATCAAGATTTAGGGCCAGGCATAGTGGGGTATCTAATCCCAGTTTGGGCCCTGGCTTTCATGGGTTTAAATCAGTCGTTAGTTCCTAAGATCATCTTAATGGTGTGTTTAGGTGCATCTTGGGCTTATGACAGCTCAGTTGCATTTTGATCTTAGTTAGCTAGGATAGGCATTTTACCACTCTTTACGCCGTGTCAATAGGACGGTTGATTTGGGTTTCTTGTATGACCGCGGTGGCTGGCACAAGATTTACCAACCCTTGAAGTTAGGCTGTTGCTATAACTAAGTCAAGTTTGCACTCATTGCTTAATGTTAATTACTGCTGAATACCCGTGGGGGCGTGGCTTAGCGAGGCGTCTTGGGCTACTACTTGGGTGTGCCTGATACCCGCTCCTCAAGGCCTGTATGGGGGTAGGTGGTCGAGGGCGTTTACACTGGGGCGCGGATACTTGCATGTATATATTTAGCAAAAACCAACCGTAAGGTTAGGACTAAGTCTTTTGTCCGCAGGCATGTTTTATGCCATCTTGGCAACTTCAGTGCCATGCTTTGTGTTAAGCTATGTGGACGGGGGTGTGGTTAGCTGATAGTTGAGTGGTGAGTGAGAGTGAAGTATATGAAATTATTGCTTGTGTTTACTATTTTTAGTACTGGAGTTTCTCTAATAAGTTTAAGTTATTTTGTATGTGTTTGTGTGTATATATACATCGTTCCGATGATGTCATGGAAGGGATGATTAATCTTCCTATGAGCAGGCCTCCCCCCATTAACAGGCTTTATACCAAAGTGACTTATCATCCAAGAACTAACTAAACAGGAAATAACACCAGCAGCCATGGCAATTGCCATGCTATCACTGCTCAGCCTCTTCTTCTACCTACGCCTCGCATACCACTCAACAATTACCCTTCCCCCCAACTCCTCTAACCACATAAAACAATGATACACTAGCAAAGCCCCAAGCACACCTACTGCGGTCCTTGCCTCACTATCAATCCTCTTACTTCCCCTGTCCCCAATAATACATGCCATTGTCTAGAAACTTAGGATAACACCCCAAACCGAAGGCCTTCAAAGCCTTAAATAAGAGTTAAACCCTCTTAGTTTCTGCACATTAAGACTTACAGAATATTAACCTGTATCTTCTGAATGCAAGTCAGACGCTTTAATTAAGCTAAAGCCTCCCTAGACAGATGGGCTTCGATCCCACAAAACTCTAGTTAACAGCTAAATGCCTAAACCAATTGGCTTCTGCCTACAAAGACCCTGACGCACCCTAGTGCGCATCGATGAGCTTGCAACTCAACATGAATTTCACTACAGAGCCGATAAGAAGAGGAATTAAACCTCTGTAAAAAGGACTACAGCCTAACGCTTCAACACTCAGCCATCTTACCCGTCACCTTCATCAACCGATGACTATTTTCCACTAACCATAAGGATATTGGCACCCTGTACCTCATCTTCGGGGCATGAGCAGGAATAGTCGGCACCGCACTCAGCCTATTAATCCGCGCAGAACTAGGACAACCAGGAACTCTCCTAGGCGACGACCAAATTTACAATGTAATCGTTACCGCTCACGCCTTTGTAATAAGCTTCTTTATAGTCATACCCATCATGATCGGAGGATTCGGCAACTGATTAGTCCCCCTCATAATCGGTGCCCCCGACATAGCATTCCCGCGAATAAACAACATAAGCTTTTGACTCCTCCCCCCATCATTCCTCCTCCTACTAGCCTCATCCACTGTAGAAGCTGGCGCCGGCACAGGCTGAACTGTCTACCCTCCCCTAGCAGGTGACCTTGCCCACGCCGGAGCTTCAGTAGACCTGGCTATCTTCTCACTCCACTTAGCCGGTATCTCCTCCATCCTTGGGGCCATCAACTTTATCACCACAGCCATCAACATAAAACCCCCCGCACTCTCACAATACCAAACCCCACTATTTGTCTGATCCGTACTAATTACCGCCATCCTACTCCTTCTATCACTCCCCGTACTCGCCGCCGGTATTACAATATTACTAACTGATCGAAACCTAAACACCACATTCTTCGACCCCGCTGGAGGAGGAGACCCAATCCTGTACCAACACCTATTCTGATTCTTCGGACACCCAGAAGTCTATATTCTGATCCTACCGGGGTTCGGAATCATCTCACACGTAGTCACGTACTACTCAGGCAAAAAGGAGCCCTTCGGCTACATGGGAATAGTCTGAGCCATACTATCCATCGGCTTCCTAGGATTCATCGTCTGAGCTCACCACATGTTTACAGTAGGAATAGACGTTGATACCCGAGCCTACTTTACATCAGCCACTATAATCATTGCCATCCCTACCGGAATCAAAGTATTTAGCTGACTAGCCACCCTGCACGGAGGAACAATCAAATGAGACCCCCCCCAATACTATGAGCTCTAGGATTTATCTTCCTATTTACCATCGGAGGATTAACAGGAATCGTTCTTGCAAACTCTTCCCTAGACATCGCCCTGCACGACACGTACTACGTAGTTGCCCACTTCCACTACGTCCTATCCATAGGCGCCGTCTTTGCCATTCTAGCAGGATTTACTCACTGATTCCCACTACTCACTGGGTTTACCCTACACCAAACATGAGCAAAAGCCCACTTCGGGGTAATATTTACAGGAGTAAACCTAACGTTCTTCCCCCAGCACTTCCTAGGCCTAGCAGGAATACCCCGACGATACTCGGACTATCCCGACGCCTACACACTATGAAACACCATTTCCTCCTAGTCCTAGGACTTAGAGAAACTCCAGTACTAAAAATAGTAAACACAAGCAATAATTTCATATACTTCACTCTCACTCACCACTCAACTATCAGCTAACCACACCCCCGTCCACATAGCTTAACACAAAGCATGGCACTGAAGTTGCCAAGATGGCATAAAACATGCCTGCGGACAAAAGACTTAGTCCTAACCTTACGGTTGGTTTTTGCTAAATATATACATGCAAGTATCCGCGCCCCAGTGTAAACGCCCTCGACCACCTACCCCCATACAGGCCTTGAGGAGCGGGTATCAGGCACACCCAAGTAGTAGCCCAAGACGCCTCGCTAAGCCACGCCCCCACGGGTATTCAGCAGTAATTAACATTAAGCAATGAGTGCAAACTTGACTTAGTTATAGCAACAGCCTAACTTCAAGGGTTGGTAAATCTTGTGCCAGCCACCGCGGTCATACAAGAAACCCAAATCAACCGTCCTATTGACACGGCGTAAAGAGTGGTAAAATGCCTATCCTAGCTAACTAAGATCAAAATGCAACTGAGCTGTCATAAGCCCAAGATGCACCTAAACACACCATTAAGATGATCTTAGGAACTAACGACTGATTTAAACCCACGAAAGCCAGGGCCCAAACTGGGATTAGATACCCCACTATGCCTGGCCCTAAATCTTGATACTTACTTTACCGAAGTATCCGCCAGAGAACTACGAGCACAAACGCTTAAAACTCTAAGGACTTGGCGGTGCCCCAAACCCACCTAGAGGAGCCTGTTCTACAATCGATAATCCCCGATTAACCCAACCACCCCTTGCCAACACAGCCTACATACCGCCGTCGCCAGCCCACCTCGAATGAGAGCACAACAGTGGACACAATAGCACCCCGCTAATAAGACAGGTCAAGGTATAGCCTATGGAGTGGAAGAAATGGGCTACATTCCCTATTCATAGGGCACACGGAAAGAAGCGTGAAACCACTTCTGGAAGGCGGATTTAGCAGTAAAGTGGGACAATAGAGCCTACTTTAAGCCGGCCCTGGGGCACGTACATGGTTAAACATGCCTGTTAGTAGTGTGGCGAGCCATAGTGGGAAGGCTAGGGCTATGTTCATAGATAGTTGGGTGGTTGGGGTGAATGTATATGGAAGGAGGCCTAGAAGGTTGATTGTAAGAAGTATGATTATTAGGGATGTAAATATTATGGCTCATTTGTGGCCATTTTTGTTGAGTGGGACTATTAGTTGTTTTGTGATTAGGTGAAGGAGTCATGTTTGGATAGTAGAAAGGCGGTTGTTGATTCATCGGTTGTTTGGGGACGGGAATAGTAGGGCTGGGAAGAGTAGGGATAGTAGGATTAAGGGGATGCCAAATAGATTGGGGCTGGAAAATTGGTCAAAGAAGCTTAGGTTCATGGTCAGGATCATGGTGTGGGTTTGGTAGTGAGGGAGGTCTTATTTGATGGGGGGTTGGTTGTGGTGAAGGCTAGTAGTTTTGGTTGGATGAGGAGTGCTAGGGTTAATCAGGTTATAATTATGATTGAAAATCATGGTGCGGGGTTAAGCTGTGGCATATCATTAAGGAGGGGGAAGTCCCTCTTTGGCTAGCTTAAAAGGCTAGTGCTGTTGCATAGCTTCTTAATGATTAGGATGATGATAGAAGGGACGATCAGGCCTCGAAATGTGGGAGTGGGGTTGATTCTACTACAGTAGGTATGTAGCTGTGATTAGCCCCGCAAATTTCTGAGCATTGTCCGTAAAAAATCCCAGGCCGGGTGGTAATGAATGAAGTTTGGTTTAGTCGGCCTGGGATTGCGTCTGTTTTAACTCCGAGCGTTGGGACTGCTCAGGAGTGGAGTACGTCTCCTGCAGTAATGATTACGCGGATGGGGGATTCTATTGGGATAACTACGCGGTGGTCAACTTCTAGCAGTCGGAAGTGGCCGTTGGGTAAGTCTGGGGTGGGCACTATGTAGGAGTCGAATGATAGGTCTTTGAAGTCTGTGTATTCATAGCTTCAGTATCATTGGTGGCCGATGGCTTTTAGGGTGAGGTCTGGTTCATCGATTTTGTCCATTATGTAGAGGATTTGTAGGGATGGGAGGGCGAGGAGTACCAGGACGATAGCAGGTAGGATTGTCCAGATCAGCTCTACTTCTTGGGCGTCTACAGCATTGGACGAGAGTTTTTCTGTTAGTATGTGGGCTAAAAGGTAGAGAACTAGGCTGCAGATAGCTAGGGCAACGATTAGGGCGTGGTCGTGGAATTCAACGAGTTCTTCTATGATGGGTGATGAGGCGTCTTGGAATCCTAGTTGGGAGTGGTTGGCCACATGAGATGTACAGGATTTTTACCTGTGATTTAGTCTTGACAAGGCTATGTAATTGGTTTACTAACATCTCATAAGAAAGAAGCATGAGCGGTTAATGCAGTTGGCTTGAAACCAGCATGTGAGGGTTCGATTCCTTCCTTTCTTGTACTTGGACGAAGGCCGGTTCCTCGAAAGTATGGTATGGGGGAGGGCAGCCGTGGATTCATTCAACGTTTGTGGTAGTTAGTTCTGGTTGTAGGACTTTTCGTTTGGCCGGAAAGGCTTCTCAGATGATGAATATTAGTATGATTACGGCTACTATTGAGATTAGGGAGCCGATGGAGGAAATGGTGTTTCATAGTGTGTAGGCGTCGGGATAGTCCGAGTATCGTCGGGGTATTCCTGCTAGGCCTAGGAAGTGCTGGGGGAAGAACGTTAGGTTTACTCCTGTAAATATTACCCCGAAGTGGGCTTTTGCTCATGTTTGGTGTAGGGTAAACCCAGTGAGTAGTGGGAATCAGTGAGTAAATCCTGCTAGAATGGCAAAGACGGCGCCTATGGATAGGACGTAGTGGAAGTGGGCAACTACGTAGTACGTGTCGTGCAGGGCGATGTCTAGGGAAGAGTTTGCAAGAACGATTCCTGTTAATCCTCCGATGGTAAATAGGAAGATAAATCCTAGAGCTCATAGTATTGGGGGGGGTCTCATTTGATTGTTCCTCCGTGCAGGGTGGCTAGTCAGCTAAATACTTTGATTCCGGTAGGGATGGCAATGATTATAGTGGCTGATGTAAAGTAGGCTCGGGTATCAACGTCTATTCCTACTGTAAACATGTGGTGAGCTCAGACGATGAATCCTAGGAAGCCGATGGATAGTATGGCTCAGACTATTCCCATGTAGCCGAAGGGCTCCTTTTTGCCTGAGTAGTACGTGACTACGTGTGAGATGATTCCGAACCCCGGTAGGATCAGAATATAGACTTCTGGGTGTCCGAAGAATCAGAATAGGTGTTGGTACAGGATTGGGTCTCCTCCTCCAGCGGGGTCGAAGAATGTGGTGTTTAGGTTTCGATCAGTTAGTAATATTGTAATACCGGCGGCGAGTACGGGGAGTGATAGAAGGAGTAGGATGGCGGTAATTAGTACGGATCAGACAAATAGTGGGGTTTGGTATTGTGAGAGTGCGGGGGGTTTTATGTTGATGGCTGTGGTGATAAAGTTGATGGCCCCAAGGATGGAGGAGATACCGGCTAAGTGGAGTGAGAAGATAGCCAGGTCTACTGAAGCTCCGGCGTGGGCAAGGTCACCTGCTAGGGGAGGGTAGACAGTTCAGCCTGTGCCGGCGCCAGCTTCTACAGTGGATGAGGCTAGTAGGAGGAGGAATGATGGGGGGAGGAGTCAAAAGCTTATGTTGTTTATTCGCGGGAATGCTATGTCGGGGGCACCGATTATGAGGGGGACTAATCAGTTGCCGAATCCTCCGATCATGATGGGTATGACTATAAAGAAGCTTATTACAAAGGCGTGAGCGGTAACGATTACATTGTAAATTTGGTCGTCGCCTAGGAGAGTTCCTGGTTGTCCTAGTTCTGCGCGGATTAATAGGCTGAGTGCGGTGCCGACTATTCCTGCTCATGCCCCGAAGATGAGGTACAGGGTGCCAATATCCTTATGGTTAGTGGAAAATAGTCATCGGTTGATGAAGGTGACGGGTAAGATGGCTGAGTGTTGAAGCGTTAGGCTGTAGTCCTTTTTACAGAGGTTTAATTCCTCTTCTTATCGGCTCTGTAGTGAAATTCATGTTGAGTTGCAAGCTCATCGATGCGCACTAGGGTGCGTCAGGGTCTTTGTAGGCAGAAGCCAATTGGTTTAGGCATTTAGCTGTTAACTAGAGTTTTGTGGGATCGAAGCCCATCTGTCTAGGGAGGCTTTAGCTTAATTAAAGCGTCTGACTTGCATTCAGAAGATACAGGTTAATATTCTGTAAGTCTTAATGTGCAGAAACTAAGAGGGTTTAACTCTTATTTAAGGCTTTGAAGGCCTTCGGTTTGGGGTGTTATCCTAAGTTTCTAGACAATGGCATGTATTATTGGGGACAGGGGAAGTAAGAGGATTGATAGTGAGGCAAGGACCGCAGTAGGTGTGCTTGGGGCTTTGCTAGTGTATCATTGTTTTATGTGGTTAGAGGAGTTGGGGGGAAGGGTAATTGTTGAGTGGTATGCGAGGCGTAGGTAGAAGAAGAGGCTGAGCAGTGATAGCATGGCAATTGCCATGGCTGCTGGTGTTATTTCCTGTTTAGTTAGTTCTTGGATGATAAGTCACTTTGGTATAAAGCCTGTTAATGGGGGGAGGCCTGCTAGGGATAAAAGTACTAGTATTAGGGTGGCGTTTAGCACTGGGGTTTTTGTTCATGAGGTTGTGATCATGGATAGGTTAAGGGCTTTGATTTTGTTAAGGGCTAGGAATACGGCTGATGTTATGATTGTGTATAGGTAGAAGGTAAGTAAGGCCAATTTGGGGCTGTAAACTAGGATGATGGCGATTCAGCCTAAGTGGGAGATGGACGAGAAGGCTAGGATTTTGCGTGTTTGTGTTTGGTTCAGTCCTATTCAGCCTCCTAGTGCTGTTGAGGCTAGGGCCATGGCGGTGAGTAGAGCTGGGTCGAGGGATTTGGATGTTAGTAGGAGCAGGGTTAGTGGGGGGAATTTTATGAGGGTCGAGAGTAGCAGGGCTGTTATTAGTGGCGATCCTTGTAGTACTTCTGGGAATCAGAAGTGAAATGGCACTAGGCCCAGTTTAATAGCGATTGCTGCTGTCAGTAGTAGACAGGAGGTTGGGTGGTTTATTTGTGTGATGTCTCATTGGCCAGTGACTCAGGCATTAGTTATGCTAGAGAATAGGACCAGGGCGGAAGCAGCTGCTTGGGTTAGGAAGTATTTCGTTGCGGCTTCTACTGCTCATGGGTGGTGGGATTTGGCAATTAGGGGAATGATGGCTAGTGTGTTGATCTCCAGTCCTGTCCAGGCCAGAACTCAGTGGTTGCTGGAAATTGTGATTGTGGTGCCCAAGATGAGGCTGAAGGTTATGATTGGGGTCGCGTAAGGGTTCATTAGTAGAGGAGGGGGTTAAACCATCATTTTCGGGGTATGGGCCCGATAGCTTGATTAGCTGACTCTACTAGAAAATAATATAAGGGAAGTATGGAGAATTTTGATTTCTCTTGTGTGGGTTCAATTCCTACTTTTCTAAGGTCAACAGGAAATGAGAGGGCTGTTATACCTCTATGTTCACTTTATCATAGTGACCCTTTGTAGTTCAGGCACATTTCCTTATGTAAGGAGGTAGGCCTGCATAGCAGATAGGTATGCTGATGTGTCAGAGGCACAGAGCTAGTGTGAGGGGTAGGAAGTTTTTTCATAGTAGGTGCATTAGTTGGTCATATCGGAATCGTGGGTATGAAGCTCGGACCCATAAAAAACCAGAAGATAGTAGGAGGACTTTTGTGGCTAGGATGACGGGGAATAGTTCTGTGGGTGGCCCTAGGGCGCTTGGGTTTAGGAATATGATGGCTGTAAGTGTATTTATTAGCATAATGTTCGCATATTCAGCTAGGAAGAATAAGGCGAAGGGTCCTGCGGCGTATTCAACGTTAAACCCTGAGACTAGCTCAGATTCACCCTCTGTGAGGTCAAAAGGAGCTCGGTTTGTCTCTGCTAGGGTGGATACGTATCATATTATTGCTAGGGGTCATGAGGAGAAAATGAAGTATAGAGGCTCCTGTGCGACGGCAAAGGAGCTGAGTGTGTAGCTTCCGCTTAGTATGATTATTGATAGCAGGATTATGGCCAGTGTCACTTCGTATGAAATGGTCTGTGCTACTGCCCGTAGGGCTCCGATTAGTGCGTATTTTGAGTTCGAGGCTCAGCCTGATCATAGGACTGAGTAGACGGCTAGGCTTGACATGGCTATTAGGAAGAGAACTCCGAGGTTTAGATCTGCTAGGGGAAATGGGAGTGGTAGTGGTGCTCAAGTGGTGAGGGCTAGGACAAGGGCTAGTATTGGTATCAGAATGAATAGAAGTGGGGAAGAGGTAGAGGGTCGGATGGGCTCTTTGGTAAATAGTTTCAGTCCGTCCGCAAATGGTTGAAGTAGGCCAAAAGGCCCGACAACGTTAGGGCCTTTGCGGGATTGTATGTAGCTTAGGATTTTCCGTTCTACTAGGGTTAGGAAGGCTACGGCAATCAGGATTGGGATGATGTATAGGAGGGATATAATGAGGCAGCTTAGTGTTGTTATTTGAATCATGGGTGAAGCTAGGGAGAGGATTTGAACCTCTGGGGAAAGGGCTTAAGCCTTCTGCACTTGCCGGGCTCTGCCACTCTAGCTGGTCCTTTTCTAGGATTGAAAGTGGTGGGGGAAGGCCCTCTTCACGGTTTAGTTGGTTTCACTGCTTAGAGGGGGGGGGCGTGCTTGTGGTATTGGCCCCACTTTCCCGGTCCTTTCGTACTGGGGAGAGTGTGTCATAGATAGAAACCGACCTGGATTGCTCCGGTCTGAACTCAGATCACGTAGGACTGTTAATCGTTGAACAAACGAACCCTTAATAGCGGCTGCACCATTAGGATGTCCTGATCCAACATCGAGGTCGTAAACCCCCCTGTCGATATGGGCTCTTGAGGGGGATTGCGCTGTTATCCCTGGGGTAGCTTGGTCCATTAATCAATTATATTGGGTCTGGTCACTGTTAGCACTTTGAGGGGTAGCTCTAGGTAAAGAGGTATGGTCTTGTTTTTGGAGGATTTGTTCTCCTCCAAGGTCGCCCCAACCAAAAAATATCGACCAGGCTCTGCGATGGTAGTGGCCCCAGTGGGGTTGATTGAGGATTCGCGGTGGTCGTTGATTTTTAAGTTCCACAGGGTCTTCTCGTCTTATGTTCACATCCCCGCTTTTGCACGGGGAGATCAATTTCACTGATTATCTGTGAGAGACAGTTAAGACCTCGTTTAGCCATTCATACAAGTCTCGATTTATGGGACAATTGATTGCGCTACCTTTGCACGGTTAGGATACCGCGGCCGTTAAACCTAAGTCACCGGGCAGGCATCACCTTCAATACTTGTTTAATTTGCTGAAGGCTATGTTTTTGGTAAACAGTCGGGCCTTATTAATTTGCCGAGTTCCTTTCACAGATTTTAATCGCTCTTATAGGCGCTCCTGAGTCGGGTTAACAGGGTTAGTTAATACGTGGTCTTGTAGGGGTTTTTGTATCTGTCTAGGTCTGTTAATAATGTTTCTATGTAAGCTTGCGCCGTTAGAGGGGTGTGGCCCTGAGTTACTTATTTTAGCATTAATTCTCCTATATTCATAGGTTGACCTGTTTGTGATAAGGGAATCATCTTATTTTGGTATTTTTAGGTGGTGGAGCTTTGACGCACTCTTTTTTGATGGCTGCTTTAGGGCCCACGGTAGGATCAGTAGTAAGAATTATCCACTAGTCGAGGTTGTGTCCTTTTTTAATGGAGCTGTCCCTCCATTAAATAGCTCTTAATCATCTCATTAGGGTTCAGGATGTCCGGTAGGGAGGATTAAGGGGGAACTTAGATTCGTTTCACAGGTAACCAGCTATCACCCAGCTCGGTTGGCTTTTCACCTCTACTGACAAGTCATCCCACTCTTTTGCAACAGAGACGGGTTCGCTCTCTTTAACTGCTTGAAAGTAGCTCGCTTGGGTTTCGGGGGGGCAAACTTTAGTTCACTTTGCTTGGTTGTTCTCGCTAAACCATGATGCAAAAGGTACAAGGGTTGATCTTTGCTGTCTGTCGCTTTGATTGTTTCACTGCTATTTCATCTTTCCCTTACGGTACTGGGGTCTCTATCGCGTCTAAGTGTCTTTTCTATCGCCTATACTAAGACTGTAAAATGCTTTACTTTAATTAGTTTAGTAAATTCTTTAGTTTTGGTGTACTATTTGTGTGGTTGAGCTAGAGGGGGGGCTTCAAGACGATCCGGTCTAGTAGATATCTTTCAGGTGTAAGCTGAGTGCTTTGGTGTTATAGCTACGTCTTGATATTCTAAGTACACCTTCCGGTACACTTACCTTGTTACGACTTACCTCATCTTCAGCGTATTTATGGTATTAGTTATGTGGGATGTGGCTTTTGAGGAGGGTGACGGGCGGTATGTACGTGCCCCAGGGCCGGCTTAAAGTAGGCTCTATTGTCCCACTTTACTGCTAAATCCGCCTTCCAGAAGTGGTTTCACGCTTCTTTCCGTGTGCCCTATGAATAGGGAATGTAGCCCATTTCTTCCACTCCATAGGCTATACCTTGACCTGTCTTATTAGCGGGGTGCTATTGTGTCCACTGTTGTGCTCTCATTCGAGGTGGGCTGGCGACGGCGGTATGTAGGCTGTGTTGGCAAGGGGTGGTTGGGTTAATCGGGGATTATCGATTGTAGAACAGGCTCCTCTAGGTGGGTTTGGGGCACCGCCAAGTCCTTAGAGTTTTAAGCGTTTGTGCTCGTAGTTCTCTGGCGGATACTTCGGTAAAGTAAGTATCAAGATTTAGGGCCAGGCATAGTGGGGTATCTAATCCCAGTTTGGGCCCTGGCTTTCGTGGGTTTAAATCAGTCGTTAGTTCCTAAGATCATCTTAATGGTGTGTTTAGGTGCATCTTGGGCTTATGACAGCTCAGTTGCATTTTGATCTTAGTTAGCTAGGATAGGCATTTTACCACTCTTTACGCCGTGTCAATAGGACGGTTGATTTGGGTTTCTTGTATGACCGCGGTGGCTGGCACAAGATTTACCAACCCTTGAAGTTAGGCTGTTGCTATAACTAAGTCAAGTTTGCACTCATTGCTTAATGTTAATTACTGCTGAATACCCGTGGGGGCGTGGCTTAGCGAGGCGTCTTGGGCTACTACTTGGGTGTGCCTGATACCCGCTCCTCAAGGCCTGTATGGGGGTAGGTGGTCGAGGGCGTTTACACTGGGGCGCGGATACTTGCATGTATATATTTAGCAAAAACCAACCGTAAGGTTAGGACTAAGTCTTTTGTCCGCAGGCATGTTTTATGCCATCTTGGCAACTTCAGTGCCATGCTTTGTGTTAAGCTATGTGGACGGGGGTGTGGTTAGCTGATAGTTGAGTGGTGAGTGAGAGTGAAGTATATGAAATTATTGCTTGTGTTTACTATTTTTAGTACTGGAGTTTCTCTAATAAGTTTAAGTTATTTTGTATGTGTTTGTGTGTATATATACATCGTTCCGATGATGTCATGGAAGGGATGATTAATGGAGTTTTAGAGGTAGTTTGCTGGGATTGGGCGATGAAGGTTTATGCTACATGGTGGTTAGCGAAAGTTTACTGGTTTAGTTTGTGAAGCGCAGGGGTTGCGCTTAATGATTTGTTGTTTTGTGCTATGTCCAACGAGCATTCATCCAATAGCCCCATTTAACCCGGAGGGTGGAGGTAACATTAACTGAATGTGGTCAAAGTGCATCAGTGTCAGGATGATTCCCCATATACGCCAACCGTCTCATCGAGGGACCCTTGAAATATAGGATAGGCCGTGAGGCAGGTGTGTCCAGGCTTAGATTGTGGGACCCCCGAGATCACTGGGAATAGCCACCTGTGAGGTAACCCCGGAAAAAATAAGAGGAACCAGAGGCGCCAAAAAGCTGGAACATGCCGCGATTACGCATTGAGAAGGTGAAAGTACTCACAGATGCCACTTTGAAGGGCAAGGAGGGGTGAGTGAACCCAATGGATGGCCCTGACCGAGGAACCAGAGGCGCAAAAATGTGAGGAGGGCGAGGGGTTTAGGGGGAACGTATGGGCCTGAAGCTAGTCATACCGGACATTATGTGCAACGGGTTGCTGATTTCACGTGAGGAGTACGATTAATAAATCCGTCTGATACGAACTGCATGAGATATGTGGTGGAGAGTTGTTGTTGGAGCATGTCCTGTGAGCATTCATTAAAATGGGGTCTTGTTATGCGCTTGAGTGGAGTTGTATTGGGTGTTGTGGGGTATGGTCCTAGAACATTCATGCCGGGTGGTTTGGTAGGAGTGTGTTTAAGGGTTTAATGGCCGTGTACATGTATGGGTTTAGCACCTGCTTATAAGATAGTCCGTATATAATGTATATTACTGGTACTATAGTATGTATGTATATGGGGTATATAAATTTATGCACGAATATGCATAACCAAATACCCCCGCCTCGGGGGGGGAGGGGGGGGGGGTTAAGCATAATGGCATAGATGGGGTAGAATTCTTGGGGGCTTGCGGTTAGTTCCTGTAGTTGAGAACAATGGCGGCTTTTCGAGCCGCAGGCCTCGGGTAGTGTCCGGGCAGGAATAATGACTTATTTTATGTTTTTTTTAGGGATTTGCTTTGCGGTGGGTGTTTTGGGTGTGGCGTCGAATCCTTCGCCGTATTATGGGGTTGTTGGTTTGGTGTTAGCGTCTGTGGCGGGGTGCGGGTGGTTGCTGGGCCTTGGGGTTTCGTTCGTGGCTTTAGTGCTGTTTATGGTGTATTTGGGGGGTATGCTGGTGGTGTTTGTTTATTCAGTAGCTTTAGCAGCGGAGCCTTTCCCTGGGGCTTGGGGGGATTGACGGGTGATTGGATGTGCAGTAGCGTTTGTGGCAATTGTTTTTGGGGGGTTGGTGTTTGGGGGGTTTATGGGGGCTTGGAAGTTCGGGGTTTCTACTGTGAATAATGTTGGGGTGTTTGTTGTTCGGTCGGATTTTAGTGGAGTTTCCATGTTTTATTCACATGGGGCAGGGATGTTTTTAGTGGCGGGTTGGGGGCTGTTGTTGACTTTGTTTGTTGTATTGGAGCTTGTGCGGGGGTTGTCGCGGGGTGCTATTCGGGCGGTTTAGGGGTTAGGGTCAGAGAATAGTTTATTGAAAATGCCAGCTTTGGGAGCTGGAGATAAAGGTTTGAGTCCTTTTTTTCTGAGTTTGGGGTACTCTAAGAAGTGGTAAGTCTTCAATCTTTGGTTTACAAGACCAATGTTTTTATAAACTATTAGAGTATTTAGCAGTTGAGTATTTTGTTTTCTAGGGCGCTTGCGGCGGGGAGGAGAAATAGGAGGATAGTGAAGTAGGCGATTGAAGCGAGTTGGCCGATGATGATGAATGGGTGTTCGACGGGTTGGCTTCCTACTGTTATAAATGACTGAGTCCCAAATAGGATTACAATCAGAGTTTACAATTTATTAAACGAATAGAGGCAAGCAAACAGCGCTGGGTGCGCCGGGAGTCTCTGCTCCACCGGGACGCACACCCGTTACGTAAGGCATCTACTTTTTTATACTCCTAGGCTAATACATATTTATTACTACTTCTAGAAGAGGCAGGGTTATTATAATTGGTTTCCCAAATCCGATGTCGCCTGCTTATCAGTCTCTTACTTTCTCAGGGGCCGTTCGAACAGGGAGACAGGGAGGCTCATATTTTCCTCCTTATCTCGTGGTCCAGGGAGACAGGGAGACAGGAAGGCTCTTATTCTTCCTCCTTATCTAGTGGTCTCTTGGCCGGCTATCAGAAGTTACTGCACATCCGTGCAAAGTCAGCAGTTTTTCTCCGAAGAAATCCCTTTGTTCTTTTCTCGCCTAAACCCAGGCCTCAATGTTAACCCTTCAAAACCCCTTAGTGGCACGAATTGCTGGACCATTTCTTACAATTCCTCCCCTTTTTTTTTTTTTTTAATCATCAATTCGTGTCTCTCCTTCAACCTTTGTCAGTAACAATTGGATTTCATCAGTCAGTTCTCGGGGTGTCCACTTCTTAAGCATCATTATCGACACGTCACCTTTTCTCTCCACTGAAGTCATCACAAATTGGGTGCTATTTATTACTCGCCGTATCAACAACGTAAAGCAAGGTATCATACAAGGTATAAACAATAATGTCATTACACCACATAAAAATAAAAACAGCATCCTTTTAACCCATGGTTCACCAGGCAACCATGAAAAGAAATCCCAATCCATACCCTTCCAAGTTTGTACTGGGACGTGGGCTAACTTTCTAATTTCCTTTGTTATCTGCTTGACCACTTTTCCATTATCATCAATCTGTAGACAACAATTAGAATTGTTCAGTTTTCCACATACTCCCCCTTCTTCTGCTAGTAAATAGTCTAAGACCATTCTATGTTGGAATATAGCATTTCTCATTTGAGTGGATTGGTCAGCCAAAAGATCCAAGGCTGTCGCTGTTTGATTTGTTACAACTTCGAGGATAGCTTGCAACCTAATTATTCGGTTCAAATTATAAATAGGTTCTCGGGCTCCTGATATCAACTCATTTGGGTTCCAGGTGGCTGGCCCATAATGCTGTATGATTCTTTCAGGAGGCCATTCATCCTTTCCCCATTTTTGGGCACTACCCCCGGATAAGGAAGTATCAATAGATCGTTTTACTCTGTTCAGGTCATCATATAATCTTATTCCTAAATGATTTCCTTGTGTTTGTGACAATAAAAAGAACAAGGGTCTTATGTACCCCCCATAGCATATTCCCGACCAGTTTCCAGGTAGCCTCTTGTAAGCATGTTTGCCACACACCCAATAATGTCCCTTTAGGGCCCACGTCCCGTTTGGAAAATGACCATCCCATCCATCTTTACCCTTTGGGGCGTGATAATACAGAGTGTCCTTGTTACCGAGTGGTCCTGTTACAATGTCTGCCCCGTTTGTACTCGTATATGCACGCTTCCAAGCTCCCACGTTGGGTTTCCACTTACAGTCACAATTCAGTTCTCTTTGGCGACCTGTCATATTATAAGCCTTTTTCGCCGTCCAATCTTGAGAGTGTGGGAAGCGCCTTCAATCATGGGGTTGGGCCCGCTTTCAGAGCTTGTGTTACCATTCAGCCCTTCAGGGTGATCCAGCTCCTGGAAAAACTAATCACAATTTTATTATGGGTTTAAAAGGTTCTCATGTTATTTTTCTCAGGACAAACTGATCTTGGTGTAGGAGAAGTCCGGTCGAGGCACTCTCACTCGGCGGTCAATACCCATAGGGGTTGCCTCCCTCGGTAGACCATACACGCCGCAGTGGAGGGTCCTACCCCGGTCTTGCCTTCTCCCTTTCCTCCCTTCAGCCTTGTCCTCTTTATCCAGTGCCCTTAATTCATGCAGAACCTCATTGCTGGGATATCAGTTCCTCTTTAGTCTCAGTTTCAGTTCCCCAGGAGTGGACTCAACCCTCCAGGCTTCGGTAGTTATTGGTCCTTTTATTCTGGATGCGTGGGTCCAACCCCTTCTTGCTGTTCTCACAGCTGTTTCAGTAGTAAGTAAAACAAGGTACAGTCCCTCCCATCGGGGGTTCAATGATTCTTCTCTCCAGGTTTTTATTAAGACCTTGTCTCCTGGTTGTATTTTATGAATAGCAAATCCTAAAGGTGGTGTCTGAGTCATCATCCCAATTTATCTTATCTCCTGTAATCTCCTTCCAATGGTAATTATGTATTTCTGGATACTATGATCCTCAACTACATTGTTCCCTAGGGGCATCCCTTGAGAATAAGGCATACCATATAACATTTCATATGATGATAATCCAGTCTCACTGTGTGGTTTAGTTCTTATGTTTAAAAGCGCCAATGGTAAGCATTTCGTCCAGGGCAGCTGTGTCTCGATCATTAACTTAGCCAATTGTTGTTTTATTGTTTGATTCATCCTTTCTACTTTCCCTGAGCTTTGTGGGTGCCACGGAGTGTGGTATTCCCACTGAATACCTTTCAAGGGGTACATCCTTCAAATCTTTGTGGCTGGCTTATGTTCGATTATTTCCACACAATTGTGTTCCAACGGTCCTTCTTCTGGAACGGTTCCTAGAAATACTGCTGGATATAACAGGTTAGTCGTTTTCAAGGTTATGTCATCTTGTTCAGTTAGTATTGCCTGATATTTCATCATCCGGCTGGGTGATAACCAGTGGCCCCCCTTTTGTTCTAAAATGGTTGTTACCATATGTGGTCCAAAAACTTCAATATGTTTTCCCATTCGAAGGCAAATAATTTTCTACTATCTTTATCAAGAGGTATGCAAAAGAAGGCATCCTTTAAATCTATCACGGTAAACCATTTATATTTCCCTTTCACAGATGTTAACAATGTGTAAGGATTAGCTACTACTGGGTGAATGTCCTTTGTTATTTCATTTATTCCTCTAAGATCTTGTACAAATCTATACTCGCCATTTGGCTTCTTTACTGGAAAAATTGGAGTATTGTATTCCGATTTACATTCTTCCAGAATCTGATATTTGAGAAATTTGTCAATAATTTTCACTATCCCCTGCCTAGCTTCTATCTTAAGTGGATATTTTTTGATTCAAACAGGTTTGGCTCCTTTCTTTAATTCCACCTTTACCGGTTGTGCCAGTTTCGACTTCCCTGGTACATCTGTTTCCCATACTGCTGGTATAACTGCATTTTCTACTTCTCTTGGAATATTAACAAAGGGTTTATCTTTGTCCTACTTTGAGTAGAATTTGTCCTTTTAAACTATTTAACACTGAATATGTTGCTCCTATTACATTTACAGCCTAATTAACACAGAGAAAGAAGCTCCCATAACCAACAAAAAATTCAAGCCTGTCTTCGTTTCCTAGCTTTATTTCAACTAGTGGACCTGCTAGGGTAGATGCCCCAGGTCCCCATCATTCCTGACTGTTGTTTGTCCTGCAGCCTAAGACAATTTCTTTCTGATATCAGGGGCTGATTGCCCTGGAAAGAGGTTAGCCAGTTGCCTCTGTTTGTTTGTTTGTTTGTTTGTTTGTTTTTAAGCCAGGTCCATTTTTTTTTCTCATTGCATTTCAAAGTTGGTCCAAAAATTCAAAAATTCCATAGGGGTTTCTTTTGGACCTTGTTGGAACAGATTCTCGTTTCCCATTTTAACCAGATTTTGGTATTTACATAATTTCCGGGGTGATTAGGGTCTCAGTGAGGGGGTCGGTCAGGGGAATGCAATCGTTGACAGTTCCCTGAGCGGTCCCATTGGCAATCTGAGCTCACACAGGAACTCAGGTTGTTTCAAGAGTTAGCTGCTTTTCTGTTTCCACGACAACTCTCTCGGACTCATCACGGTCCCCCTGCCCCAGAGGGCTCACACCGCGATTTAGAGATCTCAGCCTCGGGTTGAGGCGGAACTATTAACATTCCTACATCCTCTTCCCCTGCTCATTCAACTTCAAACAGCTCTGTTAAATACTACATGCCACACAGCCTTTAACACCTTCAACAACCCTTTTAACACTTCCTTTATCTTTCTCCAGCCCGTACTTTTCTAATGCCAACACCAAAGGCTCAGTCAGGGGCCAACTTAATTCCAAACCTTTTCCCTCCAAGATGCTGAAACAACATATCACTATACAACATTTCATCCTATTTTCCTTCTCTCCTCAAAAACATTAATTGCAAGACACTGTTATAGTCGATTGATCCATAAAGTGGCCATTTAGTTTATATAGTGGCCACCATTGATTGCAATACTTAGTGAAAGTCCTCTTGCTTTCTGTGCCCCCATTTCTAACAATATCCTTCCAATGTGCCAATATGCACCCAAGGAGGCTTTTTTTTTTTTTTTTTTTTTTTTTTTTTTTTTAGGACGTCTTTTTTTTTTTTTTTTTTTTTTTGGATTTTCCCCCTTTTCCTTGATTTCCCATTCCCTTTTATTTATTTATATTACTTACTGTCCCTTGTTTCAATTTCCACGCAAACCTTTTTATTGCAGGTTTTTACTATCTTTTCCTAATCTTCTTCCCAAATGTCCCAATTCTTTGGGATCAAACTCTTCTTTCCACATACAAACTTTACTATTTCAGATTATTAATGAGCCCCATTCCAATCATAAATCCGCAGGACTTCGGAAAAACACCTGAAGCACTCAGCCTTCCGTCTTCTAGACAAACAATAACACCTTTTCCACAAAATTTACATTTCAATAAGACCGAATTTCAAGCCGAATGCTAATTTTTCTCATGCACTTTGTTAGTAAGCCTACACAAAACAAGGAATCACTCCTGTGTATCCGTCAAGATGGGGGTTTAAAAAGGTATTGAGGCCTAAATAAATTCGCTCTCCCCCTTCTTACCAAATTCCTAGGGCTCAGGCCCGAACCACCAAAGAAGTGACTCTCCGTTCTACCACTTTGATAATCAGTCAGCCCCTCTCCCCCGATACTTGGGAAACTGACCGAACACCACCGCGAATATACCCAAACTTTTAAACTGTTACTTAGATAATGCTCCCACCTTCCTCCTTGACACAGTCAAAACATTTAAGAACAAAACAGGATTACAAGATGCACCACCGGGGGTGGATTGTTAGGATATAGAGGTGGTAGGTTATCCAATGACTCCCATTCATCATCTTTTTCTTTTTCCTTTTTTTTTATTTTTTATTTTTTTGTTCTCTTCTTCGTCAAACTTCTCGTCTGCTTTTAGTGTAAATATTGAGGCTGGAAAAGGACGTGAGATCCTGATCCATAATCCTGCATAATCACTTTCCTCCTGGCTAAAAGGTTCCTTTGAGTTAACATGTAGATTTAAAGCCTGGCAAACCCAGTCTTCAAAAGATCCGAAAATAGGCCAAAAGACATGTGGTCTTAAAGGCTCCTTTGGCCATTCTATCATACAATACTGAATCATTTTTACTTTGCTTTTTCCTTTTCTGGGGCCCCTATCGTTCCAATTTCTAATCATTATCCCTAATGGACTTTCTGGTGGTATGTCTGGTAATTTGCTCCCTTTTCTCTGGTCCCGGGTCTTCAATTTTGTCTGACCCATCTAGGAATTTTACTGTGGCAATTCCTACAGCCCTTGGTTGCCTTAGTGAGAGTGTCTTGCAGGGGGTTTAGGACCTATCACCCACCCACGAATCCTATAGGAATCGCTTCGGTCCTTCACCGGCCAAGTCCCTCGCGGGAGATTGGAACCGCGGTTAGAAGACCTCCACAATCGCTTCGGAACTACGTTCCGTCTCAGTCACACTCTCACACACACAGGCAACCGAAACCCACCCAACCGAACGGTATACACATTAAATACTTACGACTCCGTCGTCTTCGTTCGGATCTTCGCGCGCAGAATTACGGGCAAAATATAGTGCTGCAGCCGGCAAAGGGAGCTCATAAAAAAAATCTAAATCTTTGCTTGCCCTTATTCAGGTTCAGGATGGTGTTAGCCCCGACCTGACTCGAACAGGAGCCACCAAATGGTGGGGGCGCCCCTCCTAGATCAAGTCAGAATTCAGGAACCAAGACCATCCCGGACGAGCCCCCAATTGTTATAAATGACTGAGTCCCAAATAGGATTACAATCAGAGTTTACAATTTATTAAACGAATAGAGGCAAGCAAACAGCGCTGGGTGCGCCGGGAGTCTCTGCTCCACCGGGACGCACACCCGTTACGTAAGGCATCTACTTTTTTATACTCCTAGGCTAATACATATTTATTACTACTTCTAGAAGAGGCAGGGTTATTATAATTGGTTTCCCAAATCCGATGTCGCCTGCTTATCAGTCTCTGTTACTTTCTCAGGGGCCGTTCGAACAGGGAGACAGGGAGGCTCATATTTTCCTCCTTATCTCGTGGTCCAGGGAGACAGGGAGACAGGAAGGCTCTTATTCTTCCTCCTTATCTAGTGGTCTCTTGGCCGGCTATCAGAAGTTACTGCACATCCGTGCAAAGTCAGCAGTTTTTCTCCGAAGAAATCCCTTTGTTCTTTTCTCGCCTAAACCCAGGCCTCAATGTTAACCCTTCAAAACCCCTTAGTGGCACGAATTGCTGGACCATTTCTTACACTACTCATGTTAGGACGAGGAGGTCGGCGACTAGTACTCAGAATAGGAGCTGGGAGAGTGGTCGGAATGTTATTGCTCGTTGTTTTGATTTGTGCAGGAATGGGATTAGGAATAGGATCAGTACGGAGGCGGCCAGTGCTAATACGCCTCCTAGTTTATTTGGGATTGAACGTAGGATGGCGTAGGCGAATAGGAAGTATCATTCTGGCTTGATGTGTGGTGGGGTTACTAGTGGGTTTGCTGGGGTGAAGTTTTCTGGGTCTCCCAGGAGGTTGACCGCTCATGCTTCTTTCTTATGAGATGTTAGTAAACCAATTACATAGCCTTGTCAAGACTAAATCACAGGTAAAAATCCTGTACATCTCATGTGGCCAACCACTCCCAACTAGGATTCCAAGACGCCTCATCACCCATCATAGAAGAACTCGTTGAATTCCACGACCACGCCCTAATCGTTGCCCTAGCTATCTGCAGCCTAGTTCTCTACCTTTTAGCCCACATACTAACAGAAAAACTCTCGTCCAATGCTGTAGACGCCCAAGAAGTAGAGCTGATCTGGACAATCCTACCTGCTATCGTCCTGGTACTCCTCGCCCTCCCATCCCTACAAATCCTCTACATAATGGACGAAATCGACGAACCAGACCTCACCCTAAAAGCCATCGGCCACCAATGATACTGAAGCTACGAATACACAGACTTCAAAGACCTATCATTCGACTCCTACATAGTGCCCACCCCAGACTTACCCAACGGCCACTTCCGACTGCTAGAAGTTGACCACCGCGTAGTTATCCCAATAGAATCCCCCATCCGCGTGATCATTACTGCAGGAGACGTACTCCACTCCTGAGCAGTCCCAACGCTCGGAGTTAAAACAGACGCAATCCCAGGCCGACTAAACCAAACTTCATTCATTACCACCCGGCCTGGGATTTTTTACGGACAATGCTCAGAAATTTGCGGGGCTAATCACAGCTACATACCCATTGTAGTAGAATCAACCCCACTCCCACATTTCGAGGCCTGATCGTCCCTTCTATCATCATCCTAATCATTAAGAAGCTATGCAACAGCACTAGCCTTTTAAGCTAGCCAAAGAGGGACTTCCCCCTCCTTAATGATATGCCACAGCTTAACCCCGCACCATGATTTTCAATCATAATTATAACCTGATTAACCCTAGCACTCCTCATCCAACCAAAACTACTAGCCTTCACCACAACCAACCCCCCATCAAATAAGACCTCCCTCACTACCAAACCCACACCATGATCCTGACCATGAACCTAAGCTTCTTTGACCAATTTTCCAGCCCCAATCTATTTGGCATCCCCTTAATCCTACTATCCCTACTCTTCCCAGCCCTACTATTCCCGTCCCCAAACAACCGATGAATCAACAACCGCCTTTCTACTATCCAAACATGACTCCTTCACCTAATCACAAAACAACTAATAGTCCCACTCAACAAAAATGGCCACAAATGAGCCATAATATTTACATCCCTAATAATCATACTTCTTACAATCAACCTTCTAGGCCTCCTTTCATATACATTCACCCCAACCACCCAACTATCTATGAACATAGCCCTAGCCTTCCCACTATGGCTCGCCACACTACTAACAGGCCTACGAAACCAACCATCAGCCTCTTTAGCCCACCTATTACCCGAAGGTACCCCTACACCCCTAATCCCCGCACTAATCCTGATCGAAACAACCAGCCTACTAATCCGCCCCCTAGCCCTCGGAGTCCGCCTTACAGCCAACCTTACAGCAGGACACTTACTCATCCAACTCATCTCTACAGCCTCCATTGCATTAATACCCACCCTTCCTGCAGTATCCATCCTAACAATAATCATCCTACTACTCCTAACCATCCTAGAAGTAGCAGTAGCCATAATCCAGGCCTACGTCTTCGTGCTCCTTCTAAGCCTATACTTACAAGAAAACATCTAATGGCACACCAAGCACACTCATACCACATAGTTGACCCAAGCCCTTGACCAATCTTCGGGGCAGCCGCCGCCCTACTCACAACCTCAGGATTAATCATGTGATTCCACTACAACTCATCCATACTACTAACCCTAGGCCTCATCTCAATACTCCTAGTAATACTCCAATGATGACGAGACATTGTACGAGAAAGCACCTTCCAAGGCCATCACACTCCCACAGTCCAAAAAGGCCTACGATACGGCATAATCCTTTTCATCACATCCGAAGCATTCTTCTTCTTAGGGTTCTTCTGAGCGTTCTTCCACTCGAGCCTGGCCCCAACCCCAGAACTAGGAGGCCAATGACCCCCAACAGGAATTAAACCACTCAACCCGATAGAAGTCCCCCTACTAAACACAGCCATCCTACTAGCCTCAGGCGTTACCGTAACGTGAGCCCATCACAGCATCACAGAAGGAAACCGAAAACATGCCATCCACGCCCTAACCCTAACGATCCTCTTGGGATTCTACTTCACAGCCCTACAAGCAATAGAATACCACGAAGCCCCATTCTCAATCGCTGATAGCGTCTACGGATCTACCTTCTTCGTTGCCACTGGATTCCACGGACTCCACGTAATCATCGGATCCTCCTTCCTGACCGTCTGCCTCTTCCGACTGATCAAGTTCCACTTTACATCAGACCACCACTTCGGATTCGAGGCAGCAGCCTGATACTGACACTTCGTAGACGTCATCTGACTATTCCTCTACATAACCATCTACTGATGAGGATCTTGCTCTTCTAGTATATTAATTACAATTGACTTCCAATCTCTAGAATCTGGTATAAACCCAGAGGAGAGCAATGAACGCACTCATGTTCATATTCGCCCTATCATCAATCCTAAGCGCCGCCCTAACCGCATTAAACTTCTGACTCGCCCAAATAAACCCCGACTCAGAGAAACTCTCACCGTACGAATGTGGATTCGACCCACTTGGATCTGCTCGATTACCATTCTCAGTCCGATTCTTCCTCAGTAGCCATCCTGTTCGTCCTATTCGACCTAGAAATCGCCCTCCTACTCCCCCTGCCATGAGCCGTCCAACTCCAATCCCCCCTAATGACCCTCACCTGAACTGTAGTGATCCTCCTTCTCCTAACACTCGGACTGGCCTACGAGTGAATTCAAGGGGGCCTAGAATGAGCAGAATAACAGAAAGTTAGTCTAACCAAAAAGATAGCTGGTTTCGACCCAGCAGATTACAGCCAACCCTGTAACTTTCTTATGTCGCCCCTACATTTAAGCTTCTACTCAGCCTTCATTTTCAGCGGACTAGGGCTAGCCTTCCACCGAACCCACCTAGTATCCGCCCTACTATGCCTTGAAAGCATAATATTATCGATATTCGTAGGCCTATCAATATGATCCATCGAAAACCAAGTCTCCTCATTCACCATGGTACCAATTCTCATGCTAACCTTCTCAGCGTGTGAGGCGGGCACAGGCCTGGCCATCCTAGTAGCCTCCACCCGCACACATGGCTCTGACCATCTACACAACCTAAACCTCCTGCAATGCTAAAAATCATCCTACCCACAATCATACTTCTTCCAACAGCCCTGCTGTCTCCACCAAAATTTCTATGGACTAACACCACCTTATACAGCCTCCTAATCGCTGCCCTAAGCCTACAGTGATTAATCCCAACCTACTACCCCTACAAATTTTTATCCAACTGAACAGGAATTGACCAAATCTCATCCCCCCTCCTAGTACTATCCTGCTGACTACTCCCACTCATAATCATAGCAAGCCAAAACCACCTGCAACAAGAACCCCTACAACGCAAACGAATCTTTATCTCAACCTTAGTCGCAGTCCAGCCATTCATCCTACTAGCCTTTTCCACCACAGAACTAGCACTATTTTACATCTCATTTGAAGCAACCCTCATTCCCACCCTAATCTTAATCACCCGATGGGGGAACCAACCAGAACGCCTAAGCGCTGGCATCTACCTGCTATTCTACACGCCAGTAAGCTCTCTACCCCTGCTAATCACAATCATACACCTATACGTGAAAATTGGCACCCTGCACCTGCCAACCCTACAACTAACCCACCCAACCCTATCCACCTCATGGACAGGAATACTATCAGGTCTAGCACTGCTCATAGCATTCATAGTAAAAGCCCCACTATACGGCCTACACCTCTGACTGCCAAAAGCCCACGTAGAAGCACCCATCGCAGGCTCAATACTCCTCGCCGCCCTACTACTAAAGCTAGGAGGATACGGAATTATACGAGTCACTCTATTTATGGGCCCACTGTCCAACCTCCTGCACTACCCCTTCCTAACCCTGGCCCTATGAGGCGCCCTAATGACTAGCTCAATCTGCCTACGACAGACAGACCTAAAATCACTAATCGCTTATTCATCCGTTAGCCACATAGGCCTAGTTATCGCCGCAGGAATAATCCAAACCCACTGATCATTCTCAGGGGCAATGATCCTAATAATTTCCCATGGACTAACTTCCTCCATACTATTCTGCCTAGCCAACACAAACTATGAACGTACGCACAGCCGAATTCTACTACTCACACGAGGCCTACAACCTCTCCTACCACTCATAGCTACCTGATGATTGCTGGCCAATCTAACAAACATAGCCTTACCCCCAACAACAAACCTCATAGCAGAGCTAACCATTATAATCACCTTATTCAACTGATCTGCCTTCACGATCATCCTAACAGGAATCGCAACCCTACTAACCGCCTCCTACACCTTATTCATACTACTAATGACCCAACGAGGCTCAATCCCCTCCCACATCACATCTATGCAAAACTCAACCACGCGAGAACACCTGCTCATAACACTCCACATTATCCCAATATTCCTCCTAATCCTCAAACCCGAACTGATCTCCGGAATCCCCTCATGCAAGTATAGTTTAAACCAAACATTAGACTGTGATTCTAAGAATAGAAGTTCAAACCTTCTTACCTGCCGAGGGGAGGGTTTAACCAACAAGAGCTGCTAACTCTTACATCTGAGCCTAAAACCTCAGCCCCCTTACTTTTAAAGGATAACAGCAATCCACTGGTCTTAGGAACCACCCATCTTGGTGCAAATCCAAGTAAAAGTAGTGAACCCCACACTACTAATCAACTCCCTCACACTACTCACGCTGACAATCCTCCTAACCCCAATCATCCTGCCATTTCTATTTAAAAACTTTAAAAACACCCCACAAGCCACCACCCGCGCTGTTAAAACCGCATTCCTAATTAGCCTAGCCCCTACAACCGCATTCATCTACTCGGGAATAGAATCTGTCACCTGCCACTGGGAGTGAAAATTCATTATAAACTTTAAAATCCCCCTGAGCCTAAAAATAGACCAATACTCAATAACATTTCTTCCAATCGCCCTATTTGTAACATGATCAATCCTACAATTCGCCATATGATACATGGCCTCAGAGCCATACGTAACAAAATTTTTCACCTACCTACTGACATTCCTAGTCGCCATACTCCTCCTAACAACCGCAAACAACATATTCCTCCTATTCGTAGGCTGGGAAGGAGTACGAATCATGTCCTTCCTTCTCATCGGCTGATGACAAGGCCGAGCAGATGCCAACACCGCCGCCCTACGAGCCGTAATCTACAACCGAATCGGAGACATCGGACTGATCCTGAGCATAGCATGACTAGCTTCAACATTCAACACCTGAGAGATCCAACAAGCCGTACACCCCCACCAAACCCCAATCCTCCCCCTCATAGGATTAATCCTCGCAGCCGCAGGAAAATCCGCCCAATTTGGACTCCACCCATGACTGCCCGCAGCAATAGAAGGCCCCACCCCAGTATCAGCCCTACTGCACTCCAGTACCATAGTAGTAGCCGGAATCTTCCTGCTCATCCACATGCACCCCCTGCTAGCCACCAACCAGACAGCCCTAACTGCCTGCCTATGCCTAGGTGCTCTATCAACCCTATTCGCTGCCACATGCGCCCTAACCCAAAATGACATCAAAAAAATCATTGCTTTCTCAACATCCAGCCAACTAGGACTAATAATAGTCACTATCGGACTAAACCTCCCACAACTAGCCTTCCTACACATCTCAACCCATGCCTTCTTTAAAGCCATACTATTCCTATGCTCAGGGTCTATCATCCACAACCTAAACGGAGAACAAGATATCCGAAAGATAGGAGGCCTACAGAAAATACTCCCAGTCACTACTTCCTGCCTAACCATCGGAAACCTGGCGCTGATAGGAACCCCATTCCTAGCCGGATTCTACTCAAAAGACCTCATCATCGAAAGCTTAAACACATCATACCTAAATACTTGAGCCCTACTCCTAACCCTTATAGCCACAGCATTCACCGCAACCTACAGCATCCGCATAACCATCCTAGTCCAAGCTGGACAAACCCGAATCCCCCCAATAGTATCAATAAACGAAAACAACCCACTAATCACCGCCCCCCTAACCCGACTCGCCCTAGGCAGCATTACAGCAGGAATAATCATTACCTCTTTCATCACACCAACCAAAACCCCCCCAATAACCATACCCCTTATCACCAAAACCGCTGCCATCCTCATAACAATCCTAGGAATCATCCTAGGCCCCTCATGTACAGGGCCACACCCCTCTAACAGCGCAAGCTTACATAGAAACATTATTAACAGACCTAGACAGATACAAAAACCCCTACAAGACCACGTATTAACTAACCCTGTTAACCCGACTCAGGAGCGCCTATAAGAGCGATTAAAATCTGTGAAAGGAACTCGGCAAATTAATAAGGCCCGACTGTTTACCAAAAACATAGCCTTCAGCAAATTAAACAAGTATTGAAGGTGATGCCTGCCCGGTGACTTAGGTTTAACGGCCGCGGTATCCTAACCGTGCAAAGGTAGCGCAATCAATTGTCCCATAAATCGAGACTTGTATGAATGGCTAAACGAGGTCTTAACTGTCTCTCACAGATAATCAGTGAAATTGATCTCCCCGTGCAAAAGCGGGGATGTGAACATAAGACGAGAAGACCCTGTGGAACTTAAAAATCAACGACCACCGCGAATCCTCAATCAACCCCACTGGGGCCACTACCATCGCAGAGCCTGGTCGATATTTTTCGGTTGGGGCGACCTTGGAGGAGAACAAATCCTCCAAAAACAAGACCATACCTCTTTACCTAGAGCTACCCCTCAAAGTGCTAACAGTGACCAGACCCAATATAATTGATTAATGGACCAAGCTACCCCAGGGATAACAGCGCAATCCCCCTCAAGAGCCCATATCGACAGGGGGGTTTACGACCTCGATGTTGGATCAGGACATCCTAATGGTGCAGCCGCTATTAAGGGTTCGTTTGTTCAACGATTAACAGTCCTACGTGATCTGAGTTCAGACCGGAGCAATCCAGGTCGGTTTCTATCTATGACACACTCTCCCCAGTACGAAAGGACCGGGAAAGTGGGGCCAATACCACAAGCACGCCCCCCCCCTCTAAGCAGTGAAACCAACTAAACCGTGAAGAGGGCCTTCCCCCACCACTTTCAATCCTAGAAAAGGACCAGCTAGAGTGGCAGAGCCCGGCAAGTGCAGAAGGCTTAAGCCCTTTCCCCAGAGGTTCAAATCCTCTCCCTAGCTTCACCCATGATTCAAATAACAACACTAAGCTGCCTCGTTATATCCCTCCTATACATCATCCCAATCCTGATTGCCGTAGCCTTCCTAACCCTAGTAGAACGGAAAATCCTAAGCTACATACAATCCCGCAAAGGCCCTAACGTTGTCGGGCCTTTTGGCCTACTTCAACCATTTGCGGACGGACTGAAACTATTTACCAAAGAGCCCATCCGACCCTCTACCTCTTCCCCACTTCTATTCATTCTGATACCAATACTAGCCCTTGTCCTAGCCCTCACCACTTGAGCACCACTACCACTCCCATTTCCCCTAGCAGATCTAAACCTCGGAGTTCTCTTCCTAATAGCCATGTCAAGCCTAGCCGTCTACTCAGTCCTATGATCAGGCTGAGCCTCGAACTCAAAATACGCACTAATCGGAGCCCTACGGGCAGTAGCACAGACCATTTCATACGAAGTGACACTGGCCATAATCCTGCTATCAATAATCATACTAAGCGGAAGCTACACACTCAGCTCCTTTGCCGTCGCACAGGAGCCTCTATACTTCATTTTCTCCTCATGACCCCTAGCAATAATATGATACGTATCCACCCTAGCAGAGACAAACCGAGCTCCTTTTGACCTCACAGAGGGTGAATCTGAGCTAGTCTCAGGGTTTAACGTTGAATACGCCGCAGGACCCTTCGCCTTATTCTTCCTAGCTGAATATGCGAACATTATGCTAATAAATACACTTACAGCCATCATATTCCTAAACCCAAGCGCCCTAGGGCCACCCACAGAACTATTCCCCGTCATCCTAGCCACAAAAGTCCTCCTACTATCTTCTGGTTTCTTATGGGTCCGAGCTTCATACCCACGATTCCGATATGACCAACTAATGCACCTACTATGAAAAAACTTCCTACCCCTCACACTAGCTCTGTGCCTCTGACACATCAGCATACCTATCTGCTATGCAGGCCTACCTCCTTACATAAGGAAATGTGCCTGAACTACAAAGGGTCACTATGATAAAGTGAACATAGAGGTATAACAGCCCTCTCATTTCCTGTTGACCTTAGAAAAGTAGGAATTGAACCCACACAAGAGAAATCAAAATTCTCCATACTTCCCTTATATTATTTTCTAGTAGAGTCAGCTAATCAAGCTATCGGGCCC
This sequence comes from Anser anser, assembly GCF_964211835.1. Lineage (NCBI taxonomy): Eukaryota > Metazoa > Chordata > Aves > Anseriformes > Anatidae > Anser > Anser anser. Next base: position 19,085,836 of record NC_139736.1, read on the forward strand.
ATACCCCGAAAATGATGGTTTAACCCCCTCCTCTACTAATGAACCCTTACGCGACCCCAATCATAACCTTCAGCCTCATCTTGGGCACCACAATCACAATTTCCAGCAACCACTGAGTTCTGGCCTGGACAGGACTGGAGATCAACACACTAGCCATCATTCCCCTAATTGCCAAATCCCACCACCCACGAGCAGTAGAAGCCGCAACGAAATACTTCCTAACCCAAGCAGCTGCTTCCGCCCTGGTCCTATTCTCTAGCATAACCAATGCCTGAGTCACCGGCCAATGAGACATCACACAAATAAACCACCCAACCTCCTGTCTACTACTGACAGCAGCAATCGCTATTAAACTGGGCCTAGTGCCATTTCACTTCTGATTCCCAGAAGTACTACAAGGATCGCCACTAATAACAGCCCTGCTACTCTCGACCCTCATAAAATTCCCCCCACTAACCCTGCTCCTACTAACATCCAAATCCCTCGACCCAGCTCTACTCACCGCCATGGCCCTAGCCTCAACAGCACTAGGAGGCTGAATAGGACTGAACCAAACACAAACACGCAAAATCCTAGCCTTCTCGTCCATCTCCCACTTAGGCTGAATCGCCATCATCCTAGTTTACAGCCCCAAATTGGCCTTACTTACCTTCTACCTATACACAATCATAACATCAGCCGTATTCCTAGCCCTTAACAAAATCAAAGCCCTTAACCTATCCATGATCACAACCTCATGAACAAAAACCCCAGTGCTAAACGCCACCCTAATACTAGTACTTTTATCCCTAGCAGGCCTCCCCCCATTAACAGGCTTTATACCAAAGTGACTTATCATCCAAGAACTAACTAAACAGGAAATAACACCAGCAGCCATGGCAATTGCCATGCTATCACTGCTCAGCCTCTTCTTCTACCTACGCCTCGCATACCACTCAACAATTACCCTTCCCCCCAACTCCTCTAACCACATAAAACAATGATACACTAGCAAAGCCCCAAGCACACCTACTGCGGTCCTTGCCTCACTATCAATCCTCTTACTTCCCCTGTCCCCAATAATACATGCCATTGTCTAGAAACTTAGGATAACACCCCAAACCGAAGGCCTTCAAAGCCTTAAATAAGAGTTAAACCCTCTTAGTTTCTGCACATTAAGACTTACAGAATATTAACCTGTATCTTCTGAATGCAAGTCAGACGCTTTAATTAAGCTAAAGCCTCCCTAGACAGATGGGCTTCGATCCCACAAAACTCTAGTTAACAGCTAAATGCCTAAACCAATTGGCTTCTGCCTACAAAGACCCTGACGCACCCTAGTGCGCATCGATGAGCTTGCAACTCAACATGAATTTCACTACAGAGCCGATAAGAAGAGGAATTAAACCTCTGTAAAAAGGACTACAGCCTAACGCTTCAACACTCAGCCATCTTACCCGTCACCTTCATCAACCGATGACTATTTTCCACTAACCATAAGGATATTGGCACCCTGTACCTCATCTTCGGGGCATGAGCAGGAATAGTCGGCACCGCACTCAGCCTATTAATCCGCGCAGAACTAGGACAACCAGGAACTCTCCTAGGCGACGACCAAATTTACAATGTAATCGTTACCGCTCACGCCTTTGTAATAAGCTTCTTTATAGTCATACCCATCATGATCGGAGGATTCGGCAACTGATTAGTCCCCCTCATAATCGGTGCCCCCGACATAGCATTCCCGCGAATAAACAACATAAGCTTTTGACTCCTCCCCCCATCATTCCTCCTCCTACTAGCCTCATCCACTGTAGAAGCTGGCGCCGGCACAGGCTGAACTGTCTACCCTCCCCTAGCAGGTGACCTTGCCCACGCCGGAGCTTCAGTAGACCTGGCTATCTTCTCACTCCACTTAGCCGGTATCTCCTCCATCCTTGGGGCCATCAACTTTATCACCACAGCCATCAACATAAAACCCCCCGCACTCTCACAATACCAAACCCCACTATTTGTCTGATCCGTACTAATTACCGCCATCCTACTCCTTCTATCACTCCCCGTACTCGCCGCCGGTATTACAATATTACTAACTGATCGAAACCTAAACACCACATTCTTCGACCCCGCTGGAGGAGGAGACCCAATCCTGTACCAACACCTATTCTGATTCTTCGGACACCCAGAAGTCTATATTCTGATCCTACCGGGGTTCGGAATCATCTCACACGTAGTCACGTACTACTCAGGCAAAAAGGAGCCCTTCGGCTACATGGGAATAGTCTGAGCCATACTATCCATCGGCTTCCTAGGATTCATCGTCTGAGCTCACCACATGTTTACAGTAGGAATAGACGTTGATACCCGAGCCTACTTTACATCAGCCACTATAATCATTGCCATCCCTACCGGAATCAAAGTATTTAGCTGACTAGCCACCCTGCACGGAGGAACAATCAAATGAGACCCCCCCCAATACTATGAGCTCTAGGATTTATCTTCCTATTTACCATCGGAGGATTAACAGGAATCGTTCTTGCAAACTCTTCCCTAGACATCGCCCTGCACGACACGTACTACGTAGTTGCCCACTTCCACTACGTCCTATCCATAGGCGCCGTCTTTGCCATTCTAGCAGGATTTACTCACTGATTCCCACTACTCACTGGGTTTACCCTACACCAAACATGAGCAAAAGCCCACTTCGGGGTAATATTTACAGGAGTAAACCTAACGTTCTTCCCCCAGCACTTCCTAGGCCTAGCAGGAATACCCCGACGATACTCGGACTATCCCGACGCCTACACACTATGAAACACCATTTCCTCCATCGGCTCCCTAATCTCAATAGTAGCCGTAATCATACTAATATTCATCATCTGAGAAGCCTTTTCGGCCAAACGAAAAGTCCTACAACCAGAACTAACTACCACAAACGTTGAATGAATCCACGGCTGCCCTCCCCCATACCATACTTTCGAGGAACCGGCCTTCGTCCAAGTACAAGAAAGGAAGGAATCGAACCCTCACATGCTGGTTTCAAGCCAACTGCATTAACCGCTCATGCTTCTTTCTTATGAGACGTTAGTAAACCAATTACATAGCCTTGTCAAGACTAAATCACAGGTAAAAATCCTGTACATCTCATGTGGCCAACCACTCCCAACTAGGATTCCAAGACGCCTCATCACCCATCATAGAAGAACTCGTTGAATTCCACGACCACGCCCTAATCGTTGCCCTAGCTATCTGCAGCCTAGTTCTCTACCTTTTAGCCCACATACTAACAGAAAAACTCTCGTCCAATGCTGTAGACGCCCAAGAAGTAGAGCTGATCTGGACAATCCTACCTGCTATCGTCCTGGTACTCCTCGCCCTCCCATCCCTACAAATCCTCTACATAATGGACAAAATCGACGAACCAGACCTCACCCTAAAAGCCATCGGCCACCAATGATACTGAAGCTACGAATACACAGACTTCAAAGACCTATCATTCGACTCCTACATAGTGCCCACCCCAGACTTACCCAACGGCCACTTCCGACTGCTAGAAGTTGACCACCGCGTAGTTATCCCAATAGAATCCCCCATCCGCGTGATCATTACTGCAGGAGACGTACTCCACTCCTGAGCAGTCCCAACGCTCGGAGTTAAAACAGACGCAATCCCAGGCCGACTAAACCAAACTTCATTCATTACCACCCGGCCTGGGATTTTTTACGGACAATGCTCAGAAATTTGCGGGGCTAATCACAGCTACATACCCATTGTAGTAGAATCAACCCCACTCCCACATTTCGAGGCCTGATCGTCCCTTCTATCATCATCCTAATCATTAAGAAGCTATGCAACAGCACTAGCCTTTTAAGCTAGCCAAAGAGGGACTTCCCCCTCCTTAATGATATGCCACAGCTTAACCCCGCACCATGATTTTCAATCATAATTATAACCTGATTAACCCTAGCACTCCTCATCCAACCAAAACTACTAGCCTTCACCACAACCAACCCCCCATCAAATAAGACCTCCCTCACTACCAAACCCACACCATGATCCTGACCATGAACCTAAGCTTCTTTGACCAATTTTCCAGCCCCAATCTATTTGGCATCCCCTTAATCCTACTATCCCTACTCTTCCCAGCCCTACTATTCCCGTCCCCAAACAACCGATGAATCAACAACCGCCTTTCTACTATCCAAACATGACTCCTTCACCTAATCACAAAACAACTAATAGTCCCACTCAACAAAAATGGCCACAAATGAGCCATAATATTTACATCCCTAATAATCATACTTCTTACAATCAACCTTCTAGGCCTCCTTCCATATACATTCACCCCAACCACCCAACTATCTATGAACATAGCCCTAGCCTTCCCACTATGGCTCGCCACACTACTAACAGGCCTACGAAACCAACCATCAGCCTCTTTAGCCCACCTATTACCCGAAGGTACCCCTACACCCCTAATCCCCGCACTAATCCTGATCGAAACAACCAGCCTACTAATCCGCCCCCTAGCCCTCGGAGTCCGCCTTACAGCCAACCTTACAGCAGGACACTTACTCATCCAACTCATCTCTACAGCCTCCATTGCATTAATACCCACCCTTCCTGCAGTATCCATCCTAACAATAATCATCCTACTACTCCTAACCATCCTAGAAGTAGCAGTAGCCATAATCCAGGCCTACGTCTTCGTGCTCCTTCTAAGCCTATACTTACAAGAAAACATCTAATGGCACACCAAGCACACTCATACCACATAGTTGACCCAAGCCCTTGACCAATCTTCGGGGCAGCCGCCGCCCTACTCACAACCTCAGGATTAATCATGTGATTCCACTACAACTCATCCATACTACTAACCCTAGGCCTCATCTCAATACTCCTAGTAATACTCCAATGATGACGAGACATTGTACGAGAAAGCACCTTCCAAGGCCATCACACTCCCACAGTCCAAAAAGGCCTACGATACGGCATAATCCTTTTCATCACATCCGAAGCATTCTTCTTCTTAGGGTTCTTCTGAGCGTTCTTCCACTCGAGCCTGGCCCCAACCCCAGAACTAGGAGGCCAATGACCCCCAACAGGAATTAAACCACTCAACCCGATAGAAGTCCCCCTACTAAACACAGCCATCCTACTAGCCTCAGGCGTTACCGTAACGTGAGCCCATCACAGCATCACAGAAGGAAACCGAAAACACGCCATCCACGCCCTAACCCTAACGATCCTCCTGGGATTCTACTTCACAGCCCTACAAGCAATAGAATACCACGAAGCCCCATTCTCAATCGCCGATAGCGTCTACGGATCTACCTTCTTCGTTGCCACTGGATTCCACGGACTCCACGTAATCATCGGATCCTCCTTCCTGACCGTCTGCCTCTTCCGACTGATCAAGTTCCACTTTACATCAGACCACCACTTCGGATTCGAGGCAGCAGCCTGATACTGACACTTCGTAGACGTCATCTGACTATTCCTCTACATAACCATCTACTGATGAGGATCTTGCTCTTCTAGTATATTAATTACAATTGACTTCCAATCTCTAGAATCTGGTATAAACCCAGAGGAGAGCAATGAACGCACTCATGTTCATATTCGCCCTATCATCAATCCTAAGCGCCGCCCTAACCGCATTAAACTTCTGACTCGCCCAAATAAACCCCGACTCAGAGAAACTCTCACCGTACGAATGTGGATTCGACCCACTTGGATCTGCTCGATTACCATTCTCAGTCCGATTCTTCCTCAGTAGCCATCCTGTTCGTCCTATTCGACCTAGAAATCGCCCTCCTACTCCCCCTGCCATGAACCGTCCAACTCCAATCCCCCCTAATGACCCTCACCTGAACTGTAGTGATCCTCCTTCTCCTAACACTCGGACTGGCCTACGAGTGAATTCAAGGGGGCCTAGAATGAGCAGAATAACAGAAAGTTAGTCTAACCAAAAAGATAGCTGGTTTCGACCCAGCAGATTACAGCCAACCCTGTAACTTTCTTATGTCGCCCCTACATTTAAGCTTCTACTCAGCCTTCATTTTCAGCGGACTAGGGCTAGCCTTCCACCGAACCCACCTAGTATCCGCCCTACTATGCCTTGAAAGCATAATATTATCGATATTCGTAGGCCTATCAATATGATCCATCGAAAACCAAGTCTCCTCATTCACCATGGTACCAATTCTCATGCTAACCTTCTCAGCGTGTGAGGCGGGCACAGGCCTGGCCATCCTAGTAGCCTCCACCCGCACACATGGCTCTGACCATCTACACAACCTAAACCTCCTGCAATGCTAAAAATCATCCTACCCACAATCATACTTCTTCCAACAGCCCTGCTGTCTCCACCAAAATTTCTATGGACTAACACCACCTTATACAGCCTCCTAATCGCTGCCCTAAGCCTACAGTGATTAATCCCAACCTACTACCCCTACAAATTTTTATCCAACTGAACAGGAATTGACCAAATCTCATCCCCCCTCCTAGTACTATCCTGCTGACTACTCCCACTCATAATCATAGCAAGCCAAAACCACCTGCAACAAGAACCCCTACAACGCAAACGAATCTTTATCTCAACCTTAGTCGCAGTCCAGCCATTCATCCTACTAGCCTTTTCCACCACAGAACTAGCACTATTTTACATCTCATTTGAAGCAACCCTCATTCCCACCCTAATCTTAATCACCCGATGGGGGAACCAACCAGAACGCCTAAGCGCTGGCATCTACCTGCTATTCTACATGCCAGTAAGCTCTCTACCCCTGCTAATCACAATCATACACCTATACGTGAAAATTGGCACCCTGCACCTGCCAACCCTACAACTAACCCACCCAACCCTATCCACCTCATGGACAGGAATACTATCAGGTCTAGCACTGCTCATAGCATTCATAGTAAAAGCCCCACTATACGGCCTACACCTCTGACTGCCAAAAGCCCACGTAGAAGCACCCATCGCAGGCTCAATACTCCTCGCCGCCCTACTACTAAAGCTAGGAGGATACGGAATTATACGAGTCACTCTATTTATGGGCCCACTGTCCAACCTCCTGCACTACCCCTTCCTAACCCTGGCCCTATGAGGCGCCCTAATGACTAGCTCAATCTGCCTACGACAGACAGACCTAAAATCACTAATCGCTTATTCATCCGTTAGCCACATAGGCCTAGTTATCGCCGCAGGAATAATCCAAACCCACTGATCATTCTCAGGGGCAATGATCCTAATAATTTCCCATGGACTAACTTCCTCCATACTATTCTGCCTAGCCAACACAAACTATGAACGTACGCACAGCCGAATTCTACTACTCACACGAGGCCTACAACCTCTCCTACCACTCATAGCTACCTGATGATTGCTGGCCAATCTAACAAACATAGCCTTACCCCCAACAACAAACCTCATAGCAGAGCTAACCATTATAATCACCTTATTCAACTGATCTGCCTTCACGATCATCCTAACAGGAATCGCAACCCTACTAACCGCCTCCTACACCTTATTCATACTACTAATGACCCAACGAGGCTCAATCCCCTCCCACATCACATCTATGCAAAACTCAACCACGCGAGAACACCTGCTCATAACACTCCACATTATCCCAATATTCCTCCTAATCCTCAAACCCGAACTGATCTCCGGAATCCCCTCATGCAAGTATAGTTTAAACCAAACATTAGACTGTGATTCTAAGAATAGAAGTTCAAACCTTCTTACCTGCCGAGGGGAGGGTTTAACCAACAAGAGCTGCTAACTCTTACATCTGAGCCTAAAACCTCAGCCCCCTTACTTTTAAAGGATAACAGCAATCCACTGGTCTTAGGAACCACCCATCTTGGTGCAAATCCAAGTAAAAGTAGTGAACCCCACACTACTAATCAACTCCCTCACACTACTCACGCTGACAATCCTCCTAACCCCAATCATCCTGCCATTTCTATTTAAAAACTTTAAAAACACCCCACAAGCCACCACCCGCGCTGTTAAAACCGCATTCCTAATTAGCCTAGCCCCTACAACCGCATTCATCTACTCGGGAGTAGAATCTGTCACCTGCCACTGGGAGTGAAAATTCATTATAAACTTTAAAATCCCCCTGAGCCTAAAAATAGACCAATACTCAATAACATTTCTTCCAATCGCCCTATTTGTAACATGATCAATCCTACAATTCGCCATATGATACATGGCCTCAGAGCCATACGTAACAAAATTTTTCACCTACCTACTGACATTCCTAGTCGCCATACTCCTCCTAACAACCGCAAACAACATATTCCTCCTATTCGTAGGCTGGGAAGGAGTACGAATCATGTCCTTCCTTCTCATCGGCTGATGACAAGGCCGAGCAGATGCCAACACCGCCGCCCTACGAGCCGTAATCTACAACCGAATCGGAGACGTCGGACTGATCCTGAGCATAGCATGACTAGCTTCAACATTCAACACCTGAGAGATCCAACAAGCCGTACACCCCCACCAAACCCCAATCCTCCCCCTCATAGGATTAATCCTCGCAGCCGCAGGAAAATCCGCCCAATTTGGACTCCACCCATGACTGCCCGCAGCAATAGAAGGCCCCACCCCAGTATCAGCCCTACTGCACTCCAGTACCATAGTAGTAGCCGGAATCTTCCTGCTCATCCGCATGCACCCCCTGCTAGCCACCAACCAGACAGCCCTAACTGCCTGCCTATGCCTAGGTGCTCTATCAACCCTATTCGCTGCCACATGCGCCCTAACCCAAAATGACATCAAAAAAATCATTGCTTTCTCAACATCCAGCCAACTAGGACTAATAATAGTCACTATCGGACTAAACCTCCCACAACTAGCCTTCCTACACATCTCAACCCATGCCTTCTTTAAAGCCATACTATTCCTATGCTCAGGGTCTATCATCCACAACCTAAACGGAGAACAAGATATCCGAAAGATAGGAGGCCTACAGAAAATACTCCCAGTCACTACTTCCTGCCTAACCATCGGAAACCTGGCGCTGATAGGAACCCCATTCCTAGCCGGATTCTACTCAAAAGACCTCATCATCGAAAGCTTAAACACATCATACCTAAATACTTGAGCCCTACTCCTAACCCTTATAGCCACAGCATTCACCGCAACCTACAGCATCCGCATAACCATCCTAGTCCAAGCTGGACAAACCCGAATCCCCCCAATAGTATCAATAAACGAAAACAACTCACTAATCACCGCCCCCCTAACCCGACTCGCCCTAGGCAGCATTACAGCAGGAATAATCATTACCTCTTTCATCACACCAACCAAAACCCCCCCAATAACCATACCCCTTATCACCAAAACTGCTGCCATCCTCATAACAATCCTAGGAATCATCCTAGCCCTAGAACTATCGAACATAACACACACCCTCACTCACCCCAAACCAAACCCCCTCATAAACTTCTCCTCTGCATTAGGGTACTTCAACCCCCTAGTACACCGATTCTTCTCCAAAAACCTACTAGAAAAGGGACAAAACATTGCCCTACACTTGATCGACCTCTCCTGACTCAAAAAAATAGGGCCAGAGGGCCTTGCTGAACTACAAGTAGCCGCAAGCAAAGCCGCAACCTCAATACACACAGGGCTAATTAAGGCCTACCTAGGATCCTTCGCCCTCTCCATCCTGGTAATAATCCTAATAACACACAGACTCACTAATGGCCCCTAACATCCGCAAATCCCATCCCCTACTAAAAATAATCAACAACTCCCTAATCGACCTACCCGCCCCCTCCAACATCTCTGCCTGATGAAACTTCGGCTCCCTTCTAGCCATCTGCTTAGCCACACAAATCCTAACAGGCCTGCTACTAGCCATACACTACACCGCAGACACTTCACTCGCCTTCTCCTCAGTAGCTCACACATGCCGAGACGTCCAGTACGGATGGCTCATCCGCAACCTCCACGCCAACGGTGCTTCGCTCTTCTTTATCTGCATCTACTTACACATCGGACGAGGCCTCTACTACGGCTCCTACCTATACAAAGAAACCTGAAACACAGGAGTAATCCTCCTACTCACCCTAATAGCAACTGCCTTCGTAGGGTATGTCCTACCATGAGGACAAATGTCATTCTGAGGGGCCACCGTAATCACCAACCTATTCTCAGCCATCCCGTACATTGGGCAAACTCTAGTAGAATGAGCCTGAGGAGGATTCTCAGTAGACAATCCAACCTTAACCCGATTCTTCGCCATCCACTTCCTACTGCCCTTCCTAATTGCAGGAATCACCCTAGTCCACCTAACCTTCCTACACGAATCAGGCTCAAATAACCCACTAGGAATCGTATCAGACTGCGACAAAATCCCATTCCACCCATACTTCTCCATTAAAGACAGCTTAGGGCTTACCCTAATAATCACCCCTCTAATAGCACTAGCCCTATTTTCACCGAACCTCCTGGTTCTTGGAATCCTAGTTGGGAGTGGTTGGCCACATGAGATGTACAGGATTTTTACCTGTGATTTAGTCTTGACAAGGCTATGTAATTGGTTTACTAACGTCTCATAAGAAAGAAGCATGAGCGGTTAATGCAGTTGGCTTGAAACCCATCCCCAGTGGTGCCAGTGCACTCTCTGCACTCACTGCACTGCATCCCCAGTGGTGCCAGTGCAATCTCTGGACTCACTGCAGAGCATACCCAGTGGTGCCAGTGCACTCTGTGGACTCACTGTAGTGCATCCCCAGTGGTGCCAGTGCACTCTCTGGACTCACTGCACTGCATCCCCAGTGGTGCCAGTGCACTCTCTGCACTCACTGCACTGCATCCCCAGTGGTGCCAGTGCACTCTCTGGACTCACTAAACTGCATCCCCAGTGGTGCCAGTGCACTCGCTGGACTCACTGCAGTGCATCCCCAGTGGTGCCAGTGCACTCTCTGGACTCACTGCACTGCATCCCCAGTGGTGCCAGTGCACTCTCTGGACTCACTGCACTGCATCACCAGTGGTGCCAGTGCACTCTCTGGACTCACTGCAGTGCATCCCCAGTGGTGCCAGTGCACTCTCTGGACTCACTGCACTCCATGCCCAGTGGTGCCAGTGCACTCTCTGGACTCACTGAAGTGCATCCCCAGTGGTGCCAGTGCACTCTCTGCACTCACTGCACTGCATCCACAGTGGTGCCAGTGCGCTCTCTGGAGTCACAGCACTGCATCCCCAGTGGTGCCAGTGCAATCTCTGGACTCACTGCACTGCATCCCCAGTGGTGCCAGTGCACTCTCTGGACTCACTGAAGTGCATCACCAGTGGTGCCATTGCACTCTCTGCACTCACTGCACTGCATCCCCAGTGGTGCCAGTGCACTCACTGGACTGACTGCACTGCAACCCCAGTGGTGCCAGTGCGCTCTCCGGAGTCACAGCACTGCATCCCCAGTGGTGCCAGTGCACTCACTGGACACACTGTACTGCAACACAGGTGGTGCCAGTGCACTCTCTGCACTCACTGCACAGCATCCCCAGTGGTGCCAGTGCATTCACTGGACTCACTGGACTGCATCCCCAGTGGTGCCAGTGCACTCTCTGGACTCAATGCACTACATCCCCTGTGGTGCCAGTGCACTCTCTGGACTCACTGCACTGCATCCCCAGTGGTGCCAGTGTACTCTCTGGACTCACTGCACTGCATCCCCAGTGGTGCCAGAGCACTCTCTGGACTCACTGCACTGCATCCCCAGTGGTGCCAGTGCACTCTCTGGACTCACTGCACTGTATCCGCAGTGGTGTCAGTGCACTCTCTGTACTCACTGAAGTGCATCCCCAGTGGTGCCAGTGCACTCTCTGGACTCACTGCACTGCATCCCCAGTGGTGCCAGTGCACTCTCTGGACTCACTGCACTGCATCCCCAGTGGTGCCAGTGCAATCTCTGGACTCACTGTAGTGCATCCCCAGTGGTGCCAGTGCACTCTCTGGACTCACTGCAGTGCATCCCCAGTGGTGCCAGTGCACTCTCTGGACTCACTGTACTGCATCCCCAGTGGTGCCAGTGCACTCTCTGGACTCACAGCAGTGCATCCCCAGTGGTGCCAGTGCACTCTCTGGACTCACTGCACTGCATCCCCAGTGGTGCCAACGCACTCTCTGGACTCACTGCACTGCATCCCCAGTGGTGCCAGTGAAGTCTCTGGACTCACTGCACTGCATCCCCAGTGGTGCCAGTGCACTCTCTGGACTCACTGCACTGCATCCCCAGTGGTGCCAGTGAAGTCTCTGGACTCACTGCACTGCATCCCCACTGCTGCCAGTGCACTCTCTGGACTCACTGCACTGCATGTCCAGTGGTGCCAGTGCACTCTCTGGACTCACTGCACTGCATCCCCAGTGGTGCCAGTGCACTCTCTCGAGTCACTGCGCTACATCCCCAGTGGTGCCAGTGCACTCACTGGACTCACTGTACTGCGTCATCGGTGGTGCCAGTGCACTCTCTGGACTCACTGCACTGCATCCCCAGTGGTGCCAGTGCACTCTCTGGACTCACTGCACTGCAGGCCCAGTGGTACCAGTGCACTCACTGGACTCACTGTACTGCATCACCAGTGGTGCCAGTGCACTCTCTGGACTCACTGCACTGCATCCCCAGTGGTTCCAGTACATTCACTGGACTCACTGTACTGCATCTCCAGTGGTGCCAGTGCACTCTCTGGACTCACTGCACTGCATCCCCAGTGGTGCCAGTGAGCTCTCTGGACTCACTGCACTGCATCCCCAGTGGTGCCAGTGTACTCACAGGATTCACTGCACTGCATCCCCAGTGGTGCTAGTGCACTCTCTGGACTCACTGCAGTGCATCCCCAGTGGTGCCAGTGCACTCTCTGGACTCACTGAAGTGCATTCTCAGTGGTGCCAGTGCACTCTCTGGGCTCACTGAAGTGCATCCCCAGTGGTGCCAGTACACTCACTGGACTCACTGCACTGCATCCCCAGTGGTGCCAGTGCACTCTCTGGACTCACTGCACTGCATCCCCAGTGGTGCCAGTGCACTCTCTGGACTCACTGTAGTGCATCCCCAGTGGTGCCAGTGCACTCTCTGGACTCACTGCAGTGCATCCCCAGTGGTGCCAGTGCACTCTCTGCACTCACTTCACTGCATCCCCAGTGGTGCCAGTGCACTCTCTGGACTCACTGCACTGCATCCCCAGTGGTGCCAGTGAAGTCTTTGGACTCACTGCACTGCATCCCCAGTGGTGCCAGTGCACTCTCTGGAGTCACTGAAGTGCATCCCCAGTGGTGCCAGTGCACTCTCTGGACTCACTGCACTGCATGTCCAGTGGTGCCAGTGCACTCTGTGGACTCACTGTACTGCATCCCCACTGGTGCCAGTGCACTCTCTGGACTCACTGTACTGCATCCCCAGTGGTGACAGTGCACTCTCTGGACTAACTGCAGTGCATCCCCAGTGGTGCCAGTGCACTCTCTGGACTCACTGCAGTGCATCCCCAGTGGTGCCAGTGCACTCTCTGGTCTCACTGCACTGAAGCCCCAGTGGTGCCAGTGCACTCTCTGGACTCACTGCACTGCATCCCCAGTGGTGCCAGTGCACTCTCTGGACTCACTGCACTGCATCCCCAGTGGTGTCAGTGCACTCTCTGGACTCACTGTACTGCACCCCCAGTGGTGCCAGTGCACTCACTGGACTGACTGCACTGCATCCCCAGTGGTGCCAGTGCGCTCTCTGGAGTCACAGCACTGCATCCCCAGTGGTGCCAGTGCACTCACTGGACTCACTGCACTGCATCACAGGTGGTGCCAGTGCACTCTCTGGACTCACTGCAGTGAATCCCCGGTGGTGCCAGTGTACTCTCTGCAGTCACTGCGCTGCATCCCCATTGGTGCCAGTGAACTCACTGGACTCACTGGACTGCATCCCCAGTGGTGCCAGTGCACTCTCTGGACTCACTGCACTGCATCCCCACTGCTGCCAGTGCACTCTCTGGACTCACTGCACTGCATCCCCAGTGGTGCCAGAGCACTCTCTGGACTCACTGCACTGCATCCCCAGTGGTGCCAGTGCACTCTCTGGACTCACTGCACTGCATCCCCAGTCGTGTCAGTGCACTCTCTGGACTCACTGAAGTGCATCCCCAGTTGTGCCAGTGCACTCTCTGGACTCAATGCACTGCATCCCCAGTGGTGCCAGTGCACTCTCTGGACTCAGTGCACTGCATCCCCAGTGGTGCCAGTGCACTCTCTGGACTCACTGCAGTGCATCCCCAGTGGTGCCAGTGCACTCTCTGGACTCACTGTACTGCATCACCAGTGGTGCCAGTGCACTCTCTGGACTCACTGCAGTGCATCCCCAGTGGTGCCAGTACACTCTCTGGACTCACTGCACTGCAGCCCCGGTGGTGCCAGTGCAATCTCTGGACTCACTGCACTGCATCCCCAGTGGTGCCAGTGCACTCTCTGGACTCACTGCACTGCATCCCCAGTTTTGCCAGTGAAGTCTTTGGACTCACTGCACTGCATCCCCAGTGGTGCCAGTGCACTCTCTGGAGTCACTGAAGTGCATCCCCAGTGGTGCCAGTGCACTCTCTGGACTCACTGCACTGCATGCCCAGTGGTGCCAGTGCACTCTCTGGACTCACTGCACTGCATCCGCTCATGATCGGAGGATTCGGCAACTGAGTAGTCCCCCTCATAATCGGTGCCCCCGACATAGCATTCCCGCGAATAAACAACATAAGCTTTTGACTTCTCCCCCCATCATTCCTCCTACTACTAGTCTCATCCACTGTAGAAGCTGGCGCCGGCACAGGCTGAACTGTCTACCCTCCCCTAGCAGGTAACCTTGCCCACGCCGGAGCTTCAGTAGACCTGGCTATCTTCTCACTCCACTTAGCCGGTATCTCCTCCATCCTTGGGGCCATCAACTTTATCACCACAGCCATCAACATAAAACCCCCCGCACTCTCACAATACCAAACCCCACTATTTGTCTGATCCGTACTAATTACCGCCATCCTACTCCTTCTATCACTCCCCGTACTCGCCGCCGGTATTACAATATTACTAACTGATCGAAACCTAAACACCACATTCTTCGACCCCGCTGGAGGAGGAGACCCAATCCTGTACCAACACCTATTCTGATTCTTCGGACACCCAGAAGTCTATATTCTGATCCTACCGGGGTTCGGAATCATCTCACACGTAGTCACGTACTACTCAGGCAAAAAGGAGCCCTTCGGCTACATGGGAATAGTCTGAGCCATACTATCCATCGGCTTCCTAGGATTCATCGTCTGAGCTCACCACATGTTTACAGTAGGAATAGACGTTGATACCCGAGCCTACTTTACATCAGCCACTATAATCATTGCCATCCCTACCGGAATCAAAGTATTTAGCTGACTAGCCACCCTGCACGGAGGAACAATCAAATGAGACCCCCCCAATACTATGAGCTCTAGGATTTATCTTCCTATTTACCATCGGAGGATTAACAGGAATCGTTCTTGCAAACTCTTCCCTAGACATCGCCCTGCACGACACGTACTACGTAGTTGCCCACTTCCACTACGTCCTATCCATAGGCGCCGTCTTTGCCATTCTAGCAGGATTTACTCACTGATTCCCACTACTCACTGGGTTTACCCTACACCAAACATGAGCAAAAGCCCACTTCGGGGTAATATTTACAGGAGTAAACCTAACGTTCTTCCCCCAGCACTTCCTAGGCCTAGCAGGAATACCCCGACGATACTCGGACTATCCCGACGCCTACACACTATGAAACACCATTTCCTCCATCGGCTCCCTAATCTCAATAGTAGCCGTAATCATACTAATATTCATCATCTGAGAAGCCTTTCCGGCCAAACGAAAAGTCCTACAACCAGAACTAACTACCACAAACGTTGAATGAATCCACGGCTGCCCTCCCCCATACCATACTTTCGAGGAACCGGCCTTCGTCCAAGTACAAGAAAGGAAGGAATCGAACCCTCACATGCTGGTTTCAAGCCAACTGCATTAACCGCTCATGCTTCTTTCTTATGAGACGTTAGTAAACCAATTACATAGCCTTGTCAAGACTAAATCACAGGTAAAAATCCTGTACATCTCATGTGGCCAACCACTCCCAACTAGGATTCCAAGACGCCTCATCACCCATCATAGAAGAACTCGTTGAATTCCACGACCACGCCCTAATCGTTGCCCTAGCTATCTGCAGCCTAGTTCTCTACCTTTTAGCCCACATACTAACAGAAAAACTCTCGTCCAATGCTGTAGACGCCCAAGAAGTAGAGCTGATCTGGACAATCCTACCTGCTATCGTCCTGGTACTCCTCGCCCTCCCATCCCTACAAATCCTCTACATAATGGACGAAATCGACGAACCAGACCTCACCCTAAAAGCCATCGGCCACCAATGATACTGAAGCTACGAATACACAGACTTCAAAGACCTATCATTCGACTCCTACATAGTGCCCACCCCAGACTTACCCAACGGCCACTTCCGACTGCTAGAAGTTGACCACCGCGTAGTTATCCCAATAGAATCCCCCATCCGCGTGATCATTACTGCAGGAGACGTACTCCACTCCTGAGCAGTCCCAACGCTCGGAGTTAAAACAGACGCAATCCCAGGCCGACTAAACCAAACTTCATTCATTACCACCCGGCCTGGGATTTTTTACGGACAATGCTCAGAAATTTGCGGGGCTAATCACAGCTACATACCCATTGTAGTAGAATCAACCCCACTCCCACATTTCGAGGCCTGATCGTCCCTTCTATCATCATCCTAATCATTAAGAAGCTATGCAACAGCACTAGCCTTTTAAGCTAGCCAAAGAGGGACTTCCCCCTCCTTAATGATATGCCACAGCTTAACCCCGCACCATGATTTTCAATCATAATTATAACCTGATTAACCCTAGCACTCCTCATCCAACCAAAACTACTAGCCTTCACCACAACCAACCCCCCATCAAATAAGACCTCCCTCACTACCAAACCCACACCATGATCCTGACCATGAACCTAAGCTTCTTTGACCAATTTTCCAGCCCCAATCTATTCGGCATCCCCTTAATCCTACTATCCCTACTCTTCCCAGCCCTACTATTCCCGTCCCCAAACAACCGATGAATCAACAACCGCCTTTCTACTATCCAAACATGACTCCTTCACCTAATCACAAAACAACTAATAGTCCCACTCAACAAAAATGGCCACAAATGAGCCATAATATTTACATCCCTAATAATCATACTTCTTACAATCAACCTTCTAGGCCTCCTTCCATATACATTCACCCCAACCACCCAACTATCTATGAACATAGCCCTAGCCTTCCCACTATGGCTCGCCACACTACTAACAGGCCTACGAAACCAACCATCAGCCTCTTTAGCCCACCTATTACCCGAAGGTACCCCTACACCCCTAATCCCCGCACTAATCCTGATCGAAACAACCAGCCTACTAATCCGCCCCCTAGCCCTCGGAGTCCGCCTTACAGCCAACCTTACAGCAGGACACTTACTCATCCAACTCATCTCTACAGCCTCCATTGCATTAATACCCACCCTTCCTGCAGTATCCATCCTAACAATAATCATCCTACTACTCCTAACCATCCTAGAAGTAGCAGTAGCCATAATCCAGGCCTACGTCTTCGTGCTCCTTCTAAGCCTATACTTACAAGAAAACATCTAATGGCACACCAAGCACACTCATACCACATAGTTGACCCAAGCCCTTGACCAATCTTCGGGGCAGCCGCCGCCCTACTCACAACCTCAGGATTAATCATGTGATTCCACTACAACTCATCCATACTACTAACCCTAGGCCTCATCTCAATACTCCTAGTAATACTCCAATGATGACGAGACATTGTACGAGAAAGCACCTTCCAAGGCCATCACACTCCCACAGTCCAAAAAGGCCTACGATACGGCATAATCCTTTTCATCACATCCGAAGCATTCTTCTTCTTAGGGTTCTTCTGAGCGTTCTTCCACTCGAGCCTGGCCCCAACCCCAGAACTAGGAGGCCAATGACCCCCAACAGGAATTAAACCACTCAACCCGATAGAAGTCCCCCTACTAAACACAGCCATCCTACTAGCCTCAGGCGTTACCGTAACGTGAGCCCATCACAGCATCACAGAAGGAAACCGAAAACACGCCATCCACGCCCTAACCCTAACGATCCTCCTGGGATTCTACTTCACAGCCCTACAAGCAATAGAATACCACGAAGCCCCATTCTCAATCGCCGATAGCGTCTACGGATCTACCTTCTTCGTTGCCACTGGATTCCACGGACTCCACGTAATCATCGGATCCTCCTTCCTGACCGTCTGCCTCTTCCGACTGATCAAGTTCCACTTTACATCAGACCACCACTTCGGATTCGAGGCAGCAGCCTGATACTGACACTTCGTAGACGTCATCTGACTATTCCTCTACATAACCATCTACTGATGAGGATCTTGCTCTTCTAGTATATTAATTACAATTGACTTCCAATCTCTAGAATCTGGTATAAACCCAGAGGAGAGCAATGAACGCACTCATGTTCATATTCGCCCTATCATCAATCCTAAGCGCCGCCCTAACCGCATTAAACTTCTGACTCGCCCAAATAAACCCCGACTCAGAGAAACTCTCACCGTACGAATGTGGATTCGACCCACTTGGATCTGCTCGATTACCATTCTCAGTCCGATTCTTCCTCAGTAGCCATCCTGTTCGTCCTATTCGACCTAGAAATCGCCCTCCTACTCCCCCTGCCATGAGCCGTCCAACTCCAATCCCCCCTAATGACCCTCACCTGAACTGTAGCGATCCTC
Source organism: Anser anser (assembly GCF_964211835.1). NCBI lineage: Eukaryota > Metazoa > Chordata > Aves > Anseriformes > Anatidae > Anser > Anser anser. The sequence continues at coordinate 19,104,696 of NC_139736.1, forward strand.
CTTCTCCTAACACTCGGACTGGCCTACGAGTGAATTCAAGGGGGCCTAGAATGAGCAGAATAACAGAAAGTTAGTCTAACCAAAAAGATAGCTGGTTTCGACCCAGCAGATTACAGCCAACCCTGTAACTTTGTTATGTCGCCCCTACATTTAAGCTTCTACTCAGCCTTCATTTTCAGCGGACTAGGACTAGCCTTCCACCGAACCCACCTAGTATCCGCCCTACTATGCCTTGAAAGCATAATATTATCGATATTCGTAGGCCTATCAATATGATCCATCGAAAACCAAGTCTCCTCATTCACCATGGTACCAATTCTCATGCTAACCTTCTCAGCGTGTGAGGCGGGCACAGGCCTGGCCATCCTAGTAGCCTCCACCCGCACACATGGCTCCGACCATCTACACAACCTAAACCTCCTGCAATGCTAAAAATCATCCTACCCACAATCATACTTCTTCCAACAGCCCTGCTGTCTCCACCAAAATTTCTATGGACTAACACCACCTTATACAGCCTCCTAATCGCTGCCCTAAGCCTACAGTGATTAATCCCAACCTACTACCCCTACAAATTTTTATCCAACTGAACAGGAATTGACCAAATCTCATCCCCCCTCCTAGTACTATCCTGCTGACTACTCCCACTCATAATCATAGCAAGCCAAAACCACCTGCAACAAGAACCCCTACAACGCAAACGAATCTTTATCTCAACCTTAGTCGCAGTCCAGCCATTCATCCTACTAGCCTTTTCCACCACAGAACTAGCACTATTTTACATCTCATTTGAAGCAACCCTCATTCCCACCCTAATCTTAATCACCCGATGGGGGAACCAACCAGAACGCCTAAGCGCTGGCATCTACCTGCTATTCTACACGCCAGTAAGCTCTCTACCCCTGCTAATCACAATCATACACCTATACGTGAAAATTGGCACCCTGCACCTGCCAACCCTACAACTAACCCACCCAACCCTATCCACCTCATGGACAGGAATACTATCAGGTCTAGCACTGCTCATAGCATTCATAGTAAAAGCCCCACTATACGGCCTACACCTCTGACTGCCAAAAGCCCACGTAGAAGCACCCATCGCAGGCTCAATACTCCTCGCCGCCCTACTACTAAAGCTAGGAGGATACGGAATTATACGAGTCACTCTATTTATGGGCCCACTGTCCAACCTCCTGCACTACCCCTTCCTAACCCTGGCCCTATGAGGCGCCCTAATGACTAGCTCAATCTGCCTACGACAGACAGACCTAAAATCACTAATCGCTTATTCATCCGTTAGCCACATAGGCCTAGTTATCGCCGCAGGAATAATCCAAACCCACTGATCATTCTCAGGGGCAATGATCCTAATAATTTCCCATGGACTAACTTCCTCCATACTATTCTGCCTAGCCAACACAAACTATGAACGTACGCACAGCCGAATTCTACTACTCACACGAGGCCTACAACCTCTCCTACCACTCATAGCTACCTGATGATTGCTGGCCAATCTAACAAACATAGCCTTACCCCCAACAACAAACCTCATAGCAGAGCTAACCATTATAATCACCTTATTCAACTGATCTGCCTTCACGATCATCCTAACAGGAATCGCAACCCTACTAACCGCCTCCTACACCTTATTCATACTACTAATGACCCAACGAGGCTCAATCCCCTCCCACATCACATCTATGCAAAACTCAACCACGCGAGAACACCTGCTCATAACACTCCACATTATCCCAATATTCCTCCTAATCCTCAAACCCGAACTGATCTCCGGAATCCCCTCATGCAAGTATAGTTTAAACCAAACATTAGACTGTGATTCTAAGAATAGAAGTTCAAACCTTCTTACCTGCCGAGGGGAGGGTTTAACCAACAAGAGCTGCTAACTCTTACATCTGAGCCTAAAACCTCAGCCCCCTTACTTTTAAAGGATAACAGCAATCCACTGGTCTTAGGAACCACCCATCTTGGTGCAAATCCAAGTAAAAGTAGTGAACCCCACACTACTAATCAACTCCCTCACACTACTCACGCTGACAATCCTCCTAACCCCAATCATCCTGCCATTTCTATTTAAAAACTTTAAAAACACCCCACAAGCCACCACCCGCGCTGTTAAAACCGCATTCCTAATTAGCCTAGCCCCTACAACCGCATTCATCTACTCGGGAATAGAATCTGTCACCTGCCACTGGGAGTGAAAATTCATTATAAACTTTAAAATCCCCCTGAGCCTAAAAATAGACCAATACTCAATAACATTTCTTCCAATCGCCCTATTTGTAACATGATCAATCCTACAATTCGCCATATGATACATGGCCTCAGAGCCATACGTAACAAAATTTTTCACCTACCTACTGACATTCCTAGTCGCCATACTCCTCCTAACAACCGCAAACAACATATTCCTCCTATTCGTAGGCTGGGAAGGAGTACGAATCATGTCCTTCCTTCTCATCGGCTGATGACAAGGCCGAGCAGATGCCAACACCGCCGCCCTATGAGCCGTAATCTACAACCGAATCGGAGACGTCGGACTGACCCTGAGCATAGCATGACTAGCTTCAACATTCAACACCTGAGAGATCCAACAAGCCGTACACCCCCACCAAACCCCAATCCTCCCCCTCATAGGATTAATCCTCGCAGCCGCAGGAAAATCCGCCCAATTTGGACTCCACCCATGACTGCCCGCAGCAATAGAAGGCCCCACCCCAGTATCAGCCCTACTGCACTCCAGTACCATAGTAGTAGCCGGAATCTTCCTGCTCATCCGCATGCACCCCCTGCTAGCCACCAACCAGACAGCCCTAACTGCCTGCCTATGCCTAGGTGCTCTATCAACCCTATTCGCTGCCACATGCGCCCTAACCCAAAATGACATCAAAAAAATCATTGCTTTCTCAACATCCAGCCAACTAGGACTAATAATAGTCACTATCGGACTAAACCTCCCACAACTAGCCTTCCTACACATCTCAACCCATGCCTTCTTTAAAGCCATACTATTCCTATGCTCAGGGTCTATCATCCACAACCTAAACGGAGAACAAGATATCCGAAAGATAGGAGGCCTACAGAAAATACTCCCAGTCACTACTTCCTGCCTAACCATCGGAAACCTGGCGCTGATAGGAACCCCATTCCTAGCCGGATTCTACTCAAAAGACCTCATCATCGAAAGCTTAAACACATCATACCTAAATACTTGAGCCCTACTCCTAACCCTTATAGCCACAGCATTCACCGCAACCTACAGCATCCGCATAACCATCCTAGTCCAAGCTGGACAAACCCGAATCCCCCCAGTAGTATCAATAAACGAAAACAACCCACTAATCACCGCCCCCCTAACCCGACTCGCCCTAGGCAGCATTACAGCAGGAATAATCATTACCTCTTTCATCACACCAACCAAAACCCCCCCAATAACCATACCCCTTATCACCAAAACCGCTGCCATCCTCATAACAATCCTAGGAATCATCCTAGCCCTAGAACTATCGAACATAACACACACCCTCACTCACCCCAAACCAAACCCCCTCATAAACTTCTCCTCTGCATTAGGGTACTTCAACCCCCTAGTACACCGATTATTCTCCAAAAACCTACTAGAAAAGGGACAAAACATTGCCCTACACTTGATCGACCTCTCCTGACTCAAAAAAATAGGGCCAGAGGGCCTTGCTGAACTACAAGTAGCCGCAAGCAAAGCCGCAACCTCAATACACACAGGGCTAATTAAGGCCTACCTAGGATCCTTCGCCCTCTCCATCCTGGTAATAATCCTAATAACACACAGACTCACTAATGGCCCCTAACATCCGCAAATCCCATCCCCTACTAAAAATAATCAACAACTCCCTAATCGACCTACCCGCCCCCTCCAACATCTCTGCCTGATGAAACTTCGGCTCCCTTCTAGCCATCTGCTTAGCCACACAAATCCTAACAGGCCTGCTACTAGCCATACACTACACCGCAGACACTTCACTCGCCTTCTCCTCAGTAGCTCACACATGCCGAGACGTCCAGTACGGATGGCTCATCCGCAACCTCCACGCCAACGGTGCTTCGCTCTTCTTTATCTGCATCTACTTACACATCGGACGAGGCCTCTACTACGGCTCCTACCTATACAAAGAAACCTGAAACACAGGAGTAATCCTCCTACTCACCCTAATAGCAACTGCCTTCGTAGGGTATGTCCTACCATGAGGACAAATGTCATTCTGAGGGGCCACCGTAATCACCAACCTATTCTCAGCCATCCCGTACATTGGGCAAACTCTAGTAGAATGAGCCTGAGGAGGATTCTCAGTAGACAATCCAACCTTAACCCGATTCTTCGCCATCCACTTCCTACTGCCCTTCCTAATTGCAGGAATCACCCTAGTCCACCTAACCTTCCTACACGAATCAGGCTCAAATAACCCACTAGGAATCGTATCAGACTGCGACAAAATCCCATTCCACCCATACTTCTCCATTAAAGACAGCTTAGGGCTTACCCTAATAATCACCCCTCTAATAGCACTAGCCCTATTTTCACCGAACCTCCTGGTTCTTGGAATCCTAGTTGGGAGTGGTTGGCCACATGAGATGTACAGGATTTTTACCTGTGATTTAGTCTTGACAAGGCTATGTAATTGGTTTACTAACGTCTCATAAGAAAGAAGCATGAGCGGTTAATGCAGTTGGCTTGAAACCCATCCCCAGTGGTGCAAGTGCACTCTCTGAACTCACTGAAGTGCATCCCCAGTGGTGCCAGTGCAATCTCTGGACTCATTGCAGAGCATCCCCAGTGGTGCCAGTGCAATCTCTGGACTCACTGCAGAGCATCCCCAGTGGTGCCAGTGCACTCTGTGGACTCACTGTAGTGCATCCCCAGTGGTGCCAGTGCACTCTCTGGACTCACTGCACTGCATCCCCAGTGGTGCCAGTGCAATCTCTGGACTCACTGCAGTGCATCCCCAGTGGTGCCAGTGTACTCTCTGGACTCACTGCACTGCATGTCCAGTGGTGCCAGTGCACTCTCTGGACTCACTGCACTGCATCCCCAGTGGTGCCAGTGCACTCTCTGGACTCACTGAAGTGCATCCCCAGTGGTGCCAGTGCACTCTCTGGACTCACTGCACTGCATCCACAGTGGTGCCAGTGCGCTCTCTGGAGTCACAGCACTGCATCCCCAGTGGTGCCAGTGCAATCTCTGGACTCACTGCACTGCATCCCCAGTGGTGACAGTGCACTCTCTGGACTCACTGAAGTGCATCACCAGTGGTGCCATTGCACTCTCTGCACTCACTGCACTGCATCCCCAGTGGTGCCAGTGCACTCACTGGACTGACTGCACTGCATCCCCAGTGGTGCCAGTGCGCTCTCTGGAGTCACAGCACTGCATCCCCAGTGGTGCCAGTGCACTCACTGGACACACTGTACTGCATCACAGGTGGTGCCAGTGCACTCTCTGGACTCACTGCACAGCATCCCCAGTGGTGCCAGTGCATTCACTGGACTCACTGGACTGCATCACCAGTGGTGCCAGTGCACTCTCTGGACTCACTGCTGTGCATCCCCAGTGGTGCCAGTGCACTCTCTGGACTCACTGCACTGCATCCCCAGTGGTGCCAGTGCAGTCTCTGGACTCACTGCACTGCATCCCCAGTGGTGCCAGAGCACTCTCTGGACTCACTGCACTGCATCCCCAGTGGTGCCAGTGCACTCTCTGGACTCACTGCACCGCATCCCCAGTGGTGTCAGTACACTCTCTGGACTCACTGAAGTGCATCCCCAGTGGTGCCAGTGCACTCTCTGGACCCACTAAACTGCATCACCAGTGGTGCCAGTGCACTCTCTGGACTCACTGCACTGCATCCCCAGTGGTGCCAGTGCAATCTCTGGACTCACTGCACTGCATCCCAAGTGGTACCAGTGCACTCACTGGACTCACTGTACTGCATCACCAGTGGTGCCAGTGCACTCTCTGGACTCACTGCACTGCAGCCCCAGTGGTACCAGTGCACTCACTGGACTCACTGTACTGCATCACCAGTGGTGCCAGTGCACTCTCTGGACTCACTGTACTGCATCATCAGTGGTGCCAGTGCACTCTCTGGACTCACTTCACTGCATCCCCAGTGGTGCCAGTGAACTCTCTGGACTCACTTCACTGCATCCCCAGTGGTACCAGTGCACTCTCTGGACTCACTGTACTGCATCACCAGTGGTGCCAGTGCACTCTCTGGACTCACTGCACTGCAGCCCCAGTGGTACCAGTGCACTCACTGGACTCACTGCACTGCATCCCCAGTAGTGCCAGTGCACTCACTGGACTCACTGTACTGCATCATCGGTGGTGCCAGTGCACTCTCTGGACTCACTTCACTGCATCCCCAGTGGTGCCAGTGCACTCTCTGGACTCACTGCACTGCAGCCCCAGTGGTACCAGTGCACTCACTGGACTCACTGTACTGCATCACCAGTGGTGCCAGTGCACTCTCTGGACTCACTGCACTGCATCCCCAGTGGTTCCAGTGCATTCACTGGACTCACTGTACTGCATCTCCAGTGGTGCCAGTGCACTCTCTGGACTCACTGCACTGCATCCCCAGTGGTGCCAGTGAGCTCTCTGGACTCACTGCTCTGCATCCCCAGTGGTGCCAGTGTACTCACAGGATTCACTGCACTGCATCCCCAGTGGTGCTAGTGCACTCTCTGGACTCACTGCAGTGCATCCCCAGTGGTGCCAGTGCACTCTCTGGACTCACTGAAGTGCATTCTCAGTGGTGCCAGTGCACTCTCTGGGCTCACTGAAGTGCATCCCCAGTGGTGCCAGTACACTCACTGGACTCACTGCACTGCATCCCCAGTGGTGCCAGTGCACTCTCTGGACTCACTGCACTGCATCCCCAGTGGTGCCAGTGCACTCTGTGGACTCACTGTAGTGCATCACCAGTGTTGCCAGTGCACTCTCTGGACTCACTGCACTGCAGCCCCAGTGGTGCCAGTGCACTCTCTGCACTCACTTCACTGCATCCCCAGTGGTGCCAGTGCACTCTCTGGACTCACTGCACTGCATCCACAGTGGTGCCAGTGAAGTCTTTGGACTCACTGCACTGCATCCCCAGTGTTGCCAGTGCACTCTGTGGAGTCACTCAAGTGCATCCCCAGTGGTGCCAGTGCACTCTCTGGACTCACTGCACTGCATGTCCAGTGGTGCCAGTGCACTCTCTGGACTCACTGTACTGCATCCCCACTGGTGCCAGTGCACTATGTGGACTCACTGTACTGCATCCCCAGTGGTGACAGTGCACTCTCTGGACTAACTGCAGTGCATCCCCAGTGGTGCCAGTGCACTCTCTGGACTCACTGCAGTGCATCCCCAGTGGTGCCAGTGCACTCTCTGGTCTCACTGCACTGCATCCCCAGTGGTGCCAGTGCAGTCTCTGGACTCACTGCACTGCATCCCCAGTGGTGCCAGTGCACTCTCTGGACTCACTGCAGTGCATCCCAAGTGGTGTCAGTGCACTCTCTGGACTCACTGTACTGCACCCCCACTGGTGCCAGTGCACTCACTGGACTGACTGCACTGCATCCCCAGTAGTGCCAGTGCACTCACTGGACTCACTGCACTGCATCACAGGTGGTGCCAGTGCACTCTCTGGACTCACTGCAGTGAATCCCCGGTGGTGCCAGTGTACTCTCTGCAGTCACTGCACTGCATCCCCAGTGGTGCCAGTGCACTCACTGGACTCACTGCAGCGCATCCCAAGTGGTGCCAGTAAACTCTCTGGACTCACTGCACTGCATCCCCAGTGGTGCCAGTGTACTCTCTGGACTCACTGCAGTGCATCCCCAGTGGTGCCAGAGCACTCTCTGGACTCACTGCACTGCATCCCCAGTGGTGCCAGTGCACTCTCTGGACTCACTGCACTGCATCCCCAGAGGTGTCAGTGCACTCTCTGGACTCACTGAAGTGCATCCCCAGTTGTGCCAGTGCACTCTCTGGACTCAATGCACTGCATCCCCAGTGGTGCCAGTGCACTCTCTGGACTCAGTGCACTGCATCCCCAGTGGTGCCAGTGCAATCTCTGGACTCACTGTAGTGCATCCCCAGTGGTGCCAGTGCACTCTGTGGACTCACTGCAGTGCATCCCCAGTGGTGCCAGTGCACTCTCTGGACTCACTGCACTGCAGCCCCGGTGGTGCCAGTGCAATCTCTGGACTCACTGCACTGCATCCCCAGTGGTGCCAGTGCACTCTCTGGACTCACTGCACTGCATCCCCAGTGGTGCCAATGCACTCTCTGGACTCACTGCACTGCATCCCCAGTGGTGCCAGTGCACTCTCTGGAGTCACTGAAGTGCATCCCCAGTGGTGCCAGTGCACTCTGTGGACTCACTGAACTGCATCCCCAGTGGTGACAGTGCACTCTCTGGACTCACTGCACTGCATCCCCAGTGGTGCCAGTGCACTCTCTGGACTCACTGCAGTGCATCCCCAGTGGTGCCACTGCACTCTCTGGACTCACTGCACTGCATCCCCAGTGGTGCCAGTGCACTCTCTGGACTCACTGCAGTGCATCCACAGTGGTACCAGTGCACTCACTGGACTCACTGCAGTGCATTCCCTCTGGTGCCAGTGCACTCTCTGGACTCACTGCACTGCATCCCCAGTGGTGCCAGTGCACTCTCTGGACTCACTGCACTGCATCCCCAGTGGTGCCAGTGCATTCTCTGGACTCACTGCACTGCATCCCCAGTGGTGCCAGTGCATTCTCTGGACTCACTGCACTGCATCCCCAGTGTTCACAGTGCACTCTCTGCACTCACTACACTGCATCCCCAGTGGTGCCAGTGCACTCTCTGGACTCACTGCACTGCATCCCCAGTGGTGCCAGTGCACTCTGTGGACTCACTGCACTGCATCCCCAGTGGTGTCAGTGCACTCTCTGGACTCACTGCAGTGCATCCCCAGTGGTGCCAGTGCACTCTGTGGACTCACTGCACTGCATCCCCAGTGGTGCCAGTGCACTCTGTGGACTCACTGCACTGCATCCCCAGTGGTGCCAGTGCACTCTCTGGACTCACTGAAGTGCATTCTCAGTGGTGCCAGTGCACTCTCTGGACTCACTGCAGTGCATCCCCAGTGGTGCCAGTACACTCACAGGACTGACTGCACTGCATCCCCATTGGTGCCAGTGCATTCTCTGGACTCACCGCACTGCACCCTGAGTGGTGCCAGTGCACTCTCTGGACTCACTGCACTGCATCCCCAGTGGTGCCAGTGCACTCTCTGGACTCACTGCACTGCATCCCCAGTGTTCACAGTGCACTCTCTGCACTCACTACACTGCATCCCCAGTGGTGCCAGTGCACTCTCTGGACTCACTGCACTGCATCCCCAGTGGTGCCAAAGCACTCTCTGGACTCCCGGCACCGCATCCCCAGTGGTGCCAGTGCACTCTCTGGGCTCACTGCAGTGCATCCCCAGTGGTGCCAGTGCACTCTCTTGACTCACTGCAGTGCATCCCCAGTGGTGCCAGTGCACTCTCTGGACTCACTGAAGTGCATTCTCAGTGGTTCCAGTGCACTCTGTGGACTCACTGCAGTGCATCCCCAGTGGTGCCAGTGCGCTCTCTGGACTCACTGCAGTGCATCCCCAGTGGTGCCAGTGCACTCTCTGGACTCACTGCACTGCATCCCCAGTGCTGCCAGTGCACTCTCTGGATTCACTGCAGTGCATCCCCAGTGGTGCCAGTGCACTCTCTGGACTCACTGCACTGCATCCCCAGTGGTGCCACTGCACTCTCTGGACTCACTGCAGTGCATCCCCAGTGGTGCCAGAGCACTCTCTGGACTCACTGCAGTGCATCCCCACTGCTGCCAGTGCACTCTCTGGACTCACTGCACTGCATCCCCAGTGGTGCCAGTGCACTCTCTGGACTCACTGCACTGCATCCCCAGTGGTGCCAATGCACCTTCTGGACTCACTGCACTGCATCCCCAGTGGTGCCAGTGCACTCTCTGGACTCACTGCACTGCATCCCAAGTGGTGCCAGTGCACTCTCTGGACTCACTGCAGTGCATCCCCAGTGGTGCCAGTGCACTCTCTCGAGTCACTGCACTACATCCCCAGTGGTGCCAGTGCGCTCACTGGACTCACTGCACTGCATCATCAGTGGTGCCAGTGCACTCTCTGGAGTGACTGCAGTGCATCCCCAGTGGTGCCAGTGCACTCTCTGGACTCACTGCACTGCATCCCCAGTGGTGCCAATGCACTCTCTGGACTCACTGCACTGCATCCCCAGTGGTGCCAGTGCACTCACTGGACTCACTGCACTGCATCCCAAGTGGTACCAGTGCACTCTCTGGACTCACTGCACTGCATCCCCAGTGGTGCCAGTGCACTCTCTCGAGTCACTGCACTGCATCCCCAGTGTCTGCCAGTGCACTCACTGGACTCACTGTACTGCATTCCCAGTGGTGCTAGTGCACTCTCTGGACTCACTGCAGTGCATCCCCAGTGGTGCCAGTGCACTCTTTGGACTCACTGAAGTGCATTCTCAGTGGTGCCAGTGCACTCTCTGGACTCACTGCACTGCATCCCCAGTGGTGCCAGTGCAGTCTCTGGACTCACTGAAGTGCATTCTCAGTGGTGCCAGTGCACTCTCTGGACTCACTGCACTGCATCCCCAGTGGTGCCAGTACACTCACTGGACTCACTGCACTGCATCCCCAGTGGTGCCAGTGCACTCTCTGGACTCACTGCACTGCATCCCCAGTGGTGCCAGTGCACTCTCTGGACTCACTGCACTGCATCCCCAGTGCTGCCAGTGCACTCTCTGGACTCACTGCACTGCATCCCCAGTGGTGTCACTGCACTCTCTGGACTCACTGCACTGCATCCCCAGTTGTGCCAGTGCACTCTCTGCACTCACTGCACTGCATACCCAGTGGTGCCAGTGCACTCACTGGACTCACTGCAGTGCATTCCCTCTGGTGCCAGTGCACTCTCTGGACTCAATGCAGTGCATCCCCAGTGGTGCCAGTGCACTCTCTGGACTCACTGCACTGCATCCCCAGTGGTGCCAGTGCACTCTCTGGACTCACTGCAGTGCATCACCTGTGGTGCCAGTGCACTCTCTGGACTCACTGAAGTGCATCCCCAGTGGTGCCAGTGCAATCTCTGGACTCACTGCACTGCATTCCAAGTCGTGCCATTGCACACTCTGGACTCACTGCAGTGCATCCCCAGTGGTGCCAGTGCACTCTCTGGACTCACTGCACTGCAACCCCAGTGTTGCCAGTGCACTCTCTGGACTCACTGCACTGCATCCCCAGTGGTGCCAGTGCACTCTCTGGACTCACTTCAGTGCATCCCCAGTGGTGCCAGAGCACTCTCTGGACTCACTGCAGTGCATCCCCAGTGGTGCCAGTGCACTCTCTGGACTCACTGCACTGCAGCCCCAGTGGTGCCAGTGCACTCTCTGGACTCACTGCACTGCATCCCCAGTATTGCCAGTGCACTCTCTGGACTCACTGCACTGCATCCCCAGTGCTGCCAGTGCACTCTCTGGACTCACTGCACTGCATCCCCACTGGTGCCACTGCACTCTCTGGACTCACTGCACTGCATGTCCAGTGGTGCCAGTGCACTCTCTGCACTCACTGCACTGCATCCCCAGTGGTGCCAGTGCACTCACTGGACTCACTGCAGTGCATTCCCTCTGGAGCCAGTGCACTCTCTGGACTCACTGCACTGCCTCCCCAGTGGTGCCAGTGCACTCTCTGGACTCGCGTCACTGCATCCCCAGTGGTGCCAGTGCACTCTCTGGACTCACTGCAGTGCATCCCCAGTGGTGCCAGTGCACTCTCTGGACTCACTGAAGTGCATCCCCAGTGGTGCCAGTGCACTCTCTGGACACACTGCACTGCATCCCCAGTGGTGTCAGTGCACTCTCTGGACTCACTGCTGTGCATCCCCAGTGGTGCCAGAGCACTCTCTGGACTCACTGCACTGCATCCTCTGTGCTGCCAGTGCACTCTCTGGACTCACTGCACTGCATCCCCAGTGGTGCCAGTGCACTCTCTGGACTCACTGTACTGCATCCCCAGTGGAGCGCGTGCACTCTCTGGACTCACTGAAGTGCATCCCCAGTGGTGCCAGTGCACTCTCTGGACTCACTGCACTGCATCCCCAGTGGTGCTAGTGCACTCTGTGGACTCACTGCAGTGCATCCCCAGTGGTGCCAGTGCACTCTCTGGACTCACTGAAGGGCATTCTCAGTGGTGCCAGTGCACTCTCTGGACTCACTGCAGTGTTTCCCCAGTGGTGCCAGTACAATCACTGGACTGACTGCACTGCATCCCCAGTGGTGCCAGTGCACTCTCTGGACTCACCGCACCGCATCCCCAGTGGTGCCAGTGCACTCTCTGGAGTAACTGCAGTGCATCACCAGTGGTGCCAGTGCACTCTCTGGACTCACTGCAGTGCATCCCCAGTGGTGCCAGTGCACTCTCTGGACTCACTGCACTGCATCCCCAGTGGTTACAGAGCACTCTCTGGACTCACTGCAGTGCATCCCCAGTGGTGCCAGTGCACTCTCTGGACTCACTGCACTGCATCCCCAGTGGTGCCAGTGCACTCTCTGGACTCACTGCACTGCATCCCCAGTGGTGCCAGTGCGCTCTCTGGACTCCCGGCACCGCATCCCCAGTGGTGCCAGTGCACTCTCTGGGCTCACTGCAGTGCATCCCCAGTGGTGCCAGTGCACTCTCTGGACTCACTGCAGTGCATCCCCAGTGGTGCCAGTGCACTCACTGGATTCACTGCACTGCATCCCCAGTGGTGCTAGTGCACTCTCTGGACTCACTGCAGTGCATCCCCAGTGGTACCAGTGCACTCTCTGGACTCACTGAAGTGCATTCTCAGTGGTGCCAGTGCACTCTGTGGACTCACTGCAGTGCATCCCCAGTGGTGCCAGTGCGCTCTCTGGACTCACTGCAGTGCATCCCCAGTGGTGCCAGTGCACTCTCTGGACTCACTGCACTGCATCCCCAGTGCTGCCAGTGCACTCTCTGGACTCACTGCACTGCATCCCCAGTGGTGCCAGTGCACTCACTGGACTCACTGCACTGCATCCCCAGTGGTGCCAGTGCACTCTCTGGACTCACTGCAGTGCATCCCCAGTGGTGCCAGTGCACTCTCTGGACTCACTGCACTGCATCCCCAGTGGTACCAGTGCACTCTGTGGACTCACTGCAGTGCATCCCCAGTGGTGCCAGTGCAATCTCTGGACTCACTGCACTGCATCCCCAGTGGTGCCAATGCACTCTCTGGACTCACTGCACCGCATCCCCAGTGGTGCCAGTGCACTCTCTGGACTCACTGAAGTGCATCCCCAGTGGTGCCAGTGCACTCTCTGGAGTCACTGCACTGCATCCCCAGTGGTGCTAGTGCACTCTGTGGACTCACTGCAGTGCATCCCCAGTGGTGCCAGTGCACTCTCTGGACTCACTGAAGGGCATTCTCAGTGGTGCCAGTGCACTCTCTGGACTCACTGCAGTGCATCCCCAGTGGTGCCAGTACACTCACAGGACTGACTGCACTGCATCCCCAGTGGTGCCAGTGCACTCTCTGGACTCACCGCACCGCATCCCCAGTGGTGCCAGCGCACTCTCTGGAGTAACTGCAGTGCATCACCAGTGGTGCCATTGCACTCTCTGGACTCACTGCACTGCATCCCCAGTGGTGCCAGTGCACTCTCTGGACTCACTGCAGTGCATCCCCAGTGGTGCCAGAGCACTCTCTGGACTCACTGCAGTGCATCCCCAGTGGTGCCAGTGCACTCTCTGGACTCACTGCACTGCATCCCCAGTGGTGCCAGTGCACTCTCTGGACTCCCGGCACCGCATCCCCAGTGGTGCCAGTGCACTCTCTGGGCTCACTGCAGTGCATCCCCAGTGGTGCCAGTGCACTCTCTTGACTCACTGCACTGCATCCCCAGTGGTGCCAGTGCACTCACTGGATTCACTGCACTGCATCCCCAGTGGTGCTAGTGCACTCTCTGGACTCACTGCAGTGCATCCCCAGTGGTACCAGTGCACTCTCTGGACTCACTGAAGTGCATTCTCAGTGGTGCCAGTGCACTCTGTGGACTCACTGCAGTGCATCCCCAGTGGTGCCAGTGCGCTCTCTGGACTCACTGCAGTGCATCCCCAGTGGTGCCAGTGCACTCTCTGGACTCACTGCACTGCATCCCCAGTGCTGCCAGTGCACTCTCTGGACTCACTGCACTGCATCCCCAGTGGTGCCAGTGCACTCTCTGGACTCACTGCAGTGCATCCCCAGTGTTGCCAGTGCACTCTCTGGACTCACTGCACTGCATCCCCAGTGGTGCCAGTGCACTCTCTGGACTCACTGCACTGCATCCCCAGTGGTACCAGTGCACTCTGTGGACTCACTGCAGTGCATCCCCAGTGGTGCCAGTGCACTCTCTGGACTCACTGCACTGCATCCCCAGTGGTGCCAATGCACTCTCTGGACTCACTGCACTGCATCCCCAGTGGTGCCAGTGCACTCTCTGGACTCACTGCACTGCATCCCAAGTGGTGCCAGTGCACTCTCTGGAGTCACTGCACTGCATCCCCAGTGGTGCCAGTGCACTCTCTCGAGTCACTGCACTACATCCCCAGTGGTGCCAGTGCACTCACTGGACTCACTGTACTGCATCATCAGTGGTGCCAGTGCACTCTCTGGACTCACTGAAGTGCATCCCCAGTGGTGGCAGTGCACTCTCTGGACTCACTGCACTGCATCACCAGTGGTGCCAGTGCACTCACTGGACTCACTATACTGCATCACCAGTGATGCCAGTGCACTCTCTGGACTCACTGCACTGCATCCCCAGTGTTGCCAGTGCATTCACTGGACTCACTGTACTTCATCTCCAGTGGTGCCAGTGCACTCTCTGGGCTCACTGCAGTGCATCCCCAGTGGTGCCAGTGCACTCACTGGACTCACTGCAGTGCATCCCCACTGGTGCCAGTGCACTCACTGGATTCACTGCACTACATTCCCAGTGGTGCTAGTGCACTCTCTGGACTCACTGCAGTGCATCCCCAGTGGTGCCAGTGCACTCTTTGGGCTCACTGAAGTGCATTCTCAGTGGTGCCAGTGCACTCTCTGGTCTCACTGCACTGCATCCCCAGTGGTGCCAGTGCGCTCTCTGGACTCACTGAAGTGCATTCTCAGTGGTGCCAGTGCACTCTCTGGACTCACTGCAGTGCATCCCCAGTGGTGCCAGTACACTCTCTGGACTCACTGCACTGCATCCCCAGTGGTGCTAGTGCACTCTGTGGACTCACTGCAGTGCATCCCCAGTGGTGCCAGTGCACTCTCTGGACTCACTGAAGGGCATTCTCAGTGGTGTCAGTGCACTCTCTGGACTCACTGCAGTGCATCACCAGTGGTGCCAGTGCACTCTCTGGACTCACCGCACCGCATCCCCAGTGGTGCCAGTGCACTCTCTGGAGTAACTGCACTGCATCACCAGTGGTGCCAGTGCACTCTCTGGACTCACTGCACTGCATCCCCAGTGGTGCCAGTGCACTCTCTGGACTCACTGCACTGCATCCCCAGTGGTGCCAGTGCACTCTCTGGGCTCACTGCAGTGCATCCCCAGTGGTGCCAGAGCACTCTCTGGACTCACTGCAGTGCATCCCCAGTGGTGCCAGTGCACTCTCTGGACTCACTGCACTGCATCCCCAGTGGTGCCAGTGCACTCTCTGGACTCCCGGCACCGCATCCCCAGTGGTGCCAGTGCACTCTCTGGGCTCACTGCAGTGCATCCCCAGTGGTGCCAGTGCACTCTCTTGACTCACTGCACTGCATCCCCAGTGGTGCCAGTGCACTCACTGGATTCACTGCACTGCATCCCCAGTGGTGCTAGTGCACTCTCTGGACTCACTGCAGTGCATCCCCAGTGGTACCAGTGCACTCTCTGGACTCACTGAAGTGCATTCTCAGTGGTGCCAGTGCACTCTGTGGACTCACTGCAGTGCATCCCCAGTGGTGCCAGTGCGCTCTCTGGACTCACTGCAGTGCATCCCCAGTGGTGCCAGTGCACTATCTGGACTCACTGCACTGCATCCCCAGTGCTGCCAGTGCACTCTCTGGACTCACTGCACTGCATCCCCAGTGGTGCCAGTGCACTCTCTGGACTCACTGCAGTGCATCCCCAGTGTTGCCAGTGCACTCTCTGGACTCACTGCACTGCATCCCCAGTGGTGCCAGTGCACTCTCTGGACTCACTGCACTGCATCCCCAGTGGTACCAGTGCACTCTGTGGACTCACTGCAGTGCATCCCCAGTGGTGCCAGTGCACTCTCTGGACTCACTGCACTGCATCCCCAGTGGTGCCAATGCACTCTCTGGACTCACTGCACTGCATCCCCAGTGGTGCCAGTGCACTCTCTGGACTCACTGCACTGCATCCCAAGTGGTGCCAGTGCACTCTCTGGAGTCACTGCACTGCATCCCCAGTGGTGCCAGTGCACTCTCTCGAGTCACTGCACTACATCCCCAGTGGTGCCAGTGCACTCACTGGACTCACTGTACTGCATCATCAGTGGTGACAGTGCACTCTCTGGACTCACTGAAGTGCATCCCCAGTGGTGGCAGTGCACTCTCTGGACTCACTGCACTGCATCACCAGTGGTGCCAGTGCACTCACTGGACTCACTATACTGCATCCCCAGTTGTGCCAGTGCACTCTCTGGACTCACTGCACTGCATCCCCAGTGTTGCCAGTGCATTCACTGGACTCACTGTACTGCATCTCCAGTGGTGCCAGTGCACTCTCTGGGCTCACTGCAGTGCATCCCCAGTGGTGCCAGTGCACTCTCTGGACTCACTGCAGTGCATCCCCACTGGTGCCAGTGCACTCACTGGATTCACTGCACTACATTCCCAGTGGTGCTAGTGCACTCTCTGGACTCACTGCAGTGCATCCCCAGTGGTGCCAGTGCACTCTTTGGGCTCACTGAAGTGCATTCTCAGTGGTGCCAGTGCACTCTCTGGTCTCACTGCACTGCATCCCCAGTGGTGCCAGTGCGCTCTCTGGACTCACTGAAGTGCATTCTCAGTGGTGCCAGTGCACTCTCTGGACTCACTGCAGTGCATCCCCAGTGGTGCCAGTACACTCTCTGGACTCACTGCACTGCATCCCCAGTGGTGCTAGTGCACTCTGTGGACTCACTGCAGTACATCCCCAGTGGTGCCAGTGCACTCTCTGGACTCACTGAAGGGCATTCTCAGTGGTGTCAGTGCACTCTCTGGACTCACTGCAGTGCATCACCAGTGGTGCCAGTGCACTCTCTGGACTCACCGCACCGCATCCCCAGTGGTGCCAGTGCACTCTCTGGAGTAACTGCAGTGCATCACCAGTGGTGCCAGTGCACTCTCTGGACTCACTGCACTGCATCCCCAGTGGTTCCAGTGCACTCTCTGGACTCACTGCACTGCATCCCCAGTGGTGCCAGAGCACTCTCTGGACTCACTGCACTGCATCCCCAGTGCTGCCTGTGCACTCTCTGGACTCACTGCACTGCATCCCCAGTGGAGCCAGTGCACTCTCTGGACTCACTGCACTGCATCCCCAGTGGTGCCAGTGCACTCCCTGCACTCACTGCACTGCATCGCCAGTGGTGCCAGTGCACTCACTGGACTCACTGCAGTGCATTCCCTCTGGTGCCAGTGCACTCTCTGGACTCACTGCACTGCATCCCCAGTGGTGCCAGTGCACTCTCTGGACTCACTGCAGTGCATCCCCAGTGGTGCCAGTGCACTCTCTGGACTCACTGCAGTGCATCCCCAGTGGTGCCAGTGCACTCTCTGGACTCACTGAAGTGCATCCCCCGTGGTGCCAGTGCGATCTCTGGACTCACTGCACTGCATTCCCAGTGGTGCCAGTGCACACTCTGGACTCACTGCACTGCATCCCCAGTGGTGCCAGTGCACTCTCTGGACTCACTGCAGTGCATCCCCAGTGTTGCCAGTGCACTCTCTGGACTCACTGCACTGCATCCCCAGTGGTGCTAGTGCACTCTGTGGACTCACAGCACTGCATCCCCAGTGGTGCCAGAGCACTCTCTGGACTCACTGCACTGCATCCCCAGTGGAGCCAGTGCACTCTCTCGACTCACTGCACTGCATCCCCAGTGGTGCCAGTGCACTCTGTGGACTCACTACAGTGCATCCCCAGTGGAGCCCGTGCACTCTCTGGACTCAGTGAAGTGCATCCCAAGTGGTGCCAATGCACTCTCTGGACTCACTGCAGTGCATCCCCAGTGGTGCCAGTACACTCACTGGACTCACTGCACTGCATCCCCAGTGGTGCCAGTGCAGTCTCTGCACTCACTGAAGTGCATCCCCAGTGGTGCCAGTGAACTCTCTGGACTCACTGCAGTGCATCCCCAGTGGTGCCAGTGCACTCTCTGGACTCACTGCACTGCATCCCCAGTGGTGCCAGTGCACTCTCTGGACTCACTGCACTGCATCCCCAGTGGTGCCAGTGCACTCTCTGGACTCACTGCACTGCATCCCCAGTGGTACCAGTGCACTCTGTGGACTCACTGCAGTGCATCCCCAGTGGTGCCAGTGCAATCTCTGGACTCACTGCACTGCATCCCCAGTGGTGCCAATGCACTCTCTGGACTCACTGCACCGCATCCCCAGTGGTGCCAGTGCACTCTCTGGACTCACTGAAGTGCATCCCCAGTGGTGCCAGTGCACTCTCTGGAGTCACTGCACTGCATCCCCAGTGGTGCTAGTGCACTCTGTGGACTCACTGCAGTGCATCCCCAGTGGTGCCAGTGCACTCTCTGGACTCACTGAAGGGCATTCTCAGTGGTGCCAGTGCACTCTCTGGACTCACTGCAGTGCATCCCCAGTGGTGCCAGTACACTCACAGGACTGACTGCACTGCATCCCCAGTGGTGCCAGTGCACTCTCTGGACTCACCGCACCGCATCCCCAGTGGTGCCAGCGCACTCTCTGGAGTAACTGCAGTGCATCACCAGTGGTGCCATTGCACTCTCTGGACTCACTGCACTGCATCCCCAGTGGTGCCAGTGCACTCTCTGGACTCACTGCAGTGCATCCCCAGTGGTGCCAGAGCACTCTCTGGACTCACTGCAGTGCATCCCCAGTGGTGCCAGTGCACTCTCTGGACTCACTGCACTGCATCCCCAGTGGTGCCAGTGCACTCTCTGGACTCCCGGCACCGCATCCCCAGTGGTGCCAGTGCACTCTCTGGGCTCACTGCAGTGCATCCCCAGTGGTGCCAGTGCACTCTCTTGACTCACTGCACTGCATCCCCAGTGGTGCCAGTGCACTCACTGGATTCACTGCACTGCATCCCCAGTGGTGCTAGTGCACTCTCTGGACTCACTGCAGTGCATCCCCAGTGGTACCAGTGCACTCTCTGGACTCACTGAAGTGCATTCTCAGTGGTGCCAGTGCACTCTGTGGACTCACTGCAGTGCATCCCCAGTGGTGCCAGTGCGCTCTCTGGACTCACTGCAGTGCATCCCCAGTGGTGCCAGTGCACTCTCTGGACTCACTGCACTGCATCCCCAGTGCTGCCAGTGCACTCTCTGGACTCACTGCACTGCATCCCCAGTGGTGCCAGTGCACTCTCTGGACTCACTGCACTGCATCCCCAGTGGTGCCAGTGCACTCTCTGGACTCACTGCACTGCATCCCCAGTGGTGCCAGTGCACTCTCTGGACTCACTGCACTGCATCCCCAGTGGTACCAGTGCACTCTGTGGACTCACTGCAGTGCATCCCCAGTGGTGCCAGTGCACTCTCTGGACTCACTGCACTGCATCCCCAGTGGTGCCAATGCACTCTCTGGACTCACTGCACTGCATCCCCAGTGGTGCCAGTGCACTCTCTGGACTCACTGCACTGCATCCCAAGTGGTGCCAGTGCACTCTCTGGAGTCACTGCACTGCATCCCCAGTGGTGCCAGTGCACTCTCTCGAGTCACTGCACTACATCCCCAGTGGTGCCAGTGCACTCACTGGACTCACTGTACTGCATCATCAGTGGTGCCAGTGCACTCTCTGGACTCACTGAAGTGCATCCCCAGTGGTGGCAGTGCACTCTCTGGACTCACTGCACTGCATCACCAGTGGTGCCAGTGCACTCACTGGACTCACTATACTGCATCACCAGTGATGCCAGTGCACTCTCTGGACTCACTGCACTGCATCCCCAGTGTTGCCAGTGCATTCACTGGACTCACTGTACTTCATCTCCAGTGGTGCCAGTGCACTCTCTGGGCTCACTGCAGTGCATCCCCAGTGGTGCCAGTGCACTCACTGGACTCACTGCAGTGCATCCCCACTGGTGCCAGTGCACTCACTGGATTCACTGCACTACATTCCCAGTGGTGCTAGTGCACTCTCTGGACTCACTGCAGTGCATCCCCAGTGGTGCCAGTGCACTCTTTGGGCTCACTGAAGTGCATTCTCAGTGGTGCCAGTGCACTCTCTGGTCTCACTGCACTGCATCCCCAGTGGTGCCAGTGCGCTCTCTGGACTCACTGAAGTGCATTCTCAGTGGTGCCAGTGCACTCTCTGGACTCACTGCAGTGCATCCCCAGTGGTGCCAGTACACTCTCTGGACTCACTGCACTGCATCCCCAGTGGTGCTAGTGCACTCTGTGGACTCACTGCAGTGCATCCCCAGTGGTGCCAGTGCACTCTCTGGACTCACTGAAGGGCATTCTCAGTGGTGTCAGTGCACTCTCTGGACTCACTGCAGTGCATCACCAGTGGTGCCAGTGCACTCTCTGGACTCACCGCACCGCATCCCCAGTGGTGCCAGTGCACTCTCTGGAGTAACTGCACTGCATCACCAGTGGTGCCAGTGCACTCTCTGGACTCACTGCACTGCATCCCCAGTGGTGCCAGTGCACTCTCTGGACTCACTGCACTGCATCCCCAGTGGTGCCAGTGCACTCTCTGGGCTCACTGCAGTGCATCCCCAGTGGTGCCAGAGCACTCTCTGGACTCACTGCAGTGCATCCCCAGTGGTGCCAGTGCACTCTCTGGACTCACTGCACTGCATCCCCAGTGGTGCCAGTGCACTCTCTGGACTCCCGGCACCGCATCCCCAGTGGTGCCAGTGCACTCTCTGGGCTCACTGCAGTGCATCCCCAGTGGTGCCAGTGCACTCTCTTGACTCACTGCACTGCATCCCCAGTGGTGCCAGTGCACTCACTGGATTCACTGCACTGCATCCCCAGTGGTGCTAGTGCACTCTCTGGACTCACTGCAGTGCATCCCCAGTGGTACTTGTGCACTCTCTGGACTCACTGAAGTGCATTCTCAGTGGTGCCAGTGCACTCTGTGGACTCACTGCAGTGCATCCCCAGTGGTGCCAGTGCGCTCTCTGGACTCACTGCAGTGCATCCCCAGTGGTGCCAGTGCACTCTCTGGACTCACTGCACTGCATCCCCAGTGCTGCCAGTGCACTCTCTGGACTCACTGCACTGCATCCCCAGTGGTGCCAGTGCACTCTCTGGACTCACTGCAGTGCATCCCCAGTGTTGCCAGTGCACTCTCTGGACTCACTGCACTGCATCCCCAGTGGTGCCAGTGCACTCTCTGGACTCACTGCACTGCATCCCCAGTGGTACCAGTGCACTCTGTGGACTCACTGCAGTGCATCCCCAGTGGTGCCAGTGCACTCTCTGGACTCACTGCACTGCATCCCCAGTGGTGCCAATGCACTCTCTGGACTCACTGCACTGCATCCCCAGTGGTGCCAGTGCACTCTCTGGACTCACTGCACTGCATCCCAAGTGGTGCCAGTGCACTCTCTGGAGTCACTGCACTGCATCCCCAGTGGTGCCAGTGCACTCTCTCGAGTCACTGCACTGCATCCCCAGTGGTGCCAGTGCACTCTCTGGACTCACTGCACTGCATCCCAAGTGGTGCCAGTGCACTCTCTGGAGTCACTGCACTGCATCCCCAGTGGTGCCAGTGCACTCTCTCGAGTCACTGCACTACATCCCCAGTGGTGCCAGTGCACTCACTGGACTCACTGTACTGCATCATCAGTGGTGCCAGTGCACTCTCTGGACTCACTGAAGTGCATCCCCAGTGGTGGCAGTGCACTCTCTGGACTCACTGCACTGCATCACCAGTGGTGCCAGTGCACTCACTGGACTCACTATACTGCATCACCAGTGATGCCAGTGCACTCTCTGGACTCACTGCACTGCATCCCCAGTGTTGCCAGTGCATTCACTGGACTCACTGTACTTCATCTCCAGTGGTGCCAGTGCACTCTCTGGGCTCACTGCAGTGCATCCCCAGTGGTGCCAGTGCACTCACTGGACTCACTGCAGTGCATCCCCACTGGTGCCAGTGCACTCACTGGATTCACTGCACTACATTCCCAGTGGTGCTAGTGCACTCTCTGGACTCACTGCAGTGCATCCCCAGTGGTGCCAGTGCACTCTTTGGGCTCACTGAAGTGCATTCTCAGTGGTGCCAGTGCACTCTCTGGTCTCACTGCACTGCATCCCCAGTGGTGCCAGTGCGCTCTCTGGACTCACTGAAGTGCATTCTCAGTGGTGCCAGTGCACTCTCTGGACTCACTGCAGTGCATCCCCAGTGGTGCCAGTACACTCTCTGGACTCACTGCACTGCATCCCCAGTGGTGCTAGTGCACTCTGTGGACTCACTGCAGTGCATCCCCAGTGGTGCCAGTGCACTCTCTGGACTCACTGAAGGGCATTCTCAGTGGTGTCAGTGCACTCTCTGGACTCACTGCAGTGCATCACCAGTGGTGCCAGTGCACTCTCTGGACTCACCGCACCGCATCCCCAGTGGTGCCAGTGCACTCTCTGGAGTAACTGCACTGCATCACCAGTGGTGCCAGTGCACTCTCTGGACTCACTGCACTGCATCCCCAGTGGTGCCAGTGCACTCTCTGGACTCACTGCACTGCATCCCCAGTGGTGCCAGTGCACTCTCTGGGCTCACTGCAGTGCATCCCCAGTGGTGCCAGAGCACTCTCTGGACTCACTGCAGTGCATCCCCAGTGGTGCCAGTGCACTCTCTGGACTCACTGCACTGCATCCCCAGTGGTGCCAGTGCACTCTCTGGACTCCCGGCACCGCATCCCCAGTGGTGCCAGTGCACTCTCTGGGCTCACTGCAGTGCATCCCCAGTGGTGCCAGTGCACTCTCTTGACTCACTGCACTGCATCCCCAGTGGTGCCAGTGCACTCACTGGATTCACTGCACTGCATCCCCAGTGGTGCTAGTGCACTCTCTGGACTCACTGCAGTGCATCCCCAGTGGTACTTGTGCACTCTCTGGACTCACTGAAGTGCATTCTCAGTGGTGCCAGTGCACTCTGTGGACTCACTGCAGTGCATCCCCAGTGGTGCCAGTGCGCTCTCTGGACTCACTGCAGTGCATCCCCAGTGGTGCCAGTGCACTCTCTGGACTCACTGCACTGCATCCCCAGTGCTGCCAGTGCACTCTCTGGACTCACTGCACTGCATCCCCAGTGGTGCCAGTGCACTCTCTGGACTCACTGCAGTGCATCCCCAGTGTTGCCAGTGCACTCTCTGGACTCACTGCACTGCATCCCCAGTGGTGCCAGTGCACTCTCTGGACTCACTGCACTGCATCCCCAGTGGTACCAGTGCACTCTGTGGACTCACTGCAGTGCATCCCCAGTGGTGCCAGTGCACTCTCTGGACTCACTGCACTGCATCCCCAGTGGTGCCAATGCACTCTCTGGACTCACTGCACTGCATCCCCAGTGGTGCCAGTGCACTCTCTGGACTCACTGCACTGCATCCCAAGTGGTGCCAGTGCACTCTCTGGAGTCACTGCACTGCATCCCCAGTGGTGCCAGTGCACTCTCTCGAGTCACTGCACTACATCCCCAGTGGTGCCAGTGCACTCACTGGACTCACTGTACTGCATCATCAGTGGTGACAGTGCACTCTCTGGACTCACTGAAGTGCATCCCCAGTGGTGGCAGTGCACTCTCTGGACTCACTGCACTGCATCACCAGTGGTGCCAGTGCACTCACTGGACTCACTATACTGCATCCCCAGTTGTGCCAGTGCACTCTCTGGACTCACTGCACTGCATCCCCAGTGTTGCCAGTGCATTCACTGGACTCACTGTACTGCATCTCCAGTGGTGCCAGTGCACTCTCTGGGCTCACTGCAGTGCATCCCCAGTGGTGCCAGTGCACTCTCTGGACTCACTGCAGTGCATCCCCACTGGTGCCAGTGCACTCACTGGATTCACGGCACTACATTCCCAGTGGTGCTAGTGCACTCTCTGGACTCACTGCAGTGCATCCCCAGTGGTGCCAGTGCACTCTTTGGGCTCACTGAAGTGCATTCTCAGTGGTGCCAGTGCACTCTCTGGTCTCACTGCACTGCATCCCCAGTGGTGCCAGTGCGCTCTCTGGACTCACTGAAGTGCATTCTCAGTGGTGCCAGTGCACTCTCTGGACTCACTGCAGTGCATCCCCAGTGGTGCCAGTACACTCTCTGGACTCACTGCACTGCATCCCCAGTGGTGCTAGTGCACTCTGTGGACTCACTGCAGTACATCCCCAGTGGTGCCAGTGCACTCTCTGGACTCACTGAAGGGCATTCTCAGTGGTGTCAGTGCACTCTCTGGACTCACTGCAGTGCATCACCAGTGGTGCCAGTGCACTCTCTGGACTCACCGCACCGCATCCCCAGTGGTGCCAGTGCACTCTCTGGAGTAACTGCAGTGCATCACCAGTGGTGCCAGTGCACTCTCTGGACTCACTGCACTGCATCCCCAGTGGTTCCAGTGCACTCTCTGGACTCACTGCACTGCATCCCCAGTGGTGCCAGAGCACTCTCTGGACTCACTGCACTGCATCCCCAGTGCTGCCTGTGCACTCTCTGGACTCACTGCACTGCATCCCCAGTGGAGCCAGTGCACTCTCTGGACTCACTGCACTGCATCCCCAGTGGTGCCAGTGCACTCCCTGCACTCACTGCACTGCATCGCCAGTGGTGCCAGTGCACTCACTGGACTCACTGCAGTGCATTCCCTCTGGTGCCAGTGCACTCTCTGGACTCACTGCACTGCATCCCCAGTGGTGCCAGTGCACTCTCTGGACTCACTGCAGTGCATCCCCAGTGGTGCCAGTGCACTCTCTGGACTCACTGCAGTGCATCCCCAGTGGTGCCAGTGCACTCTCTGGACTCACTGAAGTGCATCCCCCGTGGTGCCAGTGCGATCTCTGGACTCACTGCACTGCATTCCCAGTGGTGCCAGTGCACACTCTGGACTCACTGCACTGCATCCCCAGTGGTGCCAGTGCACTCTCTGGACTCACTGCAGTGCATCCCCAGTGTTGCCAGTGCACTCTCTGGACTCACTGCACTGCATCCCCAGTGGTGCTAGTGCACTCTGTGGACTCACAGCACTGCATCCCCAGTGGTGCCAGAGCACTCTCTGGACTCACTGCACTGCATCCCCAGTGGAGCCAGTGCACTCTCTCGACTCACTGCACTGCATCCCCAGTGGTGCCAGTGCACTCTGTGGACTCACTACAGTGCATCCCCAGTGGAGCCCGTGCACTCTCTGGACTCAGTGAAGTGCATCCCAAGTGGTGCCAATGCACTCTCTGGACTCACTGCAGTGCATCCCCAGTGGTGCCAGTACACTCACTGGACTCACTGCACTGCATCCCCAGTGGTGCCAGTGCAGTCTCTGCACTCACTGAAGTGCATCCCCAGTGGTGCCAATGAACTCTCTGGACTCACTGCAGTGCATCCCCAGTGGTGCCAGTGCACTCTCTGGACTCACTGCACTGCATCCCCAGTGGTGCCAGTGCACTCTCTGGACTCACTGCACTGCATCCCCAGTGGTGCCAGTGCACTCTCTGGACTCACTGCACTGCATCTCCAATGGTGCCAGTGCACTCTCTGGACTCACTGCACTGCATCCCCAGTGGTGCCAGTGCACTCTGTGGACTCACTGAAGTGCATCCCCATTGGTGCCAGTGCACTCTCTGGACTCACTGCACTGCATCCCCAGTGGTGCCAGTGCACTCTCTGGACTCACTGCACTGCATCCCCAGTGGTGCAAGTGCAGTCTCTGCACTGCACTCACTGCAGTGCATCCCAAGTGGTGCCAATGCACTCTCTGGACTCACTGCAGTGCATCCCCAGTGGTGCCAGTACACTCACTGGACTCACTGCACTGCATCCCCAGTGGTGCCAGTGCAGTCTCTGCACTGCACTCACTGCAGTGCATCCCCAGTGGTGCCAGTACACTCACTGGACTGACTGCACTGCATCGCCATTGGTGCTAGTGCACTCTCTGGACTCACTGCACTGCATCGCCAGTGGTGCAAGAGCACTCTCTGGACTCACTGCAGTGCATCCCCAGTGGTGCCAGTGCACTCTCTGGACTCACTGTACTGCATCCCCAGTGGTGCCAGTGCACTCTGTGGACTCACTGCTGTGCATCCCCATTGGTGCCAGTGCACTCTGTGGACTCACTGCACCGCATTCCCAGTGGTGCCAGTGCACTCTCTGGACTCACTGCACTGCATCTCCAGTGGTGCAAGTGCACTCTCTGGACTCACGGCAGTGCATCCCAAGTGGTGCCAATGCACTCTCTGGACTCACTGCAGTGCATCCCAAGTGGTGCCAGTACACTCACTGGACTCACTGCACTGCATCCCCAGTGGTGCCAGTGCAGTCTCTGCACTCACTGAAGTGCATCCCCAGTGGTGCCAGTGAACTCTCTGGACTCACTGCAGTGCATCCCCAGTGGTGCCAGTGCACTCTCTGGACTCACTGCACTGCATCCCCAGTGGTGCCAGTGCACTCTCTGGACTCACTGCACTGCATCCCCAGTGGTGCCAGTGCACTCTCTGGACTCACTGCACTGCATCCCCAGTGGTGCCAGTGCACTCTGTGGACTCACTGAAGTGCATCCCCATTGGTGCCAGTGCACTCTCTGGACTCACTGCACTGCATCCCCAGTGGTGTCAGTGCACTCTCTGGACTCACTGCACTGCATCCCCAGTGGTGCAAGTGCACTCTCTGGACTCACTGCAGTGCATCCCAGGTGGTGCCAATGCACTCTCTGGACTCACTACAGTGCATCCCCAGTGGTGCCAGTACACTCACTGGACTCATTGCACTGCATCCCCAGTGGTGCCAGTGCAGTCTCTGCACTCACTGAAGTGCATCTCCAGTGGTGCCAGTGAACTCTCTGGACTCACTGCAGTGCATCCCCAGTGGTTCCAGTGCACTCTCTGGACTCACTGCACTGCATCCCCAGTGGTGCCAGTGCACTCTCTGGACTCACTGCACTGCATCCCCAGTGGTGCCAGTGCACTCTCTGGACTCACTGCACTGCATCTCCAATGGTGCCAGTGCACTCTCTGGACTCACTGCACTGCATCCCCAGTGGTGCCAATGCACTCTCTGGACTCACTGCTGTGCATCCCCAGTGGTGCCAGTGCACTCTCTGGACTCACTGTACTGCATCCCCAGTGGTGCCAGTGCACTCTCTGGACTCACTGCACTGCACCCCCAGTGGTGGCAGTGCACTCTGTGGACTCACTGCTGTGCATCCCCAGTGGTGCAAGTGCACTCTCTGGACTCACTGCACTGCATCTCCAATGGTGCCAGTGCACTCTCTGGACTCACTGCACTGCATCCCCGGTGGTGCCAATGCACTCTCTGGACTCACTGCTGTGCATCCCCAGTGGTGCCAGTGCACTCTCTGGACTCACTGCACTGCATCCCCAGTGGTGCCAGTGCACTCTCTGGACTCACTGCAGTGCATCCCCAGTGGTGCTAGTGCACTCTGTGGACTCACTGCACTGCATCCCCAGTGGTGCCAGAGCACTCTCTGGACTCACTGCACTGCATCCCCAGTGGAGCCAGTGCACTCTCTGGACTCACTGCACTGCATCCCCAGTGGTGCCAGTGCACTCTGTGGACTCACTGCAGTGCATCCCCAGTGGAGCCCGTGCACTCTCTGAACTCACTGATGTGCATCCCCAGTGGTGCCAGTGCACTCTCTGGAGTCACTGCACTGCATCCCCCGTGGTGCCAGTGCACTCTGTGGACTCACTGCAGTGCATCACCAGTGGTGTCAGTGCACTCTCTGGACTCACTGAAGTGCATTCTCAGTGGTGCCAGTGCACTCTCTGGACTCACTGCAGTGCATCCCCAGTGGTGCCAGTACACTCACTGGACTGACTGCACTGCATCCCCAGTGGTGCTAGTGCACTCTCTGGACTCACTGCACTGCATCGCCAGTGGTGCAAGAGCACTCTCTGGACTCACTGCAGTGCATCCCCAGTGGTGCCAGTGCACTCTCTGGACTCACTGCACTGCATCCCCAGTGGTGCCAGTGCACTCTGTGGACTCACTGCTGTGCATCCCCATTGGTGCCAGTGCACTCTCTGGACTCACTGCACCGCATCCCCAGTGGTGCCAGTGCACTCTCTGGACTCACTGCACTGCGTCCCCAGTGGTGCAAGTGCACTCTCTGGACTCACTGCAGTGCATCCCAAGTGGTGCCAATGCACTCTCTGGACTCACTGCAGTGCATCCCCATTGGTGCCAGTACACTCACTGGACTCACTGCACTGCATCCCCAGTGGTGCCAGTGCAGTCTCTGCACTCACTGAAGTGCATCCCCAGTGGTGCCAGTAAACTCTCTGGACTCACTGCAGTGCATCCCCAGTGGTGCCAGTGCACTCTCTGGACTCACTGCACTGCATCCCCAGTGGTGCCAGTGCACTCTCTGGACTCACTGCACTGCATCCCCAGTGGTAGCAGAGCACTCTCTGGACTCACTGCACTGCATCTCCAATGGTGCCAGTGCACTCTCTGGACTCACTGCACTGCATCCCCAGTGGTGCCAGTGCACTCTGTGGACTCACTGAAGTGCATCCCCATTGGTGCCAGTGCACTCTCTGGACTCACTGCACTGCATCCCCAGTGGTGCCAGTGCACTCTCTGGACTCACTGCACTGCATCCCCAGTGGTGCAAGTGCACTCTCTGGACTCACTGCAGTGCATCCCAAGTGGTGCCAATGCACTCTCTAGACTCACTGCAGTGCATCCCCAGTGGTGCCAGTACACTCACTGGACTCACTGCACTGCATCCCCAGTGGTGCCAGTGCAGTCTCTGCACTCACTGAAGTGCATCCCCAGTGGAGCCAGTGCACTCTCTGGACTCACTGCACTGCATCCCCAGTGGTGCCAGTGCACTCTGTGGACTCACTGCAGTGCATCCCCAGTGGAGCCCGTGCACTCTCTGAACTCACTGATGTGCATCCCCAGTGGTGCCAGTGCACTCTCTGGAGTCACTGCACTGCATCCCCCGTGGTGCCAGTGCACTCTGTGGACTCACTGCAGTGCATCACCAGTGGTGCCAGTGCACTCTCTGGACTCACTGAAGTGCATTCTCAGTGGTGCCAGTGCACTCTCTGGACTCACTGCAGTGCATCCCCAGTGGTGCCAGTACACTCACTGGACTGACTGCACTGCATCCCCAGTGGTGCTAGTGCACTCTCTGGACTCACTGCACTGCATCGCCAGTGGTGCAAGAGCACTCTCTGGACTCACTGCAGTGCATCCCCAGTGGTGCCAGTGCACTCTCTGGACTCACTGCACTGCATCCCCAGTGGTGCCAGTGCACTCTCTGGACTCACTGCTGTGCATCCCCAGTGGTGCCAGTGCACTCTCTGGAATCACTGCACCGCATCCCCAGTGGTGCCAGTGCACTCTCTGGACTGACTGCACTGCATCCCCAGTGGTGCAAGTGCACTCTCTGGACTCACTGCAGTGCATCCCAAGTGGTGCCAATGCACTCTCTGGACTCACTGCAGTGCATCCCCATTGGTGCCAGTACACTCACTGGACTCACTGCACTGCATCCCCAGTGGTGCCAGTGCAGTCTCTGCACTCACTGAAGTGCATCCCCAGTGGTGCCAGTGAACTCTCTGGACTCACTGCAGTGCATCCCCAGTGGTGCCAGTGCACTCTCTGGACTCACTGCACTGCATCCCCAGTGGTGCCAGTGCACTCTCTGGACTCACTGCACTGCATCCCCAGTGGTGCCAGTGCACTCTCTGGACTCACTGCACTGCGTCTCCAATGGTGCCAGTGCACTCTCTGGACTCACTGCACTGCATCCCCAGTGGTGCCAGTGCACTCTGTGGACTCACTGAAGTGCATTTCCATTGGTGCCAGTGCACTCTCTGGACTCACTGCACTGCATCCCCAGTGGTGCCAGTGCACTCTCTGGACTCACTGCACTGCATCCCCAGTGGTGCAAGTGCACTCTCTGGACTCACTGAAGTGCATCCCAAGTGGTGCCAATGCACTCTCTGGACTCACTGCAGTGCATCCCCAGTGGTGCCAGTACACTCACTGGACTCACTGCACTGCATCCCCAGTGGTGCCAGTGCAGTCTCTGCACTCACTGAAGTGCATCTCCAGTGGTGCCAGTGAACTCTCTGGACTCACTGCAGTGCATCCCCAGTGGTGCCAGTGCACTCTCTGGACTCACTGCACTGCATCCCCAGTGGTGCCAGTGCACTCTCTGGACTCACTGCACTGCATCTCCAATGGTGCCAGTGCACTCTCTGGACTCACTGCACTGCATCCCCAGTGGTGCCAGTGCACTCTCTGGACTCACTGCTGTGCATCCCCAGTGGTGCCAGTGCACTCTCTGGACTCACTGTACTGCATCCCCAGTGGTGCCAGTGCACTCTCTGGACTCACTGCACTGCATCCCCAGTGGTGCCAGTGCACTCTGTGGACTCACTGCTGTGCATCCCCAGTGGTGCAAGTGCACTCTCTGGACTCACTGCACTGCATCTCCAATGGTGCCAGTGCAGTCTCTGGACTCACTGCACTGCATCCCCAGTGGTGCCAATGCACTCTCTGGACTCACTGTACTGCATCCCCAGTGGTGCCAGTGCACTCTGTGGACTCACTGCTGTGCATCCCCATTGGTGCCAGTGCACTCTCTGGACTCACTGCACTGCATCCCCAGTGGTGTCAGTGCACTCTCTGGACTCACTGCACTGCATCCCCTGTGGTGCAAGTGCACTCTCTGGACTCACTGCAGTGCATCCCAAGTGGTGCCAATGCACTCTCTGGACTCACTGCGGTGCATCCCCAGTGGTGCCAGTACACTCACTGGACTCACTGCACTGCATCCCCAGTGGTGCCAGTGCAGTCTCTGCACTCACTGAAGTGCATCTCCAGTGGTGCCAGTGAACTCTCTGGACTCACTGCAGTGCATCCCCAGTGGTGCCAGTGCACTCTCTGGACTCACTGCACTGCATCCCCAGTGGTGCCAGTGCACTCTCTGGACTCACTGCACTGCATCTCCAATGGTGCCAGTGCACTCTCTGGACTCACTGCACTGCATCCCCAGTGGTGCCAATGCACTCTCTGGACTCACTGCTGTGCATCCCCAGTGGTGCCAGTGCACTCTCTGGACTCACTGTACTGCATCCCCAGTGGTGCCAGTGCACTCTCTGGACTCACTGCACTGCATCCCCAGTGGTGCCAGTGCACTCTGTGGACTCACTGCTGTGCATCCCCAGTGGTGCAAGTGCACTCTCTGGACTCACTGCACTGCATCTCCAATGGTGCCAGTGCAGTCTCTGGACTCACTGCACTGCATCCCCAGTGGTGCCAATGCACTCTCTGGACTCACTGCTGTGCATCCCCAGTGGTGCCAGTGCACTCTCTGGACTCACTCTACTGCATCCCCAGTGGTGCCAGTGCACTCTCTGGACTCACTGCACTGCATCCCCAGTGGTGTCAGTGCACTCTCTGGACTCACTGCACTGCATCCCCAGTGGTGCAAGTGCACTCTCTGGACTCACTGCAGTGCATCCCAAGTGGTGCCAGTGCACTCTCTGGACTCACTGCACTGCATCTCCAATGGTGCCAGTGCAGTCTCTGCACTCACTGAAGTGCATCTCCAGTGGTGCCAGTGAACTCTCTGGACTCACTGCTGTGCATCCCCAGTGGTGCCAGTGCAGTCTCAGCACTCACTGAAGTGCATCTCCAGTGGTGCCAGTGAACTCTCTGGACTCACTGCAGTGCATCCCCAGTGGTGCCAATGCACTCTCTGGACTCACTGCTGTGCATCCCCAGTGGTGCCAGTGCACTCTCTGGACTCACTGTACTGCATCCCCAGTGGTGCCAGTGCACTCTCTGGACTCACTGCACTGCATCCCCAGTGGTGCCAGTGCACTCTGTGGACTCACTGCTGTGCATCCCCAGTGGTGCCAGTGCACTCTCTGGACTCACTGCACTGCATCTCCAATGGTGCCAGTGCACTCTCTGGACTCACTGCACTGCATCCCCAGTGGTGCCAGTGCACTCTCTGGACTCACTGCTGTGCATCCCCAGTGGTGCCAGTGCACTCTCTGGACTCACTGCACTGCATCCCCAGTGGTGCCAGTGCACTCTCTGGACTCACTGCACTGCATCCCCAGTGGTGCAAGTGCACTCTCTGGACTCACTGCAGTGCATCCCAAGTGGTGCCAATGCAATCTCTGGACTCACTGCAGTGCATCCCCAGTGGTGCCAGTACACTCACTGGACTCACTGCACTGCATCCCCAGTGGTGCCAGTGCAGTCTCTGCACTCACTGAAGTGCATCTCCAGTGGTGCCAGTGAACTCTCTGGACTCACTGCAGTGCATCCCCAGTGGTGCCAGTGCACTATCTGGACTCACTGCACTGCATCCCCAGTGGTGCCACTGCACTCTGTGGACTCACTGCACTGCATCCCCAGTGGTGCCAGTGCACTCTCTGGACTCAGTGCACTGCATCTCCAATGGTGCCAGTGAAGTCTCTGGACTCACTGCACTGCATCCCCAGTGGTGCCAATGCACTCTCTGGACTCACTGCAGTGCATCCCCAGTGGTGCCAGTACACTCTCTGGACTCACTGCACTGCATCCCCAGTGGTGCTAGTGCACTCTGTGGACTCACTGCAGTGCATCCCCAGTGGTGCCAGTGCACTCTCTGGACTCACTGAAGGGCATTCTCAGTGGTGTCAGTGCACTCTCTGGACTCACTGCAGTGCATCACCAGT
Source organism: Anser anser (assembly GCF_964211835.1). Taxonomy (NCBI): domain Eukaryota; kingdom Metazoa; phylum Chordata; class Aves; order Anseriformes; family Anatidae; genus Anser; species Anser anser. The sequence continues at coordinate 19,137,917 of NC_139736.1, forward strand.
GGTGCCAGTGCTCTCTCTGGACTCACCGCACCGCATCCGCAGTGGTGCCAGTGCACTCTCTGGAGTAACTGCAGTGCATCACCAGTGGTGCCAGTGCACTCTCTGGACTCACTGCACTGCATCCCCAGTGGTGCCAGTGCACTCTCTGGACTCACTGCACTGCATCCCCAGTGGTGCCAGAGCACTCTCTGGACTCACTGCACTGCATCCCCAGTGCTGCCTGTGCACTCTCTGGACTCACTGCACTGCATCCCCAGTGGTGCCACTGCACTCTCTGGACTCACTGCACTGCATCCCCAGTGGTGCCAGTGCACTCCCTGCACTCACTGCACTGCATCCCCAGTGGTGCCAGTGCACTCACTGGACTCACTGCACTGCATTCCCAGAGGTGCCAGTGCACACTCTGGACTCACTGCACTGCATCCCCAGTGGTGCTAGTGCACTCTGTGGACTCACAGCACTGCATCCCCAGTGGTACCAGAGCACTCTCTGGACTCACTGCACTGCATCCCCACTGGAGCCAGTGCACTCTGTGGACTCACTACAGTGCATCCCCAGTGGAGCCCGTGCACTCTCTGGACTCACTGAAGTGCATCCCCAGTGGTGCCAGTGCACTCTCTGGACTCACTGCAGTGCATCCCCAGTGGTGCCAGTACACTCACTGGACTGACTGCACTGCATCCCCACTGGTGCTAGTGCACTCTCTGGACTCACTGCACTGCATCGCCAGTGGTGCAAGAGCACTCTCTGGACTCACTGCAGTGCATCCCCAGTGGTGCCAGTGCACTCTCTGGACTCACTGTACTGCATCCCCAGTGGTGCCAGTGCACTCTGTGGACTCACTGCTGTGCATCCCCATTGGTGCCAGTGCACTCTCTGGACTCACTGCACCGCATCCCCAGTGGTGCCAGTGCACTCTCTGGACTCACTGCAGTGCATCCCCAGTGGTGCCACTGCACTCTCTGGACTCACTGCACTGCATCCCCAGTGGTGCCAGTGCACTCCCTGCACTCACTGCACTGCATCCACAGTGGTGCCAGTGCACTCTCTGGACTCACTGCAGTGCATTCCCTCTGGTGCCAGTGCACTCTCTGGACTCACTGCACTGCATCCCCAGTGGTGCCAGTGCACTCTCTGGACTCACTGCAGTGCATCCCCAGTGGTGCCAGTGCACTCTCTGGACTCACTGCACTGCATCCCCAGTGGTGCCAGTGCACTCTCTGGACTCACTGAAGTGCATCCCCCGTGGTGCCAGTGCGATCTCTGGACTCACTGCACTGCATTCCCAGTGGTGCCAGTGCACACTCTGGACTCACTGCACTGCATCCCCAGTGGTGCCAGTGCACTCTCTGGACTCACTGCACTGCATCCGCAGTGGTGCCAGTGCACTCTCTGGACTCACTGCACTGCATCCCCAGTGGTGCCAGTGCACTCTCTGGACTCACTGCACTGCATCTCCAATGGTGCCAGTGCACTCTCTGGACTCACTGCACTGCATCCCCAGTGGTGCCAGAGCACTCTCTGGACTCACTGCACTGCATCCCCAGTGGAGCCAGTGCACTCTCTGGACTCACTGCACTGCATCCCCAGTGGTGCCAGTGCACTCTGTGGACTCACTGCACTGCATCCCCAGTGGTGCCAGTGCACTCTCTGGACTCACTGCAGTGCATCCCCAGTGGTGCCAGTGCACTCTCTGGACTCACTGAAGTGCATTCTCAGTGGTGCCAGTGCACTCTCTGGACTCACTGCACTGCATCCCCAGTGGTGCCAGTACACTCACTGGACTGACTGCACTGCATCCCCAGTGGTGCTAGTGCACTCTCTGGACTCACTGCACTGCATCGCCAGTGGTGCACGAGCACTCTCTGGACTCACTGCAGTGCATCCCCAGTGGTGCCAGTGCACTCTCTGGACTCACTGCACTGCATCCCCAGTGGTGCCAGTGCACTCTGTGGACTCACTGCTGTGCATCCCCATTGGTGCCAGTGCACTCTCTGGACTCACTGCACCGCATCCCCAGTGGTGCCAGTGCACTCTCTGGACTCACTGCACTGCATCCCCAGTGGTGCAAGTGCACTCTGTGGACTCACTGAAGTGCATCCCCATTGGTGCCAGTGCACTCTCTGGACTCACTGCACTGCATCCCCAGTGGTGCCAGTGCACTCTCTGGACTCACTGCACTGCATCCCCAGTGGTGCCAGTGCACTCTCTGGACTCACTGCACTGCATCCCCAGTGGTGCAAGTGCACTCTCTGGACTCACTGCAGTGCATCCCAAGTGGTGCCAATGCACTCTCTGGACTCACTGCAGTGCATCCCCAGTGGTGCCAGTACACTCACTGGACTCACTGCACTGCATCCCCAGTGGTGCCAGTGCAGTCTCTGCACTCACTGAAGTGCATCTCCAGTGGTGCCAGTGAACTCTCTGGACTCACTACAGTGCATCCCCAGTGGTGCAAGTGCACTCTCTGGACTCACTGCACTGCATCCCCAGTGGTGCCAGTGCACTCTCTGGACTCACTGCACTGTATCTCCAATGGTGCCAGTGCACTCTCTGGACTCACTGCAGTGCATCCCCAGTGGTGCCAATGCACTCTCTGGACTCACTGCTGTGCATCCCCAGTGGTGCCAGTGCACTCTCTGGACTCACTGTACTGCATCCCCAGTGGTGCCAGTGCACTCTCTGGACTCACTGCACTGCATCCCCAGTGGTGCCAGTGCACTCTCTGGACTCACTGCTGTGCATCCCCAGTGGTGCCAGTGCACTCTCTGGACTCACTGCACTGCATCTCCAATGGTGCCAGTGCAGTCTCTGGACTCACTGCACTGCATCCCCAGTGGTGCCAATGCACTCTCTGGACTCACTGCTGTGCATCCCCAGTGGTGCCAGTGCACTCTCTGGACTCACTCTACTGCATCACCAGTGGTGCCAGTGCACTCTCTGGACTCACTGCACTGCATCCCCAGTGGTGTCAGTGCACTCTCTGGACTCACTGCACTGCATCCCCAGTGGTGCAAGTGCACTCTCTGGACTCACTGCACTGCATCCCCAGTGGTGCCAGTGCACTCTCTGGACTCACTGCACTGCATCTCCAATGGTGCCAGTGCACTCTCTGGACTCACTGCACTGCATCCCCAGTGGTGCCAATGCACTCTCTGGACTCACTGCTGTGCATCCCCAGTGGTGCCAGTGCAGTCTCTGCACTCACTGAAGTGCATCTCCAGTGGTGCCAGTGAACTCTCTGGACTCACTGCAGTGCATCCCCAGTGGTGCCAGTGCACTCTCTGGACTCACTGCTGTGCATCCCCAGTGGTGCCAGTGCAGTCTCTGCACTCACTGAAGTGCATCTCCAGTGGTGCCAGTGAACTCTCTGGACTCACTGCAGTGCATCCCCAGTGGTGCCAGTGCAATCTCTGGACTCACTGCTGTGCATCCCCAGTGGTGCCAGTGCAGTCTCTGGACTCACTGTACTGCATCCCCAGTGGTGCCAGTGCACTCTCTGGACTCACTGCACTGCATCTCCAATGGTGCCAGTGCACTCTCTGGACTCACTGCACTGCATCCCCAGTGGTGCCAGTGCACTCTCTGGACTCACTGCTGTGCATCCCCAGTGGTGCCAGTGCACTCTCTGGACTCACTGCACTGCATCCCCAGTGGTGCCAGTGCACTCTCTGGACTCACTGTACTGCATCCCCAGTGGTGCCAGTGCACTCTCTGGACTCACTGCACTGCATCTCCAATGGTGCCAGTGCACTCTCTGGACTCACTGTACTGCATCCCCAGTGGTGCCAGTGCACTCTCTGGACTCACTGCACTGCATCCCCAGTGGTGCCAGTGCACTCTCTGGACTCACTGCACTGCATCCCCAGTGGTGCCAGTGCACTCTCTGGACTCACTGCACTGCATCTCCAATGGTGCCAGTGCACTCTCTGGACTCACTGCTCTGCATCCCCAGTGGTGCCAATGCACTCTCTGGACTCACTGCTGTGCATCCCCAGTGGTGCCAGTGCACTCTCTGGACTCACTGCACTGCATCCCCAGTGGTGCCTGTGCACTCTCTGGAGTAACTGCAGTGCATCCCCAGCGGTGCCAAAGCACTCTCTGGACTCCCGGCACCGCATCCCCAGTGGTGCCAGTGTACTCTCTGGGCTCACTGCAGTGCATCCCCAGTGGTGCCAGTGCACTCTCTGGAGTCACTGCACTGCATCCCCAGTGGTGCCAAAGCACTCTCTGGACCTCCGGCACCGCATCCCCAGTGGAGCCAGTGCACTCTCTGGACTCGCGGCACTGCATCCCCAGTGGTTCCAGTGCACTCTGTCGAGTCACTGCACTACATCCCCTGTTGTGCCAGTGCACTCACTGGACTCACTGTACTGCATCATCAGTGGTGCCAGTGCACTCTCTGGACTCACTGCACTGCATCCCTACTGGTGCCAGTGCACTCTCTGGACTCACTGCAGTGCATCCCCAATGGAGCCAGTGCACTCTCTGGACTCACTGAAGTGCATTTTCTGTGGTGCCAGTGCACTCTCTGGACTCACTGCAGGGCATCCCCAGTGGTGCCAGTGCACTCTCTGGACTCACTGCGCTGCATCCCCAGTGGTGCCAGTGCACTCTCTGGACACTGCAGTGCATCCCCAGTGGTGCCAGTGCACTCTCTGGACTCACTGCAGTGCATCCCAAGTGGTGCCAATGCACTCTCTGGACTCACTGCAGTGCATCCCCTGTGGTGCCAGTACACTCTCTGGACTCACTGCACTGCATCCCCAGTGGTGCCAGTGCAGTCTCTGCACTCACTGAAGTGCATCTCCAGTGGTGCCAGTGAACTCTCTGGACTCACTACAGTGCATCCCCAGTGGTGCCAGTGCACTCTCTGGACTCACTGCACTGCATCCCCAGTGGTGCCAGTGCACTCTCTGGACTCACTGCACTGCATCTCCAATGGTGCCAGTGCACTCTCTGGACTCACTGCACTGCATCCCCAGTGGTGCCAATGCACTCTCTGGACTCACTGCTGTGCATCCCCAGTGGTGCCAGTGCACTCTCTGGACTCACTGTACTGCATCCCCAGTGGTGCCAGTGCACTCTCTGGACTCACTGCACTGCATCCCCAGTGGTGCCAGTGCACTCTGTGGACTCACTGCTGTGCATCCCCAGTGGTGCAAGTGCACTCTCTGGACTCACTGCACTGCATCTCCAATGGTGCCAGTGCAGTCTCTGGACTCACTGCACTGCATCCCCAGTGGTGCCAATGCACTCTCTGGACTCACTGCAGTGCATCCCCAGTGGTGCCAGTGCACGCTCTGGACTCACTGAAGTGCATCCCCCGTGGTGCCAGTGCGATCTCTGGACTCACTGCACTGCATTCCCAGTGGTGCCAGTGCACACTCTGGACTCACTGCACTGCATCCCCAGTGGTGCCAGTGCACTCTCTGGACTCACTGCACTGCATCCCCAGTGGTGCCAGTGCACTCTCTGGACTCACTGCACTGCATCCCCAGTGGTGCCAGTGCACTCTCTGGACTCACTGCACTGCATCTCCAATGGTGCCAGTGCACTCTCTGGACTCACTGCACTGCATCCCCAGTGGTGCCAATGCACTCTCTGGACTCACTGCTGTGCATCTCCAGTGGTGCCAGTGCACTCTCTGGACTCACTGTACTGCATCCCCAGTGGTGCCAGTGCACTCTCTGGACTCACTGCACTGCACCCCCAGTGGTGGCAGTGCACTCTGTGGACTCACTGCTGTGCATCCCCAGTGGTGCAAGTGCACTCTCTGGACTCACTGCACTGCATCTCCAATGGTGCCAGTGCACTCTCTGGACTCACTGCACTGCATCCCCAGTGGTGCCAATGCACTCTCTGGACTCACTGCTGTGCATCCCCAGTGGTGCCAGTGCACTCTCTGGACTCACTGCACTGCATCCCCAGTGGTGCCAGTGCACTCTCTGGACTCACTGCAGTGCATCCCCAGTGGTGCCAGTGCACTCTCTGGACTCACTGCACTGCATCCCCAGTGGTGCCAGTGCACTCTCTGGACTCACTGCACTGCATTCCCAGTGGTGCCAGTGCACTCTCTGGACTCACTGCACTGCATCCCCAGTGGTGCCAGTGCACTCTCTGGACTCACTGCAGTGCATCCCCAGTGTTGCCAGTGCACTCTCTGGACTCACTGCACTGCATCCCCAGTGGTGCTAGTGCACTCTGTGGACTCACTGCACTGCATCCCCAGTGGTGCCAGAGCACTCTCTGGACTCACTGCACTGCATCCCCAGTGGAGCCAGTGCACTCTCTGGACTCACTGCACTGCATCCCCAGTGGTGCCAGTGCACTCTGTGGACTCACTGCACTGCATCCCCAGTGGTGCCAGTGCACTCTGTGGACTCACTGCAGTGCATCCCCAGTGGTGCCAGTGCACTCTTTGGACTCACTGAAGTGCATTCTCAGTGGTGCCAGTGCACTCTCTGGACTCACTGCAGTGCATCCCCAGTGGTGCCAGTACACTCACTGGACTGACTGCACTGCATCCCCAGTGGTGCTAGTGCACTCTCTGGACTCACTGCACTGCATCGCCAGTGGTGCACGAGCACTCTCTGGACTCACTGCAGTGCATCCCCAGTGGTGCCAGTGCACTCTCTGGACTCACTGCACTGCATCCCCAGTGGTGCCAGTGCACTCTGTGGACTCACTTCACTGCATCCCCATTGGTGCCAGTGCACTCTCTGGACTCACTGCACCGCATCCCCAGTGGTGCCAGTGCACTCTCTGGACTCACTGCACTGCATCCCCAGTGGTGCAAGTGCACTCTGTGGACTCACTGAAGTGCATCCCCATTGGTGCCAGTGCACTCTCTGGACTCACTGCACTGCATCCCCAGTGGTGCCAGTGCACTCTCTGGACTCACTGCACTGCATCCCCAGTGGTGCCAGTGCACTCTCTGGACTCACTGCACTGCATCCCCAGTGGTGCAAGTGCACTCTCTGGACTCACTGCAGTGCATCCCAAGTGGTGCCAATGCACTCTCTGGACTCACTGCAGTGCATCCCCAGTGGTGCCAGTACACTCACTGGACTCACTGCACTGCATCCCCAGTGGTGCCAGTGCAGTCTCTGCACTCACTGAAGTGCATCTCCAGTGGTGCCAGTGAACTCTCTGGACTCACTACAGTGCATCCCCAGTGGTGCCAGTGCACTCTCTGGACTCACTGCACTGCATCCCCAGTGGTGCCAGTGCACTCTCTGGACTCACTGCACTGTATCTCCAATGGTGCCAGTGCACTCTCTGGACTCACTGCAGTGCATCCCCAGTGGTGCCAATGCACTCTCTGGACTCACTGCTGTGCATCCCCAGTGGTGCCAGTGCACTCTCTGGACTCACTGTACTGCATCCCCAGTGGTGCCAGTGCACTCTCTGGACTCACTGCACTGCATCCCCAGTGGTGCCAGTGCACTCTGTGGACTCACTGCTGTGCATCCCCAGTGGTGCCAGTGCACTCTCTGGACTCACTGCACTGCATCTCCAATGGTGCCAGTGCACTCTCTGGACTCACTCTACTGCATCACCAGTGGTGCCAGTGCACTCTCTGGACTCACTGCACTGCATCCCCAGTGGTGTCAGTGCACTCTCTGGACTCACTGCACTGCATCCCCAGTGGTGCAAGTGCACTCTCTGGACTCACTGCACTGCATCCCAAGTGGTGCCAGTGCACTCTCTGGACTCACTGCACTGCATCTCCAATGGTGCCAGTGCACTCTCTGGACTCACTGCACTGCATCCCCAGTGGTGCCAATGCACTCTCTGGACTCACTCCTGTGCATCCCCAGTGGTGCCAGTGCAGTCTCTGCACTCACTGAAGTGCATCTCCAGTGGTGCCAGTGAACTCTCTGGACTCACTGCAGTGCATCCCCAGTGGTGCCAGTGCACTCTCTGGACTCACTGCACTGCATCCCCAGTGGTGCCAGTGCAGTCTCTGCACTCACTGAAGTGCATCTCCAGTGGTGCCAGTGAACTCTCTGGACTCACTGCAGTGCATCCCCAGTGGTGCCAGTGCAATCTCTGGACTCACTGCTGTGCATCCCCAGTGGTGCCAGTGCAGTCTCTGGACTCACTGTACTGCATCCCCAGTGGTGCCAGTGCACTCTCTGGACTCACTGCACTGCATCTCCAATGGTGCCAGTGCACTCTCTGGACTCACTGCACTGCATCCCCAGTGGTGCCAGTGCACTCTCTGGACTCACTGCTGTGCATCCCCAGTGGTGCCAGTGCACTCTCTGGACTCACTGCACTGCATCCCCAGTGGTGCCAGTGCACTCTCTGGACTCACTGTACTGCATCCCCAGTGGTGCCAGTGCACTCTCTGGACTCACTGCACTGCATCTCCAATGGTGCCAGTGCACTCTCTGTACTCACTGTACTGCATCCCCAGTGGTGCCAGTGCACTCTCTGGACTCACTGCACTGCATCCCCAGTGGTGCCAGTGCACTCTCTGGACTCACTGCACTGCATCCCCAGTGGTGCCAGTGCACTCTCTGGACTCACTGCACTGCATCTCCAATGGTGCCAGTGCACTCTCTGGACTCACTGCTCTGCATCCCCAGTGGTGCCAATGCACTCTCTGGACTCACTGCTGTGCATCCCCAGTGGTGCCAGTGCACTCTCTGGACTCACTGCACTGCATCCCCAGTGGTGCCTGTGCACTCTCTGGAGTAACTGCAGTGCATCCCCAGCGGTGCCAAAGCACTCTCTGGACTCCCGGCACCGCATCCCCAGTGGTGCCAGTGCACTCTCTGGGCTCACTGCAGTGCATCCCCAGTGGTGCCAGTGCACTCTCTGGAGTCACTGCACTGCATCCCCAGTGGTGCCAAAGCACTCTCTGGACCTCCGGCACCGCATCCCCAGTGGAGCCAGTGCACTCTCTGGACTCGCGGCACTGCATCCCCAGTGGTTCCAGTGCACTCTGTCGAGTCACTGCACTACATCCCCTGTTGTGCCAGTGCACTCACTGGACTCACTGTACTGCATCATCAGTGGTGCCAGTGCACTCTCTGGACTCACTGCACTGCATCCCTACTGGTGCCAGTGCACTCTCTGGACTCACTGCAGTGCATCCCCAGTGGTGCCAGTGCACTCTGTGGACTCACTGCTGTGCATCCCCATTGGTGCCAGTGCACTCTCTGGACTCACTGCACCGCATCCCCAGTGGTGCCAGTGCACTCTCTGGACTCACTGCACTGCATCCCCAGTGGTGCAAGTGCACTCTGTGGACTCACTGAAGTGCATCCCCATTGGTGCCAGTGCACTCTCTGGACTCACTGCACTGCATCCCCAGTGGTGCCAGTGCACTCTCTGGACTCACTGCACTGCATCCCCAGTGGTGCCAGTGCACTCTCTGGACTCACTGCACTGCATCCCCAGTGGTGCAAGTGCACTCTCTGGACTCACTGCAGTGCATCCCAAGTGGTGCCAATGCACTCTCTGGACTCACTGCAGTGCATCCCCAGTGGTGCCAGTACACTCACTGGACTCACTGCACTGCATCCCCAGTGGTGCCAGTGCAGTCTCTGCACTCACTGAAGTGCATCTCCAGTGGTGCCAGTGAACTCTCTGGACTCACTACAGTGCATCCCCAGTGGTGCCAGTGCACTCTCTGGACTCACTGCACTGCATCCCCAGTGGTGCCAGTGCACTCTGTGGACTCACTGCTGTGCATCCCCAGTGGTGCCAGTGCACTCTCTGGACTCACTGCACTGCATCTCCAATGGTGCCAGTGCACTCTCTGGACTCACTCTACTGCATCACCAGTGGTGCCAGTGCACTCTCTGGACTCACTGCACTGCATCCCCAGTGGTGTCAGTGCACTCTCTGGACTCACTGCACTGCATCCCCAGTGGTGCAAGTGCACTCTCTGGACTCACTGCACTGCATCCCAAGTGGTGCCAGTGCACTCTCTGGACTCACTGCACTGCATCTCCAATGGTGCCAGTGCACTCTCTGGACTCACTGCACTGCATCCCCAGTGGTGCCAATGCACTCTCTGGACTCACTGCTGTGCATCCCCAGTGGTGCCAGTGCAGTCTCTGCACTCACTGAAGTGCATCTCCAGTGGTGCCAGTGAACTCTCTGGACTCACTGCAGTGCATCCCCAGTGGTGCCAGTGCACTCTCTGGACTCACTGCACTGCATCCCCAGTGGTGCCAGTGCAGTCTCTGCACTCACTGAAGTGCATCTCCAGTGGTGCCAGTGAACTCTCTGGACTCACTGCAGTGCATCCCCAGTGGTGCCAGTGCAATCTCTGGACTCACTGCTGTGCATCCCCAGTGGTGCCAGTGCAGTCTCTGGACTCACTGTACTGCATCCCCAGTGGTGCCAGTGCACTCTCTGGACTCACTGCACTGCATCTCCAATGGTGCCAGTGCACTCTCTGGACTCACTGCACTGCATCCCCAGTGGTGCCAGTGCACTCTCTGGACTCACTGCTGTGCATCCCCAGTGGTGCCAGTGCACTCTCTGGACTCACTGCACTGCATCCCCAGTGGTGCCAGTGCACTCTCTGGACTCACTGTACTGCATCCCCAGTGGTGCCAGTGCACTCTCTGGACTCACTGCACTGCATCTCCAATGGTGCCAGTGCACTCTCTGTACTCACTGTACTGCATCCCCAGTGGTGCCAGTGCACTCTCTGGACTCACTGCACTGCATCCCCAGTGGTGCCAGTGCACTCTCTGGACTCACTGCACTGCATCCCCAGTGGTGCCAGTGCACTCTCTGGACTCACTGCACTGCATCTCCAATGGTGCCAGTGCACTCTCTGGACTCACTGCTCTGCATCCCCAGTGGTGCCAATGCACTCTCTGGACTCACTGCTGTGCATCCCCAGTGGTGCCAGTGCACTCTCTGGACTCACTGCACTGCATCCCCAGTGGTGCCTGTGCACTCTCTGGAGTAACTGCAGTGCATCCCCAGCGGTGCCAAAGCACTCTCTGGACTCCCGGCACCGCATCCCCAGTGGTGCCAGTGCACTCTCTGGGCTCACTGCAGTGCATCCCCAGTGGTGCCAGTGCACTCTCTGGAGTCACTGCACTGCATCCCCAGTGGTGCCAAAGCACTCTCTGGACCTCCGGCACCGCATCCCCAGTGGAGCCAGTGCACTCTCTGGACTCGCGGCACTGCATCCCCAGTGGTTCCAGTGCACTCTGTCGAGTCACTGCACTACATCCCCTGTTGTGCCAGTGCACTCACTGGACTCACTGTACTGCATCATCAGTGGTGCCAGTGCACTCTCTGGACTCACTGCACTGCATCCCTACTGGTGCCAGTGCACTCTCTGGACTCACTGCAGTGCATCCCCAATGGAGCCAGTGCACTCTCTGGACTCACTGCAGTGCATCCCCAGTGGTGCCAGTGCACTCTCTGGACTCACTGCACTGCATCCCCAGTGGTGCCAGTGCAGTCTCTGCACTCACTGAAGTGCATCTCCAGTGGTGCCAGTGAACTCTCTGGACTCACTGCAGTGCATCCCCAGTGGTGCCAGTGCAATCTCTGGACTCACTGCTGTGCATCCCCAGTGGTGCCAGTGCAGTCTCTGGACTCACTGTACTGCATCCCCAGTGGTGCCAGTGCACTCTCTGGACTCACTGCACTGCATCTCCAATGGTGCCAGTGCACTCTCTGGACTCACTGCACTGCATCCCCAGTGGTGCCAGTGCACTCTCTGGACTCACTGCTGTGCATCCCCAGTGGTGCCAGTGCACTCTCTGGACTCACTGCACTGCATCCCCAGTGGTGCCAGTGCACTCTCTGGACTCACTGTACTGCATCCCCAGTGGTGCCAGTGCACTCTCTGGACTCACTGCACTGCATCTCCAATGGTGCCAGTGCACTCTCTGTACTCACTGTACTGCATCCCCAGTGGTGCCAGTGCACTCTCTGGACTCACTGCACTGCATCCCCAGTGGTGCCAGTGCACTCTCTGGACTCACTGCACTGCATCCCCAGTGGTGCCAGTGCACTCTCTGGACTCACTGCACTGCATCTCCAATGGTGCCAGTGCACTCTCTGGACTCACTGCTCTGCATCCCCAGTGGTGCCAATGCACTCTCTGGACTCTCTGCTGTGCATCCCCAGTGGTGCCAGTGCACTCTCTGGACTCACTGCACTGCATCCCCAGTGGTGCCTGTGCACTCTCTGGAGTAACTGCAGTGCATCCCCAGCGGTGCCAAAGCACTCTCTGGACTCCCGGCACCGCATCCCCAGTGGTGCCAGTGCACTCTCTGGGCTCACTGCAGTGCATCCCCAGTGGTGCCAGTGCACTCTCTGGAGTCACTGCACTGCATCCCCAGTGGTGCCAAAGCACTCTCTGGACCTCCGGCACCGCATCCCCAGTGGAGCCAGTGCACTCTCTGGACTCGCGGCACTGCATCCCCAGTGGTTCCAGTGCACTCTGTCGAGTCACTGCACTACATCCCCTGTTGTGCCAGTGCACTCACTGGACTCACTGTACTGCATCATCAGTGGTGCCAGTGCACTCTCTGGACTCACTGCACTGCATCCCTACTGGTGCCAGTGCACTCTCTGGACTCACTGCAGTGCATCCCCAATGGAGCCAGTGCACTCTCTGGACTCACTGAAGTGCATTCTCAGTGGTGCCAGTGCACTCTCTGGACTCACTGCAGGGCATCCCCAGTGGTGCCAGTGCACTCTCTGGACTCACTGCGCTGCATCCCCAGTGGTGCCAGTGCACTCTCTGGACTCACTGCAGTGCATCCCCAGTGGTGCCAGTGCACTCTCTGGACTCACTGCAGTGCATCCCAAGTGGTGCCAATGCACTCTCTGGACTCACTGCAGTGCATCCCCAGTGGTGCCAGTACACTCTCTGGACTCACTGCACTGCATCCCCAGTGGTGCCAGTGCAGTCTCTGCACTCACTGAAGTGCATCTCCAGTGGTGCCAGTGAACTCTCTGGACTCACTACAGTGCATCCCCAGTGGTGCCAGTGCACTCTCTGGACTCACTGCACTGCATCCCCAGTGGTGCCAGTGCACTCTCTGGACTCACTGCACTGCATCTCCAATGGTGCCAGTGCACTCTCTGGACTCACTGCACTGCATCCCCAGTGGTGCCAATGCACTCTCTGGACTCACTGCTGTGCATCCCCAGTGGTGCCAGTGCACTCTCTGGACTCACTGTACTGCATCCCCAGTGGTGCCAGTGCACTCTCTGGACTCACTGCACTGCATCCGCAGTGGTGCCAGTGCACTCTGTGGACTCACTGCTGTGCATCCCCAGTGGTGCAAGTGCACTCTCTGGACTCACTGCACTGCATCTCCAATGGTGCCAGTGCAGTCTCTGGACTCACTGCACTGCATCCCCAGTGGTGCCAATGCACTCTCTGGACTCAAAGCTGTGCATCCCCAGTGGTGCCAGTGCACTCTCTGGACTCACTCTACTGCATCCCCAGTGGTGCCAGTGCACTCTCTGGACTCACTGCACTGCATCCCCAGTGGTGCCAGTGCACTCTCTGGACTCACTGCTGTGCAACCCCAGTGGTGCCAGTGCAGTCTCTGCACTCACTGAAGTGCATCTCCAGTGGTGCCAGTGAACTCTCTGGACTCACTGCAGTGCATCCCCAGTGGTGCCAGTGCACTCTCTGGACTCACTGCTGTGCATCCCCAGTGGTGCCAGTGCAGTCTCTGCACTCACTGAAGTGCATCTCCAGTGGTGCCAGTGCACTCTCTGGACTCACTGCACTGCATCCCCAGTGGTGCCAGTGCACTCTCTGGACTCACTGCACTGCATCCCCAGTGGTGCCAGTGCACTCTGTGGACTCACTGCTGTGCATCCCCAGTGGTGCCAGTGCACTCTCTGGACTCACTGCACTGCATCCCCAGTGGTGCCAGTGCACTCTCTGGACTCACTGCACTGCATCCCCAGTGGTGCCAGTGCACTCTGTGGACTCACTGCTGTGCATCCCCAGTGGTGCCAGTGCACTCTCTGGACTCACTGCACTGCATCTCCAATGGTGCCAGTGCACTCTCTGGACTCACTCTACTGCATCACCAGTGGTGCCAGTGCACTCTCTGGACTCACTGCACTGCATCCCCAGTGGTGTCAGTGCACTCTCTGGACTCACTGCACTGCATCCCCAGTGGTGCAAGTGCACTCTCTGGACTCACTGCACTGCATCCCAAGTGGTGCCAGTGCACTCTCTGGACTCACTGCACTGCATCTCCAATGGTGCCAGTGCACTCTCTGGACTCACTGCACTGCATCCCCAGTGGTGCCAATGCACTCTCTGGACTCACTGCTGTGCATCCCCAGTGGTGCCAGTGCAGTCTCTGCACTCACTGAAGTGCATCTCCAGTGGTGCCAGTGAACTCTCTGGACTCACTGCAGTGCATCCCCAGTGGTGCCAGTGCACTCTCTGGACTCACTGCACTGCATCCCCAGTGGTGCCAGTGCAGTCTCTGCACTCACTGAAGTGCATCTCCAGTGGTGCCAGTGAACTCTCTGGACTCACTGCAGTGCATCCCCAGTGGTGCCAGTGCAATCTCTGGACTCACTGCTGTGCATCCCCAGTGGTGCCAGTGCAGTCTCTGGACTCACTGTACTGCATCCCCAGTGGTGCCAGTGCACTCTCTGGACTCACTGCACTGCATCTCCAATGGTGCCAGTGCACTCTCTGGACTCACTGCACTGCATCCCCAGTGGTGCCAGTGCACTCTCTGGACTCACTGCTGTGCATCCCCAGTGGTGCCAGTGCACTCTCTGGACTCACTGCACTGCATCCCCAGTGGTGCCAGTGCACTCTCTGGACTCACTGTACTGCATCCCCAGTGGTGCCAGTGCACTCTCTGGACTCACTGCACTGCATCTCCAATGGTGCCAGTGCACTCTCTGTACTCACTGTACTGCATCCCCAGTGGTGCCAGTGCACTCTCTGGACTCACTGCACTGCATCCCCAGTGGTGCCAGTGCACTCTCTGGACTCACTGCACTGCATCCCCAGTGGTGCCAGTGCACTCTCTGGACTCACTGCACTGCATCTCCAATGGTGCCAGTGCACTCTCTGGACTCACTGCTCTGCATCCCCAGTGGTGCCAATGCACTCTCTGGACTCACTGCTGTGCATCCCCAGTGGTGCCAGTGCACTCTCTGGACTCACTGCACTGCATCCCCAGTGGTGCCTGTGCACTCTCTGGAGTAACTGCAGTGCATCCCCAGCGGTGCCAAAGCACTCTCTGGACTCCCGGCACCGCATCCCCAGTGGTGCCAGTGCACTCTCTGGGCTCACTGCAGTGCATCCCCAGTGGTGCCAGTGCACTCTCTGGAGTCACTGCACTGCATCCCCAGTGGTGCCAAAGCACTCTCTGGACCTCCGGCACCGCATCCCCAGTGGAGCCAGTGCACTCTCTGGACTCTCGGCACTGCATCCCCAGTGGTTCCAGTGCACTCTGTCGAGTCACTGCACTACATCCCCTGTTGTGCCAGTGCACTCACTGGACTCACTGTACTGCATCATCAGTGGTGCCAGTGCACTCTCTGGACTCACTGCACTGCATCCCTACTGGTGCCAGTGCACTCTCTGGACTCACTGCAGTGCATCCCCAATGGAGCCAGTGCACTCTCTGGACTCACTGAAGTGCATTCTCTGTGGTGCCAGTGCACTCTCTGGACTCACTGCAGGGCATCCCCAGTGG
This sequence comes from Anser anser, assembly GCF_964211835.1. Taxonomy (NCBI): domain Eukaryota; kingdom Metazoa; phylum Chordata; class Aves; order Anseriformes; family Anatidae; genus Anser; species Anser anser. The sequence goes on from NC_139736.1 coordinate 19,153,612, forward strand.
TGCCAGTGCACTCTCTGGACTCACTGCGCTGCATCCCCAGTGGTGCCAGTGCACTCTCTGGACTCACTGCAGTGCATCCCCAGTGGTGCCAGTGCACTCTCTGGACTCACTGCAGTGCATCCCAAGTGGTGCCAATGCACTCTCTGGACTCACTGCAGTGCATCCCCTGTGGTGCCAGTACACTCTCTGGACTCACTGCACTGCATCCCCAGTGGTGCCAGTGCAGTCTCTGCACTCACTGAAGTGCATCTCCAGTGGTGCCAGTGAACTCTCTGGACTCACTACAGTGCATCCCCAGTGGTGCCAGTGCACTCTCTGGACTCACTGCACTGCATCCCCAGTGGTGCCAGTGCACTCTCTGGACTCACTGCACTGCATCTCCAATGGTGCCAGTGCACTCTCTGGACTCACTGCACTGCATCCCCAGTGGTGCCAATGCACTCTCTGGACTCACTGCTGTGCATCCCCAGTGGTGCCAGTGCACTCTCTGGACTCACTGTACTGCATCCCCAGTGGTGCCAGTGCACTCTCTGGACTCACTGCACTGCATCCGCAGTGGTGCCAGTGCACTCTGTGGACTCACTGCTGTGCATCCCCAGTGGTGCAAGTGCACTCTCTGGACTCACTGCACTGCATCTCCAATGGTGCCAGTGCAGTCTCTGGACTCACTGCACTGCATCCCCAGTGGTGCCAATGCACTCTCTGGACTCACTGCTGTGCATCCCCAGTGGTGCCAGTGCACTCTCTGGACTCACTCTACTGCATCCCCAGTAGTGCCAGTGCACTCTCTGGACTCACTGCACTGCATCCCCAGTGGTGCCAGTGCACTCTCTGGACTCACTGCTGTGCAACCCCAGTGGTGCCAGTGCAGTCTCTGCACTCACTGAAGTGCATCTCCAGTGGTGCCAGTGAACTCTCTGGACTCACTGCAGTGCATCCCCAGTGGTGCCAGTGCACTCTCTGGACTCACTGCTGTGCATCCCCAGTGGTGCCAGTGCAGTCTCTGCACTCACTGAAGTGCATCTCCAGTGGTGCCAGTGCACTCTCTGGACTCACTGCACTGCATCCCCAGTGGTGCCAGTGCACTCTCTGGACTCACTGCACTGCATCCCCAGTGGTGCCAGTGCACTCTGTGGACTCACTGCTGTGCATCCCCAGTGGTGCCAGTGCACTCTCTGGACTCACTGCACTGCATCCCCAGTGGTGCCAGTGCACTCTCTGGACTCACTGCACTGCATCCCCAGTGGTGCCAGTGCACTCTGTGGACTCACTGCTGTGCATCCCCAGTGGTGCCAGTGCACTCTCTGGACTCACTGCACTGCATCTCCAATGGTGCCAGTGCACTCTCTGGACTCACTCTACTGCATCACCAGTGGTGCCAGTGCACTCTCTGGACTCACTGCACTGCATCCCCAGTGGTGTCAGTGCACTCTCTGGACTCACTGCACTGCATCCCCAGTGGTGCAAGTGCACTCTCTGGACTCACTGCACTGCATCCCAAGTGGTGCCAGTGCACTCTCTGGACTCACTGCACTGCATCTCCAATGGTGCCAGTGCACTCTCTGGACTCACTGCACTGCATCCCCAGTGGTGCCAATGCACTCTCTGGACTCACTGCTGTGCATCCCCAGTGGTGCCAGTGCAGTCTCTGCACTCACTGAAGTGCATCTCCAGTGGTGCCAGTGAACTCTCTGGACTCACTGCAGTGCATCCCCAGTGGTGCCAGTGCACTCTCTGGACTCACTGCACTGCATCCCCAGTGGTGCCAGTGCAGTCTCTGCACTCACTGAAGTGCATCTCCAGTGGTGCCAGTGAACTCTCTGGACTCACTGCAGTGCATCCCCAGTGGTGCCAGTGCAATCTCTGGACTCACTGCTGTGCATCCCCAGTGGTGCCAGTGCAGTCTCTGGACTCACTGTACTGCATCCCCAGTGGTGCCAGTGCACTCTCTGGACTCACTGCACTGCATCTCCAATGGTGCCAGTGCACTCTCTGGACTCACTGCACTGCATCCCCAGTGGTGCCAGTGCACTCTCTGGACTCACTGCTGTGCATCCCCAGTGGTGCCAGTGCACTCTCTGGACTCACTGTACTGCATCCCCAGTGGTGCCAGTGCACTCTCTGGACTCACTGCACTGCATCTCCAATGGTGCCAGTGCACTCTCTGGACTCACTGTACTGCATCCCCAGTGGTGCCAGTGCACTCTCTGGACTCACTGCACTGCATCCCCAGTGGTGCCAGTGCACTCTCTGCACTCACTGCACTGCATTCCCAGTGGTGCCAGTGAAGTCTCTGGACTCACTGCACTGCATCTCCAATGGTGCCAGTGCACTCTCTGGACTCACTGCTCTGCATCCCCAGTGGTGCCAATGCACTCTCTGGACTCACTGCACTGCATCCCCAGTGGTGCCTGTGCACTCTCTGGAGTAACTGCAGTGCATCCCCAGCAGTGCCAAAGCACTCTCTGGACTCCCGGCACCGCATCCCCAGTGGTGCCAGTGCACTCTCTGGGCTCACTGCAGTGCATCCCCAGTGGTGCCAGTGCACTCTCTGGAGTCACTGCACTGCATCCCCAGTGGTGCCAAAGCACTCTCTGGACCTCCGGCACCGCATCCCCAGTGGAGCCAGTGCACTCTCTGGACTCGCGGCACTGCATCCCCAGTGGTTCCAGTGCACTCTGTCGAGTCACTGCACTACATCCCCTGTTGTGCCAGTGCACTCACTGGACTCACTGTACTGCATCATCAGTGGTGCCAGTGCACTCTCTGGACTCACTGCACTGCATCCCTACTGGTGCCAGTGCACTCTCTGGACTCACTGCAGTGCATCCCCAATGGAGCCAGTGCACTCTCTGGACTCACTGAAGTGCATTCTCTGTGGTGCCAGTGCACTCTCTGGACTCACTGCAGGGCATCCCCAGTGGTGCCAGTGCACTCTCTGGACTCACTGCGCTGCATCCCCAGTGGTGCCAGTGCACTCTCTGGACTCACTGCAGTGCATCCCCAGTGGTGCCAGTGCACTCTCTGGACTCACTGCAGTGCATCCCAAGTGGTGCCAATGCACTCTCTGGACTCACTGCAGTGCATCCCCTGTGGTGCCAGTACACTCTCTGGACTCACTGCACTGCATCCCCAGTGGTGCCAGTGCAGTCTCTGCACTCACTGAAGTGCATCTCCAGTGGTGCCAGTGAACTCTCTGGACTCACTACAGTGCATCCCCAGTGGTGCCAGTGCACTCTCTGGACTCACTGCACTGCATCCCCAGTGGTGCCAGTGCACTCTCTGGACTCACTGCACTGCATCTCCAATGGTGCCAGTGCACTCTCTGGACTCACTGCACTGCATCCCCAGTGGTGCCAATGCACTCTCTGGACTCACTGCTGTGCATCCCCAGTGGTGCCAGTGCACTCTCTGGACTCACTGTACTGCATCCCCAGTGGTGCCAGTGCACTCTCTGGACTCACTGCAGTGCATCCCCAGTGGTGCCAGTGCACTCTGTGGACTCACTGCTGTGCATCCCCAGTGGTGCAAGTGCACTCTCTGGACTCACTGCACTGCATCTCCAATGGTGCCAGTGCAGTCTCTGGACTCACTGCACTGCATCCCCAGTGGTGCCAATGCACTCTCTGGACTCACTGCTGTGCATCCCCAGTGGTGCCAGTGCACTCTCTGGACTCACTCTACTGCATCCCCAGTGGTGCCAGTGCACTCTCTGGACTCACTGCACTGCATCCCCAGTGGTGCCAGTGCACTCTCTGGACTCACTGCTGTGCAACCCCAGTGGTGCCAGTGCAGTCTCTGCACTCACTGAAGTGCATCTCCAGTGGTGCCAGTGAACTCTCTGGACTCACTGCAGTGCATCCCCAGTGGTGCCAGTGCACTCTCTGGACTCACTGCTGTGCATCCCCAGTGGTGCCAGTGCAGTCTCTGCACTCACTGAAGTGCATCTCCAGTGGTGCCAGTGCACTCTCTGGACTCACTGCACTGCATCCCCAGTGGTGCCAGTGCACTCTCTGGACTCACTGCACTGCATCCCCAGTGGTGCCAGTGCACTCTGTGGACTCACTGCTGTGCATCCCCAGTGGTGCCAGTGCACTCTCTGGACTCACTGCACTGCATCTCCAATGGTGCCAGTGCACTCTCTGGACTCACTGCACTGCATCCCCAGTGGTGCCAGTGCACTCTCTGGACTCACTGCTGTGCATCCCCAGTGGTGCCAGTGCACTCTCTGGACTCACTGCACTGCATCCCCAGTGGTGCCAGTGCACTCTCTGGACTCACTGCACTGCATCCCCAGTGGTGCCAGTGCACTCTCTGGACTCACTGCAGTGCATCCCAAGTGGTGCCAATGCAATCTCTGGACTCACTGCAGTGCATCCCCAGTGGTGCCAGTACACTCACTGGACTCACTGCACTGCATCCCCAGTGGTGCCAGTGCAGTCTCTGCACTCACTGAAGTGCATCTCCAGTGGTGCCAGTGAACTCTCTGGACTCACTGCAGTGCATCCCCAGTGGTGCCAGTGCACTCTCTGGACTCACTGCAGTGCATCCCCAGTGGTGCCAGTGCACTCTCTGGACTCACTGCACTGCATCCCCAGTGGTGCCAGTGCACTCTCTGGACTCACTGCACTGCATCTCCAATGGTGCCAGTGCACTCTCTGGACTCACTGCACTGCATCCCCAGTGGTGCCAATGCACTCTCTGGACTCACTGCTGTGCATCCCCAGTGGTGCCAGTGCACTCTCTGGACTCACTGTACTGCATCCCCAGTGGTGCCAGTGCACTCTCTGGACTCACTGCACTGCATCTCCAATGGTGCCAGTGCACTCTCTGGACTCACTGTACTGCATCCCCAGTGGTGCCAGTGCACTCTCTGGACTCACTGCACTGCATCCCCAGTGGTGCCAGTGCACTCTCTGGACTCACTGCACTGCATCCCCAGTGGTGCCAGTGCACTCTCTGGACTCACTGCACTGCATCTCCAATGGTGCCAGTGCACTCTCTGGACTCACTGCTCTGCATCCCCAGTGGTGCCAATGCACTCTCTGGACTCACTGCTGTGCATCCCCAGTGGTGCCAGTGCACTCTCTGGACTCACTGCACTGCATCCCCAGTGGTGCCAGTGCACTCTCTGGAGTAACTGCAGTGCATCCCCAGCGGTGCCAAAGCACTCTCTGGACTCCCGGCACCGCATCCCCAGTGGTGCCAGTGCACTCTCTGGGCTCACTGCAGTGCATCCCCAGTGGTGCCAGTGAACTCTCTGGAGTCACTGCACTGCATCCCCAGTGGTGCCAAAGCACTCTCTGGACCTCCGGCACCGCATACCCAGTGGAGCCAGTGCACTCTCTGGACTCGCGGCACTGCATCCCCAGTGGTTCCAGTGCACTCTGTCGAGTCACTGCACTACATCCCCTGTTGTGCCAGTGCACTCACTGGACTCACTGTACTGCATCATCAGTGGTGCCAGTGCACTCTCTGGACTCACTGCACTGCCTCCCTACTGGTGCCAGTACACTCTCTGGACTCACGGCAGTGCATCCCCAATGGAGCCAGTGCACTCTCTGGACTCACTGAAGTGCGTTCTCTGTGGTGCCAGTGCACTCTCTGGACTCACTGCAGGGCATCCCCAGTGGTGCCAGTGCACTCTCTGGACTCACTGCGCTGCATCCCCAGTGGTGCCAGTGCACTCTCTGGACTCACTGCAGTGCATCCCCAGTGGTGCCAGTGCACTCTCTGGACTCACTGCAGGGCATCCCCGGTGGAGCCAGTGTACTCTCAGGACTCACTGCAGTGCATCCCCAGTGGTGCCAGTGCACTCTCTGGACTCACTGCACTGCATCCCCAGTGGTGCCAGTGCACTCTCTGGCGTCAATGCAGTTCATCCCCAGTGGTGCCAGTGCACTCTCTGGACTCGCGTCACTGCATCCCCAGTGGTGCCAGTGCACTCTCTGGACTCACTGAAGTGCATCCCCAGTGGTGCCAGTGCACTCTCTGGACTCACTGCAGTGCATCCCCAGTGGTGCTAGTGCACTCTGGACTCACTGCAGTGCATCCCCAGTGGTGCCAGTGCACTCTCTGTACTCACTGCACTGCATCCCCAGTGGTGCCAGTGCACTCTCTGGACTCACTGCAGTGCATTCCCGGTGGTGCCAGTGCACTCTCTGGACTCACTGCAGTGCATCCCCAGTGGTGCTAGTGCACTCTGGACTCACTGCACTGCATCCCCAGTGGTGCCAGTGCACTCTCTGGACTCACTGTACTGCATCCCCAGTGGTGCCAGTGCACTCTCTGGACTCACCGCACTGCAACCTCAGTGGTGCCAGTGCACTCTCTGGACTCACTGCACCGCATCCCCAGTGGTGCCAGTGCACTTTCTAGAGTCACTGCGCTGCATCCCCAGTGGTGCCAGTGCACTCTCTGGACTCACTGTACTGCATCCCCAGTGGTGCCAAAGCACTCTCTGGACTCCCGCCACCGCATCCCCAGTGGTGCCAGTGCACTCTCTGGACTCACTGCACCGCATCCCCAGTGGTGCCAGTGCACTCCCTGGAGTGACTGCAGTGCATCCCCAGTGGTGCCAGTGCACTCTCTGGACTCGCGTCAATGCATCCCCAGTGGTGCTAATGCACTCTCTGGACTCACTGCACTGCATCCCGAGTGGTGCCAGTGCACTCTCTACACTCACTGCAGTGTATCCCCAGTGGTGCCAGTGCACTCTCTGGACTCACTGCAGTACATTCCTATTGGTGCCAGTGCACTCTCTGGACTCACTGCACTGCATCCCCAGTGCTGCCAGTGCTCTCTCTGGACTCACTGCACTGCATCCACAGTGGTGCCAGTGCACTCTCTGGACTCACTGCACTGCATCCCCAGTGGTGCCAGTGCACTCTCTGGACTCACTGCAGTGCATCCCTAGTGGTGCCAGTGCACTCTCTGGACTCACTGCACTGCATCCCCAGTGGTGCCAGTGCTCTCTCTGGACTCACTGCACTGCATCCACAGTGGTGCCAGTGCTCTCTCTGGACTCACTGCACTGCATCCCCAGTGGTGCCAGTGCAGTCTCTACACTCACTGAATTGCATCTCCAGTGGTGCCAGTGAACTCTCTGGACTCACTGCACTGCATCCCCAGTGGTGCCAGTGCACTCTCTGGACTCACTGCACTGCATCCCTAGTGGTGCCAGGGCACTCTCTGCAGACACTGCATTGCATCCCCAAAGGTGACAGTGCACACTCTGGACTCACTGCACTGCATCCCCAGTGGTGCCAGTGCACTCTCTGGACTCACTGCACTACTCCAGCCGCGGCAGTCGCTCCAGCCGCGGTAGCCCTCCAGCCTCGCAGCCGCGGCAGCCGCGGCAGCCGCTCCAGCCGCGGCAGCCGCTCCGTCCGCGGCATACGCGGCAGACTCTCCAACCGCGGCAGCCACTCCAGCCGCGGAAGCCGCGGCAGCAGCTCCAAACGCGGCAGGCGCTCCAACCGCGGCAACCGCTCCAGCCGTAACAGCCGCTCCACTCGGTAGCGGCTGGAGCGGCTGCCGCGGCTAGAGCGGCTGGAGCGGCTGCCGCGGCTGGAGCTCCTGCCGCGTTTGGAGCGGTTACCGCGGCTGGAGCGGCTGGAGCGGCTGCCGCGGCTGGAGCGGCTGCCGCGGCTGGAGGGGCTAACGCGGCTGGAGAGGCTGACGCGGCTGGAGAGGCTGACGCGGTTGGAGCGTCTAGAGCGTCTGCCGCGGCTGGAGGGGGTACCGCGGCTGGAGCGGTTGACGCGGCTGGAGCGGAAACCGAGGCTGGAGCGCCACTCTCTGGACTCACTGCACTGCATCACCAGTGGTGCCAGTGCACTCTCTGGACTCACTGCACTGCATCACCAGTGGTGCCAGTGCACTCACTGGACTCACTGCAGTGCATCCCCAGTGGTGCCAGTGCACTCTCTGGACTCACTGCACTGCATCTCCAGTGGAGCTAGTGCACTCTCTGGACTCACTGCACTGCATCCCCAGTGGTGCCAGTGCACTCTCTGGACACACTGAAGTGCATTTTCAGTGGTGCCAGTGCACTCTCTGGACTCACTGCACTGCATCCCCAGTGGTGCCAGTGCACTCTCTGGACTCACTGCACTGCATCCCCAGTGGTGGCAGTGCACTCTCTGGACTCACTGCAGTGCATCCCCAGTGGTGCCAGTGCACTCTCTTGACTCACTGCACTGCATCCCCAGTGGTGCCAGTGCACTCTCTGGACTCGCTGCACTGCATCCCCAGTCCTGCCAGTGCACTCTCTTGACTCACTGCACTGCATCCCCAGTGGTGCCACTGTACTCTCTGGACTCACTGCAGTGCATTCTCAGTGGAGCCATTGCACTCTCTGGACTCACTGCACTGCATCCCCAGTGGTGCCAGTGCACTCTCTGCACTCACTGCACTGCATCCCCAGTGGTGCCAGTGCTATCCCTGGACTCACTGTAGTGCATCCCCAGTGGTGCCAGTGCACTCTCTGGACTCACTGCAGTGCATCCCCAGTGGTGCCAGTGCACTCTATGGACTCAATGAATTGCATTCTCAGTGGTGCCAGTGCACTCTGTGGACTCACTGCAGTGCATCCCCAGTGGTGCCAGTGCACTCTCTGGGCTCACTGCAGTGCATCCCCAGTGGTGCCAGTGCACTCTCTGGACTCACTGCACTGCATCCCCAGTGGTGCCAGTGCTATCCCTGGACTCACTGTAGTGCATCCCCAGTGGTGCCAGTGCACTCTCTGGACTCACTGCAGGGCATCCCCAGTGGTGCCAGTGCACTCTCTGGACTCACTGCACTGCATCCCCAGTGGTGCCAGTGCACTCTCTGGACTCACTGCACTACATCCCCAGTAGTGCCATTGCACTCTCTGCACTCACTTCACTGCATCGCCAGTGGTGCCAGTGCACTCTCTGGACTCACTGCACTGCATTCCCAGTGGTGACAGTGAAGTCTTTGGACTCACTGCACTCCATCCCCACTGGTGCCTTTGCACTCCCTGGACTCACTGCACTGCTCCAGCCGCGGCAGCCGCTCCAGCCGCGGTAGCCCTCCAGCCGTGGCAGCCGCTCCACTCGGTAGCGGCTGGAGCGGCTGCCGCGGCTGGAGCGGCTGCCGCGGTTGGAGCGGCTGCCGCGGCTGGAGCGGCTGGAGCGGATGCCGCGGCTGGAGCGGCTGGAGCGGCTGCCGCGGCTGGAGCGGCTGGCGCGGCTGGAGGAGCTACCGCGGCTGGAGCGGTTAACGCGGCTGGAGCGGATGCCGAGGCTGGAGCGGATGCCGCGGCTGGTGCGGCTGGAGAGGCTGCCGCGGCTGGAGCAGTGCAGTGAGTCCAGAGAGTGCACTGGCACCTTGGGGATGCAGTGCAGTGAGTAAAGAGAGTGCACTGGCACCATTGGGGATGCAGTGCAGTGAGCCCAGAGAGTGCACTGACACCACTGGGGATGCAGTGCAGTGAGTCCAGAGAGTGCACTGGCACCACTGGGGATGCAATGCAGTGAGTCCAGAGAGTGCACTGGCACCAGTGGGCATGCAGTGCTGTGAGTCCAGAGAGTGCCCCGGCATCACTGGGAATGCACTGCAGTTAGTCCAGAGAGTGCACTGGCACCACTGGGGATGCAGTGCCGTGAGTCCAGAGAATGCACTGGCACCACTGGGGATACGGTGCCGGGAGTGTAGAGAGTGCACTGGCACCACTGGGGATGCGGTGCCTGGAGTCCAGAGAGTGCTTTGGCACCACTGGGGATGCAGTGCAGTGAGTCCACAGAGTGCACTGACACCAGTGGGAATGCGGTGCAGTGAGTCCAGAGAGTGCAATGGCACCACTGGGGATGCACTGCAGTGAGTCCAGAGTGCACTAGCACCACTGGGGATGCAGAGCAGTGAGTCCAGAGAGTGCACTGGCACCACTGAGAATGCATTTCAGTGAGTCCAGAGAGTGCCGCTCCAGCCGCTGCAGCCGCTCCAGCCGCTCCAGCCGCGGCAGCCGCGCCAGCCTCTCCATCCGCGGCAGCCGCTCCAGCCGCGGCAGCCGCTCCAGCCGCTCCAGCCGCGGCAGCCGCTCCAGCCGCTACCGAGTGGAGCGGCTGCCACGGCTGGAGGGCTACCGCGGCTGGAGCGGCTGCCGCGGCTGTAGCAGTGCAGTGAGTCCAGGGAGTGCACTGGCACCACTGGGGATGCACTGCTGTGAGTCCAGAGAGTGCACTGACACCACTGGGGATGCACTTCAGTCAGTCCAGTGAGTGTACTGGCACCACTGGGGATGCACTGCAGTGAGTCCAGAGAGTGCACTGGCTCCAATGAGAATGCACTTCAGTGAGTCTAGAGAGTGCACTGGCACCACTGGGGATGCAGTGCAGTGAGTCAAGAGAGTGCACTGGCAGGACTGGGGATGCAGTGCAGTGAGTCCAGAGAGTACACTGGCAACACTGGGAATGCCCTGCAGTGAGTCCAGAGAGCGCACTGGCACCACTGGGGATGCCCTGCAGTGAGTCCAGAGAGTGCACTGGCACCACTGGGGATGCAGTGCAGTGAGTCCAGAGAGTGCACTGGCACCACTGGGGATGCAGTGCAGTGAGTCCAGAGAGTGCACTGGCACCACAGGTGATGCACTCCAGTGAGTCCAGAGAGTGCACTGGCACCACTGGGGATGCAGAGCAGTGAGTCCAGAGAGTGCACTGGCACCACTGGGGATGCAGTGCAGTGAGTCCAGAGAGTGCACTGGCTCCACTTAGAATGCACTTCAGTGAGTCCAGAGAGTGCACTGGCACCACTGGGGATGCACTGCAGTGAGTCCAGAGAGTGCACTAGCACCACTGATAATGCACTTCAGTGAGTCCACAGAGTGCACTGGCACCACTGGTGATGCAGTGCAGTGAGTCCAGTGAGTGCACTGGCACCACTGGTGATGCAGTGCAGTGAGTCCAGAGAGTGGCGCTCCAGCCTCGGTTTCCGCTCCAGCCGCGTCAACCGCTCCAGCCGCGGTAGCCCCTCCAGCCGCGGCAGACGCTCTAGACGCTTCAACCGCGTCAGCCTCTCCAGCCGCGTTAGCCCCTCCAGCCGCTCCAGCCTCTCCAGCCGCGGTAACCGCTCCAGCCGTGGCAGCCGCTCCACTCGGTAGCGGCTGGAGCGGCTGCCACGGCTGGAGCGGTTGCCGCGGTTGGAGCGCCTGCCGCGTTTGGAGCGGCTGCCGCGGCTTCCGCGGCTGGTGCGGCTGCCGCGGTTGGAGAGTCTGCCGCGTATGCCGCGGACGGAGCGTCTGCCGCGGCTGGAGCGGCTGCCGCGGCTGCCGCGGCTGCCGAGGCTGGAGGGCTACCGCGGCTGGAGCGACTGCCGCGGCTGGAGTAGTGCAGTGAGTCCAGAGAGTGCACTGGCACCAATGGGGATGCAGTGCAGTGAGTCCAGAGAGAGCACTGGCACCACTAGGGATGCACTGCAGTGAGTTCAGAGAGTGCACTGGCACCACTGGGGATGCAGTGCAGTGAGTCCAGAGAGTGCACTGGCACCACTGGGGATGCACTGCAGTCACTCCAGAGAGTGCACTGGCACCACTGGGGATGCAGTGCAGTGAGTCCAGAGAGTGCACTGGCACCACTGGGGATGCAGTGCAGTGAGTCCAGAGAGTGCACTGGAACCACTAGGGATGAGGTGGCGGGAGTCCAGAGAGTGCTTTGACACCACTGGGGATGCAGTACAGTGAGTCCAGAGAGTGCACTGGCACCACTGGGGATGCAGCGCAGTGACTCTAGAGAGTGCACTGGCACCACTGGGTATGCAGTGCAGTGAGTCCAGAGAGTGCACTGGCACCACTCAGTGTGCAGTGCGGTGAGACCAGAGAGTGCACTGGCACAACTGGGGATGCAGTACAGTGACTCTAGAGAGTGCACTGGCACCACTGGGTATGCAGTGCAGTGAGTCCAGAGAGTGCACTGTCACCACTGGGGATGCACTGCAGTGAGTCCAGAGTGCACTAGCACCACTGGGGATGCACTGCAGTGAGTCCAGAGAGTGCACTGGCACCACCGGGAATGCACTGCAGTGAGTCCAGAGAGTGCACTGGCACCAATGGGGATGCACTTCAGTGAGTCCAGAGAGTGCACTGGCACCACTGGGGATGCAGTTCAGTGAGTCCACAGAGTGCACTGGCACCACTGGGGATGCGCTGCAGTGAGTCCAGAGAGGTCACTGGCACAACTGGGGATGCAGCGCAGTGACTCGAGAGAGTGCACTGGAACCACTGCGGATGCGGTGCAGTGAGTCCAGAGAGTGCACTGGCACCACAGGTGATGCACTCCAGTGAGTCCAGAGAGTGCACTGGCACCACTGAGAATGCACTTCAATGAGTCCAGAGAGTGCACTGGCACCACTGGGGATGCACTGCAGTGAGTCCAGAGAGTGCAGTGGCACCACTGGGAATGCAATGCAGTGAGTCCAGAGAGTGCTTTGGCACCACTGGGGATGCACTGCAGTTACTCCACAGACTGCACTGGCACCACTGGGGATGCACTGCAGTGAGTCCAGAGGTTGCACTGGCTCCAGTGGGGATGCACTGCAGTGAGTCCAGAGAGTGCACTGGCACCACTGGGGATGCAGTACAGTGAGTCCAGAGAGTGCACTGTCACCACTGGGGATGCAGTACAGTGAGTCCACAGAGTGCACTGGCACCACTGGGGATGCAGTGCAGTGAGTCCAGAGAGTGCACTGGCACCACTGGGGATGCAGTGCAGTGAGTCCAGGGAGTGCACTGGCACCACTGGGGATGCACTGCAGTGAGTCCAGAGAGTGCACTGGCACCACTGGGGTTGCACTGCAGTGAGTCCAGAGAGTGCACTGGCACCACTGGGGATGCACTGCAGTGAGTCCAGAGAGTGCACTGGCACCACTGGGGATGCACTGCAGTGAGTCCAGAGAGTGCACTGGCACCACTGGGGATGCAGTGCAGTGAGTCCAGAGAGTGCACTGGCACCACTGGGGATGCAGTGCAGTGAGTCCAGAGAGTGCTCTGGCACCACTGGGGATGCGGTGCTGGGAGTCCAGAGAGTGCTTTGGCACCAGTGGGGATGCAGTGCAGTTACTCCAGAGACTGCACTGGCACCACCCGGGATGCAGTGCAGTGAGTCCAGAGAGTGCACTGGCACCACTGGGGATGCAGTGCAGTGAGTCCAGAGATTGCACTGGCACCACTGGGGATGCAGTGCTGTGACTCCAGAGAGCGCACTGGCACCAATGGGGATGCAGTGCAGTGAGTCCAGAGAGTGCACTGGCACCACTGGGGATGCACTGCAGTGAGCCCAGAGAGTGCACTGGCACCAGTGGGGATGCACTGCAGTGAGTCCAGTGAGTGCACTGGCACCACTGGGGAAGCAGTGCAGTGAGTCCAGAGAGTGCAGTGGCACCACTGGGGATGCAGTTTAGTGAGTCCAGAGAGTGCACTGGCACCACTGGGGATGCACTGCAGTGAGTCCAGTGAGTGTACTGGCACCACTGGGGATGCACTGCAGTGAGTCCAGAGAGTGCACTGGCACCACTGAGAATGCACTTCAATGAGTCCAGAGAGTGCACTGGCACCACTGGGGATGCACTGCAGTGAGTCCAGAGAGTGCAGTGGCACCACTGGGAATGCACTGCAGTGAGTCCAGAGAGTGCTTTGGCACCAGTGGGGATGCACTGCAGTTACTCCAGAGACTGCACTGGCACCACTGGGGATGCACTGCAGTGAGTCCAGAGAGTGCACTGGCTCCAGTGGGGATGCACTGCAGTGAGTCCAGAGAGTGCACTGGCACCACTGGGGATGCAGTGCAGTGAGTCCAGAGAGTGCACTGTCACCACTGGGGATGCAGTACAGTGAGTCTTCAGAGTGCACTGGCACCACTGGGGATGCAGTGCAGTGAGTCCAGAGAGTGCACTGGCACCACTGGGGATGCAATGCAGTGAATGCAGTGAGTGCACTGGCACCACTGGGGATGCAGTGCAGTGAGTCCAGAGAGTGCACTGGCACTACTGGGGATGCAGTGCAGTGAGTCCAGAGAGTGCACTGGCACCACTGGGGATGCACTGCAGTGAGTCCAGAGAGTGCACTGTCACTACTGGGGATGCAGTGCAGTGAGTCCAGAGAGTGCACTGGCACCACTGGGGATGCAGTGCAGTGAGTCCTGAGAGTGCACTGGCACCACTGGGGATGCACTGCAGTGAGTCCAGAGAGTGCACTGGCACCACTGGGGATGCAGTTCAGTGAGTCCAGAGAGTGCACTGGCACCACCGGGGATGTAGTGCAGTGAGTCCAGAGAGTGCACTGGCACCACTGAGAATGCAGTGCTGTGACTCCAGAGAGCTCACAGGCACCACTGGGGATGCAGTGCAGTGAGTCCAGAGAGTGCACTGGCACCACTGGGGATGCACTGCAGTGAGCCCAGAGAGTGCACTGGCACCAGTGGGGATGCACTGCAGTCAGTCCAGTGAGTGCACCGGCACCACTGGGGAAGCAGTGCAGTGAGTCCAGAGAGTGCAGTGGCACCACTGGTGATGCAGTTTAGTGAGTCCAGAGAGTGCACTGGCACCACTGGGGATGCAGTGCAGTGAGTCCAGTGAGTGTACTGGCACCACTGGGGATGCACTGCAGTGAGTCCAGAGAGTGCACTGGCACCACTGAGAATGCACTTCAGAGAGTCCAGAGAGTGCACTGGCACCACTGGGGATGCACTGCAGTGAGTCCAGAGAGTGCACTGGCACCACTGGGGATGCAGTGCAGTGAGTCCAGAGAGTGCACTGGCACCACTGGGGATGCAGTGCAGTGAGTCCAGAGAGTGCTCTGGCACCACTGGGGAGGCGGTGCTGGGAGTCCAGAGAGTGCTTTGGCACCAGTGGGGATGCAGTGCAGTTACTCCAGAGACTGCACTGGCACCACCCGGGATGCAGTGCAGTGAGTCCAGAGAGTGCACTGGCACCACTGGGGATGCAGTGCAGTGAGTCCAGAGATTGCACTGGCACCACTGGGGATGCAGTGCTGTGACTCCAGAGAGCGCACTGGCACCAATGGGGATGCAGTGCAGTGAGTCCAGAGAGTGCACTGGCACCACTGGGGATGCACTGCAGTGAGCCCAGAGAGTGCACTGGCTCCACTGGGGATGCACTGCAGTGAGTCCAGTGAGTGCACTGGCACCACTGGGGAAGCAGTGCAGTGAGTCCAGAGAGTGCAGTGGCACTACTGGGGATGCAGTGCAGTGAGTCCAGAGAGTGCACTGGCACCACTGGGGATGCAATGCAGTGAATGCAGTGAGTGCACTGGCACCACTGGGGATGCACAGCAGTGAGTCCACAGAGTGCACTGGCACTACTGGGGATGCAGTGCAGTGAGTCCAGAGAGTGCACTGGCACCACTGGGGATGCACTGCAGTGAGTCCAGAGAGTGCACTGGCACTACTGGGGATGCAGTGCAGTGAGTCCAGAGAGTGCACTGGCACCACTGGGGATGCAGTGCAGTGAGTCCAGAGAGTGCACTGGCACCACTGGGGATGCACTGCAGTGAGTCCAGAGAGTGCACTGGCACCACTGAAAATGCAGTGCTGTGACTCCAGAGAGCTCACAGGCACCACTGGGGATGCAGTGCAGTGAGTCCAGAGAGTGCACTGGCACCACTGGGGATGCACTGCAGTGAGCCCAGAGAGTGCACTGGCACCAGTGGGGATGCACTGCAGTCAGTCCAGTGAGTGCACTGGCACCTCTGGGGAAGCAGTGCAGTGAGTCCAGAGAGTGCAGTGGCACCACTGGTGATGCAGTTTAGTGAGTCCAGAGAGTGCACTAGCACCACTGGGGATGCAGTGCAGTGAGTCCAGTGAGTGTACTGGCACCACTGGGGATGCACTGCAGTGAGTCCAGGGAGTGCACTGGCACCACTGAGAATGCACTTCAGTGAGTCCAGAGAGTGCACTGGCACCACTGGGGATGCAGTGCAGTGAGTCCAGAGAGTGCACTGGCACCACTGGGGATGCAGTGCAGTGAGTCCAGAGAGTGCACTGGCACCACTGGGGATGCAGTGCAGTGAGTCCAGAGAGTGCTCTGGCACCACTGGGGATGCGGTGCTGGGAGTCCAGAGAGTGCTTTGGCACCAGTGGGGATGCAGTGCAGTTACTAAAGAGACTGCACTGGCACCACCCGGGATGCAGTGCAGTGAGTCCAGAGAGTGCACTGGCACCACTGGGGATGCAGTGCAGTGAGTCCAGAGATTGCACTGGCACCACTGGGGATGCAGTGCTGTGACTCCAGAGAGCGCACTGGCACCAATGGGGATGCAGTGCAGTGAGTCCAGAGAGTGCACTGGCACCACTGGGGATGCACTGCAGTGAGCCCAGAGAGTGCACTGGCACCAGTGGGGATGCACTGCAGTGAGTCCAGTGAGTGCACTGGCACCACTGGGGAAGCAGTGCAGTGAGTCCAGAGAGTGCAGTGGCACCACTGGGTATGCAGTTTAGTGATTCCAGAGAGTGCACTGGCACCACTGGGGATGCACTGCAGTGAGTCCAGTGAGTGTACTGGCACCACTGGGGATGCACTGCAGTGAGTCCAGAGAGTGCACTGGCACCACTGAGAATGCACTTCAATGAGTCCAGAAAGTGCACTGGCACCACTGGGGATGCACTGCAGTGAGTCCAGAGAGTGCAGTGGCACCACTGGGGATGCACTGCAGTGAGTCCAGAGAGTGCTTTGGCACCAGTGGGGATGCACTGCAGTTACTCCAGAGACTGTACTGGCACCACTGGGGATGCACTGCAGTGAGTCCAGAGAGTGCACTGGCTCCAGTGGGGATGCACTGCAGTGAGTCCAGAGAGTGCACTGGCACCACTGGGGATGCACTGCAGTGAGTCCAGAGAGTGCACTGTCACCACTGGGGATGCAGTACAGTGAGTCCACAGAGTGCACTGGCACCACTGGGGATGCAGTGCAGTGAGTCCAGAGAGTGCACTGGCACCACTGGGGATGCAATGCAGTGAATGCAGTGAGTGCACTGGCACCACTGGGGATGCAGTGCAGTGAGTCCAGAGAGTGCACTGGCACTACTGGGGATGCAGTGCAGTGAGTCCAGAGAGTGCACTGGCACCACTGGGGATGCACTGCAGTGAGTCCAGAGAGTGCACTGTCACTACTGGGGATGCAGTGCAGTGAGTCCAGAGAGTGCACTGGCACCACTGGGGATGCAGTGCAGTGAGTCCTGAGAGTGCACTGGCACCACTGGGGATGCACTGCAGTGAGTCCAGAGATTGCACTGGCACCACTGGGGATGCAGTACAGTGAGTCCACACAGTGCACTAGCACCACTGGGGATGCAGTGCAGTGAGTCCAGAGAGTGCACTGGCAACACTGGGGATGCACTGCTGTGAGTCCAGAGAGTGCTCTTGCACCACAGGGGATGCAGTGTAGTGACTCAAGAGAGTGCTCTGGCACCACTGGGGATGCAGTACAGTGACTCTAGAGAGTGCACTGGCACCACTGGTGATGCAGTACAGTGAGTCCAGAGAGTGCACTGGCACCACTGGGGATGCACTGCAGTGAGTCCAGAGAGTGCACTAGCACCACTGGGGATGCAGTGCAGTGAGTCCAGAGAGTGCGCTGGAACCACTGGGGATGCAGTGCAGTGAGTCCAGAGAGTGCACTGGCACCACTGGGGATGCAGTGCAGTGAGTCCAGAGAGTGCACTGGCACCACTGGGGATGCAGTACAGTGAGTCCACAGAGTGCACTGGCACCACTGGGGATGCAGTGCAGTGAGTCCAGAGAGTGCACTGGCACCACTGGGGATGCAGTGCAGTGAATGCAGTGAGTGCACTGGCACCACTGGGGATGCACTGCAGTGAGTCCAGAGAGTGCACTGTCACCACTGGGGATGCACCCCGGTGAGTCCAGAGAGTGCACTGTCACCACTGGGGATGCAGTGCAGTGAGTCCACAGAGTGCACTGGCACCACTGGGGATGCAGTGCAGTGAGTCCAGAGAGTGCACTGGCACCACTGGGGATACAGTGCAGTGAGTCCAGAGAGTGCACTGGCACCACTGGGGATGCAGTGCAGTGAGTCCAGAGAGTGCACTGGCACCACTGGGGATGCATTGCAGTGAGTCCAGTGAGTGCACTGGCACCACTGGGGATGTAGTGCAGTGACTCGAGAGAGTGCACTTGCACCACTGGGGATGCAGTGCAGTGAGTCCAGACAGTGCACTGGCACCACTGGGGATGCAGTGCAGTGAGTCCAGAGAGTGCACTGGCACCACTGGGGATGCAGTGCAGTGAGTCCAGAGAGTGCACTGGCACCACTGGTGATGCACTGCAGTGAGTCCAGAGATTGCACTGGCACCACTGGGGATGCAGTGCAGTGGGTCCAGAGACTTCACGGGCACCACTGGGAATGCAGAGAAGTGAGTGCAGAGAGTGCACTGGCACCACTGGGGATGCAGTGCAGTGAGTCCAGAGAGTGCACTGGCACCACTGGGGATGCAGTGCAGTGAGTCCAGAGAGTGCACTGGCACTACCTGTGATGCAGTGCAGTGAGTCCAGAGAGTGCACTGGCACCAATGGGGCTGCAGTGCAGTGAGTCCAGAGAGTGCACTGGCACCACTGGGGATGCAGTGCAGTGAGTCCAGAGAGTGCACTGGCACCAGTGGGGATGCACTGCAGTGAGTCCAGTGAGTGCACTGGCACCACTGGGGATGCACTGCAGTGAGTCCAGAGAGTGCACTGGCACCACTGGGCATGCACTACAGTGAGTCCAGAGATTGCACTGGCACCATTGGGGATGCAGTGCAGTGAGTCCACAGAGTGCACTGGCACCACTGGGGATGCAGTGCATTGAGTCCAGAGAGTGCACTGGCACAACTGGGGATGCACTTCAGTGAGTCCAGAGAGTGCACTGTCACCAGTGGGGATGCACTACAGTGAGTCCAGAGAGTGCACTGGCAACACTGGGGATGCACTGCAGTGACTCCAGAGAGTACACTGGCACCAGTGGGGATGCAGTGCAGTGAGTCCAGAGAGTGCACTGGCACCAATGGGGATGCACTGCAGTGAGTCCAGAGAGTGCACTGGCAACACTGGGGATGTGTCCAGTGAGTCCAGTGAGTGCACTGGCACCACTGGGGATGCAGTGCATTGAGTCCAGAGAGTACACTGGCACCAGTGGGGATGCAGTGCAGTGAGTCCAGAGAGTGCACTGGCACCACTGGGGATGCAGTGCAGTCAGTCCAGTGAGTGCACTGGCACCACTGGGGGTGCAGTACAGTGAGTCCAGAGAGTGCACTGGCACCACTGGGGATGCAGTGCAGTGACTCCAGAGAGTGCACTGGCACCACTGGGGATGCCCTGCAGTGAGTCCAGAGAGTGCACTGGCACCACTGGGGATGCAGTGCAGTGAGTCCAGAGAGTGCACTGGCACCACTGGGGATGCAGTGCAGTGAGTCCAGAGAGTGCACTGGCACCACTGGGGCTTCAGTGCAGTGAGTCCAGAGAGTGCACTGGCACCACTGGGGATGCACTGCAGTGAGTCCAGAGAGTGCACTGGCACCACTGGGGATTCACTGCAGTGAGTCCAGAGAGTGCACTGTCACCACTGGGGATGCAGTACAGTGAGTCCACAGAGTGCACTGGCGCCAGTGGGTATGCAGTACAGTGAGTCCAGAGAGTGCACTGGCACCACTGGGCATGCAGTGCAGTGAGTCCAGAGAGTGCTTTGGCACCAGTGGGGATGCAGTGCACTTACTCCAGAGACTGCATTGGCACCACCGGGGATGCAGTGCAGTGAGTCCAGAGAGTGCACTGGCACCACTGGGGATGCAGTGCAGTGAGTCCAGAGAGTGCACTGGCACCACTGGGGATGCAGTGCTGTGACTCCAGAGAGAGCACTGGCACCACTGGGGATGCAGTGCAGTGAGTCCAGAGAGTGCACTGGCACCACTGGGGATGCACTGCAGTGAGCCCAGAGAGTGCACTGGCACCAGTGGGGATGCACTGCAGTGAGTCCAGTGAGTGCACTAGCACCACTGGGGAAGCAGTGCAGTGAGTCCAGAGAGTGCAGTGGCACCACTGGTGATGCAGTTTAGTGAGTCCAGAGAGTGCACTGGCACCACTGGGGATGCAGTGCAGTGAGTCCAGTGAGTGTACTGGCACCACTGGGGATGCACTGCAGTGAGTCCAGAGAGTGCAGTGGCACCACTGAGAATGCACTGCAGTGAGTCCAGAGAGTGCTTTGGCACCAGTGGGGATGCACTGCAGTTACTCCAGAGACTGCACTGGCACCACTGGGGATGCAGTGCAGTGAGTCCAGAGAGTGCACTGGCACCAGTGGGGATGCACTGCAGTGAGTCCAGAGAGTGCACTGGCACCTCTGGGGATGCACTGCAGTGAGTCCAGAGAGTGCACTGTCACCACTGGGGATGCAGTACAGTGAGTCCACAGAGTGCACTGGCACCACTGGGGATGCGCTGCAGTGAGTCCAGAGACTTCACAGGCACCATTGGGGATGCAGTGCAGTGAATCCAGTGAGTGCACTGGCACCACTGGGGATGAAGTGCAGTGAGTCCAGAGAGTGCACTGGCACCACTGGGGATGAAGTGCAGTGAGTCCAGAGAGTGCACTGGCACCACTGGGGATGCACTGCAGTGAGTCCAGAGAGTGCACTGTCACTACTGGGGATGCAGTGCAGTGAGTCCAGAGAGTGCACTGGCACCACTGGGGATGCACTGCAGTGAGTCCTGAGAGTGCACTGGCACCACTGGGGATGCACTGCAGTGAGTCCAGAGAGTGCACTGGCACCACTGGGGATGCAGTGCAGTGAGTCCAGAGAGTGCACTGGCACCAATGGGGCTGCAGTGCAGTGAGTCCAAAGAGTGCACTGGCACCACTGGGAATGCACTGCAGTGAGTCCAGAGAGTGCACTGGCACCACTGGTGATGCAGTACAGTGAGTCCAGAGAGTGCACTGGCACCACTGGGGATGCACTGCAGTGAGTCCAGAGAGTGCACTGGCACCACTGGGGATGCACTTCAGTGAGTCCAGAGATTGCACTGGCACCACTGGGGATGCAGTGCAGTGAGTCCACAGAGTGCACTGGCACCACTGGGGATGCAGTGCAGTGAGTCCAGAGATTGCACTGGCACCACTGGGGATGCAGTGCTGTGACTCCAGAGAGAGCACTGGCACCACTGGGGATGCAGTGCAGTGAGTCCAGAGAGTGCACTGGCACCACTGGGGATGCAGTGCAGTGAGCCCAGAGAGTGCACTGGCACCAGTGGGGATGCACTGCAGTGAGTCCAGTGAGTGCACTAGCACCACTGGGGAAGCAGTGCAGTGAGTCCAGAGAGTGCAGTGGCACCACTGGTGATGCAGTTTAGTGAGTCCAGAGAGTGCACTGGCACCACTGGGGATGCAGTGCAGTGAGTCCAGTGAGTGTACTGGCACCACTGGGGATGCACTGCAGTGAGTCCAGAGAGTGCACTGGCACCACTGAGAATGCACTTCAATGAGTCCAGAGAGTGCACTGGCACCACTGGGGATGCACTGCAGTGAGTCCAGAGAGTGCACTGGCACCACTGGGGATGCACTGCAGTGAGTCCAGAGAGTGCTTTGGCACCAGTGGGGATGCACTGCAGTTACTCCAGAGACTGCACTGGCACCACTGGGGATGCAGTGCAGTGAGTCCTGAGAGTGCACTGGCACCAGTGGGGATGCACTGCAGTGAGTCCAGAGAGTGCACTGGCACCTCTGGGGATGCACTGCAGTGAGTCCAGAGAGTGCTTTGGCACCACTGGGGATGCAGTACAGTGAGTCCACAGAGTGCACTGGCACCACTGGGGATGCACTGCAATGAGTCCAGAGACTTCACAGGCACCATTGGGGATGCAGTGCAGTGAATCCAGTGAGTGCACTGGCACCACTGGGGATGAAGTGCAGTGAGTCCAGAGAGTGCACTGGCACTACTGGGGATGCAGTGCAGTGAGTCCAGAGAGTGCACTGGCACCACTGGGGATGCACTGCAGTGAGTCCAGAGAGTGCACTGGCACCACTGGGGATGCAGTGCAGTGACTCCAGAGAGTGCACTGGCACCACTGGGGATGCACTGCAGTGAGTCCTGAGAGTGCACTGGCACCACTGGGGATGCACTGCAGTGAGTCCAGAGAGTGCACTGGCACCACTGGGGATGCAGTGCAGTGAGTCCAGAGAGTGCACTGGCACCACCTGTGATGCAGTGCAGTGAGTCCAGAGAGTGCACTGGCACCAATGGGGCTGCAGAGCAGTGAGTCCAAAGAGTGCACTGGCACCACTGGGAATGCACTGCAGTGAGTCCAGAGAGTGCACAGGCACCACTGGTGATGCAGTACAGTGAGTCCAGAGAGTGCACTGGCACCACTGGGGTTGCACTGCAGTGAGTCCAGAGAGTGCACTGGCACCACTGGGGATGCACTACAGTGAGTCCAGAGAGTGCACTGGCACCACTGGGGATGCAGTGCAGTGAGTCCAGAGAGTGCACTGGCACCACTGGGGATGCAGTGCATTGAGTCCAGAGAGTGCACTGGCACAACTGGGGATGCACTTCAGTGAGTCCAGAGAGTGCACTGACACCAGTGGGGATGCAGTGCAGTGAGTCCAGAGAGTGCACTGGCACCACTGGGGATGCACTGCAGTGAGTCCAGAGAGTACACTGGCACCAGTGGGGATGCAGTGCAGTGAGTCCAGAGAGTGCACTGGCACCACTGGGGATGCACTGCAGTGAGTCCAGAGAGTGCACTGGCACCACTGGGGATGTGTCCAGTGAGTCCAGAGAGTGCACTGGCACCACTGGGGATGCAGTGCAGTGAGTCCAGAGAGTACACTGGCACCAGTGGGGATGCAGTGCAGTTACTCCAGAGACTGCACTGGCACCACCGGGGATGCAGTGCAGTGAGTCCAGAGAGTGCACAGGCACCACTGGGGATGCAGTGCAGTGAGTCCAGAGATTGCACTGGTACCACTGGGGATGCACTGCAGTGAGCCCAGAGAGTGCACTGGCACCAGTGGGGATGCACTGCAGTGAGTCCAGTGAGTGCACTAGCACCACTGGGGAAGCAGTGCAGTGAGTCCAGAGAGTGCAGTGGCACCAGTGGGGATGCAGTTTAGTGAGTCCAGAGAGTGCACTGGCACCACTGGGGATGCAGTGCAGTGAGTCCAGTGAGTGTACTGGCACCACTGGTGATGCACTGCAGTGAGTCCGGAGAGTGCACTGGCACCACTGAGAATGCACTTCAATGAGTCCAGAGAGTGCACTGGCACCACTGGGGATGCACTGCAGTGAGTCCAGAGAGTGCTTTGGCACCAGTGGGGATGCACTGCAGTTACTCCAGAGACTGCACTGGCACCACTGGAGATGCAGTGCAGTGAGTCCAGAGAGTGCACTGGCACCAGTGGGGATGCACTGCAGTGAGTCCAGAGAGTGCACTGGCACCTCTGGGGATGCACTGCAGTGAGTCCAGAGAGTGCACTGTCACCACTGCGGATGCAGTACAGTGAGTCCACAGAGTGCACTGGCACCACTGGGGATGCACTGCAGTGAGTCCAGTGAGTGCACTGGCACCACTGGGGATGCAGTGCAGTCAGTCCAGAGAGTGCACTGGCACCACTGGGGAAGCAGTGCAGTGAGTCCAGTGAGTGCAGTGGCACCACTAGGGATGCAGTGCAGTGAGTCCAGAGAGTGCACTGGCACCACTGGGGATGCAGTGCAGTGAGTCCAGAGAGTGCACTGGCACCACTGGGGATGCAGTGCAGTGAGTCCAGAGAGTGCACTGGCACCACTGAGAATGCACTTAAGTGAGTCCAGAGAGTGCACTGGCACCACTGGGGATGCAGTGCAGTGAGTCCAGAGATTGCACTGGCACCACTGGGGATGCAGTGCTGTTACTCCAGAGAGCGCACAGGCACCACTGGGGATGCAGTGCAGTGAGTCCAGAGAGTGCACTGGCACCACTGGGGATGCACTGCAGTGAGCCCAGAGAGTGCACTGGCACCAGTGGGGATGCACTGCAGTGAGTCCAGTGAGTGCACTGGCACCACTGGGGAAGCAGTGCAGTGAGTCCAGAGAGTGCAGAGGCACCACTGGTGATGCAGTTTAGTGAGTCCAGAGAGTGCACTGGCACCACTGGGGATGCAGTGCAGTGAGTCCAGTGAGTGTACTGGCACCACTGGGGATGCACTGCAGTGAGTCCAGAGAGTGCACTGGCACCACTGAGAATGCACTTCAGTGAGTCCAGAGAGTGCACTGGCACCACTGGGGATGCACTTCAGTGAGTCCAGAGAGTGCACTGGCACCACTGGGGATGCACTGCAGTGAGTCCAGAGAGTGCACTGGCACCACTGGTGATGCAGTACAGTGAGTCCAGAGAGTGCACTGGCACCACTGGGGATGCACTGCAGTGAGTCCAGAGAGTGCACTGGCACCACTGGGGATGCACTACAGTGAGTCCAGAGATTGCACTGGCACCACTGGGGATGCAGTGCACTGAGTCCAGAGAGTGCACTGGCACCACTGGGGATGCAGTGCAGTGAGTCCAGTGAGTGTACTGGCACCACTGGGGATGCACTTCAGTGAGCCCAGAGAGTGCACTGGGACCACTGAGAATGCACTTCAGTGAGTCCAGAGAGTGCACTGGCACCACTGGGGATGCACTGCAGTGAGTCCAGAGACTGCACTAGCACCACTGGGGATGCAGTGCAGTGAATCCTGTGAGTACACTGGCACCACTGGGGATGCAGTGCAGTGAGTCCAGAGAGCTCACTGACACCACTGGGGATGCAGTGCAGTGAGTCCAGAGAGTGCACTGGCACCACTGGAGATGCAGTACAGTGAGTCCAGTGAATGCACTGGAACCACTGGGGATGCACTGCAGTGAGTCCAGTGAGTGCACTGGCTCCACTGGTGATGCAGTACAGTGAGTCCAGTGAGTGCACTGGTACCACTGGGCCTGCAGTGCAGTGAGTCCAGAGAGTGCACTGGCAGCAGTGGGGATGCAGTGCAGTGAGTCCAGAGAGTGCACTGGCACCACTGGGGATGCAGTGCAGTGAGTCCAGAGAGTGCACTGGCACCACTGGGAATGCAGTGCAGTGAGTCCAGAGAGTGCACTGGCACCACTGGGGATGCACTGCAGTGAGTCCAGAGAGTGCACTGGCACCACTGGTGATGCAGTACAGTGAGTCCAGAGAGTGCACTGGCACCACTGGGGATGCGCTGCAGTGAGTCCAGAGAGTGCACTGGCACCACTGGGGATGCACTACAGTGAGTCCAGAGATTGCACTGGCACCACTGGGGATGCAGTGCAGTGAGTCCAGAGAGTGCACTGGCACCACTGGGGATGCACTGCAGTGAGTCCAGAGAGTGCACTGGCACCACTGGGGATGCACTTCAGTGAGTCCAGAGAGTGCACTGACACCACTGGGGATGCGGTGCAGTGAGTCCAGAGAGTGCACTGGCACCACTGGGGATGCAGTGCAGTGAGTCCAGAGAGTGCTCTGGCACCACTGGGGATGCACTTCAGTGAGTCCAGAGACTGCACTGGCACCACTGGGGATGCACTGCAGTGAGTCCAGAGAGTGCACTGGCACCACTGGGGATGCAGTCCAGTGAGTCCAGTGAATGCACTGGCACCACTGGGGATGCAGTGCAGTGAGTCCAGAGAGTGCACTGGCACCACCTGTGATGCAGTACAGTGTGTCCAGTGAGTGCACTGGCACCACTGGGGATTCAGTGCTGTGACTCCGGAGAGTGCACTGGCACCACTGGGGATGCAGTGTAGTCAGTCCAGTGAGTGCACTGGCACCACTGGGGATGCACTGCAGTGAGTCCAGTGAGTGCACTGGCACCACTGGTGATGCAGTACAGTGAGTCCAGTGAGTGCACTGGTACCACTGGGCCTGCAGTGCAGTGAGTCCAGAGAGTGCACTGGCAGCAGTGGGGATGCAGTGCAGTGAGTCCAGAGAGTGCACTGGCACCACTGGGGATGCAGTGCAGTGAGTCCAGAGACTTCACTGGCACCACTGGGAATGCAGTGCAGTGAGTCCAGAGAGTGCACTGGCACCACTGGGGATGCACTGCAGTGAGTCCAGAGAGTGCACTGGCACCACTGGTGATGCAGTACAGTGAGTCCAGAGAGTGCACTGGCACCACTGGGGATGCACTGCAGTGAGTCCAGAGAGTGCACTGGCACCACTGGGGATGCACTACAGTGAGTCCAGAGATTGCACTGGCACCACTGGGGATGCAGTGCAGTGAGTCCAGAGAGTGCACTGGCACCACGTGGGATGCACTGCAGTGAGTCCAGAGAGTGCACTGGCACCACTGGGGATGCACTTCAGTGAGTCCAGAGAGTGCACTGACACCACTGGGGATGCGGTGCAGTGAGTCCAGAGAGTGCACTGGCACCACTGGGGATGCAGTGCAGTGAGTCCAGAGAGTGCTCTGGCACCACTGGGGATGCAGTGCAGTGAGTCCAGAGACTGCACTGGCACCACTGGGGATGCACTGCAGTGAGTCCAGAGAGTGCACTGGCACCACTGGGGATGCAGTCCAGTGAGTCCAGTGAATGCACTGGCACCACTGGGGATGCAGTGCAGTGAGTCCAGAGAGTGCACTGGCACCACCTGTGATGCAGTACAGTGTGTCCAGTGAGTGCACTGGCACTACTGGGGATTCAGTGCTGTGACTCCGGAGAGTGCACTGGCACCACTGGGGATGCTGTGTAGTCAGTCCAGTGAGTGCACTGGCACCACTGGGGATGCAGTGCAGTGAGTGCAGAGAGTGCAATGGCACCAATGGGGATGCACTTCAGTGAGTCCAGAGAGTGCATTGGCACCACTGGGGATGCAGTGCAGTGAGTCCAGAGATTGCACTGGCACCACTGGTGATGCATTTCAGCTTGTCCAGAGAGTGCACTGGCACCACTGGGGATGCAGTGCAGTGAGTCCAGAGAGTGCACTGGCACCACTGGGGATGCACTGCAGTGAGTCCAGAGAGTGCACTGGCACCACTGGGGATGCACTGCAGTGAGTCCAGAGAGTGCACTGGCACCACTTGGTGCTGCAGTGCAGTGAGTCCAGAGAGTGCACTGGCACCACTGGGGATGCAGTGCAGTGAGTGCAGAGAGTGCACTGGCACCACTGGGGATGCACTTCAGTGAGTTCAGAGAGTGCACTGGCACCACTGGGGATGGGTTTCAAGCCAACTGCATTAACCGCTCATGCTTCTTTCTTATGAGACGTTAGTAAACCAATTACATAGCCTTGTCAAGACTAAATCACAGGTAAAACTCCTGTACATCTCATGTGGCCAACCACTCCCAACTAGGATTCCAAGAACCAGGAGGTTCGGTGAAAATAGGGCTAGTGCTATTAGAGGGGTGATTATTAGGGTAAGCCCTAAGCTGTCTTTAATGGAGAAGTATGGGTGGAATGGGATTTTGTCGCAGTCTGATACGATTCCTAGTGGGTTATTTGAGCCTGATTCGTGTAGGAAGGTTAGGTGGACTAGGGTGATTCCTGCAATTAGGAAGGGCAGTAGGAAGTGGATGGCGAAGAATCGGGTTAAGGTTGGATTGTCTACTGAGAATCCTCCTCAGGCTCATTCTACTAGAGTTTGCCCAATGTACGGGATGGCTGAGAATAGGTTGGTGATTACGGTGGCCCCTCAGAATGACATTTGTCCTCATGGTAGGACATACCCTACGAAGGCAGTTGCTATTAGGGTGAGTAGGAGGATTACTCCTGTGTTTCAGGTTTCTTTGTATAGGTAGGAGCCGTAGTAGAGGCCTCGTCCGATGTGTAAGTAGATGCAGATAAAGAAGAGCGAAGCACCGTTGGCGTGGAGGTTGCGGATGAGCCATCCGTACTGGACGTCTCGGCATGTGTGAGCTACTGAGGAGAAGGCGAGTGAAGTGTCTGCGGTGTAGTGTATGGCTAGTAGCAGGCCTGTTAGGATTTGTGTGGCTAAGCAGATGGCTAGAAGGGAGCCGAAGTTTCATCAGGCAGAGATGTTGGAGGGGGCGGGTAGGTCGATTAGGGAGTTGTTGATTATTTTTAGTAGGGGATGGGATTTGCGGATGTTAGGGGCCATTAGTGAGTCTGTGTGTTATTAGGATTATTACCAGGATGGAGAGGGCGAAGGATCCTAGGTAGGCCTTAATTAGCCCTGTGTGTATTGAGGTTGCGGCTTTGCTTGCGGCTACTTGTAGTTCAGCAAGGCCCTCTGGCCCTATTTTTTTGAGTCAGGAGAGGTCGATCAAGTGTAGGGCAATGTTTTGTCCCTTTTCTAGTAGGTTTTTGGAGAAGAATCGGTGTACTAGGGGGTTGAAGTACCCTAATGCAGAGGAGAAGTTTATGAGGGGGTTTGGTTTGGGGTGAGTGAGGGTGTGTGTTATGTTCGATAGTTCTAGGGCTAGGATGATTCCTAGGATTGTTATGAGGATGGCAGCAGTTTTGGTGATAAGGGGTATGGTTATTGGGGGGGTTTTGGTTGGTGTGATGAAAGAGGTAATGATTATTCCTGCTGTAATGCTGCCTAGGGCGAGTCGGGTTAGGGGGGCGGTGATTAGTGGGTTGTTTTCGTTTATTGATACTATTGGGGGGATTCGGGTTTGTCCAGCTTGGACTAGGATGGTTATGCGGATGCTGTAGGTTGCGGTGAATGCTGTGGCTATAAGGGTTAGGAGTAGGGCTCAAGTATTTAGGTATGATGTGTTTAAGCTTTCGATGATGAGGTCTTTTGAGTAGAATCCGGCTAGGAATGGGGTTCCTATCAGCGCCAGGTTTCCGATGGTTAGGCAGGAAGTAGTGACTGGGAGTATTTTCTGTAGGCCTCCTATCTTTCGGATATCTTGTTCTCCGTTTAGGTTGTGGATGATAGACCCTGAGCATAGGAATAGTATGGCTTTAAAGAAGGCATGGGTTGAGATGTGTAGGAAGGCTAGTTGTGGGAGGTTTAGTCCGATAGTGACTATTATTAGTCCTAGTTGGCTGGATGTTGAGAAAGCAATGATTTTTTTGATGTCATTTTGGGTTAGGGCGCATGTGGCAGCGAATAGGGTTGATAGAGCACCTAGGCATAGGCAGGCAGTTAGGGCTGTCTGGTTGGTGGCTAGCAGGGGGTGCATGCGGATGAGCAGGAAGATTCCGGCTACTACTATGGTACTGGAGTGCAGTAGGGCTGATACTGGGGTGGGGCCTTCTATTGCTGCGGGCAGTCATGGGTGGAGTCCAAATTGGGCGGATTTTCCTGCGGCTGCGAGGATTAATCCTATGAGGGGGAGGATTGGGGTTTGGTGGGGGTGTACGGCTTGTTGGATCTCTCAGGTGTTGAATGTTGAAGCTAGTCATGCTATGCTCAGGATCAGTCCGACGTCTCCGATTCGGTTGTAGATTACGGCTCGTAGGGCGGCGGTGTTGGCATCTGCTCGGCCTTGTCATCAGCCGATGAGAAGGAAGGACATGATTCGTACTCCTTCCCAGCCTACGAATAGGAGGAATATGTTGTTTGCGGTTGTTAGGAGGAGTATGGCGACTAGGAATGTCAGTAGGTAGGTGAAAAATTTTGTTACGTATGGCTCTGAGGCCATGTATCATATGGCGAATTGTAGGATTGATCATGTTACAAATAGGGCGATTGGAAGAAATGTTATTGAGTATTGGTCTATTTTTAGGCTCAGGGGGATTTTAAAGTTTATAATGAATTTTCACTCCCAGTGGCAGGTGACAGATTCTACTCCCGAGTAGATGAATGTGGTTGTAGGGGCTAGGCTAATTAGGAATGCGGTTTTAACAGCGCGGGTGGTGGCTTGTGGGGTGTTTTTAAAGTTTTTAAATAGAAATGGCAGGATGATTGGGGTTAGGAGGATTGTCAGCGTGAGTAGTGTGAGGG
Source organism: Anser anser (assembly GCF_964211835.1). NCBI lineage: Eukaryota > Metazoa > Chordata > Aves > Anseriformes > Anatidae > Anser > Anser anser. Next base: position 19,183,522 of record NC_139736.1, read on the forward strand.
AGTTGATTAGTAGTGTGGGGTTCACTACTTTTACTTGGATTTGCACCAAGATGGGTGGTTCCTAAGACCAGTGGATTGCTGTTATCCTTTAAAAGTAAGGGGGCTGAGGTTTTAGGCTCAGATGTAAGAGTTAGCAGCTCTTGTTGGTTAAACCCTCCCCTCGGCAGGTAAGAAGGTTTGAACTTCTATTCTTAGAATCACAGTCTAATGTTTGGTTTAAACTATACTTGCATGAGGGGATTCCGGAGATCAGTTCGGGTTTGAGGATTAGGAGGAATATTGGGATAATGTGGAGTGTTATGAGCAGGTGTTCTCGCGTGGTTGAGTTTTGCATAGATGTGATGTGGGAGGGGATTGAGCCTCGTTGGGTCATTAGTAGTATGAATAAGGTGTAGGAGGCGGTTAGTAGGGTTGCGATTCCTGTTAGGATGATCGTGAAGGCAGATCAGTTGAATAAGGTGATTATAATGGTTAGCTCTGCTATGAGGTTTGTTGTTGGGGGTAAGGCTATGTTTGTTAGATTGGCCAGCAATCATCAGGTAGCTATGAGTGGTAGGAGAGGTTGTAGGCCTCGTGTGAGTAGTAGAATTCGGCTGTGCGTACGTTCATAGTTTGTGTTGGCTAGGCAGAATAGTATGGAGGAAGTTAGTCCATGGGAAATTATTAGGATCATTGCCCCTGAGAATGATCAGTGGGTTTGGATTATTCCTGCGGCGATAACTAGGCCTATGTGGCTAACGGATGAATAAGCGATTAGTGATTTTAGGTCTGTCTGTCGTAGGCAGATTGAGCTAGTCATTAGGGCGCCTCATAGGGCCAGGGTTAGGAAGGGGTAGTGCAGGAGGTTGGACAGTGGGCCCATAAATAGAGTGACTCGTATAATTCCGTATCCTCCTAGCTTTAGTAGTAGGGCGGCGAGGAGTATTGAGCCTGCGATGGGTGCTTCTACGTGGGCTTTTGGCAGTCAGAGGTGTAGGCCATATAGTGGGGCTTTTACTATGAATGCTATGAGCAGTGCTAGACCTGATAGTATTCCTGTCCATGAGGTGGATAGGGTTGGGTGGGTTAGTTGTAGGGTTGGCAGGTGCAGGGTGCCAATTTTCACGTATAGGTGTATGATTGTGATTAGCAGGGGTAGAGAGCTTACTAGCGTGTAGAATAGCAGGTAGATGCCAGCGCTTAGGCGTTCTGGTTGGTTCCCCCATCGGGTGATTAAGATTAGGGTGGGAATGAGGGTTGCTTCAAATGAGATGTAAAATAGTGCTAGTTCTGTGGTGGAAAAGGCTAGTAGGATGAATGGCTGGACTGCGACTAAGGTTGAGATAAAGATTCGTTTGCGTTGTAGGGGTTCTTGTTGCAGGTGGTTTTGGCTTGCTATGATTATGAGTGGGAGTAGTCAGCAGGATAGTACTAGGAGGGGGGATGAGATTTGGTCAATTCCTGTTCAGTTGGATAAAAATTTGTAGGGGTAGTAGGTTGGGATTAATCACTGTAGGCTTAGGGCAGCGATTAGGAGGCTGTATAAGGTGGTGTTAGTCCATAGAAATTTTGGTGGAGACAGCAGGGCTGTTGGAAGAAGTATGATTGTGGGTAGGATGATTTTTAGCATTGCAGGAGGTTTAGGTTGTGTAGATGGTCGGAGCCATGTGTGCGGGTGGAGGCTACTAGGATGGCCAGGCCTGTGCCCGCCTCACACGCTGAGAAGGTTAGCATGAGAATTGGTACCATGGTGAATGAGGAGACTTGGTTTTCGATGGATCATATTGATAGGCCTACGAATATCGATAATATTATGCTTTCAAGGCATAGTAGGGCGGATACTAGGTGGGTTCGGTGGAAGGCTAGTCCTAGTCCGCTGAAAATGAAGGCTGAGTAGAAGCTTAAATGTAGGGGCGACATAACAAAGTTACAGGGTTGGCTGTAATCTGCTGGGTCGAAACCAGCTATCTTTTTGGTTAGACTAACTTTCTGTTATTCTGCTCATTCTAGGCCCCCTTGAATTCACTCGTAGGCCAGTCCGAGTGTTAGGAGAAGGAGGATCGCTACAGTTCAGGTGAGGGTCATTAGGGGGGATTGGAGTTGGACGGCTCATGGCAGGGGGAGTAGGAGGGCGATTTCTAGGTCGAATAGGACGAACAGGATGGCTACTGAGGAAGAATCGGACTGAGAATGGTAATCGAGCAGATCCAAGTGGGTCGAATCCACATTCGTACGGTGAGAGTTTCTCTGAGTCGGGGTTTATTTGGGCGAGTCAGAAGTTTAATGCGGTTAGGGCGGCGCTTAGGATTGATGATAGGGCGAATATGAACATGAGTGCGTTCATTGCTCTCCTCTGGGTTTATACCAGATTCTAGAGATTGGAAGTCAATTGTAATTAATATACTAGAAGAGCAAGATCCTCATCAGTAGATGGTTATGTAGAGGAATAGTCAGATGACGTCTACGAAGTGTCAGTATCAGGCTGCTGCCTCGAATCCGAAGTGGTGGTCTGATGTAAAGTGGAACTTGATCAGTCGGAAGAGGCAGACGGTCAGGAAGGAGGATCCGATGATTACGTGGAGTCCGTGGAATCCAGTGGCAACGAAGAAGGTAGATCCGTAGACGCTATCGGCGATTGAGAATGGGGCTTCGTGGTATTCTATTGCTTGTAGGGCTGTGAAGTAGAATCCCAGGAGGATCGTTAGGGTTAGGGCGTGGATGGCGTGTTTTCGGTTTCCTTCTGTGATGCTGTGATGGGCTCACGTTACGGTAACGCCTGAGGCTAGTAGGATGGCTGTGTTTAGTAGGGGGACTTCTATCGGGTTGAGTGGTTTAATTCCTGTTGGGGGTCATTGGCCTCCTAGTTCTGGGGTTGGGGCCAGGCTCGAGTGGAAGAACGCTCAGAAGAACCCTAAGAAGAAGAATGCTTCGGATGTGATGAAAAGGATTATGCCGTATCGTAGGCCTTTTTGGACTGTGGGAGTGTGATGGCCTTGGAAGGTGCTTTCTCGTACAATGTCTCGTCATCATTGGAGTATTACTAGGAGTATTGAGATGAGGCCTAGGGTTAGTAGTATGGATGAGTTGTAGTGGAATCACATGATTAATCCTGAGGTTGTGAGTAGGGCGGCGGCTGCCCCGAAGATTGGTCAAGGGCTTGGGTCAACTATGTGGTATGAGTGTGCTTGGTGTGCCATTAGATGTTTTCTTGTAAGTATAGGCTTAGAAGGAGCACGAAGACGTAGGCCTGGATTATGGCTACTGCTACTTCTAGGATGGTTAGGAGTAGTAGGATGATTATTGTTAGGATGGATACTGCAGGAAGGGTGGGTATTAATGCAATGGAGGCTGTAGAGATGAGTTGGATGAGTAAGTGTCCTGCTGTAAGGTTGGCTGTAAGGCGGACTCCGAGGGCTAGGGGGCGGATTAGTAGGCTGGTTGTTTCGATCAGGATTAGTGCGGGGATTAGGGGTGTAGGGGTACCTTCGGGTAATAGGTGGGCTAAAGAGGCTGATGGTTGGTTTCGTAGGCCTGTTAGTAGTGTGGCGAGCCATAGTGGGAAGGCTAGGGCTATGTTCATAGATAGTTGGGTGGTTGGGGTGAATGTATATGGAAGGAGGCCTAGAAGGTTGATTGTAAGAAGTATGATTATTAGGGATGTAAATATTATGGCTCATTTGTGGCCATTTTTGTTGAGTGGGACTATTAGTTGTTTTGTGATTAGGTGAAGGAGTCATGTTTGGATAGTAGAAAGGCGGTTGTTGATTCATCGGTTGTTTGGGGACGGGAATAGTAGGGCTGGGAAGAGTAGGGATAGTAGGATTAAGGGGATGCCGAATAGATTGGGGCTGGAAAATTGGTCAAAGAAGCTTAGGTTCATGGTCAGGATCATGGTGTGGGTTTGGTAGTGAGGGAGGTCTTATTTGATGGGGGGTTGGTTGTGGTGAAGGCTAGTAGTTTTGGTTGGATGAGGAGTGCTAGGGTTAATCAGGTTATAATTATGATTGAAAATCATGGTGCGGGGTTAAGCTGTGGCATATCATTAAGGAGGGGGAAGTCCCTCTTTGGCTAGCTTAAAAGGCTAGTGCTGTTGCATAGCTTCTTAATGATTAGGATGATGATAGAAGGGACGATCAGGCCTCGAAATGTGGGAGTGGGGTTGATTCTACTACAATGGGTATGTAGCTGTGATTAGCCCCGCAAATTTCTGAGCATTGTCCGTAAAAAATCCCAGGCCGGGTGGTAATGAATGAAGTTTGGTTTAGTCGGCCTGGGATTGCGTCTGTTTTAACTCCGAGCGTTGGGACTGCTCAGGAGTGGAGTACGTCTCCTGCAGTAATGATCACGCGGATGGGGGATTCTATTGGGATAACTACGCGGTGGTCAACTTCTAGCAGTCGGAAGTGGCCGTTGGGTAAGTCTGGGGTGGGCACTATGTAGGAGTCGAATGATAGGTCTTTGAAGTCTGTGTATTCGTAGCTTCAGTATCATTGGTGGCCGATGGCTTTTAGGGTGAGGTCTGGTTCGTCGATTTCGTCCATTATGTAGAGGATTTGTAGGGATGGGAGGGCGAGGAGTACCAGGACGATAGCAGGTAGGATTGTCCAGATCAGCTCTACTTCTTGGGCGTCTACAGCATTGGACGAGAGTTTTTCTGTTAGTATGTGGGCTAAAAGGTAGAGAACTAGGCTGCAGATAGCTAGGGCAACGATTAGGGCGTGGTCGTGGAATTCAACGAGTTCTTCTATGATGGGTGATGAGGCGTCTTGGAATCCTAGTTGGGAGTGGTTGGCCACATGAGATGTACAGGATTTTTACCTGTGATTTAGTCTTGACAAGGCTATGTAATTGGTTTACTAACGTCTCATAAGAAAGAAGCATGAGCGGTTAATGCAGTTGGCTTGAAACCAGCATGTGAGGGTTCGATTCCTTCCTTTCTTGTACTTGGACGAAGGCCGGTTCCTCGAAAGTATGGTATGGGGGAGGGCAGCCGTGGATTCATTCAACGTTTGTGGTAGTTAGTTCTGGTTGTAGGACTTTTCGTTTGGCCGGAAAGGCTTCTCAGATGATGAATATTAGTATGATTACGGCTACTATTGAGATTAGGGAGCCGATGGAGGAAATGGTGTTTCATAGTGTGTAGGCGTCGGGATAGTCCGAGTATCGTCGGGGTATTCCTGCTAGGCCTAGAAAGTGCTGGGGGAAGAACGTTAGGTTTACTCTTGTAAATATTACCCCGAAGTGGGCTTTTGCTCATGTTTGGTGTAGGGTAAACCCAGTGAGTAGTGGGAATCAGTGAGTAAATCCTGCTAGAATGGCAAAGACGGCGCCTATGGATAGGACGTAGTGGAAGTGGGCAACTACGTAGTACGTGTCGTGCAGGGCGATGTCTAGGGAAGAGTTTGCAAGAACGATTCCTGTTAATCCTCCGATGGTAAATAGGAAGATAAATCCTAGAGCTCATAGTATTGGGGGGGTCTCATTTGATTGTTCCTCCGTGCAGGGTGGCTAGTCAGCTAAATACTTTGATTCCGGTAGGGATGGCAATGATTATAGTGGCTGATGTAAAGTAGGCTCGGGTATCAACGTCTATTCCTACTGTAAACATGTGGTGAGCTCAGACGATGAATCCTAGGAAGCCGATGGATAGTATGGCTCAGACTATTCCCATGTAGCCGAAGGGCTCCTTTTTGCCTGAGTAGTACGTGACTACGTGTGAGATGATTCCGAACCCCGGTAGGATCAGAATATAGACTTCTGGGTGTCCGAAGAATCAGAATAGGTGTTGGTACAGGATTGGGTCTCCTCCTCCAGCGGGGTCGAAGAATGTGGTGTTTAGGTTTCGATCAGTTAGTAATATTGTAATACCGGCGGCGAGTACGGGGAGTGATAGAAGGAGTAGGATGGCGGTAATTAGTACGGATCAGACAAATAGTGGGGTTTGGTATTGTGAGAGTGCGGGGGGTTTTATGTTGATGGCTGTGGTGATAAAGTTGACGGCCCCAAGGATGGAGGAGATACCGGCTAAGTGGAGTGAGAAGATAGCCAGGTCTACTGAAGCTCCGGCGTGGGCAAGGTTACCTGCTAGGGGAGGGTAGACAGTTCAGCCTGTGCCGGCGCCAGCTTCTACAGTGGATGAGGCTAGTAGGAGGAGGAATGATGGGGGGAGGAGTCAAAAGCTTATGTTGTTTATTCGCGGGAATGCTATGTCGGGGGCACCGATTATGAGGGGGACTACTCAGTTGCCGAATCCTCCGATCATGAGCGGATGCAGTGCAGTGAGTCCAGAGAGTGCACTGGCACCACTGGGCATGCAGTGCAGTGAGTCCAGAGAGTGCACTGGCACCACTGGGGATGCACTTCAGTGACTCCAGAGAGTGCACTGGCACCACTGGGGATGCAGTGCAGTGAGTCCAAAGACTTCACTGGCAAAACTGGGGATGCAGTGCAGTGAGTCCAGAGAGTGCACTGGCACCACCGGGGCTGCAGTGCAGTGAGTCCAGAGAGTGCACTGGCACCACTGGGGATGCACTGCAGTGAGTCCAGAGAGTGCACTGGCACCACTGGTGATGCAGTACAGTGAGTCCAGAGAGTGCACTGGCACCACTGGGGATGCACTGCAGTGAGTCCAGAGAGTGCACTGGCACCACTGGGGATGCACTACAGTGAGTCCAGAGATTGCACTGGCACCACTGGGGATGCAGTGCAGTGAGTCCAGAGAGTGCACTGGCACCACTGGGGATGCAGTGCAGTGAGTCCAGAGAGTGCACTGGCACAACTGGGGATGCACTTCAGTGAGTCCAGAGAGTGCACTGACACGACTGGGGATGAAGTGCAGTGAGTCCAGAGAGTGCACTGGCACCACTGGGGATGCAGTGCAGTGAGTCCAGAGATTGCACTGGCACCACTGGGGATGCAGTGCTGTGACTCCAGAGAGCGCACTGGCACCACTGTGGATGCAGTGCAGTGAGTGCAGAGAGTGCACTGGCACCACTGGGGATGCACTTCAGTGAGTCCAGAGAGTGCACTGGCACCACTGGGGATGGAGTGCAGTGAGTCCAGAGAGTGCACTGGCACCACTGGGGATGCAGTGCAGTGAGTCCAGAGAGTGCACTGGCACCACTGGTGATGCAGTGCAGTGAGTCCAGAGAGTGCACTGGCACCACTGGGGATGCAGTGCAGTGAGTCCAGAGAGTGCACTGGCACCACTGGGGATGCACTGCAGTGAGTCCAGCGAGTGCACTGGCACCACTGGGGATGCAGTGCTGTGACTCCAGAGAGCGCACTGGCACCACTGGGGATGCAGTGCAGTGAGTGCAGAGAGTGGACTGGCACCACTGGGGATGCACTTCAGTGAGTTCAGAGAGTGCACTGGCACCACTGGGGATGGGTTTCAAGCCAACTGCATTAACCGCTCATGCTTCTTTCTTATGAGACGTTAGTAAACCAATTACATAGCCTTGTCAAGACTAAATCACAGGTAAAAATCCTGTACATCTCATGTGGCCAACCACTCCCAACTAGGATTCCAAGAACCAGGAGGTTCGGTGAAAATAGGGCTAGTGCTATTAGAGGGGTGATTATTAGGGTAAGCCCTAAGCTGTCTTTAATGGAGAAGTATGGGTGGAATGGGATTTTGTCGCAGTCTGATACGATTCCTAGTGGGTTATTTGAGCCTGATTCGTGTAGGAAGGTTAGGTGGACTAGGGTGATTCCTGCAATTAGGAAGGGCAGTAGGAAGTGGATGGCGAAGAATCGGGTTAAGGTTGGATTGTCTACTGAGAATCCTCCTCAGGCTCATTCTACTAGAGTTTGCCCAATGTACGGGATGGCTGAGAATAGGTTGGTGATTACGGTGGCCCCTCAGAATGACATTTGTCCTCATGGTAGGACATACCCTACGAAGGCAGTTGCTATTAGGGTGAGTAGGAGGATTACTCCTGTGTTTCAGGTTTCTTTGTATAGGTAGGAGCCGTAGTAGAGGCCTCGTCCGATGTGTAAGTAGATGCAGATAAAGAAGAGCGAAGCACCGTTGGCGTGGAGGTTGCGGATGAGCCATCCGTACTGGACGTCTCGGCATGTGTGAGCTACTGAGGAGAAGGCGAGTGAAGTGTCTGCGGTGTAGTGTATGGCTAGTAGCAGGCCTGTTAGGATTTGTGTGGCTAAGCAGATGGCTAGAAGGGAGCCGAAGTTTCATCAGGCAGAGATGTTGGAGGGGGCGGGTAGGTCGATTAGGGAGTTGTTGATTATTTTTAGTAGGGGATGGGATTTGCGGATGTTAGGGGCCATTAGTGAGTCTGTGTGTTATTAGGATTATTACCAGGATGGAGAGGGCGAAGGATCCTAGGTAGGCCTTAATTAGCCCTGTGTGTATTGAGGTTGCGGCTTTGCTTGCGGCTACTTGTAGTTCAGCAAGGCCCTCTGGCCCTATTTTTTTGAGTCAGGAGAGGTCGATCAAGTGTAGGGCAATGTTTTGTCCCTTTTCTAGTAGGTTTTTGGAGAAGAATCGGTGTACTAGGGGGTTGAAGTACCCTAATGCAGAGGAGAAGTTTATGAGGGGGTTTGGTTTGGGGTGAGTGAGGGTGTGTGTTATGTTCGATAGTTCTAGGGCTAGGATGATTCCTAGGATTGTTATGAGGATGGCAGCAGTTTTGGTGATAAGGGGTATGGTTATTGGGGGGGTTTTGGTTGGTGTGATGAAAGAGGTAATGATTATTCCTGCTGTAATGCTGCCTAGGGCGAGTCGGGTTAGGGGGGCGGTGATTAGTGGGTTGTTTTCGTTTATTGATACTATTGGGGGGATTCGGGTTTGTCCAGCTTGGACTAGGATGGTTATGCGGATGCTGTAGGTTGCGGTGAATGCTGTGGCTATAAGGGTTAGGAGTAGGGCTCAAGTATTTAGGTATGATGTGTTTAAGCTTTCGATGATGAGGTCTTTTGAGTAGAATCCGGCTAGGAATGGGGTTCCTATCAGCGCCAGGTTTCCGATGGTTAGGCAGGAAGTAGTGACTGGGAGTATTTTCTGTAGGCCTCCTATCTTTCGGATATCTTGTTCTCCGTTTAGGTTGTGGATGATAGACCCTGAGCATAGGAATAGTATGGCTTTAAAGAAGGCATGGGTTGAGATGTGTAGGAAGGCTAGTTGTGGGAGGTTTAGTCCGATAGTGACTATTATTAGTCCTAGTTGGCTGGATGTTGAGAAAGCAATGATTTTTTTGATGTCATTTTGGGTTAGGGCGCATGTGGCAGCGAATAGGGTTGATAGAGCACCTAGGCATAGGCAGGCAGTTAGGGCTGTCTGGTTGGTGGCTAGCAGGGGGTGCATGCGGATGAGCAGGAAGATTCCGGCTACTACTATGGTACTGGAGTGCAGTAGGGCTGATACTGGGGTGGGGCCTTCTATTGCTGCGGGCAGTCATGGGTGGAGTCCAAATTGGGCGGATTTTCCTGCGGCTGCGAGGATTAATCCTATGAGGGGGAGGATTGGGGTTTGGTGGGGGTGTACGGCTTGTTGGATCTCTCAGGTGTTGAATGTTGAAGCTAGTCATGCTATGCTCAGGATCAGTCCGACGTCTCCGATTCGGTTGTAGATTACGGCTCGTAGGGCGGCGGTGTTGGCATCTGCTCGGCCTTGTCATCAGCCGATGAGAAGGAAGGACATGATTCGTACTCCTTCCCAGCCTACGAATAGGAGGAATATGTTGTTTGCGGTTGTTAGGAGGAGTATGGCGACTAGGAATGTCAGTAGGTAGGTGAAAAATTTTGTTACGTATGGCTCTGAGGCCATGTATCATATGGCGAATTGTAGGATTGATCATGTTACAAATAGGGCGATTGGAAGAAATGTTATTGAGTATTGGTCTATTTTTAGGCTCAGGGGGATTTTAAAGTTTATAATGAATTTTCACTCCCAGTGGCAGGTGACAGATTCTACTCCCGAGTAGATGAATGCGGTTGTAGGGGCTAGGCTAATTAGGAATGCGGTTTTAACAGCGCGGGTGGTGGCTTGTGGGGTGTTTTTAAAGTTTTTAAATAGAAATGGCAGGATGATTGGGGTTAGGAGGATTGTCAGCGTGAGTAGTGTGAGGGAGTTGATTAGTAGTGTGGGGTTCACTACTTTTACTTGGATTTGCACCAAGATGGGTGGTTCCTAAGACCAGTGGATTGCTGTTATCCTTTAAAAGTAAGGGGGCTGAGGTTTTAGGCTCAGATGTAAGAGTTAGCAGCTCTTGTTGGTTAAACCCTCCCCTCGGCAGGTAAGAAGGTTTGAACTTCTATTCTTAGAATCACAGTCTAATGTTTGGTTTAAACTATACTTGCATGAGGGGATTCCGGAGATCAGTTCGGGTTTGAGGATTAGGAGGAATATTGGGATAATGTGGAGTGTTATGAGCAGGTGTTCTCGCGTGGTTGAGTTTTGCATAGATGTGATGTGGGAGGGGATTGAGCCTCGTTGGGTCATTAGTAGTATGAATAAGGTGTAGGAGGCGGTTAGTAGGGTTGCGATTCCTGTTAGGATGATCGTGAAGGCAGATCAGTTGAATAAGGTGATTATAATGGTTAGCTCTGCTATGAGGTTTGTTGTTGGGGGTAAGGCTATGTTTGTTAGATTGGCCAGCAATCATCAGGTAGCTATGAGTGGTAGGAGAGGTTGTAGGCCTCGTGTGAGTAGTAGAATTCGGCTGTGCGTACGTTCATAGTTTGTGTTGGCTAGGCAGAATAGTATGGAGGAAGTTAGTCCATGGGAAATTATTAGGATCATTGCCCCTGAGAATGATCAGTGGGTTTGGATTATTCCTGCGGCGATAACTAGGCCTATGTGGCTAACGGATGAATAAGCGATTAGTGATTTTAGGTCTGTCTGTCGTAGGCAGATTGAGCTAGTCATTAGGGCGCCTCATAGGGCCAGGGTTAGGAAGGGGTAGTGCAGGAGGTTGGACAGTGGGCCCATAAATAGAGTGACTCGTATAATTCCGTATCCTCCTAGCTTTAGTAGTAGGGCGGCGAGGAGTATTGAGCCTGCGATGGGTGCTTCTACGTGGGCTTTTGGCAGTCAGAGGTGTAGGCCGTATAGTGGGGCTTTTACTATGAATGCTATGAGCAGTGCTAGACCTGATAGTATTCCTGTCCATGAGGTGGATAGGGTTGGGTGGGTTAGTTGTAGGGTTGGCAGGTGCAGGGTGCCAATTTTCACGTATAGGTGTATGATTGTGATTAGCAGGGGTAGAGAGCTTACTAGCGTGTAGAATAGCAGGTAGATGCCAGCGCTTAGGCGTTCTGGTTGGTTCCCCCATCGGGTGATTAAGATTAGGGTGGGAATGAGGGTTGCTTCAAATGAGATGTAAAATAGTGCTAGTTCTGTGGTGGAAAAGGCTAGTAGGATGAATGGCTGGACTGCGACTAAGGTTGAGATAAAGATTCGTTTGCGTTGTAGGGGTTCTTGTTGCAGGTGGTTTTGGCTTGCTATGATTATGAGTGGGAGTAGTCAGCAGGATAGTACTAGGAGGGGGGATGAGATTTGGTCAATTCCTGTTCAGTTGGATAAAAATTTGTAGGGGTAGTAGGTTGGGATTAATCACTGTAGGCTTAGGGCAGCGATTAGGAGGCTGTATAAGGTGGTGTTAGTCCATAGAAATTTTGGTGGAGACAGCAGGGCTGTTGGAAGAAGTATGATTGTGGGTAGGATGATTTTTAGCATTGCAGGAGGTTTAGGTTGTGTAGATGGTCGGAGCCATGTGTGCGGGTGGAGGCTACTAGGATGGCCAGGCCTGTGCCCGCCTCACACGCTGAGAAGGTTAGCATGAGAATTGGTACCATGGTGAATGAGGAGACTTGGTTTTCGATGGATCATATTGATAGGCCTACGAATATCGATAATATTATGCTTTCAAGGCATAGTAGGGCGGATACTAGGTGGGTTCGGTGGAAGGCTAGTCCTAGTCCGCTGAAAATGAAGGCTGAGTAGAAGCTTAAATGTAGGGGCGACATAACAAAGTTACAGGGTTGGCTGTAATCTGCTGGGTCGAAACCAGCTATCTTTTTGGTTAGACTAACTTTCTGTTATTCTGCTCATTCTAGGCCCCCTTGAATTCACTCGTAGGCCAGTCCGAGTGTTAGGAGAAGGAGGATCGCTACAGTTCAGGTGAGGGTCATTAGGGGGGATTGGAGTTGGACGGCTCATGGCAGGGGGAGTAGGAGGGCGATTTCTAGGTCGAATAGGACGAACAGGATGGCTACTGAGGAAGAATCGGACTGAGAATGGTAATCGAGCAGATCCAAGTGGGTCGAATCCACATTCGTACGGTGAGAGTTTCTCTGAGTCGGGGTTTATTTGGGCGAGTCAGAAGTTTAATGCGGTTAGGGCGGCGCTTAGGATTGATGATAGGGCGAATATGAACATGAGTGCGTTCATTGCTCTCCTCTGGGTTTATACCAGATTCTAGAGATTGGAAGTCAATTGTAATTAATATACTAGAAGAGCAAGATCCTCATCAGTAGATGGTTATGTAGAGGAATAGTCAGATGACGTCTACGAAGTGTCAGTATCAGGCTGCTGCCTCGAATCCGAAGTGGTGGTCTGATGTAAAGTGGAACTTGATCAGTCGGAAGAGGCAGACGGTCAGGAAGGAGGATCCGATGATTACGTGGAGTCCGTGGAATCCAGTGGCAACGAAGAAGGTAGATCCGTAGACGCTATCGGCGATTGAGAATGGGGCTTCGTGGTATTCTATTGCTTGTAGGGCTGTGAAGTAGAATCCCAGGAGGATCGTTAGGGTTAGGGCGTGGATGGCGTGTTTTCGGTTTCCTTCTGTGATGCTGTGATGGGCTCACGTTACGGTAACGCCTGAGGCTAGTAGGATGGCTGTGTTTAGTAGGGGGACTTCTATCGGGTTGAGTGGTTTAATTCCTGTTGGGGGTCATTGGCCTCCTAGTTCTGGGGTTGGGGCCAGGCTCGAGTGGAAGAACGCTCAGAAGAACCCTAAGAAGAAGAATGCTTCGGATGTGATGAAAAGGATTATGCCGTATCGTAGGCCTTTTTGGACTGTGGGAGTGTGATGGCCTTGGAAGGTGCTTTCTCGTACAATGTCTCGTCATCATTGGAGTATTACTAGGAGTATTGAGATGAGGCCTAGGGTTAGTAGTATGGATGAGTTGTAGTGGAATCACATGATTAATCCTGAGGTTGTGAGTAGGGCGGCGGCTGCCCCGAAGATTGGTCAAGGGCTTGGGTCAACTATGTGGTATGAGTGTGCTTGGTGTGCCATTAGATGTTTTCTTGTAAGTATAGGCTTAGAAGGAGCACGAAGACGTAGGCCTGGATTATGGCTACTGCTACTTCTAGGATGGTTAGGAGTAGTAGGATGATTATTGTTAGGATGGATACTGCAGGAAGGGTGGGTATTAATGCAATGGAGGCTGTAGAGATGAGTTGGATGAGTAAGTGTCCTGCTGTAAGGTTGGCTGTAAGGCGGACTCCGAGGGCTAGGGGGCGGATTAGTAGGCTGGTTGTTTCGATCAGGATTAGTGCGGGGATTAGGGGTGTAGGGGTACCTTCGGGTAATAGGTGGGCTAAAGAGGCTGATGGTTGGTTTCGTAGGCCTGTTAGTAGTGTGGCGAGCCATAGTGGGAAGGCTAGGGCTATGTTCATAGATAGTTGGGTGGTTGGGGTGAATGTATATGGAAGGAGGCCTAGAAGGTTGATTGTAAGAAGTATGATTATTAGGGATGTAAATATTATGGCTCATTTGTGGCCATTTTTGTTGAGTGGGACTATTAGTTGTTTTGTGATTAGGTGAAGGAGTCATGTTTGGATAGTAGAAAGGCGGTTGTTGATTCATCGGTTGTTTGGGGACGGGAATAGTAGGGCTGGGAAGAGTAGGGATAGTAGGATTAAGGGGATGCCAAATAGATTGGGGCTGGAAAATTGGTCAAAGAAGCTTAGGTTCATGGTCAGGATCATGGTGTGGGTTTGGTAGTGAGGGAGGTCTTATTTGATGGGGGGTTGGTTGTGGTGAAGGCTAGTAGTTTTGGTTGGATGAGGAGTGCTAGGGTTAATCAGGTTATAATTATGATTGAAAATCATGGTGCGGGGTTAAGCTGTGGCATATCATTAAGGAGGGGGAAGTCCCTCTTTGGCTAGCTTAAAAGGCTAGTGCTGTTGCATAGCTTCTTAATGATTAGGATGATGATAGAAGGGACGATCAGGCCTCGAAATGTGGGAGTGGGGTTGATTCTACTACAATGGGTATGTAGCTGTGATTAGCCCCGCAAATTTCTGAGCATTGTCCGTAAAAAATCCCAGGCCGGGTGGTAATGAATGAAGTTTGGTTTAGTCGGCCTGGGATTGCGTCTGTTTTAACTCCGAGCGTTGGGACTGCTCAGGAGTGGAGTACGTCTCCTGCAGTAATGATCACGCGGATGGGGGATTCTATTGGGATAACTACGCGGTGGTCAACTTCTAGCAGTCGGAAGTGGCCGTTGGGTAAGTCTGGGGTGGGCACTATGTAGGAGTCGAATGATAGGTCTTTGAAGTCTGTGTATTCGTAGCTTCAGTATCATTGGTGGCCGATGGCTTTTAGGGTGAGGTCTGGTTCGTCGATTTCGTCCATTATGTAGAGGATTTGTAGGGATGGGAGGGCGAGGAGTACCAGGACGATAGCAGGTAGGATTGTCCAGATCAGCTCTACTTCTTGGGCGTCTACAGCATTGGACGAGAGTTTTTCTGTTAGTATGTGGGCTAAAAGGTAGAGAACTAGGCTGCAGATAGCTAGGGCAACGATTAGGGCGTGGTCGTGGAATTCAACGAGTTCTTCTATGATGGGTGATGAGGCGTCTTGGAATCCTAGTTGGGAGGGGTTGGCCACATGAGATGTACAGGATTTTTACCTGTGATTTAGTCTTGACAAGGCTATGTAATTGGTTTACTAACGTCTCATAAGAAAGAAGCATGAGCGGTTAATGCAGTTGGCTTGAAACCAGCATGTGAGGGTTCGATTCCTTCCTTTCTTGTACTTGGACGAAGGCCGGTTCCTCGAAAGTATGGTATGGGGGAGGGCAGCCGTGGATTCATTCAACGTTTGTGGTAGTTAGTTCTGGTTGTAGGACTTTTCGTTTGGCCGGAAAGGCTTCTCAGATGATGAATATTAGTATGATTACGGCTACTATTGAGATTAGGGAGCCGATGGAGGAAATGGTGTTTCATAGTGTGTAGGCGTCGGGATAGTCCGAGTATCGTCGGGGTATTCCTGCTAGGCCTAGAAAGTGCTGGGGGAAGAACGTTAGGTTTACTCTTGTAAATATTACCCCGAAGTGGGCTTTTGCTCATGTTTGGTGTAGGGTAAACCCAGTGAGTAGTGGGAATCAGTGAGTAAATCCTGCTAGAATGGCAAAGACGGCGCCTATGGATAGGACGTAGTGGAAGTGGGCAACTACGTAGTACGTGTCGTGCAGGGCGATGTCTAGGGAAGAGTTTGCAAGAACGATTCCTGTTAATCCTCCGATGGTAAATAGGAAGATAAATCCTAGAGCTCATAGTATTGGGGGGGTCTCATTTGATTGTTCCTCCGTGCAGGGTGGCTAGTCAGCTAAATACTTTGATTCCGGTAGGGATGGCAATGATTATAGTGGCTGATGTAAAGTAGGCTCGGGTATCAACGTCTATTCCTACTGTAAACATGTGGTGAGCTCAGACGATGAATCCTAGGAAGCCGATGGATAGTATGGCTCAGACTATTCCCATGTAGCCGAAGGGCTCCTTTTTGCCTGAGTAGTACGTGACTACGTGTGAGATGATTCCGAACCCCGGTAGGATCAGAATATAGACTTCTGGGTGTCCGAAGAATCAGAATAGGTGTTGGTACAGGATTGGGTCTCCTCCTCCAGCGGGGTCGAAGAATGTGGTGTTTAGGTTTCGATCAGTTAGTAATATTGTAATACCGGCGGCGAGTACGGGGAGTGATAGAAGGAGTAGGATGGCGGTAATTAGTACGGATCAGACAAATAGTGGGGTTTGGTATTGTGAGAGTGCGGGGGGTTTTATGTTGATGGCTGTGGTGATAAAGTTGACGGCCCCAAGGATGGAGGAGATACCGGCTAAGTGGAGTGAGAAGATAGCCAGGTCTACTGAAGCTCCGGCGTGGGCAAGGTTACCTGCTAGGGGAGGGTAGACAGTTCAGCCTGTGCCGGCGCCAGCTTCTACAGTGGATGAGGCTAGTAGGAGGAGGAATGATGGGGGGAGGAGTCAAAAGCTTATGTTGTTTATTCGCGGGAATGCTATGTCGGGGGCACCGATTATGAGGGGGACTACTCAGTTGCCGAATCCTCCGATCATGAGCGGATGCAGTGCAGTGAGTCCAGAGAGTGCACTGGCACCACTGGGCATGCAGTGCAGTGAGTCCAGAGAGTGCACTGGCACCACTGGGGATGCACTTCAGTGACTCCAGAGAGTGCACTGGCACCACTGGGGATGCAGTGCAGTGAGTCCAAAGACTTCACTGGCAAAACTGGGGATGCAGTGCAGTGAGTCCAGAGAGTGCACTGGCACCACCGGGGCTGCAGTGCAGTGAGTCCAGAGAGTGCACTGGCACCACTGGGGATGCACTGCAGTGAGTCCAGAGAGTGCACTGGCACCACTGGTGATGCAGTACAGTGAGTCCAGAGAGTGCACTGGCACCACTGGGGATGCACTGCAGTGAGTCCAGAGAGTGCACTGGCACCACTGGGGATGCACTACAGTGAGTCCAGAGATTGCACTGGCACCACTGGGGATGCAGTGCAGTGAGTCCAGAGAGTGCACTGGCACCACTGGGGATGCAGTGCAGTGAGTCCAGAGAGTGCACTGGCACAACTGGGGATGCACTTCAGTGAGTCCAGAGAGTGCACTGACACGACTGGGGATGAAGTGCAGTGAGTCCAGAGAGTGCACTGGCACCACTGGGGATGCAGTGCAGTGAGTCCAGAGATTGCACTGGCACCACTGGGGATGCAGTGCTGTGACTCCAGAGAGCGCACTGGCACCACTGTGGATGCAGTGCAGTGAGTGCAGAGAGTGCACTGGCACCACTGGGGATGCACTTCAGTGAGTCCAGAGAGTGCACTGGCACCACTGGGGATGGAGTGCAGTGAGTCCAGAGAGTGCACTGGCACCACTGGGGATGCAGTGCAGTGAGTCCAGAGAGTGCACTGGCACCACTGGTGATGCAGTGCAGTGAGTCCAGAGAGTGCACTGGCACCACTGGGGATGCAGTGCAGTGAGTCCAGAGAGTGCACTGGCACCACTGGGGATGCACTGCAGTGAGTCCAGCGAGTGCACTGGCACCACTGGGGATGCAGTGCTGTGACTCCAGAGAGCGCACTGGCACCACTGGGGATGCAGTGCAGTGAGTGCAGAGAGTGGACTGGCACCACTGGGGATGCACTTCAGTGAGTTCAGAGAGTGCACTGGCACCACTGGGGATGGGTTTCAAGCCAACTGCATTAACCGCTCATGCTTCTTTCTTATGAGACGTTAGTAAACCAATTACATAGCCTTGTCAAGACTAAATCACAGGTAAAAATCCTGTACATCTCATGTGGCCAACCACTCCCAACTAGGATTCCAAGAACCAGGAGGTTCGGTGAAAATAGGGCTAGTGCTATTAGAGGGGTGATTATTAGGGTAAGCCCTAAGCTGTCTTTAATGGAGAAGTATGGGTGGAATGGGATTTTGTCGCAGTCTGATACGATTCCTAGTGGGTTATTTGAGCCTGATTCGTGTAGGAAGGTTAGGTGGACTAGGGTGATTCCTGCAATTAGGAAGGGCAGTAGGAAGTGGATGGCGAAGAATCGGGTTAAGGTTGGATTGTCTACTGAGAATCCTCCTCAGGCTCATTCTACTAGAGTTTGCCCAATGTACGGGATGGCTGAGAATAGGTTGGTGATTACGGTGGCCCCTCAGAATGACATTTGTCCTCATGGTAGGACATACCCTACGAAGGCAGTTGCTATTAGGGTGAGTAGGAGGATTACTCCTGTGTTTCAGGTTTCTTTGTATAGGTAGGAGCCGTAGTAGAGGCCTCGTCCGATGTGTAAGTAGATGCAGATAAAGAAGAGCGAAGCACCGTTGGCGTGGAGGTTGCGGATGAGCCATCCGTACTGGACGTCTCGGCATGTGTGAGCTACTGAGGAGAAGGCGAGTGAAGTGTCTGCGGTGTAGTGTATGGCTAGTAGCAGGCCTGTTAGGATTTGTGTGGCTAAGCAGATGGCTAGAAGGGAGCCGAAGTTTCATCAGGCAGAGATGTTGGAGGGGGCGGGTAGGTCGATTAGGGAGTTGTTGATTATTTTTAGTAGGGGATGGGATTTGCGGATGTTAGGGGCCATTAGTGAGTCTGTGTGTTATTAGGATTATTACCAGGATGGAGAGGGCGAAGGATCCTAGGTAGGCCTTAATTAGCCCTGTGTGTATTGAGGTTGCGGCTTTGCTTGCGGCTACTTGTAGTTCAGCAAGGCCCTCTGGCCCTATTTTTTTGAGTCAGGAGAGGTCGATCAAGTGTAGGGCAATGTTTTGTCCCTTTTCTAGTAGGTTTTTGGAGAAGAATCGGTGTACTAGGGGGTTGAAGTACCCTAATGCAGAGGAGAAGTTTATGAGGGGGTTTGGTTTGGGGTGAGTGAGGGTGTGTGTTATGTTCGATAGTTCTAGGGCTAGGATGATTCCTAGGATTGTTATGAGGATGGCAGCAGTTTTGGTGATAAGGGGTATGGTTATTGGGGGGGTTTTGGTTGGTGTGATGAAAGAGGTAATGATTATTCCTGCTGTAATGCTGCCTAGGGCGAGTCGGGTTAGGGGGGCGGTGATTAGTGGGTTGTTTTCGTTTATTGATACTATTGGGGGGATTCGGGTTTGTCCAGCTTGGACTAGGATGGTTATGCGGATGCTGTAGGTTGCGGTGAATGCTGTGGCTATAAGGGTTAGGAGTAGGGCTCAAGTATTTAGGTATGATGTGTTTAAGCTTTCGATGATGAGGTCTTTTGAGTAGAATCCGGCTAGGAATGGGGTTCCTATCAGCGCCAGGTTTCCGATGGTTAGGCAGGAAGTAGTGACTGGGAGTATTTTCTGTAGGCCTCCTATCTTTCGGATATCTTGTTCTCCGTTTAGGTTGTGGATGATAGACCCTGAGCATAGGAATAGTATGGCTTTAAAGAAGGCATGGGTTGAGATGTGTAGGAAGGCTAGTTGTGGGAGGTTTAGTCCGATAGTGACTATTATTAGTCCTAGTTGGCTGGATGTTGAGAAAGCAATGATTTTTTTGATGTCATTTTGGGTTAGGGCGCATGTGGCAGCGAATAGGGTTGATAGAGCACCTAGGCATAGGCAGGCAGTTAGGGCTGTCTGGTTGGTGGCTAGCAGGGGGTGCATGCGGATGAGCAGGAAGATTCCGGCTACTACTATGGTACTGGAGTGCAGTAGGGCTGATACTGGGGTGGGGCCTTCTATTGCTGCGGGCAGTCATGGGTGGAGTCCAAATTGGGCGGATTTTCCTGCGGCTGCGAGGATTAATCCTATGAGGGGGAGGATTGGGGTTTGGTGGGGGTGTACGGCTTGTTGGATCTCTCAGGTGTTGAATGTTGAAGCTAGTCATGCTATGCTCAGGATCAGTCCGACGTCTCCGATTCGGTTGTAGATTACGGCTCGTAGGGCGGCGGTGTTGGCATCTGCTCGGCCTTGTCATCAGCCGATGAGAAGGAAGGACATGATTCGTACTCCTTCCCAGCCTACGAATAGGAGGAATATGTTGTTTGCGGTTGTTAGGAGGAGTATGGCGACTAGGAATGTCAGTAGGTAGGTGAAAAATTTTGTTACGTATGGCTCTGAGGCCATGTATCATATGGCGAATTGTAGGATTGATCATGTTACAAATAGGGCGATTGGAAGAAATGTTATTGAGTATTGGTCTATTTTTAGGCTCAGGGGGATTTTAAAGTTTATAATGAATTTTCACTCCCAGTGGCAGGTGACAGATTCTACTCCCGAGTAGATGAATGCGGTTGTAGGGGCTAGGCTAATTAGGAATGCGGTTTTAACAGCGCGGGTGGTGGCTTGTGGGGTGTTTTTAAAGTTTTTAAATAGAAATGGCAGGATGATTGGGGTTAGGAGGATTGTCAGCGTGAGTAGTGTGAGGGAGTTGATTAGTAGTGTGGGGTTCACTACTTTTACTTGGATTTGCACCAAGATGGGTGGTTCCTAAGACCAGTGGATTGCTGTTATCCTTTAAAAGTAAGGGGGCTGAGGTTTTAGGCTCAGATGTAAGAGTTAGCAGCTCTTGTTGGTTAAACCCTCCCCTCGGCAGGTAAGAAGGTTTGAACTTCTATTCTTAGAATCACAGTCTAATGTTTGGTTTAAACTATACTTGCATGAGGGGATTCCGGAGATCAGTTCGGGTTTGAGGATTAGGAGGAATATTGGGATAATGTGGAGTGTTATGAGCAGGTGTTCTCGCGTGGTTGAGTTTTGCATAGATGTGATGTGGGAGGGGATTGAGCCTCGTTGGGTCATTAGTAGTATGAATAAGGTGTAGGAGGCGGTTAGTAGGGTTGCGATTCCTGTTAGGATGATCGTGAAGGCAGATCAGTTGAATAAGGTGATTATAATGGTTAGCTCTGCTATGAGGTTTGTTGTTGGGGGTAAGGCTATGTTTGTTAGATTGGCCAGCAATCATCAGGTAGCTATGAGTGGTAGGAGAGGTTGTAGGCCTCGTGTGAGTAGTAGAATTCGGCTGTGCGTACGTTCATAGTTTGTGTTGGCTAGGCAGAATAGTATGGAGGAAGTTAGTCCATGGGAAATTATTAGGATCATTGCCCCTGAGAATGATCAGTGGGTTTGGATTATTCCTGCGGCGATAACTAGGCCTATGTGGCTAACGGATGAATAAGCGATTAGTGATTTTAGGTCTGTCTGTCGTAGGCAGATTGAGCTAGTCATTAGGGCGCCTCATAGGGCCAGGGTTAGGAAGGGGTAGTGCAGGAGGTTGGACAGTGGGCCCATAAATAGAGTGACTCGTATAATTCCGTATCCTCCTAGCTTTAGTAGTAGGGCGGCGAGGAGTATTGAGCCTGCGATGGGTGCTTCTACGTGGGCTTTTGGCAGTCAGAGGTGTAGGCCGTATAGTGGGGCTTTTACTATGAATGCTATGAGCAGTGCTAGACCTGATAGTATTCCTGTCCATGAGGTGGATAGGGTTGGGTGGGTTAGTTGTAGGGTTGGCAGGTGCAGGGTGCCAATTTTCACGTATAGGTGTATGATTGTGATTAGCAGGGGTAGAGAGCTTACTAGCGTGTAGAATAGCAGGTAGATGCCAGCGCTTAGGCGTTCTGGTTGGTTCCCCCATCGGGTGATTAAGATTAGGGTGGGAATGAGGGTTGCTTCAAATGAGATGTAAAATAGTGCTAGTTCTGTGGTGGAAAAGGCTAGTAGGATGAATGGCTGGACTGCGACTAAGGTTGAGATAAAGATTCGTTTGCGTTGTAGGGGTTCTTGTTGCAGGTGGTTTTGGCTTGCTATGATTATGAGTGGGAGTAGTCAGCAGGATAGTACTAGGAGGGGGGATGAGATTTGGTCAATTCCTGTTCAGTTGGATAAAAATTTGTAGGGGTAGTAGGTTGGGATTAATCACTGTAGGCTTAGGGCAGCGATTAGGAGGCTGTATAAGGTGGTGTTAGTCCATAGAAATTTTGGTGGAGACAGCAGGGCTGTTGGAAGAAGTATGATTGTGGGTAGGATGATTTTTAGCATTGCAGGAGGTTTAGGTTGTGTAGATGGTCGGAGCCATGTGTGCGGGTGGAGGCTACTAGGATGGCCAGGCCTGTGCCCGCCTCACACGCTGAGAAGGTTAGCATGAGAATTGGTACCATGGTGAATGAGGAGACTTGGTTTTCGATGGATCATATTGATAGGCCTACGAATATCGATAATATTATGCTTTCAAGGCATAGTAGGGCGGATACTAGGTGGGTTCGGTGGAAGGCTAGTCCTAGTCCGCTGAAAATGAAGGCTGAGTAGAAGCTTAAATGTAGGGGCGACATAACAAAGTTACAGGGTTGGCTGTAATCTGCTGGGTCGAAACCAGCTATCTTTTTGGTTAGACTAACTTTCTGTTATTCTGCTCATTCTAGGCCCCCTTGAATTCACTCGTAGGCCAGTCCGAGTGTTAGGAGAAGGAGGATCGCTACAGTTCAGGTGAGGGTCATTAGGGGGGATTGGAGTTGGACGGCTCATGGCAGGGGGAGTAGGAGGGCGATTTCTAGGTCGAATAGGACGAACAGGATGGCTACTGAGGAAGAATCGGACTGAGAATGGTAATCGAGCAGATCCAAGTGGGTCGAATCCACATTCGTACGGTGAGAGTTTCTCTGAGTCGGGGTTTATTTGGGCGAGTCAGAAGTTTAATGCGGTTAGGGCGGCGCTTAGGATTGATGATAGGGCGAATATGAACATGAGTGCGTTCATTGCTCTCCTCTGGGTTTATACCAGATTCTAGAGATTGGAAGTCAATTGTAATTAATATACTAGAAGAGCAAGATCCTCATCAGTAGATGGTTATGTAGAGGAATAGTCAGATGACGTCTACGAAGTGTCAGTATCAGGCTGCTGCCTCGAATCCGAAGTGGTGGTCTGATGTAAAGTGGAACTTGATCAGTCGGAAGAGGCAGACGGTCAGGAAGGAGGATCCGATGATTACGTGGAGTCCGTGGAATCCAGTGGCAACGAAGAAGGTAGATCCGTAGACGCTATCGGCGATTGAGAATGGGGCTTCGTGGTATTCTATTGCTTGTAGGGCTGTGAAGTAGAATCCCAGGAGGATCGTTAGGGTTAGGGCGTGGATGGCGTGTTTTCGGTTTCCTTCTGTGATGCTGTGATGGGCTCACGTTACGGTAACGCCTGAGGCTAGTAGGATGGCTGTGTTTAGTAGGGGGACTTCTATCGGGTTGAGTGGTTTAATTCCTGTTGGGGGTCATTGGCCTCCTAGTTCTGGGGTTGGGGCCAGGCTCGAGTGGAAGAACGCTCAGAAGAACCCTAAGAAGAAGAATGCTTCGGATGTGATGAAAAGGATTATGCCGTATCGTAGGCCTTTTTGGACTGTGGGAGTGTGATGGCCTTGGAAGGTGCTTTCTCGTACAATGTCTCGTCATCATTGGAGTATTACTAGGAGTATTGAGATGAGGCCTAGGGTTAGTAGTATGGATGAGTTGTAGTGGAATCACATGATTAATCCTGAGGTTGTGAGTAGGGCGGCGGCTGCCCCGAAGATTGGTCAAGGGCTTGGGTCAACTATGTGGTATGAGTGTGCTTGGTGTGCCATTAGATGTTTTCTTGTAAGTATAGGCTTAGAAGGAGCACGAAGACGTAGGCCTGGATTATGGCTACTGCTACTTCTAGGATGGTTAGGAGTAGTAGGATGATTATTGTTAGGATGGATACTGCAGGAAGGGTGGGTATTAATGCAATGGAGGCTGTAGAGATGAGTTGGATGAGTAAGTGTCCTGCTGTAAGGTTGGCTGTAAGGCGGACTCCGAGGGCTAGGGGGCGGATTAGTAGGCTGGTTGTTTCGATCAGGATTAGTGCGGGGATTAGGGGTGTAGGGGTACCTTCGGGTAATAGGTGGGCTAAAGAGGCTGATGGTTGGTTTCGTAGGCCTGTTAGTAGTGTGGCGAGCCATAGTGGGAAGGCTAGGGCTATGTTCATAGATAGTTGGGTGGTTGGGGTGAATGTATATGGAAGGAGGCCTAGAAGGTTGATTGTAAGAAGTATGATTATTAGGGATGTAAATATTATGGCTCATTTGTGGCCATTTTTGTTGAGTGGGACTATTAGTTGTTTTGTGATTAGGTGAAGGAGTCATGTTTGGATAGTAGAAAGGCGGTTGTTGATTCATCGGTTGTTTGGGGACGGGAATAGTAGGGCTGGGAAGAGTAGGGATAGTAGGATTAAGGGGATGCCGAATAGATTGGGGCTGGAAAATTGGTCAAAGAAGCTTAGGTTCATGGTCAGGATCATGGTGTGGGTTTGGTAGTGAGGGAGGTCTTATTTGATGGGGGGTTGGTTGTGGTGAAGGCTAGTAGTTTTGGTTGGATGAGGAGTGCTAGGGTTAATCAGGTTATAATTATGATTGAAAATCATGGTGCGGGGTTAAGCTGTGGCATATCATTAAGGAGGGGGAAGTCCCTCTTTGGCTAGCTTAAAAGGCTAGTGCTGTTGCATAGCTTCTTAATGATTAGGATGATGATAGAAGGGACGATCAGGCCTCGAAATGTGGGAGTGGGGTTGATTCTACTACAATGGGTATGTAGCTGTGATTAGCCCCGCAAATTTCTGAGCATTGTCCGTAAAAAATCCCAGGCCGGGTGGTAATGAATGAAGTTTGGTTTAGTCGGCCTGGGATTGCGTCTGTTTTAACTCCGAGCGTTGGGACTGCTCAGGAGTGGAGTACGTCTCCTGCAGTAATGATCACGCGGATGGGGGATTCTATTGGGATAACTACGCGGTGGTCAACTTCTAGCAGTCGGAAGTGGCCGTTGGGTAAGTCTGGGGTGGGCACTATGTAGGAGTCGAATGATAGGTCTTTGAAGTCTGTGTATTCGTAGCTTCAGTATCATTGGTGGCCGATGGCTTTTAGGGTGAGGTCTGGTTCGTCGATTTCGTCCATTATGTAGAGGATTTGTAGGGATGGGAGGGCGAGGAGTACCAGGACGATAGCAGGTAGGATTGTCCAGATCAGCTCTACTTCTTGGGCGTCTACAGCATTGGACGAGAGTTTTTCTGTTAGTATGTGGGCTAAAAGGTAGAGAACTAGGCTGCAGATAGCTAGGGCAACGATTAGGGCGTGGTCGTGGAATTCAACGAGTTCTTCTATGATGGGTGATGAGGCGTCTTGGAATCCTAGTTGGGAGTGGTTGGCCACATGAGATGTACAGGATTTTTACCTGTGATTTAGTCTTGACAAGGCTATGTAATTGGTTTACTAACGTCTCATAAGAAAGAAGCATGAGCGGTTAATGCAGTTGGCTTGAAACCAGCATGTGAGGGTTCGATTCCTTCCTTTCTTGTACTTGGACGAAGGCCGGTTCCTCGAAAGTATGGTATGGGGGAGGGCAGCCGTGGATTCATTCAACGTTTGTGGTAGTTAGTTCTGGTTGTAGGACTTTTCGTTTGGCCGGAAAGGCTTCTCAGATGATGAATATTAGTATGATTACGGCTACTATTGAGATTAGGGAGCCGATGGAGGAAATGGTGTTTCATAGTGTGTAGGCGTCGGGATAGTCCGAGTATCGTCGGGGTATTCCTGCTAGGCCTAGAAAGTGCTGGGGGAAGAACGTTAGGTTTACTCTTGTAAATATTACCCCGAAGTGGGCTTTTGCTCATGTTTGGTGTAGGGTAAACCCAGTGAGTAGTGGGAATCAGTGAGTAAATCCTGCTAGAATGGCAAAGACGGCGCCTATGGATAGGACGTAGTGGAAGTGGGCAACTACGTAGTACGTGTCGTGCAGGGCGATGTCTAGGGAAGAGTTTGCAAGAACGATTCCTGTTAATCCTCCGATGGTAAATAGGAAGATAAATCCTAGAGCTCATAGTATTGGGGGGGTCTCATTTGATTGTTCCTCCGTGCAGGGTGGCTAGTCAGCTAAATACTTTGATTCCGGTAGGGATGGCAATGATTATAGTGGCTGATGTAAAGTAGGCTCGGGTATCAACGTCTATTCCTACTGTAAACATGTGGTGAGCTCAGACGATGAATCCTAGGAAGCCGATGGATAGTATGGCTCAGACTATTCCCATGTAGCCGAAGGGCTCCTTTTTGCCTGAGTAGTACGTGACTACGTGTGAGATGATTCCGAACCCCGGTAGGATCAGAATATAGACTTCTGGGTGTCCGAAGAATCAGAATAGGTGTTGGTACAGGATTGGGTCTCCTCCTCCAGCGGGGTCGAAGAATGTGGTGTTTAGGTTTCGATCAGTTAGTAATATTGTAATACCGGCGGCGAGTACGGGGAGTGATAGAAGGAGTAGGATGGCGGTAATTAGTACGGATCAGACAAATAGTGGGGTTTGGTATTGTGAGAGTGCGGGGGGTTTTATGTTGATGGCTGTGGTGATAAAGTTGATGGCCCCAAGGATGGAGGAGATACCGGCTAAGTGGAGTGAGAAGATAGCCAGGTCTACTGAAGCTCCGGCGTGGGCAAGGTTACCTGCTAGGGGAGGGTAGACAGTTCAGCCTGTGCCGGCGCCAGCTTCTACAGTGGATGAGGCTAGTAGGAGGAGGAATGATGGGGGGAGGAGTCAAAAGCTTATGTTGTTTATTCGCGGGAATGCTATGTCGGGGGCACCGATTATGAGGGGGACTAATCAGTTGCCGAATCCTCCGATCATGATGGGTATGACTATAAAGAAGCTTATTACAAAGGCGTGAGCAGTAACGATTACATTGTAAATTTGGTCGTCGCCTAGGAGAGTTCCTGGTTGTCCTAGTTCTGCGCGGATTAATAGGCTGAGTGCGGTGCCGACTATTCCTGCTCATGCCCCGAAGATGAGGTACAGGGTGCCAATATCCTTATGGTTAGTGGAAAATAGTCATCGGTTGATGAAGGTGACGGGTAAGATGGCTGAGTGTTGAAGCGTTAGGCTGTAGTCCTTTTTACAGAGGTTTAATTCCTCTTCTTATCGGCTCTGTAGTGAAATTCATGTTGAGTTGCAAGCTCATCGATGCGCACTAGGGTGCGTCAGGGTCTTTGTAGGCAGAAGCCAATTGGTTTAGGCATTTAGCTGTTAACTAGAGTTTTGTGGGATCGAAGCCCATCTGTCTAGGGAGGCTTTAGCTTAATTAAAGCGTCTGACTTGCATTCAGAAGATACAGGTTAATATTCTGTAAGTCTTAATGTGCAGAAACTAAGAGGGTTTAACTCTTATTTAAGGCTTTGAAGGCCTTCGGTTTGGGGTGTTATCCTAAGTTTCTAGACAATGGCATGTATTATTGGGGACAGGGGAAGTAAGAGGATTGATAGTGAGGCAAGGACCGCAGTAGGTGTGCTTGGGGCTTTGCTAGTGTATCATTGTTTTATGTGGTTAGAGGAGTTGGGGGGAAGGGTAATTGTTGAGTGGTATGCGAGGCGTAGGTAGAAGAAGAGGCTGAGCAGTGATAGCATGGCAATTGCCATGGCTGCTGGTGTTATTTCCTGTTTAGTTAGTTCTTGGATGATAAGTCACTTTGGTATAAAGCCTGTTAATGGGGGGAGGCCTGCTAGGGATAAAAGTACTAGTATTAGGGTGGCGTTTAGCACTGGGGTTTTTGTTCATGAGGTTGTGATCATGGATAGGTTAAGGGCTTTGATTTTGTTAAGGGCTAGGAATACGGCTGATGTTATGATTGTGTATAGGTAGAAGGTAAGTAAGGCCAATTTGGGGCTGTAAACTAGGATGATGGCGATTCAGCCTAAGTGGGAGATGGACGAGAAGGCTAGGATTTTGCGTGTTTGTGTTTGGTTCAGTCCTAT
This sequence comes from Anser anser, assembly GCF_964211835.1. Lineage (NCBI taxonomy): Eukaryota > Metazoa > Chordata > Aves > Anseriformes > Anatidae > Anser > Anser anser. The sequence goes on from NC_139736.1 coordinate 19,211,020, forward strand.
TCAGCCTCCTAGTGCTGTTGAGGCTAGGGCCATGGCGGTGAGTAGAGCTGGGTCGAGGGATTTGGATGTTAGTAGGAGCAGGGTTAGTGGGGGGAATTTTATGAGGGTCGAGAGTAGCAGGGCTGTTATTAGTGGCGATCCTTGTAGTACTTCTGGGAATCAGAAGTGAAATGGCACTAGGCCCAGTTTAATAGCGATTGCTGCTGTCAGTAGTAGACAGGAGGTTGGGTGGTTTATTTGTGTGATGTCTCATTGGCCGGTGACTCAGGCATTGGTTATGCTAGAGAATAGGACCAGGGCGGAAGCAGCTGCTTGGGTTAGGAAGTATTTCGTTGCGGCTTCTACTGCTCGTGGGTGGTGGGATTTGGCAATTAGGGGAATGATGGCTAGTGCGTTGATCTCCAGTCCTGTCCAGGCCAGAACTCAGTGGTTGCTGGAAATTGTGATTGTGGTGCCCAAGATGAGGCTGAAGGTTATGATTGGGGTCGCGTAAGGGTTCATTAGTAGAGGAGGGGGTTAAACCATCATTTTCGGGGTATGGGCCCGATAGCTTGATTAGCTGACTCTACTAGAAAATAATATAAGGGAAGTATGGAGAATTTTGATTTCTCTTGTGTGGGTTCAATTCCTACTTTTCTAAGGTCAACAGGAAATGAGAGGGCTGTTATACCTCTATGTTCACTTTATCATAGTGACCCTTTGTAGTTCAGGCACATTTCCTTATGTAAGGAGGTAGGCCTGCATAGCAGATAGGTATGCTGATGTGTCAGAGGCACAGAGCTAGTGTGAGGGGTAGGAAGTTTTTTCATAGTAGGTGCATTAGTTGGTCATATCGGAATCGTGGGTATGAAGCTCGGACCCATAAGAAACCAGAAGATAGTAGGAGGACTTTTGTGGCTAGGATGACGGGGAATAGTTCTGTGGGTGGCCCTAGGGCGCTTGGGTTTAGGAATATGATGGCTGTAAGTGTATTTATTAGCATAATGTTCGCATATTCAGCTAGGAAGAATAAGGCGAAGGGTCCTGCGGCGTATTCAACGTTAAACCCTGAGACTAGCTCAGATTCACCCTCTGTGAGGTCAAAAGGAGCTCGGTTTGTCTCTGCTAGGGTGGATACGTATCATATTATTGCTAGGGGTCATGAGGAGAAAATGAAGTATAGAGGCTCCTGTGCGACGGCAAAGGAGCTGAGTGTGTAGCTTCCGCTTAGTATGATTATTGATAGCAGGATTATGGCCAGTGTCACTTCGTATGAAATGGTCTGTGCTACTGCCCGTAGGGCTCCGATTAGTGCGTATTTTGAGTTCGAGGCTCAGCCTGATCATAGGACTGAGTAGACGGCTAGGCTTGACATGGCTATTAGGAAGAGAACTCCGAGGTTTAGATCTGCTAGGGGAAATGGGAGTGGTAGTGGTGCTCAAGTGGTGAGGGCTAGGACAAGGGCTAGTATTGGTATCAGAATGAATAGAAGTGGGGAAGAGGTAGAGGGTCGGATGGGCTCTTTGGTAAATAGTTTCAGTCCGTCCGCAAATGGTTGAAGTAGGCCAAAAGGCCCGACAACGTTAGGGCCTTTGCGGGATTGTATGTAGCTTAGGATTTTCCGTTCTACTAGGGTTAGGAAGGCTACGGCAATCAGGATTGGGATGATGTATAGGAGGGATATAACGAGGCAGCTTAGTGTTGTTATTTGAATCATGGGTGAAGCTAGGGAGAGGATTTGAACCTCTGGGGAAAGGGCTTAAGCCTTCTGCACTTGCCGGGCTCTGCCACTCTAGCTGGTCCTTTTCTAGGATTGAAAGTGGTGGGGGAAGGCCCTCTTCACGGTTTAGTTGGTTTCACTGCTTAGAGGGGGGGGGCGTGCTTGTGGTATTGGCCCCACTTTCCCGGTCCTTTCGTACTGGGGAGAGTGTGTCATAGATAGAAACCGACCTGGATTGCTCCGGTCTGAACTCAGATCACGTAGGACTGTTAATCGTTGAACAAACGAACCCTTAATAGCGGCTGCACCATTAGGATGTCCTGATCCAACATCGAGGTCGTAAACCCCCCTGTCGATATGGGCTCTTGAGGGGGATTGCGCTGTTATCCCTGGGGTAGCTTGGTCCATTAATCAATTATATTGGGTCTGGTCACTGTTAGCACTTTGAGGGGTAGCTCTAGGTAAAGAGGTATGGTCTTGTTTTTGGAGGATTTGTTCTCCTCCAAGGTCGCCCCAACCGAAAAATATCGACCAGGCTCTGCGATGGTAGTGGCCCCAGTGGGGTTGATTGAGGATTCGCGGTGGTCGTTGATTTTTAAGTTCCACAGGGTCTTCTCGTCTTATGTTCACATCCCCGCTTTTGCACGGGGAGATCAATTTCACTGATTATCTGTGAGAGACAGTTAAGACCTCGTTTAGCCATTCATACAAGTCTCGATTTATGGGACAATTGATTGCGCTACCTTTGCACGGTTAGGATACCGCGGCCGTTAAACCTAAGTCACCGGGCAGGCATCACCTTCAATACTTGTTTAATTTGCTGAAGGCTATGTTTTTGGTAAACAGTCGGGCCTTATTAATTTGCCGAGTTCCTTTCACAGATTTTAATCGCTCTTATAGGCGCTCCTGAGTCGGGTTAACAGGGTTAGTTAATACGTGGTCTTGTAGGGGTTTTTGTATCTGTCTAGGTCTGTTAATAATGTTTCTATGTAAGCTTGCGCCGTTAGAGGGGTGTGGCCCTGAGTTACTTATTTTAGCATTAATTCTCCTATATTCATAGGTTGACCTGTTTGTGATAAGGGAATCATCTTATTTTGGTATTTTTAGGTGGTGGAGCTTTGACGCACTCTTTTTTGATGGCTGCTTTAGGGCCCACGGTAGGATCAGTAGTAAGAATTATCCGCTAGTCGAGGTTGTGTCCTTTTTTAATGGAGCTGTCCCTCCATTAAATAGCTCTTAATCATCTCATTAGGGTTCAGGATGTCCGGTAGGGAGGATTAAGGGGGAACTTAGATTCGTTTCACAGGTAACCAGCTATCACCCAGCTTGGTTGGCTTTTCACCTCTACTGACAAGTCATCCCACTCTTTTGCAACAGAGACGGGTTCGCTCTCTTTAACTGCTTGAAAGTAGCTCGCTTGGGTTTCGGGGGGGCAAACTTTAGTTCACTTTGCTTGGTTGTTCTCGCTAAACCATGATGCAAAAGGTACAAGGGTTGATCTTTGCTGTCTGTCGCTTTGATTGTTTCACTGCTATTTCATCTTTCCCTTACGGTACTGGGGTCTCTATCGCGTCTAAGTGTCTTTTCTATCGCCTATACTAAGACTGTAAAATGCTTTACTTTAATTAGTTTAGTAAATTCTTTAGTTTTGGTGTACTATTTGTGTGGTTGAGCTAGAGGGGGGGCTTCAAGACGATCCGGTCTAGTAGATATCTTTCAGGTGTAAGCTGAGTGCTTTGGTGTTATAGCTACGTCTTGATATTCTAAGTACACCTTCCGGTACACTTACCTTGTTACGACTTACCTCATCTTCAGCGTATTTATGGTATTAGTTATGTGGGATGTGGCTTTTGAGGAGGGTGACGGGCGGTATGTACGTGCCCCAGGGCCGGCTTAAAGTAGGCTCTATTGTCCCACTTTACTGCTAAATCCGCCTTCCAGAAGTGGTTTCACGCTTCTTTCCGTGTGCCCTATGAATAGGGAATGTAGCCCATTTCTTCCACTCCATAGGCTATACCTTGACCTGTCTTATTAGCGGGGTGCTTTTGTGTCCACTGTTGTGCTCTCATTCGAGGTGGGCTGGCGACGGTGGTATGTAGGCTGTGTTGGCAAGGGGTGGTTGGGTTAATCGGGGATTATCGATTGTAGAACAGGCTCCTCTAGGTGGGTTTGGGGCACCGCCAAGTCCTTAGAGTTTTAAGCGTTTGTGCTCGTAGTTCTCTGGCGGATACTTCGGTAAAGTAAGTATCAAGATTTAGGGCCAGGCATAGTGGGGTATCTAATCCCAGTTTGGGCCCTGGCTTTCGTGGGTTTAAATCAGTCGTTAGTTCCTAAGATCATCTTAATGGTGTGTTTAGGTGCATCTTGGGCTTATGACAGCTCAGTTGCATTTTGATCTTAGTTAGCTAGGATAGGCATTTTACCACTCTTTACGCCGTGTCAATAGGACGGTTGATTTGGGTTTCTTGTATGACCGCGGTGGCTGGCACAAGATTTACCAACCCTTGAAGTTAGGCTGTTGCTATAACTAAGTCAAGTTTGCACTCATTGCTTAATGTTAATTACTGCTGAATACCCGTGGGGGCGTGGCTTAGCGAGGCGTCTTGGGCTACTACTTGGGTGTGCCTGATACCCGCTCCTCAAGGCCTGTATGGGGGTAGGTGGTCGAGGGCGTTTACACTGGGGCGCGGATACTTGCATGTATATATTTAGCAAAAACCAACCGTAAGGTTAGGACTAAGTCTTTTGTCCGCAGGCATGTTTTATGCCATCTTGGCAACTTCAGTGCCATGCTTTGTGTTAAGCTATGTGGACGGGGGTGTGGTTAGCTGATAGTTGAGTGGTGAGTGAGAGTGAAGTATATGAAATTATTGCTTGTGTTTACTATTTTTAGTACTGGAGTTTCTCTAATAAGTTTAAGTTATTTTGTATGTGTTTGTGTGTATATGTACATCGTTCCGATGATGTCATGGAAGGGATGATTAATGGAGTTTTAGAGGTAGTTTGCTGGGATTGGGCGATGAAGGTTTATGCTACATGGTGGTTAGCGAAAGTTTACTGGTTTAGTTTGTGAAGCGCAGGGGTTGCGCTTAATGATTTGTTGTTTTGTGCTATGTCCAACGAGCATTCATCCAATAGCCCCATTTAACCCGGAGGGTGGAGGTAACATTAACTGAATGTGGTCAAAGTGCATCAGTGTCAGGATGATTCCCCATATACGCCAACCGTCTCATCGAGGGACCCTTGAAATATAGGATAGGCCGTGAGGCAGGTGTGTCCAGGCTTAGATTGTGGGACCCCCGAGATCACTGGGAATAGCCACCTGTGAGGTAACCCCGGAAAAAATAAGAGGAACCAGAGGCGCCAAAAAGCTGGAACATGCCGCGATTACGCATTGAGAAGGTGAAAGTACTCACAGATGCCACTTTGAAGGGCAAGGAGGGGTGAGTGAACCCAATGGATGGCCCTGACCGAGGAACCAGAGGCGCAAAAATGTGAGGAGGGCGAGGGGTTTAGGGGGAACGTATGGGCCTGAAGCTAGTCATACCGGACATTATGTGCAACGGGTTGCTGATTTCACGTGAGGAGTACGATTAATAAATCCGTCTGATACGAACTGCATGAGATATGTGGTGGAGAGTTGTTGTTGGAGCATGTCCTGTGAGCATTCATTAAAATGGGGTCTTGTTATGCGCTTGAGTGGAGTTGTATTGGGTGTTGTGGGGTATGGTCCTAGAACATTCATGCCGGGTGGTTTGGTAGGAGTGTGTTTAAGGGTTTAATGGCCGTGTACATGTATGGGTTTAGCACCTGCTTATAAGATAGTCCGTATATAATGTATATTACTGGTACTATAGTATGTATGTATATGGGGTATATAAATTTATGCACGAATATGCATAACCAAATACCCCCGCCTCGGGGGGGGGGGGGGGGGTTAAGCATAATGGCATAGATGGGGTAGAATTCTTGGGGGCTTGCGGTTAGTTCCTGTAGTTGAGAACAATGGCGGCTTTTCGAGCCGCAGGCCTCGGGTAGTGTCCGGGCAGGAATAATGACTTATTTTATGTTTTTTTTAGGGATTTGCTTTGCGGTGGGTGTTTTGGGTGTGGCGTCGAATCCTTCGCCGTATTATGGGGTTGTTGGTTTGGTGTTAGCGTCTGTGGCGGGGTGCGGGTGGTTGCTGGGCCTTGGGGTTTCGTTCGTGGCTTTAGTGCTGTTTATGGTGTATTTGGGGGGTATGCTGGTGGTGTTTGTTTATTCAGTAGCTTTAGCAGCGGAGCCTTTCCCTGGGGCTTGGGGGGATTGACGGGTGATTGGATGTGCAGTAGCGTTTGTGGCAATTGTTTTTGGGGGGTTGGTGTTTGGGGGGTTTATGGGGGCTTGGAAGTTCGGGGTTTCTACTGTGAATAATGTTGGGGTGTTTGTTGTTCGGTCGGATTTTAGTGGAGTTTCCATGTTTTATTCACATGGGGCAGGGATGTTTTTAGTGGCGGGTTGGGGGCTGTTGTTGACTTTGTTTGTTGTATTGGAGCTTGTGCGGGGGTTGTCGCGGGGTGCTATTCGGGCGGTTTAGGGGTTAGGGTCAGAGAATAGTTTATTGAAAATGCCAGCTTTGGGAGCTGGAGATAAAGGTTTGAGTCCTTTTTTTCTGAGTTTGGGGTACTCTAAGAAGTGGTAAGTCTTCAATCTTTGGTTTACAAGACCAATGTTTTTATAAACTATTAGAGTATTTAGCAGTTGAGTATTTTGTTTTCTAGGGCGCTTGCGGCGGGGAGGAGAAATAGGGGGATAGTGAAGTAGGCGATTGAAGTGAGTTGGCCGATGATGATGAATGGGTGTTCGACGGGTTGGCTTCCTACTCATGTTAGGACGAGGAGGTCGGCGACTAGTACTCAGAATAGGAGCTGGGAGAGTGGTCGGAATGTTATTGCTCGTTGTTTTGATTTGTGCAGGAATGGGATTAGGAATAGGATCAGTACGGAGGCGGCCAGTGCTAATACGCCTCCTAGTTTATTTGGGATTGAACGTAGGATGGCGTAGGCGAATAGGAAGTATCATTCTGGCTTGATGTGTGGTGGGGTTACTAGTGGGTTTGCTGGGGTGAAGTTTTCTGGGTCTCCCAGGAGGTTAACCGCTCATGCTTCTTTCTTATGAGACGTTAGTAAACCAATTACATAGCCTTGTCAAGACTAAATCACAGGTAAAAATCCTGTACATCTCATGTGGCCAACCACTCCCAACTAGGATTCCAAGACGCCTCATCACCCATCATAGAAGAACTCGTTGAATTCCACGACCACGCCCTAATCGTTGCCCTAGCTATCTGCAGCCTAGTTCTCTACCTTTTAGCCCACATACTAACAGAAAAACTCTCGTCCAATGCTGTAGACGCCCAAGAAGTAGAGCTGATCTGGACAATCCTACCTGCTATCGTCCTGGTACTCCTCGCCCTCCCATCCCTACAAATCCTCTACATAATGGACGAAATCGACGAACCAGACCTCACCCTAAAAGCCATCGGCCACCAATGATACTGAAGCTACGAATACACAGACTTCAAAGACCTATCATTCGACTCCTACATAGTGCCCACCCCAGACTTACCCAACGGCCACTTCCGACTGCTAGAAGTTGACCACCGCGTAGTTATCCCAATAGAATCCCCCATCCGCGTGATCATTACTGCAGGAGACGTACTCCACTCCTGAGCAGTCCCAACGCTCGGAGTTAAAACAGACGCAATCCCAGGCCGACTAAACCAAACTTCATTCATTACCACCCGGCCTGGGATTTTTTACGGACAATGCTCAGAAATTTGCGGGGCTAATCACAGCTACATACCCATTGTAGTAGAATCAACCCCACTCCCACATTTCGAGGCCTGATCGTCCCTTCTATCATCATCCTAATCATTAAGAAGCTATGCAACAGCACTAGCCTTTTAAGCTAGCCAAAGAGGGACTTCCCCCTCCTTAATGATATGCCACAGCTTAACCCCGCACCATGATTTTCAATCATAATTATAACCTGATTAACCCTAGCACTCCTCATCCAACCAAAACTACTAGCCTTCACCACAACCAACCCCCCATCAAATAAGACCTCCCTCACTACCAAACCCACACCATGATCCTGACCATGAACCTAAGCTTCTTTGACCAATTTTCCAGCCCCAATCTATTCGGCATCCCCTTAATCCTACTATCCCTACTCTTCCCAGCCCTACTATTCCCGTCCCCAAACAACCGATGAATCAACAACCGCCTTTCTACTATCCAAACATGACTCCTTCACCTAATCACAAAACAACTAATAGTCCCACTCAACAAAAATGGCCACAAATGAGCCATAATATTTACATCCCTAATAATCATACTTCTTACAATCAACCTTCTAGGCCTCCTTCCATATACATTCACCCCAACCACCCAACTATCTATGAACATAGCCCTAGCCTTCCCACTATGGCTCGCCACACTACTAACAGGCCTACGAAACCAACCATCAGCCTCTTTAGCCCACCTATTACCCGAAGGTACCCCTACACCCCTAATCCCCGCACTAATCCTGATCGAAACAACCAGCCTACTAATCCGCCCCCTAGCCCTCGGAGTCCGCCTTACAGCCAACCTTACAGCAGGACACTTACTCATCCAACTCATCTCTACAGCCTCCATTGCATTAATACCCACCCTTCCTGCAGTATCCATCCTAACAATAATCATCCTACTACTCCTAACCATCCTAGAAGTAGCAGTAGCCATAATCCAGACCTACGTCTTCGTGCTCCTTCTAAGCCTATACTTACAAGAAAACATCTAATGGCACACCAAGCACACTCATACCACATAGTTGACCCAAGCCCTTGACCAATCTTCGGGGCAGCCGCCGCCCTACTCACAACCTCAGGATTAATCATGTGATTCCACTACAACTCATCCATACTACTAACCCTAGGCCTCATCTCAATACTCCTAGTAATACTCCAATGATGACGAGACATTGTACGAGAAAGCACCTTCCAAGGCCATCACACTCCCACAGTCCAAAAAGGCCTACGATACGGCATAATCCTTTTCATCACATCCGAAGCATTCTTCTTCTTAGGGTTCTTCTGAGCGTTCTTCCACTCGAGCCTGGCCCCAACCCCAGAACTAGGAGGCCAATGACCCCCAACAGGAATTAAACCACTCAACCCGATAGAAGTCCCCCTACTAAACACAGCCATCCTACTAGCCTCAGGCGTTACCGTAACGTGAGCCCATCACAGCATCACAGAAGGAAACCGAAAACACGCCATCCACGCCCTAACCCTAACGATCCTCCTGGGATTCTACTTCACAGCCCTACAAGCAATAGAATACCACGAAGCCCCATTCTCAATCGCCGATAGCGTCTACGGATCTACCTTCTTCGTTGCCACTGGATTCCACGGACTCCACGTAATCATCGGATCCTCCTTCCTGACCGTCTGCCTCTTCCGACTGATCAAGTTCCACTTTACATCAGACCACCACTTCGGATTCGAGGCAGCAGCCTGATACTGACACTTCGTAGACGTCATCTGACTATTCCTCTACATAACCATCTACTGATGAGGATCTTGCTCTTCTAGTATATTAATTACAATTGACTTCCAATCTCTAGAATCTGGTATAAACCCAGAGGAGAGCAATGAACGCACTCATGTTCATATTCGCCCTATCATCAATCCTAAGCGCCGCCCTAACCGCATTAAACTTCTGACTCGCCCAAATAAACCCCGACTCAGAGAAACTCTCACCGTACGAATGTGGATTCGACCCACTTGGATCTGCTCGATTACCATTCTCAGTCCGATTCTTCCTCAGTAGCCATCCTGTTCGTCCTATTCGACCTAGAAATCGCCCTCCTACTCCCCCTGCCATGAACCGTCCAACTCCAATCCCCCCTAATGACCCTCACCTGAACTGTAGTGATCCTCCTTCTCCTAACACTCGGACTGGCCTACGAGTGAATTCAAGGGGGCCTAGAATGAGCAGAATAACAGAAAGTTAGTCTAACCAAAAAGATAGCTGGTTTCGACCCAGCAGATTACAGCCAACCCTGTAACTTTGTTATGTCGCCCCTACATTTAAGCTTCTACTCAGCCTTCATTTTCAGCGGACTAGGACTAGCCTTCCACCGAACCCACCTAGTATCCGCCCTACTATGCCTTGAAAGCATAATATTATCGATATTCGTAGGCCTATCAATATGATCCATCGAAAACCAAGTCTCCTCATTCACCATGGTACCAATTCTCATGCTAACCTTCTCAGCGTGTGAGGCGGGCACAGGCCTGGCCATCCTAGTAGCCTCCACCCGCACACATGGCTCCGACCATCTACACAACCTAAACCTCCTGCAATGCTAAAAATCATCCTACCCACAATCATACTTCTTCCAACAGCCCTGCTGTCTCCACCAAAATTTCTATGGACTAACACCACCTTATACAGCCTCCTAATCGCTGCCCTAAGCCTACAGTGATTAATCCCAACCTACTACCCCTACAAATTTTTATCCAACTGAACAGGAATTGACCAAATCTCATCCCCCCTCCTAGTACTATCCTGCTGACTACTCCCACTCATAATCATAGCAAGCCAAAACCACCTGCAACAAGAACCCCTACAACGCAAACGAATCTTTATCTCAACCTTAGTCGCAGTCCAGCCATTCATCCTACTAGCCTTTTCCACCACAGAACTAGCACTATTTTACATCTCATTTGAAGCAACCCTCATTCCCACCCTAATCTTAATCACCCGATGGGGGAACCAACCAGAACGCCTAAGCGCTGGCATCTACCTGCTATTCTACACGCCAGTAAGCTCTCTACCCCTGCTAATCACAATCATACACCTATACGTGAAAATTGGCACCCTGCACCTGCCAACCCTACAACTAACCCACCCAACCCTATCCACCTCATGGACAGGAATACTATCAGGTCTAGCACTGCTCATAGCATTCATAGTAAAAGCCCCACTATACGGCCTACACCTCTGACTGCCAAAAGCCCACGTAGAAGCACCCATCGCAGGCTCAATACTCCTCGCCGCCCTACTACTAAAGCTAGGAGGATACGGAATTATACGAGTCACTCTATTTATGGGCCCACTGTCCAACCTCCTGCACTACCCCTTCCTAACCCTGGCCCTATGAGGCGCCCTAATGACTAGCTCAATCTGCCTACGACAGACAGACCTAAAATCACTAATCGCTTATTCATCCGTTAGCCACATAGGCCTAGTTATCGCCGCAGGAATAATCCAAACCCACTGATCATTCTCAGGGGCAATGATCCTAATAATTTCCCATGGACTAACTTCCTCCATACTATTCTGCCTAGCCAACACAAACTATGAACGTACGCACAGCCGAATTCTACTACTCACACGAGGCCTACAACCTCTCCTACCACTCATAGCTACCTGATGATTGCTGGCCAATCTAACAAACATAGCCTTACCCCCAACAACAAACCTCATAGCAGAGCTAACCATTATAATCACCTTATTCAACTGATCTGCCTTCACGATCATCCTAACAGGAATCGCAACCCTACTAACCGCCTCCTACACCTTATTCATACTACTAATGACCCAACGAGGCTCATTCCCCTCCCACATCACATCTATGCAAAACTCAACCACGCGAGAACACCTGCTCATAACACTCCACATTATCCCAATATTCCTCCTAATCCTCAAACCCGAACTGATCTCCGGAATCCCCTCATGCAAGTATAGTTTAAACCAAACATTAGACTGTGATTCTAAGAATAGAAGTTCAAACCTTCTTACCTGCCGAGGGGAGGGTTTAACCAACAAGAGCTGCTAACTCTTACATCTGAGCCTAAAACCTCAGCCCCCTTACTTTTAAAGGATAACAGCAATCCACTGGTCTTAGGAACCACCCATCTTGGTGCAAATCCAAGTAAAAGTAGTGAACCCCACACTACTAATCAACTCCCTCACACTACTCACGCTGACAATCCTCCTAACCCCAATCATCCTGCCATTTCTATCTAAAAACTTTAAAAACACCCCACAAGCCACCACCCGCGCTGTTAAAACCGCATTCCTAATTAGCCTAGCCCCTACAACCGCATTCATCTACTCGGGAGTAGAATCTGTCACCTGCCACTGGGAGTGAAAATTCATTATAAACTTTAAAATCCCCCTGAGCCTAAAAATAGACCAATACTCAATAACATTTCTTCCAATTGCCCTATTTGTAACATGATCAATCCTACAATTCGCCATATGATACATGGCCTCAGAGCCATACGTAACAAAATTTTTCACCTACCTACTGACATTCCTAGTCGCCATACTCCTCCTAACAACCGCAAACAACATATTCCTCCTATTCGTAGGCTGGGAAGGAGTACGAATCATGTCCTTCCTTCTCATCGGCTGATGACAAGGCCGAGCAGATGCCAACACCGCCGCCCTACGAGCCGTAATCTACAACCGAATCGGAGACGTCGGACTGATCCTGAGCATAGCATGACTAGCTTCAACATTCAACACCTGAGAGATCCAACAAGCCGTACACCCCCACCAAACCCCAATCCTCCCCCTCATAGGATTAATCCTCGCAGCCGCAGGAAAATCCGCCCAATTTGGACTCCACCCATGACTGCCCGCAGCAATAGAAGGCCCCACCCCAGTATCAGCCCTACTGCACTCCAGTACCATAGTAGTAGCCGGAATCTTCCTGCTCATCCGCATGCACCCCCTGCTAGCCACCAACCAGACAGCCCTAACTGCCTGCCTATGCCTAGGTGCTCTATCAACCCTATTCGCTGCCACATGCGCCCTAACCCAAAATGACATCAAAAAAATCATTGCTTTCTCAACATCCAGCCAACTAGGACTAATAATAGTCACTATCGGACTAAACCTCCCACAACTAGCCTTCCTACACATCTCAACCCATGCCTTCTTTAAAGCCATACTATTCCTATGCTCAGGGTCTATCATCCACAACCTAAACGGAGAACAAGATATCCGAAAGATAGGAGGCCTACAGAAAATACTCCCAGTCACTACTTCCTGCCTAACCATCGGAAACCTGGCGCTGATAGGAACCCCATTCCTAGCCGGATTCTACTCAAAAGACCTCATCATCGAAAGCTTAAACACATCATACCTAAATACTTGAGCCCTACTCCTAACCCTTATAGCCACAGCATTCACCGCAACCTACAGCATCCGCATAACCATCCTAGTCCAAGCTGGACAAACCCGAATCCCCCCAATAGTATCAATAAACGAAAACAACCCACTAATCACCGCCCCCCTAACCCGACTCGCCCTAGGCAGCATTACAGCAGGAATAATCATTACCTCTTTCATCACACCAACCAAAACCCCCCCAATAACCATACCCCTTATCACCAAAACTGCTGCCATCCTCATAACAATCCTAGGAATCATCCTAGCCCTAGAACTATCGAACATAACACACACCCTCACTCACCCCAAACCAAACCCCCTCATAAACTTCTCCTCTGCATTAGGGTACTTCAACCCCCTAGTACACCGATTCTTCTCCAAAAACCTACTAGAAAAGGGACAAAACATTGCCCTACACTTGATCGACCTCTCCTGACTCAAAAAAATAGGGCCAGAGGGCCTTGCTGAACTACAAGTAGCCGCAAGCAAAGCCGCAACCTCAATACACACAGGGCTAATTAAGGCCTACCTAGGATCCTTCGCCCTCTCCATCCTGGTAATAATCCTAATAACACACAGACTCACTAATGGCCCCTAACATCCGCAAATCCCATCCCCTACTAAAAATAATCAACAACTCCCTAATCGACCTACCCGCCCCCTCCAACATCTCTGCCTGATGAAACTTCGGCTCCCTTCTAGCCATCTGCTTAGCCACACAAATCCTAACAGGCCTGCTACTAGCCATACACTACACCGCAGACACTTCACTCGCCTTCTCCTCAGTAGCTCACACATGCCGAGACGTCCAGTACGGATGGCTCATCCGCAACCTCCACGCCAACGGTGCTTCGCTCTTCTTTATCTGCATCTACTTACACATCGGACGAGGCCTCTACTACGGCTCCTACCTATACAAAGAAACCTGAAACACAGGAGTAATCCTCCTACTCACCCTAATAGCAACTGCCTTCGTAGGGTATGTCCTACCATGAGGACAAATGTCATTCTGAGGGGCCACCGTAATCACCAACCTATTCTCAGCCATCCCGTACATTGGGCAAACTCTAGTAGAATGAGCCTGAGGAGGATTCTCAGTAGACAATCCAACCTTAACCCGATTCTTCGCCATCCACTTCCTACTGCCCTTCCTAATTGCAGGAATCACCCTAGTCCACCTAACCTTCCTACACGAATCAGGCTCAAATAACCCACTAGGAATCGTATCAGACTGCGACAAAATCCCATTCCACCCATACTTCTCCATTAAAGACAGCTTAGGGCTTACCCTAATAATCACCCCTCTAATAGCACTAGCCCTATTTTCACCGAACCTCCTGGTTCTTGGAATCCTAGTTGGGAGTGGTTGGCCACATGAGATGTACAGGATTTTTACCTGTGATTTAGTCTTGACAAGGCTATGTAATTGGTTTACTAACGTCTCATAAGAAAGAAGCATGAGCGGTTAATGCAGTTGGCTTGAAACCCATCCCCAGTGGTGCAAGTGCACTCTCTGAACTCACTGAAGTGCATCCCCAGTGGTGCCAGTGCACTCTCTGCACTCACTGCAGTGCATCCCCAGTGGTGCCAGTGCACTCTCTGGACTCACTGCACTGCAGCCCCAGTGGTGCCAGTGCACTCTCTGGACTCACTGCACTGAATCCCCAGTGGTGCCAGTGCACTCTCTGGACTCACTGCACAGCATCCCCAGTGGTGCCAGTGCACTCTCTGGACTCACTGCACTGCATCCCCAGTGGTGCCAGTGCGCTCTCTGGAGTCACAGCACTGCATCCCCAGTGGTGCCAGTGCACACTCTGGACTCACTGCACTGCATCCCCAGTGGTGCCAGTGCACTCTCTGGACTCACTGAAGTGCATCCCCATTGGTGCCATTGCACTCTCTGCACTCACTGCACTGCATCCCCAGTGGTGCCAGTGCACTCTCTGGACTCACTGCACTGCATCCCCAGTGGTGCCAGTGCGCTCTCCGGAGTCACAGCACTGCATCCCCAGTGGTGCCAGTGCACTCACTGGACACACTGTACTGCATCACAGGTGGTGCCAGTGCACTCTCTGGACTCACTGCACAGCATCCCCAGTGGTGTCAGTACACTCTCTGGACTCACTGAAGTGCATCCCCAGTGGTGCCAGTGCACTCTCTGGACTCACTGCACTGCATCCCCAGTGGTGCCAGTGCACTCTCTGGACTCACTGCACTGCATCCCCAGTGGTGCCAGTGCAATCTCTGGACTCACTGTAGTGCATCCCCAGTGGTGCCAGTGCACTCTCTGGACTCACTGCAGTGCATCCCCAGTGGTGTCAGTGCACTCTCTGGACTCACTGCAGTGCATCCCCAGTGGTGCCAGTGCACTCTCTGGACTCACTGCACTGCATCCCTGGTGGTGCCAGTGCACTCTCTGCACTCACTGCACTGCATTCCCAGTGGTGCCAGTGAAGTCTCTGGACTCACTGCACTGCATCCCCAGTGGTGCCAGTGCACTCTCTGGACTCACTGCACTGCATCCCCACTGCTGCCAGTGCACTCTCTGGACTCACTGCACTGCATCCCCAGTGGTGCCAGTGCACTCTCTGGACTCACTGCACTGCATCCCCAGTGGTGCCAGTGCACTCTCTCGAGTCACTGCACTACATCCCCAGTGGTGCCAGTGCACTCACTGGACTCACTGTACTGCATCATCGGTGGTGCCAGTGCACTCTCTGGACTCACTTCACTGCATCCCCAGTGGTGCCAGTGCACTCTCTGGACTCACTGCACTGCAGGCCCAGTGGTACCAGTGCACTCTCTGGACTCACTGTACTGCATCACCAGTGGTGCCAGTGCACTCTCTGGACTCACTGCACTGCATCCCCAGTGGTTCCAGTGCATTCACTGGACTCACTGTACTGCATCCCCAGTGGTGCCAGTGTACTCACAGGATTCACTGCACTGCATCCACAGTGGTGCCAGTGCACTCTCTGGACTCACTGCAGTGCATCCCCAGTGGTGCCAGTGCACTCTCTGGACTCACTGAAGTGCATTCTCAGTGGTGCCAGTGCACTCTCTGGGCTCACTGAAGTGCATCCCCAGTGGTGCCAGTACACTCACTGGACTCACTGCACTGCATCCACAGTGGTGCCAGTGCACTCTCTGGACTCACTGCACTGCATCCCCAGTGGTGCCAGTGCACTCTCTGGACTCACTGTAGTGCATCCCCAGTGGTGCCAGTGCACTCTCTGGACTCACTGCAGTGCATCCCCACTGCTGCCAGTGCACTCTCTGCACTCACTTCACTGCATCCCCAGTGGTGCCAGTGCACTCTCTGGACTCACTGCACTGCATCCCCAGTGGTGCCAGTGAAGTCTTTGGACTCACTGCACTGCATCCCCAGTGGTGCCAGTGCACTCTGTGGAGTCACTGAAGTGCATCCCCAGTGGTGCCAGTGCACTCTCTGGACTCACTGCACTGCATGTCCAGTGGTGCCAGTGCACTCTCTGGACTCACTGTACTGCATCCCCACTGGTGCCAGTGCACTATGTGGACTCACTGTACAGCATCCCCAGTGGTGACAGTGCACTCTCTGGACTAACTGCAGTGCATCCCCAGTGGTGCCAGTGCACTCTCTGGACTCACTGCAGTGCATCCCCAGTGGTGCCAGTGCACTCTCTGGTCTCACTGCACTGCATCCCCAGTGGTGCCAGTGCAGTCTCTGGACTCACTGCAGTGCATCCCCAGTGGTGTCAGTGCACTCTCTGGACTCACTGTACTGCACCCCCAGTGGTGCCAGTGCACTCACTGGACTGACTGCACTGCATCCCCTGTGGTGCCAGTGCGCTCTCTGGAGTCACAGCACTGCATCCCCAGTGGTGCCAGTGCACTCACTGGACTCACTGCACTGCATCACAGGTGGTGCCAGTGCACTCTCTGGACTCACTGCAGTGAATCCCCGGTGGTGCCAGTGTACTCTCTGCAGTCACTGCACTGCATCCCCGGTGGTGCCAGTGCACTCACTGGACTCACTGGACTGCATCCCCAGTGGTGCCAGTGAACTCTCTGGACTCACTGCACTGCATCACCAGTGGTGCCAGTGCACTCTCTGGACTCAGTGCACTGCATCCCCAGTGGTGCCAGTGCAATCTCTGGACTCACTGTAGTGCATCCCCAGTGGTGCCAGTGCACTCTGTGGACTCACTGCAGTGCATCCCCAGTGGTGCCAGTGCACTCTCTGGACTCACTGTACTGCATCACCAGTGGTGCCAGTGCACTCTCTGGACTCACTGCAGTGCATCCCCAGTGGTGCCAGTGCAGTCTCTGGACTCACTGCACTGCAGCCCCGGTGGTGCCAGTGCAATCTCTGGACTCACTGCACTGCATCCCCAGTGGTGCCAGTGCACTCTGTGGACTCACTGCACTGCATCCCCAGTTTTGCCAGTGAAGTCTTTGGACTCACTGCACTACATCCCCAGTGGTGCCAGTGCACTCTCTGGAGTCACTGAAGTGCATCCCCAGTGGTGTCAGTGCACTCTCTGGACTCACTGCACTGCATGCCCAGTGGTGCCACTGCACTCTCTGGACTCACTGTACTGCATCCCCACTGGTACCAGTGCACTCTGTGGACTCACTGTACTGCATCCCCAGTGGTGACAGTGCACTCTCTGGACTCACTGCAGTGCATCCCCAGTGGTGCCAGTGCACTCTCTGGACTCACTGCAGTGCATCCCCAGTGGTGCCAGTGCACTCTCTGGACTCACTGCACTGCATCCCCAGTGGTGCCAGTGCACTCTCTGGACTCACTGCAGTGCATCCACAGTGGTGCCAGTGCACTCACTGGACTCACTGCAGTGCATTCCCTCTGGTGCCAGTGCACTCTCTGGACTCACTGCACTGCATCCTCAGTGGTGCTAGTGTACTCTCTGGACTCACTGCACTGCATCCCCAGTGGTGCCAGTGCATACTCTGGACTCACTGAGGTGCATCCCCAGTGGTGCCAGTGCAATCTCTGGACTCACTGCAGTGCATCCCCAGTGGTGCCAGTGCACACTCTGGACTCACTGCACTGCATCCCCAGTGGTGCCAGTGCACTCTCTGGACTCACTGCACTGCATCCCCAGTGTTCACAGTGCACTCTCTGCACTCACTACACTGCATCCCCAGTGGTGCCAGTGCATTCTCTGGACTCACTGAGGTGCATCCCCAGTGGTGCCAGTGCAATCTCTGGACTCACTGCAGTGCATCCCCAGTGGTGCCAGTGCACTCTGTGGACTCACTGCACTGCATCCCCAGTGGTGTCAGTGCACTCTCTGGACTCACTGCACTGCATCCCCAGTGGTGCCAGTGCACTCTCTGGACTCACTGCACTGCATCCCCAGTGGAGCCCGTGCACTCTCTGGACTCACTGAAGTGCATCCCCAGTGGTGCCAGTGCACTCTCTGGACTCACTGCAGTGCATCCCCGTTGGTGCCAGTGCACTCTCTGGACTCACTGCAGTGCATCCCCAGTGGTGCCAGTGCACTCTCTGGACTCACTGTACTGCATCCCCAGTGTTGCCAGTGCACTCTCTGGAGTAACTGCAGTGCATCCCCAGTGGTGCCAAAGCACTCTCTGGACTCCCGGCACCGCATCCCCAGTGGTGCAAGTGCACTCTCTGGACTCACTGAAGTGCATCCCCAGTGGTGCCAGTGTACTCACTGGACTCACTGCACTGCATTCCCCAGTGGTGCTAGTGCACTCTCTGGACTCACTGCAGTGCATCCCCAGTGGTGCCAGTGCACTCTCTTGACTCACTGCACTGCATCCCCAGTGGTGCCAGTGTACTCACTGGACTCACTGCACTGCATCCCCAGTGCTGCCAGTGCACTCTCTGGACTCACTGCACTGCATCCCCAGTGGTGCCACTGCACTCTCTGGACTCACTGCACTGCATGTCCAGTGGTGCCAGTGCACTCTCTGGACTCACTGCACTGCATCCCCAGTGGTGCCAGTGCAATCTCTGGACTCACTGCAGTGCATTCCCTCTGGTGCCAGTGCACTCTCTGGACTCACTGCACTGCATCCCCAGTGCTGCCAGTGCACTCTCTGGACTCACTGCACTGCATCCCCAGTGGTGCCAGTGCACTCTCTGGACTCACTGCAGTGCATCCCCAGTGGTGCCAGTGCACTCTCTGGACTCACTGCAGTGCATCCCCACTGCTGCCAGTGCACTCTCTCGACTCACAGCAGTGCATCCCCAGTGGTGCCAGTGCACTCTCTGGACTCACTGCACTGCATCCCCAGTGGTGCCAATGCACTCTCTGGACTCACTGCACTGCATCCCCAGTGGTGCCAGTGCACTCTCTGGACTCACTGCACTGCATCCCAAGTGGTGCCAGTGCACTCTCTGGACTCACTGCACTGCATCCCCAGTGGTGCCAGTGCACTCTCTCGAGTCACTGCACTACATCCCCAGTGGTGCCAGTGCGCTCACTGGACTCACTGTACTGCATCATCAGTGGTGCCAGTGCACTCTCTGGAGTCACTGCACTACATCCCCAGTGGTGCCAGTGCACTCTCTCGAGTCACTGCACTACATCCCCAGTGGTGCCAGTGCACTCACTGGACTCACTGTACTGCATTCCCAGTGCTGCTAGTGCACTCTCTGGACTCACTGCAGTGCACCCCAGAGGTGCCAGTGTACTCTTTGGACTCACTGAAGTGCATTCTCAGTGGTGCCAGTGCACTCTCTGGACTCACTGCACTGCATTCTCAGTGGTGCCAGTGCACTCTCTGGACTCACTGCAGTGCATCCCCAGTGGAGCCAGTACACTCACTGGACTCACTGCACTGCATCCCCAGTGGTGCCAGTGCACTCTCTGGACTTACTGCACTGCATCCCCAGTGGTGCCAGTGCACTCTCTGGACTCACTGCACTGCATCCCCAGTGCTGCCTGTGCACTCTCTGGACTCACTGCACTGCATCCCCAGTGGTGTCACTGCACTCTCTGGACTCACTGCACTGCATCCCCAGTGCTGCCAGTGCACTCTCTGCACTCACTGCACTGAATACCCAGTGGTGCCAGTGCACTCTCTGGAATCACTGCAGTGCATTCCCTCTGGTGCCAGTGCACTCTCTGGACTCACTGCAGTGCATCCCCAGTGGTGCCAGTGCACTCTCTGGACTCACTGCACTGCATCCCCAGTGGTGCCAGTGCACTCTCTGGACTCACTGCAGTGCATCACCTGTGGTGCCAGTGCACTCTCTTGACTCACTGAAGTGCATCCCCAGCGGTGCCAGTGCACTCTGTGGACTCACTGCACTGCATTCCCAGTCGTGCCAGTGCACACTCTGGACTCACTGCACTGCATCCCCAGTGGTGCCAGTGCACTCTCTGGACTCACTGCACTGCAACCCCAGTGTTGCCAGTGCACTCTCTGGACTCACTGCACTGCATCCCCAGTGGTGCCAGTGCACTCTCTGGACTCACTGCACTGCATCCCCAGTGGTGCCACTGCACTCTCTGGACTCACTGCACTGCATCCCCAGTGGTGCCAGAGCACTCTCTGGACTCACTGCACTGCATCCCCAGTGTTGCCAGTGCACTCTCTGGACTCACTGCACTGCATCACCAGTGGTGCTAGTGCACTCTGTGGACTCACTGCACTGCATCCCCAGTGGTGCCAGAGCACTCTCTGGACTCATTGCACTGCATCCCCAGTGGTGCCAGTGCACTCTCTGGACTCACTGAAGTGCATTCTCAGTGGTGCAAGTGTACTCTCTGGACTCACTGCACTGCATCCCCAGGGGTGCCAGTGCGCTCTCTGGACTCACTGAAGTGCATCCCCAGTGGTGCCAGTACACTCTCTGGACTCACTGAAGGGCATTCTCAGTGGTGCCAGTGCACTCTCTGGACTCACTGCAGTGCATCCCCAGTGGTGCCAGTGCACTCTCTGGACTCACCGCACCGCATCCCCAGTGGTGCCAGTGCACTCTCTGGAGTAACTGCAGTGCATCACCAGTGGTGCCACTGCACTCTCTGGACTCACTGCACTGCATCCCCAGTGGTGCCAGAGCACTCTCTGGACTCACTGCACTGCATCCCCAGTGGTGCCAGTGCACTCTCTGGACTCACTGCACTGCATCCCCAGTGGTGCCAGAGCACTCTCTGGACTCACTGCACTGCATCCCCAGTGGAGCCAGTGCACTCTCTGGACTCACCGGGGTGCATCCCCAGTGGTGCCAGTGCACTCTCTGGACTCACTGCACTGCATCCCCAGTGGTGCCAGTGCACTCTCTGGACTCACTGCACTGCATCCCCAGTGGTGCCAGTGCACTCTGTGGACTCACTGCACTGCATCCCCAGTGGAGCGCGTGCACTCTCTGGACTCACTGCAGTGCATCCCCAGTGGTGCCAGTGCACTCTTTGGACTCACTGAAGTGCATTCTCAGTGGTGCCAGTGCACTCTCTGGACTCACTGCACTGCATCCCCAGTGGTGCCAGTGCGCTCTCTGGACTCACTGAAGTGCATTCTCAGT
The DNA here is from genome assembly GCF_964211835.1 of Anser anser. NCBI lineage: Eukaryota > Metazoa > Chordata > Aves > Anseriformes > Anatidae > Anser > Anser anser. The sequence continues at coordinate 19,232,438 of NC_139736.1, forward strand.
GGTGCCAGTGCACTCTCTGGACTCACTGCAGTGCATCCCCAGTGGTGCCAGTACACTCTCTGGACTCACTGCACTGCATCCCCAGTGGTGCTAGTGCACTCTGTGGACTCACTGCAGTGCATCCCCAGTGGTGCCAGTGCACTCTCTGGACTCACTGAAGGGCATTCTCAGTGGTGCCAGTGCACTCTCTGGACTCACTGCAGTGCATCCCCAGTGGTGCCAGTGCACTCTCTGGACTCACCGCACCGCATCCCCAGTGGTGCCAGTGCACTCTCTGGAGTAACTGCACTGCATCCCCAGTGGTGCCAGTGCACTCTCTGGACTCACTGCACTGCATCCCCAGTGGTGCCAGTGCACTCTCTGGACTCACTGCACTGCATCCCCAGTGGTGCCAGAGCACTCTCTGGACTCACTGCACTGCATCCCCAGTGGTGCCAGAGCACTCTCTGGACTCACTGCACTGCATCCCCAGTGGTGCCAGTGCACTCTCTGGACTCACTGCACTGCATCCCCAGTGGTGCCAGAGCACTCTCTGGACTCACTGCACTGCATCCCCAGTGGAGCCAGTGCACTCTCTGGACTCACCGGGGTGCATCCCCAGTGGTGCCAGTGCACTCTCTGGACTCACTGCATTGCATCCCCAGTGGTGCCAGTGCACTCTCTGGACTCACTGCACTGCATCCCCAGTGGTGCCAGTGCACTCTGTGGACTCACTGCAGTGCATCCCCAGTGGAGCGCGTGCACTCTCTGGACTCACTGCAGTGCATCCCCACTGGTGCCAGTGCACTCACTGGATTCACTGCACTACATTCCCAGTGGTGCTAGTGCACTCTCTGGACTCACTGCAGTGCATCCCCAGTGGTGCCAGTGCACTCTTTGGACTCACTGAAGTGCATTCTCAGTGGTGCCAGTGCACTCTCTGGACTCACTGCACTGCATCCCCAGTGGTGCCAGTGCGCTCTCTGGACTCACTGAAGTGCATTCTCAGTGGTGCCAGTGCACTCTCTGGACTCACTGCAGTGCATCCCCAGTGGTGCCAGTACACTCTCTGGACTCACTGCACTGCATCCCCAGTGGTGCTAGTGCACTCTGTGGACTCACTGCAGTGCATCCCCAGTGGTGCCAGTGCACTCTCTGGACTCACTGAAGGGCATTCTCAGTGGTGCCAGTGCACTCTCTGGACTCACTGCAGTGCATCCCCAGTGGTGCCAGTGCACTCTCTGGACTCACCGCACCGCATCCCCAGTGGTGCCAGTGCACTCTCTGGAATAACTACACTGCATCCCCAGTGGTGCCAGTGCACTCTCTGGACTCACTGCACTGCATCCCCAGTGTTGCCAGTGCACTCTCTGGACTCACTGCAGTGCATCCCCAGTGTTGCCAGTGCACTCTCTGGACTCACTGCACTGCATCCCCAGTGGTGCCAGAGCACTCTCTGGACTCACTGCACTGCATCCCCAGTGTTGCCAGTGCACTCTCTGGACTCACTGCAGTGCATCCCCAGTGTTGCCAGTGCACTCTCTGGACTCACTGCACTGCATCCCCAGTGGTGCTAGTGCACTCTGTGGACTCACTGCACTGCATCCCCAGTGGTGCCAGAGCACTCTCTGGACTCACTGCACTGCATCCCCAGTGGTGCCAGTGCACTCTCTGGACTCATTGCACTGCATCCCCAGTGGTGCCAGTGCACTCTCTGGACTCACTGCAGTGCATCCCCAGTGGAGCCCGTGCACTCTCTGGACTCACTGAAGTGCATCCCCAGTGGTGCCAGTGCACTCTCTGGACTCACTGCACTGCATCCCCAGTGGTGCCAGTGCACTCTCTGGACTCACTGCAGTGCATCCCCACTGGTGCCAGTGCACTCTCTGGACTCACTGAATTGCATTCTCAGTGGTGCCAGTGCACTCTCTGGACTCACTGCAGTGCATCCCCAGTGGTGCCAGTACACTCACTGGACTGACTGCACTGCATCCCCAGGGGTGCTAGTGCACTCTCTGGACTCACTGCACTGCATCGCCAGTGGTGCCAGAGCACTCTCTGGACTCCCGGCACCGCATCCCCAGTGGTGCCAGTGCACTCTCTGGGCTCACTGTACTGCATCCCCAGTGGTGCCAGTGCACTCTGTGGACTCACTGCTGTGCATCCCCAGTGGTGCCAGTGCACTCTCTGGACTCACTGCACTGCATCCCCACGTGGTGCCAGTGCACTGTCTGGACGCACTGCAGTGCATCCCAAGTGGTGCCAGAGCACTCTCTGGACTCACTGCAGTGCATCCCCAGTGGTGCCAGTACACTCACTGGACTCACTGCACTGCAACCCCAGTGGTGCAAGTGCACTCTCTGCACTCACTGAAGTGCATCCCCAGTGGTGCCAGTGAACTCTCTGGACTCACTGCAGTGCATTCTCAGTGGTGCCAGTGCACTCTCTGGACTCACTGCACTGCATCCCCAGTGGTGCCAGTGCACTCTGTTCACTCACTGAAGTGCATCCCCATTGGTGCCAGTGCACTCTCTGGACTCACTGCACTGCATCCCCAGTGGTGCCAGTGCACTCTCTGGACTCACTGCACTGCATCCCCAGTGGTGCAAGTGCACTCTCTGGACTCACTGCAGTGCATCCCAAGTGGTGCCAATGCACTCTCTGGACTCACTGCAGTGCATCCCCAGTGGTGCCAGTACACTCTCTGGACTCACTGCACTGCATCCCCATTGGTGCCAGTGCACTCTCTGGACTCACTGCACTGCATCCCCATTGGTGCCAGTGCACTCTCTGGACTCACTGCACTGCATCCCCAGTGGTGCCAGTGCACTCTCTGGACTCACTGCAGTGCATCACCAGTGGTGCCAGTGCACTCTCTGGACTCACTGCACTGCATCCCCAGTGGTGCCAGTGCACTCTCTGGACTCACTGTACTGCATCCCCAGTGGTGCCAGTGCACTCTGTGGACTCACTGCTGTGCATCCCCAGTGGTGCCAGTGCACTCTCTGGACTCACTGCACTGCATCCCCACGTGGTGCCAGTGCACTGTCTGGACGCACTGCAGTGCATCCCAAGTGGTGCCAGAGCACTCTCTGGACTCACTGCAGTGCATCCCCAGTGGTGCCAGTACACTCACTGGACTCACTGCACTGCATCCCCAGTGGTGCCAGTGCAGTCTCTGCACTCACTGAAGTGCATCCCCAGTGGTGCCAGTGCACTCTCTGGACTCACTGCAGTGCATCCCCAGTGGTGCCAGTGCACTCTCTGGACTCACTGCACTGCATCCCCAGTGGTGCCAGTGCACTCTGTTCACTCACTGAAGTGCATCCCCATTGGTGCCAGTGCACTCTCTGGACTCACTGCACTGCATCCCCAGTGGTGCCAGTGCACTCTCTGCACTCACTGCACTGCATCCCCAGTGGTGCAAGTGCACTCTCTGGACTCACTGCAGTGCATCCCAAGTGGTGCCAATGCACTCTCTGGACTCACTGCAGTGCATCCCCAGTGGTGCCAGTACACTCTCTGGACTCACTGCACTGCATCCCCATTGGTGCCAGTGCACTCTCTGGACTCACTGCACTGCATCCCCATTGGTGCCAGTGCACTCTCTGGACTCACTGCACTGCATCCCCAGTGGTGCCAGTGCACTCTCTGGACTCACTGCAGTGCATCACCAGTGGTGCCAGTGCACTCTCTGGACTCACTGCACTGCATCCCCAGTGGTGCCAGTGCACTCTCTGGACTTGCTGCACTGCATCCCCAGTGGTGCCAGTGCACTCTCTGGACTAACTGCACTGCATCCCCAGTGGTGCCAGTGCACTCTCTGGACTCACTGCACTGCATACCCAGTGGAGCCCGTGCACTCTCTGGACTCACTGCACTGCATCCCCAGTGGTGCCAGTGCACTCTCTGGACTCACTGCAGTGCATCCCCAGTGGTGCCAGTGCACTCTTTGGACTCACTGAAGTGCATTCTCAGTGGTGCAAGTGCACTCTCTGGACTCACTGCACTGCATCCCCAGTGCTGCCAGTGCTCTCTCTGGACTCACTGAAGTGCATCCCCAGTGGTGCCAGTACACTCTCTGGACTCACTGAAGGGCATTCTCAGTGGTGCCAGTGCACTCTCTGGACTCACTGCAGTGCATCCCCAGTGGTGCCAGTGCACTCTCTGGAGTAACTGCAGTGCATCACCAGTGGTGCCACTGCACTCTCTGGACTCACTGCACTGCATCCCCAGTGGTGCCAGAGCACTCTCTGGACTCACTGCAGTGCATCCCCAGTGGTGCCAGTACACTCTCTGGACTCACTGCACTGCATCCCCAGTGGTGCCAGAGCACTCTCTGGACTCACTGCACTGCATCCCCAGTGGAGCCAGTGCGATCTCTGGACTCACTGCACTGCATCCCCAGTGGTGCCAGTGCACTCTGTGGACTCACTGCAGTGCATCCCCAGTGGAGCCCGTGCACTCTGTGGACTCACTGCAGTGCATCCCCAGTGGTGCCAGTGCACTCTCTGGACTCACTGCACTGCATCCCCAGTGGTGCCAGTGCACTCTCTGGACCTCCGGCACCGCATCCCCAGTGGTGCCAGTGCACTCTCTGGACTCGCGGCACTGCATCCCTAGTGGTTCCAGTGCACTCTCTCGAGTCACTGCACTGCATCTCCATTGGTGCCAGAGCACTCTCTGGACTCACTGCAGTGCATCCCCAGTGGTGCCAGTGCACTCTCTGGACTCACTGCGCTGCATCCCCAGTGGTGCCAGTGCACTCTGTGGACTCACTGCAGTGCATCCCCAGTGGTGCCAGTGCACTCTCTGGACTCACTGCACTGCATCCCCAGTGGTGCAAGTGCACTCTCTGGACTCACTGCAGTGCATCCCAAGTGGTGCCAATGCACTCTCTGGACTCACTGCAGTGCATCCCCAGTGGTGCCAGTACAGTCACTGGACTCACTTCACTGCATCCCCAGTGGTACCAGTGCACTCTCTGGACTTGCTGCACTGCATCCCCAGTGGTGCCAGTGCACTCTCTGGACCCACTGATGTGCATCCCCAGTGGTGCCTGTGCACTCTCTGGAGTAACTGCAGTGCATCCGCAGCGGTGCCAAAGCACTCTCTGGACTCCCGGCACCGCATCCCCAGTGGTGCCAGTGCACTCTCTGGGCTCACTGCACTGCATCCCCAGTGGTGCCAGTGCTCTCTCTGGACTCACTGCACTGCATCCCCAGTGGTGCCAGTGCACTCTCTGGACTCACTGCACTGCATCCCCAGTGGTGCCAGTGCTATCCCTGGACTCACTGTAGTGCATCCCCAGTGGTGCCAGTGCACTCTCTGGACTCACTGCAGTGCATCCCCAGTGGTGCCAGTGCACTCTCTGGTCTCACTGCAGTGCATCCCCAGTGGTGCCAGTGCACTCACTGGACTCACTGCACTGCATCCCCAGTGGTGCCAGTGCACTCTCTGGACTCACTGCAGGGCATCCCCAGTGGTGCCAGAGCACTCTATGGACTCACTGCACTGCATCCCCAGTGGTGCCAGTGCTATCCCTGGACTCACTGTAGTGCATCCCCAGTGGTGCCAGTGCACTCTCTGGACTCACTGCAGGGGATCCCCAGTGGTGCCAGTGCACTCTCTGGACTCACTGCACTGAAGCCCCAGTGGTGCCAGTGCACTCTCTGGACTCACTGCACGGCATCCCCAGTGCTACCAGTGCACTCTCTGGACTCACTGCACTGCATCCCCGGTGGAGCCAGTGTACTATCAGGACTCACTGCAGTGCATCCCCAGTGGTGCCAGTGCACTCTCTGGACTCACTGCACTGCATCCCCCGTGGTGCAAGTGCACTCTCTGGACTCACTGGAGTGCATCACCTGTGGTGCCAGTGCACTCTCTGGACTCACTGCAGTGCATCCCCAGTGGTGCCAGTGCACTCTCTAGAGTCACTGCACTGCATGTCCAGTGGTGCCAGTGCACTCTCTGGACTCACTGCAGTGCATCCCCCGTGGTGCAAGTTCACTCTCTGGACTCACTGGAGTGCATCACCTGTGGTGCCAGTGCACTCTCTGGACTCACTGCACTGCATCCCCAGTGGTGCCAGTGCACTCTCTATAGTCACTGCGCTGCATCCCCAGTTGTGCCAGTGCACTCTCTGGACTCACTGCAGTGCATCCCCAGTGGTGCCCATGCACTCTCTGGAGTGACTGCAGTGCATCCCCAGTGGTGCCAGTGCACTCTCTGGACTCGCGTCACTGCATCCCCAGTGGTGCCAGTGCACTCTCTGGACTCACTGAAGTGCATCCCCAGTGGTGCCAGTGCACTCTCTGGACTCACTGCAGTGCATTCCCGGTGGTTCCAGTGCACTCTCTGGACTCACTGCAGTGCATCCCCAGTGGTGCTAGTGCACTCTGGACTCACTGCAGTGCATCCCCAGTGGTGCCAGTGCACTCTCTGGACTCACTGCACTGCATCCCCAGTGGTGCCAGTGCACTCTCTGGACTCACTGTACTGCATCCCCAGTGGTGCCAGTGCACTCTCTGGACTCACCGCAGTGCTCCCTGAGTGGTGCCAGTGCACTCTCTGGACTCACTGCACCGCATCCCCAGTGGTGCCAGTGCACTCTCTAGAGTCACTGCGCTGCATCCCCAGTGGTGCCAGTGCACTCTCTGGACTCACTGTACTGCATCCCCAGTGGTGCCAAAGCACTCTCTGGACTCCCGCCACCGCATCCCCAATGGGTCCAGTGCACTCTCTGGACTCACTGCACTGCATCCCCAGTGGTGCCAGTGCACTCTCTGGACTCACTGCACCGCATCCCCAGTGGTGCCAGTGCACTCTCTGCAGTGACTGCAGTGCATCCCCAGTGGTGCCAGTGCACTCTCTGGACTCACTGCACTGCATCCCCAGTGCTGCCAGTGCACTCTCTGGACTCACTGCAGGGCATCCCCGTTGGAGCCAGTGTACTCTCAGGACTCACTGCAGTGCATCCCCAGTGGTGCCAGTGCACTCTCTGGACTCACTGCACTGCATCCCCAGTGGTGCCAGTGCACTCTCTGGACTCACTGAACTGCACCCCAATGCTGCCAGTGCACTCTCTGGCCTCACTGCACTGCATCCCCCGTGGTGCAAGTGCACTCTCTGGACTCACTGGAGTGCATCACCTGTTGTGCCAGTGCACTCTCTGGACTCACTGCACTGCATCACCAGTGGTGCCAGTGCACTCTCTGGACTCACTGCACTGCATCACCTGTGGTGCCAGTGCACTCTCTGGACTCACTGCAGTGCATCCCCAGTGGTGCCAGTGCACTCTCTAGAGTCACTGCCCTGCATCACCAGTTGTGCCAGTGCACTCTCTGGACTCACTGCACTGCATCCCCAGTGGTGCCAGTGCACTCTCTCGAGTGACTGCAGTGCATCCCCAGTGGTGCCAGTGTACTCTCTGGACTCGCGTCACTGGATCCCCAGTGGTGCCAGGGCACTCTCTGGACTCGCGTCACTGCATCCCCAGTGGTGCCAGTGCACTCTCTGGACTCACTGAAGTGCATCCCCAGTGGAGCCAGTGCACTCTCTGGACTCACTGCAGTGCATTCCCGGTGGTGCCAGTGCACTCTCTGGACTCACTGCAGTGCATCCCCAGTGGTGCCAGAGCACTCTCTGGACTCACTGCACTGCATGCCCAGTGGTGCCAGTGCTATCCCTGGACTCACTGTATTGCATCCCCAGTGGTGCCACTGCACTCTCTGGACTCACTGCAGTGCATCCCCAGTGGTGCCAGTGCACTCTCTGGACTCACTGTACTGCATCCCCAGTGGTGCCAGTGCACTCTCTGGACTCACCGCACTGCACACTGAGTGGTGCCAGTGCACTCTCTGGACTCACTGCACCGCATCCCCAGTGGTGCCAGTGCACTCTCTAGAGTCACTGCGCTGCATCCCCAGTGGTGCCAGTGCACTCTCTGGACTCACTGTACTGCATCCCCAGTGGTGCCAAAGCACTCTCTGGACTCCCGCCACCGCATCTCCAGTGGTGCCAGTGCACTCTCTGGACTCACTGCACCGCATCCCCAGTGGTGCCAGTGCACTCTCTGGAGTGACTGCAGTGCATCCCCAGTGGTGCCAGTGCACTCTCTGGACTCGCGTCAATGCATCCCCAGTGGTGCTAATGCACTCTCTGGACTCACTGCACTGCATCCCGAGTGGTGCCAGTGCACTCTCTGGACTCACTGCAGTGCATCCCCAGTGGTGCCAGTGCACTCTCTGGACTCACTGCAGTGCATCCCTAGTGGTGCCAGTGCACTCTCTGGACTCACTGCACTGCATCCCCAGTGCTACCAGTGCTCTCTCTGGACTCACTGCACTGCATCCACAGTGGTGCCAGTGCACTCTCTGGACTCACTGCAGTGCATCACCAGTGGTGCCAGTGCACTCTCTGGACACACTGAAGTGCATTCTCAGTGGTGCCAGTGCACTCTCTGGACTCACTGCGCTGCATCCCCAGTGGTGCCAGTACACTCACTGGTCTCACTGCACTGCATCCCCAGTGGTGCCAGTGCAGTCTCTGCACTCACTGAAGTGCATCTCCAGTGGTGCCAGTGAACTCTCTGGACTCACTGCACTGCATCCCCAGTGGTGCCAGTGCACTCTCTGGACTCACTGAAGGGCATCCCCAGTGGTGCCAGGGCACTCTCTGCAGACACTGCAGTGCATCCCCAAAGGTGACAGTGCACTCTCTGGACTCACTGCACTGCATCCCCAGTGGTGCCAGTGCACTCTCTGGACTCACTGCACTACTCCAGCCGCGGCAGTCGCTCCAGCCGCGGTAGCCCTCCAGCCTCGGCAGCCGCGGCAGCCGCGGCAGCCGCTCCAGCCGCGGCAGCCGCTCCGTCCGCGGCATACGCGGCAGACTCTCCAACCGCGGCAGCCGCTCCAGCCGCGGAAGCCGCGGCAGCAGCTCCAAACGCGGCAGGCGCTCCAACCGCGGCAACCGCTCCAGCCGTGGCAGCCTCTCCACTCGGTAGCGGCTGAAGCGGCTGCCGCGGCTAGAGCGGCTGGAGCGGCTGCCGCGGCTGGAGCTCCTGCCGCGTTTGGAGCGGTTACCGCGGGTGGAGCGTCTGGAGCGGCTGCCGCGGCTGGAGCGTCTGCCGCGGCTGGAGGGGCTACCGCGGCTGGAGCGGTTGACGCGGCTGGAGCGGAAACCGAGGCTGGAGCGCCACTCTCTGGACTCACTGCACTGCATCACCAGTGGTGCCAGTGCACTCTCTGGACTCACTGCACTGCGTCACCAGTGGTGCCAGTGCACTCTCTGGACACACTGAAGTGCATTTTCAGTGGTGCCAGTGCACTCTCTGGACTCACTGCACTGCATCCCCAGTGGTGCCAGTGCACTCTCTGGACTCACTGCACTGCATCCCCAGTGGTGCCAGTGCACTCTCTGGACTCACTGCACTGAAGCCCCAGTGGTGCCAGTGCACTCTCTGGACTCACTGCACTGCATCCCCAGTGGTGCCAGTGCACTCTGTGGACTCACTGCAGTGCATCCCCCGTGGTGCAAGTGCACTCTCTGGACTCACTGGAGTGCATCACCTGTGGTGCCAGTGCACTCTCTGGACTCACTGCACTGCATCCCCAGTGCTGCCAGTGCACTCTCTGGAGTAACTGCAGTGCGTCCGCAGTGGTGCCAGTGCACTCTCTGGACTCACTGCAGGGCATCCCCAGTGGTGCCAGTGCGCTCTCTGGACTCACTGCAGGGCATCCCCAGTGGTGACAGTGCACTCTCTGGACTCACTGCAGGGCATCCCCAGTGCTGCCAGTGCGCTCTCTGGACTCACTGCAGGGCATCCCCAGTGGTGCCAGTGCACTCTCTGGACTCACTGCACTGCATCCCCAGTCCTGCCAGTGCACTCTCTTGACTCACTGCACTGCATCCCCAGTGGTGCCAGTGCACTCTCTGGACTCACTGCACTGCATCCCCAGTCCTGCCAGTGCACTCTCTTGACTCACTGCACTGCATCCCCAGTGGTGCCAGTGCACTCTCTGGACTCACTGAAGTGCATTCTCAGTGGTGCCAGTGCACTCTCTGGACTCACTGCACTGCATCCCCAGTGGTGCCAGTGCTATCCCTGGACTCACTGCAGTGCATCCCCAGTGGTGCCAGTGCACTCTCTGGACTCACTGCAGTGCATCCCCAGTGGTGCCAGTGCACTCTCTGGACTCACTGAAGTGCATTCTCAGTGGTGCCAGTGCACTCTCTGGACTCACTGCAGTGCATCCCCAGTGGTGCCAGTGCACTCACTGGACTCACTGAACTGCATCCCCAGTGGTGCCAGTGCACTCTCTGGGCTCACTGCAGGGCATCCCCAGTGGTGCCAGTGCACTCTCTGGACTCACTGCACTGCATCCCCAATGGTGCCAGTGCTATCCCTGGACTCACTGTAGTGCATCCCCAGTGGTGCCAGTGCACTCTCTGGACTCACTGCACTGCATCCCCAGTGGTGCCAGTGCACTCTCTGGACTCACTGCACTGCATCCCCAGTGGTGCCAGTGCACTCTCTGGACTCACTGCAGTGCATCCCCAGTGGTGCCATTGCACTCTCTGCACTCACTTCACTGCATCGCCAGTGGTGCCAGTGCACTCTCTGGACTCACTGCACTGCATTCCCAGTGGTGACAGTGAAGTCTTTGGACTCACTGCACTCCATCCCCACTGGTGCCTTTGCACTCCCTGGACTCACTGCACTGCTCCAGCCGCGGCAGCCGCTCCAGCCGCGGTAGCCCTCCAGCCGTGGCAGCCGCTCCACTCGGTAGCGGCTGGAGCGACTGGAGCGGCTGCCGCGGCTGGAGCGGCTGCCGCGGTTGGAGCGGCTGCCGCGGATGGAGCGGCTGGAGCGGATGCCGCGGCTGGAGCGGCTGGAGCGGCTGCCGCGGCTGGAGCGGCTGGCGCGGCTGGAGGAGCTACCGCGGCTGGAGCGGTTAACGCGGCTGGAGCGGATGCCGAGGCTGGAGCGGATGCCGCGGCTGGTGCGGCTAGAGAGGCGGCCGCGGCTGGAGCAGTGCAGTGAGTCCAGAGAGTGCACTGGCACCTTGGGGATGCAGTGCAGTGAGTAAAGAGAGTGCACTGGCACCATTGGGGATGCAGTGCAGTGAGTCCAGAGAGTGTACTGGCACCACAGGGGATGCAGTGCAGTGAGTCCAGAGAGTGCACTGGCACCACTGGGCATGCAGTTCTGTGAGTCCAGAGAGTGCCCCGGCAACACTGGGAATGCACTACAGTGACTGCAGAGACTGCACTGACACCACTGCGGATGCAGTGCCGCGAGTCCAGAGAGTGCACTGGCACCACTGGGGATGCGGTGCCGGGAGTCCAGAGAGTGCTTTGGCACCACTGGGGATGCACTGCAGTGACTCCAGAGAGTGCACTGGCACCACTGGGGATGCAGTGCCGTGAGTCCAGAGAATGCACTGGCACCACTGGGGATACGGTGCCGGGAGTCCAGAGAGTGCACTGACACCACTGGGGATGCGGTGCCTGGAGTCCAGAGAGTGCTTTGGCACCACTGGGGATGCAGTGCAGTGAGTCCACAGAGTGCACTGACACCAGTGGGAATGCAGTGCTGTGAGTCCAGAGAGTGCAATGGCACCACAGGGGATGCACTGCAGTGAGTCCAGAGTGCACTAGCACCACTGGGGATGCAGAGCAGTGAGTCCAGAGAGTGCACTGGCACCACTGAGAATGCATTTCAGTGAGTCCAGAGAGTGCCGCTCCATCCGCGGCAGCCGCTCCAGCCGCGGCAGCCGCTCCAGCCGCTCCAGCCGCTCCAGCCGCTCCAGCCGCGGCAGCCGCTCCAGCCGCTACCGAGTGGAGCGGCTGCCACGGCTGGAGGGCTACCGCGGCTGGAGCGGCTGCCGCGGCTGTAGCAGTGCAGTGAGTCCAGGGAGTGCACTGGCACCACTGGGTATGCAGCGCAGTGACTCCAGAGAGTGCACTGGCACCACTGGGGATGCACTTCAGTCAGTCCAGTGAGTGTACTGGCACCACTGGGGATGCACTGCAGTGAGTCCAGAGAGTGCACTGGCTCCACTGAGAATGCACTTCAGTGAGTCCAGAGAGTGCACTGGCACCACTGGGGATGCAGTGCAGTGAGTCAAGAGAGTGCACTGGCACCACTGGGGATGCCCTGCAGTGAGTCCAGAGAGCGCACTGGCACCACTGGGGATGCAGTGCAGTGAGTCCAGAGAGTGCACTGGCACCACTGGGGATGCAGTACAGTGAGTCCAGAGAGTGCACTGGCACCACTGGGGATGCAGTGCAGTGAGTCCAGAGAGTGCACTGGCACCACTGTGGATGCAGTGCAGTGAGTCCAGAGAGTGCACTGGCACCACTGAGAATGCACTTCAGTGAGTCCAGAGAGTGCACTGGCACCACTGGTGATGCAGTGCAGTGAGTCCAGAGAGTGCACTGGCACCACTGTGGATGCAGTGCAGTGAGTCCAGAGAGTGCACTGGCACCACTGAGAATGCACTTCAGTGAGTCCAGAGAGTGCACTGGCACCACTGGTGATGCACTGCAGTGAGTCCACAGAGTGCACTAGCACTACTGGGGATGCAGTGCAGTGAGTCCAGAGAGTGCGCTGGCACCACTGGGGATGCAGTGCAGTGAGTCCAGAGAGTGCACTGGCACCACTGGGGATGCACTGCAGTGAGTCCAGAGAGTGCACTGGCACCACTGGGGATGCAGTGCAGTGAGTCCAGAGAGTGCACTGGCACCACTGTGGATGCAGTGCAGTGAGTCCAGAGAGTGCACTGGCACCACTGAGAATGCACTTCAGTGAGTCCAGAGAGTGCACTGGCACCACTGGGGATGCAGTGCAGTGAGTCCAGAGAGTGCACTGGCACCACTGTGGATGCAGTGCAGTGAGTCCAGAGAGTGCACTGGCACCACTGAGAATGCACTTCAGTGAGTCCAGAGAGTGCACTGGCACCACTGGTGATGCACTGCAGTGAGTCCAGAGAGTGCACTAGCACTACTGGGGATGCAGTGCAGTGAGTCCAGAGAGTGCGCTGGAACCACTGGGGATTCAGTGCAGTGAGTCCAGAGAGTGCACTGGCACCACTGGGGATGCAGTGCAGTGACTCCAGAGAGTGCACTGGCACCACTGGGGATGCACTGCAGTGAGTCCAGTGAGTGCACTGGCACCACTGGGGATGCAGTGCAGTGAGTCCAGAGAGTGCACTGGCACCACTGGGGATGCAGTGCAGTGAGTCCAGAGAGTGCAGTGGCACCACTGGGGATGCAGTGCAGTGAGTCCAGAGAGTGCACTGGCACCACTGGGGATGTAGTTCAGTGAGTCCAGAGAGTGCACTGGCACCACTGGGGATGCAGTGCAGTGAGTCCAGAGAGTGCACTGGCACCACTGGGGATGCACTTCAGTGAGTCCAGAGAGCGCACAGGCACCACTGGGGATGCAGTGCAGTGAGTCCAGAGAGTGCAGTGGCACCACTGGGGATGCAGTTTAGTGAGTCCAGAGAGTGCACTGGCACCACTGGGGATGCAGTGCAGTGAGTCCAGTGAGTGTACTGGCACCACTGGGGATGCACTGCAGTGAGTCCAGAGAGTGCACTGGCACCACTGAGAATGCACTTCAGTTAGTCCAGAGAGTGCACTGGCACCACTGGGGATGCACTGCAGTGAGTCCAGAGAGTGCACTGGCACCACTGGGGATGCACTGCAGTGAGTCCAGAGAGTGCACTGGCACCACTGGGGATGCAGTGCAGTGAGTCCAGAGAGTGCACTGGCACCACTGGGGATGCAGTGCAGTGAGTCCAGAGAGTGCACTGGCACCACTGGGGATGCGGTGCAGTTACTCCAGAGACTGCACTGGCACCACCGGGTATGCAGTGCAGTGAGTCCAGAGAGTGCACTGGCACCATTGGGGATGCAGTGCAGTGAGTCCAGAGATTGCACTGGCACCACTGGGGATGCAGTGCTGTGACTCCAGAGAGCGCACTGGCACCACTGGGGATGCAGTGCAGTGAGTCCAGAGAGTGCACTGGCACCACTGGGGATGCACTGCAGTGAGCCCAGAGAGTGCACTGGCACCAGTGAGAATGCAGTGCAGTGAGTCCAGTGAGTGCACTGGCACCACTGGGGAAGCAGTGCAGTGAGTCCAGAGAGTGCACTGGCACCACTGGGGATGCAGTGCCGTGAGTCCAGAGAGTGCACTGGCACCACTGGGGATGCAGTGCAGTGAGTCCAGTGAGTGTACTGGCACCACTGGGGATGCACTGCAGTGAGTCCAGAGAGTGCACTGGCACCACCTGTGATGCAGTGCAGTGAGTCCAGAGAGTGCACTGGCACCACTGGGGATGCACTGCAGTGAGTCTAGAGAGTGCACTGTCACCACTGGGGATGCAGTACAGTGAGTCCACAGAGTGCACTGGCACCACTGGGGATGCAGTGCAGTGAGTCCAGAGAGTGCACTAGCACCACTGGGGATGCAGTGCAGTGAATCCAGAGAGTGCACTGGCACCACTGGGGATGCAGTGCAGTGAGTCCAGAGATTGCACTGGCACTACTGGGGATGCAGTGCAGTGAGTCCAGAGAGTGCACTGGCACCAGTGAGAATGCACTGCAGTGAGTCCAGAGAGTGCACGGTCACTACTGGGGATGCAGTGCAGTGAGTCCAGAGAGTGCACTGGCACCACTGGGGATGCAGTGCAGTGAGTCCTGAGAGTGCACTGGCACCACTGGGGATGCACTGCAGTGAGTCCAGAAATTGCACTGGCACCACTGGGGATGCAGTACAGTGAGTCCACACAGTGCACTAGCACCACTGGGGATGCAGTGCAGTGAGTCCAGAGAGTGCACTGGCACCATTGGGGATGCAGTGCAGTGAGTCCAGAGAGTGCACTGGCACCACTGGTGATGCACTGCTGTGAGTCCAGAGAGTGCTCTTTCACCACAGGGGATGCAGTGCAGTGACTCAAGACAGCGCACTGGCAGCACTGGGGATGCAGTGCAGTGAGTCCAGAGAGTGCACTGGCACCACTGGGAATGCAGTGCAGTGAGTCCAGAGAGTGCACTGGCACCACTGCGGATGCACTGCAGTGAGTCCAGAGAGTGCACTGGCTCCACTGGGGATGCACTGCAGTCACTCCAGAGAGTGCACTGGCACCACTGGGGATGCACTGAAGTGAGTCCAGAGAGTGCACTGGCACCA
Source organism: Anser anser (assembly GCF_964211835.1). Taxonomy (NCBI): domain Eukaryota; kingdom Metazoa; phylum Chordata; class Aves; order Anseriformes; family Anatidae; genus Anser; species Anser anser. The sequence continues at coordinate 19,247,625 of NC_139736.1, forward strand.
CTGGTGATGCACTGCTGTGAGTCCAGAGAGTGCTCTTTCACCACAGGGGATGCAGTGCAGTGACTCAAGACAGTGCACTGGCAGCACTGGGGATGCAGTGCAGTGAGTCCAGAGAGTGCACTGGCACCACTGGGGATGCACTGCAGTGAGTCCAGAGAGTGCACTGGCACCACTGGGGATGCACTGCAGTGAGTCCAGAGAGTGCACTGGCTTCACTGGGGATGCACTGCAGTGAGTCCAGAGAGTGCACTGGCACCACTGGGGATGCACTGCAGTGAGTCCAGAGAGTGTACTGACACCACTGGGGATGCACTGAAGTGAGTCCAGAGAGTGCACTGGCACCACTGAGAATGCACTTCAGTGAGTCCAGAGAGTGCACTGGCACCACTGGGGATGCAGTGCAGTGAGTCCTGAGAGTGCACTGGCACCACTGGAGATGCAGTGCAGTGACTCAAGACAGTGCACTAGCACCACAGGGGATGCACTGCAGTGAGTCCAGAGAGTGCACTGGCTTCACTGGGGATGCAGTGCAGTGAGTCCAGAGAGTGCACTGGCACCACTGGGGATGCAGTGCAGTGAGTCCAGAGAGTGCACTGGCACCACTGGAGATGCACTGCTGTGAGTCCAGAGAGTGCTCTTTCACCACAGGGGATGCAGTGCAGTGACTCAAGACAGTGCACTGGCAGCACTGGGGATGCAGTGCAGTGAGTCCAGAGAGTGCACTGGCACCACTGGAGATGCAGTGCAGTGAGTCCAGAGAGTGCACTGGCACCACTGGGGATGCACTGCAGTGAGTCCAGAGAGTGCACTGGCTCCACTGGGGATGCACTGCAGTCACTCCAGAGAGTGCACTGGCACCACTGGGGATGCACTGAAGTGAGTCCAGAGAGTGCACTGGCACCACTGGTGATGCACTGCTGTGAGTCCAGAGAGTGCTCTTTCACCACAGGGGATGCAGTGCAGTGACTCAAGACAGTGCACTGGCAGCACTGGGGATGCAGTGCAGTGAGTCCAGAGAGTGCACTGGCACCACTGGAGATGCAGTGCAGTGAGTCCACACAGTGCACTAGCACCACAGGGGATGCACTGCAGTGAGTCCAGAGAGTGCACTGGCTTCACTGGGGATGCACTGCAGTGAGTCCAGAGAGTGCACTGGCACCACAGGGGATGCACTGCAATGAGTCCAGAGAGTGTACTGGCACCACTGGGGATGCACTGAAGTGAGTCCAGAGAGTGCACTGGCACCACTGAGAATGCACTTCAGTGAGTCCAGAGAGTGCACTGGCACCACTGGGGATGCACTGCAGTGAGTCCAGAGAGTGCACTGGCACCACTGGGGATGCAGTGCAGTGAGTCCAGAGAGTGCGCTGGAACCACTGGGGATGCAGTGCAGTGAGTCCAGAGAGTGCACGGGCACCACTGGGGATGCACTGCAGTGAGTCCAGAGAGTGCAGTGGCACCACTGGGGATGCACTGCAGTGAGTCCAGAGAGTGCTTTGGCACCAGTGGGGATGCACTGCAGTTACTCCAGAGACTGCACTGGCACCACTGGGGATGCAGTGCAGTGAGTCCAGAGAGTGCACTGGCACCAGTGGGGATGCACTGCAGTGAGTCCAGAGAGTGCACTGGCACCACTGGGGATGCACTGCAGTGAGTCCAGAGAGTGCACTGTCACCACTGGGGATGCAGTACAGTGAGTCCACAGAGTGCACTGGCACCACTGGGGATGCAGTGCAGTGAGTGCAGAGAGTGCAATGGCACCACTGGGGATGCAGTGCAGTGAATCCAGTGAGTGCACTGGCACCACTGGGGATGCAGTGCAGTGAGTCCAGAGAGTGCACTGGCACTACTGGGGATGCAGTGCAGTGAGTCCAGAGAGTGCACTGGCACCACTGGGGATGCACTGCAGTGAGTCCAGAGAGTGCACTGTCACTACTGGGAATGCAGTGCAGTGAGTCCACAGAGTGCACTGGCACCACTGGGGATGCAGTGCAGTGAGTCCTGAGAATGCACTGGCACCACTGGGGATGCACTGCAGTGAGTCCAGAGATTGCACTGGCACCACTGGGGATGCAGTACAGTGAGTCCACACAGTGCACTAGCACCACTGGGGATGCAGTGCAGTGAGTCCAGAGAGTGCACTGGCTCCACTGGGGATGCACTGCAGTGAGTCCAGAGAGTGCACTGGCACCACTGGGGATGCACTGCAGTGAGTCCAGAGAGTGTACTGGCACCACTGGGGATGCACTGAAGTGAGTCCAGAGAGTGCACTGGCACCACTGAGAATGCACTTCAGTGAGTCCAGAGAGTGCACTGGCACCACTGGGGATGCACTGCAGTGAGTCCACAGAGTGCACTAGCACCACTGGGGATGCAGTGCAGTGAGTCCAGAGAGTGCGCTGGAACCACTGGGGATGCAGTGCAGTGAGTCCAGAGAGTGCACTGGCACCACTGGGGATGCAGTGCAGTGAGTCCAGAGAGTGCACTGGCACCAGTGGGGATGCACTGCAGTGAGTCCAGTGAGTGCACTGGCAGCACTGGGGATGCAGTGCAGTGAGTCCAGAGAGTGCACTGGCACCACTGGGGATGCAGTTCAGTGAGTCCAGAGAGTGCACTGGCACCACTGGGGATGCAGTGCAGTAACTCCAGAGAGTGCACTGGCACCACTGAGAATGCACTTCAGTGAGTCCAGAGAGTGCACTGGCACCACTGGGGATGCACTGCAGTGAGTCCAGAGATTGCACTGGCACCACTGGGGATGCAGTACTGTGACTCCAGAGAGCGCACAGGCACCACTGGGGATGCAGTTCAGTGAGTCCAGAGAGTGCACTGGCACCACTGGGGATGCACTGCAGTGAGCCCAGAGAGTGCACTGGCACCACTGGGGAAGCAGTGCAGTGAGTCCAGAGAGTGCACTGGCACCACTGGTGATGCAGTTTAGTGAGTCCAGAGAGTGCACTGGCACCACTGGGGATGCAGTGCAGTGAGTCCAGTGACTGTACTGGCACCACTGGGGATGCAGTGCAGTGAGTCCAGAGAGTGCACTGGCACCACTGAGAATGCACTTCAGTGAGTCCAGAGAGTGCACTGGCAACACTGGGGATGCACTTCAGTGAGTCCAGAGAGTGCACTGGCACCACTGGGGATGCAGTGCTGTGACTCCAGAGAGTGCACTGGCACCACAGATGATGTAGTACAGTGAGTCCAGTGAGTGCACTGGCACCACTGGGGATGTAGTGCAGTGACTCGAGAGAGTGCACTGGCACCACTGGTGATGCACTGCAGTGAGTCCAGAGAGTGCACTGGCACCACTGGGGATGCAGTGCAGTGAGTCCAGAGAGTGCACTGGCACCACTGGGGATGCACTGCAGTGAGTCCAGAGAGTGCACTGGCACCACTGGGGATGCAGTGCAGTGAGTCCAGAGAGTGCACTGGCACCACTGGGAATGCAGAGAAGTGAGTGCAGAGAGTGCACTGGCACCACTGGGGATGTAGTGCAGTGACTCGAGAGAGTGCACTGGCACCACAGATGATGTAGTACAGTGAGTCCAGTGAGTGCACTGGCACCACTGGGGATGCAGTGCAGTGAGTCCAGAGAGTGCACTGGCACCACTGGGGATGCACTGCAGTGAGTCCAGAGAGTGCACTGGCACCACTGGGAATGCAGAGAAGTGAGTCCAGAGAGTGCACTGGCACCACTGGGAATGCAGAGAAGTGAGTGCAGAGAGTGCACTGGCACCACTGGGGATGTAGTGCAGTGACTCGAGAGAGTGCACTGGCACCACAGATGATGTAGTACAGTGAGTCCAGTGAGTGCACTGGCACCACTGGGGATGCAGTGCAGTGAGTCCAGAGAGTGCACTGGCACCACTGGGGATGCACTGCAGTGAGTCCAGAGAGTGCACTGGCACCACTGGGGATGCAGTGCAGTGAGTCCAGAGAGTGCACTGGCACCACTGGTGATGCACTGCAGTGAGTCCAGAGATTGCACTGGCACCACTGTGGATGCAGTGCAGTGAGTCCAGAGACTTCACTGGCACCACTGGGAATGCAGAGAAGTGAGTGCAGAGAGTGCACTGGCACCACTGGGGATGCAGTGCAGTGAGTCCAGAGAGTGCACTGGCACCACTGGGGATGCACTGCAGTGAGTCCAGAGAGTGCACTGGCACCACCTGTGATGCAGTGCAGTGAGTCCAGAGAGTGCACTGGCACCACTGGGGATGCAGTGCAGTGAGTCCAGAGAGTACACTGGCACCAGTGGGGATGCAGTGCAGTGAGTCCAGAGAGTGCACTGGCACCACTGGGGATGCACTGCAGTGAGTCCAGAGAGTGCACTGGCGCCCCTGGGGATGTGTCCAGTGAGTCCAGTGAGTGCACTGGCACCACTGGGGATGCAGTGCAGTGAGTCCAGAGAGTCCACTGGCACCAGTGGGGATGCAGTGCATGGAGTCCAGAGAGTGCACTGGCACCACTGGGGATGCAGTGCAGTCAGTCCAGTGAGTGCACTGGCACCACTGGGGGTGCAGTACAGTGAGTCCAGAGAGTGCACTGGCACCACTGGGGATGCACTGCAGTGAGTCCAGACAGTGCACTGACACGACTGGGGATGCAGTGCAGTGAGTCCAGAGAGTGCACTGGCACCACTGGGGATGCATTGCAGTGAGTCCAGAGAGTGCTCTGGCACCACTGGGGATGCAGTGCAGTGAGTCCAGAGAGTGCACTGGCACCACTGGGGATGCAGTGCAGTGAGTCCAGAGAGTGCACTGGCACCACTGGGGATGCAGTCCAGTGAGTCCAGTGAGTGCACTGGCACCACTGGGGATGCAGCGCAGTGACTGCAGAGAGTACACTGGCACCACCGGGGATGCAGTGCAGTGAGTCCAGAGAGTGCACTGGCACCACTGGGGATGCACTGCAGTTAGTCCAGAGAGTGCACTGTCACCACTGGGGATGCAGTACAGTGAGTCCAGAGAGTGCACTGGCACCAGTGGGGATGCAGTACAGTGAGTCCACAGAGTGCACTGGCACCACTGGACATGCAGTGCAGTGAGTCCAGAGAGTGCACTGGCACCACTGGGGATGCACTTCAGTGACTCCAGAGAGTGCACTGGCACCACTGGGGATGCAGTACAGTGAGTCCAAAGACTTCACTGGCACCACTGGGGCTTCAGTGCAGTGAGTCCAGAGAGTGCACTGGCACCACTGGGGATGCAGTGCAGTGAGTCCAGTGAGTGTACTGGCACCACTGGGGATGCACTTCAGTGAGCCCAGAGAGTGCACTGGCACCACTGAGAATGCACTTCAGTGAGTCCAGAGAGTGCACTGGCACCACTGGGGATGCACTGCAGTGAGTCCAGAGAGTGCACTAGCACCACTGGGGATGCAGTGCAGTGAATCCTGTGAGTACACTGGCACCACTGGGTATGCAGTGCAGTGAGTCCAGAGAGTGCACTGGCACCACTGGAGATGCAGTACAGTGAGTCCAGTGAATGCACTGGAACCACTGGGGATGCAGTGCAGTGAGTCCAGAGAGTGCACTGGCACCACTGGTGATGCAGTACAGTGAGTCCAGTGAGTGCACTGGTACCACTGGGCCTGCAGTGCAGTGAGTCCAGAGAGTGCACTGGCACCACTGGGGATGCAGTGCAGTGAGTCCAGAGAGTGCACTGGCACCACCGATGATGCAGTACAGTGAGTCCAGTGAGTGCACTGGCACCACTGGGGATGTAGTGCAGTGACTCGAGAGAGTGCACTGGCACCACTGGGGATGCAGTGCAGTGAGTCCAGAGAGTGCACTGGCACCACTGGGGATGCAGTGCAGTGAGTCCAGAGAGTGCACTGGCAGCAGTGGGGATGCAGTGCAGTGAGTCCAGAGAGTGCACTGGCAGCACTGGGGATGCAGTGCAGTGAGTCCAGAGAGTGCACTGGCACCACTGGGGATGCAGTGCAGTGAGTCCAGAGACTTCACTGGCACCACTGGGGATGCAGTGCAGTGAGTCCAGAGAGTGCATTGGCACCACTGGGGATGCAGTGCAGTGAGTCCAGAGAGTGCACTGGCACCACTGGGGATGCACTGCAGTGAGTCCAGAGAGTGCACTGGCACCACTGGTGATGCAGTACAGTGAGTCCAGAGAGTGCACTGGCACCACTGGGGATGCACTGCAGTGAGTCCAGAGAGTGCACTGGCACCACTGGGGATGCACTGCCGTGAGTCCAGAGATTGCACTGGCACCACTGGGGATGCAGTGCAGTGAGTCCAGAGAGTGCACTGGCACCACTGGGGATGCAGTGCAGTGAGTCCAGAGAGTGCACTGGCACCACTGGGGATGCACGTCAGTGAGTACAGAGAGTGCACTGACACCACTGCGGATACAGTGCAGTGAGTCCAGAGAGTGCACTGGCACCACTGGGGATGCAGTGCAGTGAGTCCAGAGAGTGCTCTGGCACCACTGGGGCTGCAATGCAGTGAGTCCAGAGAGTACACTGGCACCACTGGGGATGCAGTGCAGTGAGTCCAGAGAGTGCACTGGCACCACAGGGGATGTAGTGCATTGAGTCCAGAGAGTGCACTGGCACCAGTGGTGATGCAGTCCAGTGAGTCCAGTGAATGCACTGGCACCACTGGGGATGCTGTGCAGTGAGTGCAGAGAGTGCACTGGCACCACCTGTGTTGCAGTACAGTGTGTCCAGTGAGTGCACTGGCACCACTGGGGATGCAGTGCTGTGACTCCGGAGAGCGCACTGGCACCACTGGGGATGCAGTGCAGTCAGTCCAGTGAGTGCACTGGCACCACTGGGGATGCAGTGCAGTGAGTGCAGAGAGTGCACTGGCACCAATGGGGATGCACTTCAGTGAGTCCAGAGAGTGCACTGGCACCACTGGGGATGCACTGCAGTGAGTCCAGAGATTGCACTGGCACCACTGGGGATGCACTGCAGTGAGTCCAGAGAGTGCACTGGCACCACTGGGGATGCACTGCAGTGAGTCCAGAGAGCGCACTGGCACCACTGGGGATGCAGTGCAGTGAGTGCAGAGAGTGCACTGGCACCACTGGGGATGCACTTCAGTGAGTTCAGAGAGTGCACTGGCACCACTGGGGATGGGTTTCAAGCCAACTGCATTAACCGCTCATGCTTCTTTCTTATGAGACGTTAGTAAACCAATTACATAGCCTTGTCAAGACTAAATCACAGGTAAAAATCCTGTACATCTCATGTGGCCAACCACTCCCAACTAGGATTCCAAGAACCAGGAGGTTCGGTGAAAATAGGGCTAGTGCTATTAGAGGGGTGATTATTAGGGTAAGCCCTAAGCTGTCTTTAATGGAGAAGTATGGGTGGAATGGGATTTTGTCGCAGTCTGATACGATTCCTAGTGGGTTATTTGAGCCTGATTCGTGTAGGAAGGTTAGGTGGACTAGGGTGATTCCTGCAATTAGGAAGGGCAGTAGGAAGTGGATGGCGAAGAATCGGGTTAAGGTTGGATTGTCTACTGAGAATCCTCCTCAGGCTCATTCTACTAGAGTTTGCCCAATGTACGGGATGGCTGAGAATAGGTTGGTGATTACGGTGGCCCCTCAGAATGACATTTGTCCTCATGGTAGGACATACCCTACGAAGGCAGTTGCTATTAGGGTGAGTAGGAGGATTACTCCTGTGTTTCAGGTTTCTTTGTATAGGTAGGAGCCGTAGTAGAGGCCTCGTCCGATGTGTAAGTAGATGCAGATAAAGAAGAGCGAAGCACCGTTGGCGTGGAGGTTGCGGATGAGCCATCCGTACTGGACGTCTCGGCATGTGTGAGCTACTGAGGAGAAGGCGAGTGAAGTGTCTGCGGTGTAGTGTATGGCTAGTAGCAGGCCTGTTAGGATTTGTGTGGCTAGAAGATGGCTAGAAGGGAGCCGAAGTTTCATCAGGCAGAGATGTTGGAGGGGGCGGGTAGGTCGATTAGGGCGTTGTTGATTATTTTTAGTAGGGGATGGGATTTGCGGATGTTAGGGGCCATTAGTGAGTCTGTGTGTTATTAGGATTATTACCAGGATGGAGAGGACGAAGGATCCTAGGTAGGCCTTAATTAGCCCTGTGTGTATTGAGGTTGCGGCTTTGCTTGCGGCTACTTGTAGTTCAGCAAGGCCCTCTGGCCCTATTTTTTTGAGTCAGGAGAGGTCGATCAAGTGTAGGGCAATGTTTTGTCCCTTTTCTAGTAGGTTTTTGGAGAAGAATCGGTGTACTAGGGGGTTGAAGTACCCTAATGCAGAGGAGAAGTTTATGAGGGGGTTTGGTTTGGGGTGAGTGAGGGTGTGTGTTATGTTCGATAGTTCTAGGGCTAGGATGATTCCTAGGATTGTTATGAGGATGGCAGCAGTTTTGGTGATAAGGGGTATGGTTATTGGGGGGGTTTTGGTTGGTGTGATGAAAGAGGTAATGATTATTCCTGCTGTAATGCTGCCTAGGGCGAGTCGGGTTAGGGGGGCGGTGATTAGTGGGTTGTTTTCGTTTATTGATACTATTGGGGGGATTCGGGTTTGTCCAGCTTGGACTAGGATGGTTATGCGGATGCTGTAGGTTGCGGTGAATGCTGTGGCTATAAGGGTTAGGAGTAGGGCTCAAGTATTTAGGTATGATGTGTTTAAGCTTTCGATGATGAGGTCTTTTGAGTAGAATCCGGCTAGGAATGGGGTTCCTATCAGCGCCAGGTTTCCGATGGTTAGGCAGGAAGTAGTGACTGGGAGTATTTTCTGTAGGCCTCCTATCTTTCGGATATCTTGTTCTCCGTTTAGGTTGTGGATGATAGACCCTGAGCATAGGAATAGTATGGCTTTAAAGAAGGCATGGGTTGAGATGTGTAGGAAGGCTAGTTGTGGGAGGTTTAGTCCGATAGTGACTATTATTAGTCCTAGTTGGCTGGATGTTGAGAAAGCAATGATTTTTTTGATGTCATTTTGGGTTAGGGCGCATGTGGCAGCGAATAGGGTTGATAGAGCACCTAGGCATAGGCAGGCAGTTAGGGCTGTCTGGTTGGTGGCTAGCAGGGGGTGCATGCGGATGAGCAGGAAGATTCCGGCTACTACTATGGTACTGGAGTGCAGTAGGGCTGATACTGGGGTGGGGCCTTCTATTGCTGCGGGCAGTCATGGGTGGAGTCCAAATTGGGCGGATTTTCCTGCGGCTGCGAGGATTAATCCTATGAGGGGGAGGATTGGGGTTTGGTGGGGGTGTACGGCTTGTTGGATCTCTCAGGTGTTGAATGTTGAAGCTAGTCATGCTATGCTCAGGGTCAGTCCGACGTCTCCGATTCGGTTGTAGATTACGGCTTGTAGGGCGGCGGTGTTGGCATCTGCTCGGCCTTGTCATCAGCCGATGAGAAGGAAGGACATGATTCGTACTCCTTCCCAGCCTACGAATAGGAGGAATATGTTGTTTGCGGTTGTTAGGAGGAGTATGGCGACTAGGAATGTCAGTAGGTAGGTGAAAAATTTTGTTACGTATGGCTCTGAGGCCATGTATCATATGGCGAATTGTAGGATTGATCATGTTACAAATAGGGCGATTGGAAGAAATGTTATTGAGTATTGGTCTATTTTTAGGCTCAGGGGGATTTTAAAGTTTATAATGAATTTTCACTCCCAGTGGCAGGTGACAGATTCTACTCCCGAGTAGATGAATGCGGTTGTAGGGGCTAGGCTAATTAGGAATGCGGTTTTAACAGCGCGGGTGGTGGCTTGTGGGGTGTTTTTAAAGTTTTTAAATAGAAATGGCAGGATGATTGGGGTTAGGAGGATTGTCAGCGTGAGTAGTGTGAGGGAGTTGATTAGTAGTGTGGGGTTCACTACTTTTACTTGGATTTGCACCAAGATGGGTGGTTCCTAAGACCAGTGGATTGCTGTTATCCTTTAAAAGTAAGGGGGCTGAGGTTTTAGGCTCAGATGTAAGAGTTAGCAGCTCTTGTTGGTTAAACCCTCCCCTCGGCAGGTAAGAAGGTTTGAACTTCTATTCTTAGAATCACAGTCTAATGTTTGGTTTAAACTATACTTGCATGAGGGGATTCCGGAGATCAGTTCGGGTTTGAGGATTAGGAGGAATATTGGGATAATGTGGAGTGTTATGAGCAGGTGTTCTCGCGTGGTTGAGTTTTGCATAGATGTGATGTGGGAGGGGATTGAGCCTCGTTGGGTCATTAGTAGTATGAATAAGGTGTAGGAGGCGGTTAGTAGGGTTGCGATTCCTGTTAGGATGATCGTGAAGGCAGATCAGTTGAATAAGGTGATTATAATGGTTAGCTCTGCTATGAGGTTTGTTGTTGGGGGTAAGGCTATGTTTGTTAGATTGGCCAGCAATCATCAGGTAGCTATGAGTGGTAGGAGAGGTTGTAGGCCTCGTGTGAGTAGTAGAATTCGGCTGTGCGTACGTTCATAGTTTGTGTTGGCTAGGCAGAATAGTATGGAGGAAGTTAGTCCATGGGAAATTATTAGGATCATTGCCCCTGAGAATGATCAGTGGGTTTGGATTATTCCTGCGGCGATAACTAGGCCTATGTGGCTAACGGATGAATAAGCGATTAGTGATTTTAGGTCTGTCTGTCGTAGGCAGATTGAGCTAGTCATTAGGGCGCCTCATAGGGCCAGGGTTAGGAAGGGGTAGTGCAGGAGGTTGGACAGTGGGCCCATAAATAGAGTGACTCGTATAATTCCGTATCCTCCTAGCTTTAGTAGTAGGGCGGCGAGGAGTATTGAGCCTGCGATGGGTGCTTCTACGTGGGCTTTTGGCAGTCAGAGGTGTAGGCCGTATAGTGGGGCTTTTACTATGAATGCTATGAGCAGTGCTAGACCTGATAGTATTCCTGTCCATGAGGTGGATAGGGTTGGGTGGGTTAGTTGTAGGGTTGGCAGGTGCAGGGTGCCAATTTTCACGTATAGGTGTATGATTGTGATTAGCAGGGGTAGAGAGCTTACTGGCGTGTAGAATAGCAGGTAGATGCCAGCGCTTAGGCGTTCTGGTTGGTTCCCCCATCGGGTGATTAAGATTAGGGTGGGAATGAGGGTTGCTTCAAATGAGATGTAAAATAGTGCTAGTTCTGTGGTGGAAAAGGCTAGTAGGATGAATGGCTGGACTGCGACTAAGGTTGAGATAAAGATTCGTTTGCGTTGTAGGGGTTCTTGTTGCAGGTGGTTTTGGCTTGCTATGATTATGAGTGGGAGTAGTCAGCAGGATAGTACTAGGAGGGGGGATGAGATTTGGTCAATTCCTGTTCAGTTGGATAAAAATTTGTAGGGGTAGTAGGTTGGGATTAATCACTGTAGGCTTAGGGCAGCGATTAGGAGGCTGTATAAGGTGGTGTTAGTCCATAGAAATTTTGGTGGAGACAGCAGGGCTGTTGGAAGAAGTATGATTGTGGGTAGGATGATTTTTAGCATTGCAGGAGGTTTAGGTTGTGTAGATGGTCGGAGCCATGTGTGCGGGTGGAGGCTACTAGGATGGCCAGGCCTGTGCCCGCCTCACACGCTGAGAAGGTTAGCATGAGAATTGGTACCATGGTGAATGAGGAGACTTGGTTTTCGATGGATCATATTGATAGGCCTACGAGTATCGATAATATTATGCTTTCAAGGCATAGTAGGGCGGATACTAGGTGGGTTCGGTGGAAGGCTAGTCCTAGTCCGCTGAAAATGAAGGCTGAGTAGAAGCTTAAATGTAGGGGCGACATAAAAAAGTTACAGGGTTGGCTGTAATCTGCTGGGTCGAAACCAGCTATCTTTTTGGTTAGACTAACTTTCTGTTATTCTGCTCATTCTAGGCCCCCTTGAATTCACTCGTAGGCCAGTCCGAGTGTTAGGAGAAGGAGGATCACTACAGTTCAGGTGAGGGTCATTAGGGGGGATTGGAGTTGGACGGTTCATGGCAGGGGGAGTAGGAGGGCGATTTCTAGGTCAAATAGGACGAACAGGATGGCTACTGAGGAAGAATCGGACTGAGAATGGTAATCGAGCAGATCCAAGTGGGTCGAATCCACATTCGTACGGTGAGAGTTTCTCTGAGTCGGGGTTTATTTGGGCGAGTCAGAAGTTTAATGCGGTTAGGGCGGCGCTTAGGATTGATGATAGGGCGAATATGAACATGAGTGCGTTCATTGCTCTCCTCTGGGTTTATACCAGATTCTAGAGATTGGAAGTCAATTGTAATTAATATACTAGAAGAGCAAGATCCTCATCAGTAGATGGTTATGTAGAGGAATAGTCAGATGACGTCTACGAAGTGTCAGTATCAGGCTGCTGCCTCGAATCCGAAGTGGTGGTCTGATGTAAAGTGGAACTTGATCAGTCGGAAGAGGCAGACGGTCAGGAAGGAGGATCCGATGATTACGTGGAGTCCGTGGAATCCAGTGGCAACGAAGAAGGTAGATCCGTAGACGCTATCGGCGATTGAGAATGGGGCTTCGTGGTATTCTATTGCTTGTAGGGCTGTGAAGTAGAATCCCAGGAGGATCGTTAGGGTTAGGGCGTGGATGGCGTGTTTTCGGTTTCCTTCTGTGATGCTGTGATGGGCTCACGTTACGGTAACGCCTGAGGCTAGTAGGATGGCTGTGTTTAGTAGGGGGACTTCTATCGGGTTGAGTGGTTTAATTCCTGTTGGGGGTCATTGGCCTCCTAGTTCTGGGGTTGGGGCCAGGCTCGAGTGGAAGAACGCTCAGAAGAACCCTAAGAAGAAGAATGCTTCGGATGTGATGAAAAGGATTATGCCGTATCGTAGGCCTTTTTGGACTGTGGGAGTGTGATGGCCTTGGAAGGTGCTTTCTCGTACAATGTCTCGTCATCATTGGAGTATTACTAGGAGTATTGAGATGAGGCCTAGGGTTAGTAGTATGGATGAGTTGTAGTGGAATCACATGATTAATCCTGAGGTTGTGAGTAGGGCGGCGGCTGCCCCGAAGATTGGTCAAGGGCTTGGGTCAACTATGTGGTATGAGTGTGCTTGGTGTGCCATTAGATGTTTTCTTGTAAGTATAGGCTTAGAAGGAGCACGAAGACGTAGGCCTGGATTATGGCTACTGCTACTTCTAGGATGGTTAGGAGTAGTAGGATGATTATTGTTAGGATGGATACTGCAGGAAGGGTGGGTATTAATGCAATGGAGGCTGTAGAGATGAGTTGGATGAGTAAGTGTCCTGCTGTAAGGTTGGCTGTAAGGCGGACTCCGAGGGCTAGGGGGCGGATTAGTAGGCTGGTTGTTTCGATCAGGATTAGTGCGGGGATTAGGGGTGTAGGGGTACCTTCGGGTAATAGGTGGGCTAAAGAGGCTGATGGTTGGTTTCGTAGGCCTGTTAGTAGTGTGGCGAGCCATAGTGGGAAGGCTAGGGCTATGTTCATAGATAGTTGGGTGGTTGGGGTGAATGTATATGGAAGGAGGCCTAGAAGGTTGATTGTAAGAAGTATGATTATTAGGGATGTAAATATTATGGCTCATTTGTGGCCATTTTTGTTGAGTGGGACTATTAGTTGTTTTGTGATTAGGTGAAGGAGTCATGTTTGGATAGTAGAAAGGCGGTTGTTGATTCATCGGTTGTTTGGGGACGGGAATAGTAGGGCTGGGAAGAGTAGGGATAGTAGGATTAAGGGGATGCCGAATAGATTGGGGCTGGAAAATTGGTCAAAGAAGCTTAGGTTCATGGTCAGGATCATGGTGTGGGTTTGGTAGTGAGGGAGGTCTTATTTGATGGGGGGTTGGTTGTGGTGAAGGCTAGTAGTTTTGGTTGGATGAGGAGTGCTAGGGTTAATCAGGTTATAATTATGATTGAAAATCATGGTGCGGGGTTAAGCTGTGGCATATCATTAAGGAGGGGGAAGTCCCTCTTTGGCTAGCTTAAAAGGCTAGTGCTGTTGCATAGCTTCTTAATGATTAGGATGATGATAGAAGGGACGATCAGGCCTCGAAATGTGGGAGTGGGGTTGATTCTACTACAATGGGTATGTAGCTGTGATTAGCCCCGCAAATTTCTGAGCATTGTCCGTAAAAAATCCCAGGCCGGGTGGTAATGAATGAAGTTTGGTTTAGTCGGCCTGGGATTGCGTCTGTTTTAACTCCGAGCGTTGGGACTGCTCAGGAGTGGAGTACGTCTCCTGCAGTAATGATCACGCGGATGGGGGATTCTATTGGGATAACTACGCGGTGGTCAACTTCTAGCAGTCGGAAGTGGCCGTTGGGTAAGTCTGGGGTGGGCACTATGTAGGAGTCGAATGATAGGTCTTTGAAGTCTGTGTATTCGTAGCTTCAGTATCATTGGTGGTCGATGGCTTTTAGGGTGAGGTCTGGTTCATCGATTTCGTCCATTATGTAGAGGATTTGTAGGGATGGGAGGGCGAGGAGTACCAGGACGATAGCAGGTAGGATTGTCCAGATCAGCTCTACTTCTTGGGCGTCTACAGCATTGGACGAGAGTTTTTCTGTTAGTATGTGGGCTAAAAGGTAGAGAACTAGGCTGCAGATAGCTAGGGCAACGATTAGGGCGTGGTCGTGGAATTCAACGAGTTCTTCTATGATGGGTGATGAGGCGTCTTGGAATCCTAGTTGGGAGTGGTTGGCCACATGAGATGTACAGGATTTTTACCTGTGATTTAGTCTTGACAAGGCTATGTAATTGGTTTACTAACGTCTCATAAGAAAGAAGCATGAGCGGTTAATGCAGTTGGCTTGAAACCAGCATGTGAGGGTTCGATTCCTTCCTTTCTTGTACTTGGACGAAGGCCGGTTCCTCGAAAGTATGGTATGGGGGAGGGCAGCCGTGGATTCATTCAACGTTTGTGGTAGTTAGTTCTGGTTGTAGGACTTTTCGTTTGGCCGGAAAGGCTTCTCAGATGATGAATATTAGTATGATTACGGCTACTATTGAGATTAGGGAGCCGATGGAGGAAATGGTGTTTCATAGTGTGTAGGCGTCGGGATAGTCCGAGTATCGTCGGGGTATTCCTGCTAGGCCTAGGAAGTGCTGGGGGAAGAACGTTAGGTTTACTCTTGTAAATATTACCCCGAAGTGGGCTTTTGCTCATGTTTGGTGTAGGGTAAACCCAGTGAGTAGTGGGAATCAGTGAGTAAATCCTGCTAGAATGGCAAAGACGGCGCCTATGGATAGGACGTAGTGGAAGTGGGCAACTACGTAGTACATGTCGTGCAGGGCGATGTCTAGGGAAGAGTTTGCAAGAACGATTCCTGTTAATCCTCCGATGGTAAATAGGAAGATAAATCCTAGAGCTCATAGTATTGGGGGGGTCTCATTTGATTGTTCCTCCGTGCAGGGTGGCTAGTCAGCTAAATACTTTGATTCCGGTAGGGATGGCAATGATTATAGTGGCTGATGTAAAGTAGGCTCGGGTATCAACATCTATTCCTACTGTAAACATGTGGTGAGCTCAGACGATGAATCCTAGGAAGCCGATGGATAGTATGGCTCAGACTATTCCCATGTAGCCGAAGGGCTCCTTTTTGCCTGAGTAGTACGTGACTACGTGTGAGATGATTCCGAACCCCGGTAGGATCAGAATATAGACTTCTGGGTGTCCGAAGAATCAGAATAGGTGTTGGTACAGGATTGGGTCTCCTCCTCCAGCGGGGTCGAAGAATGTGGTGTTTAGGTTTCGATCAGTTAGTTATATTGTAATACCGGCGGCGAGTACGGGGAGTGATAGAAGGAGTAGGATGGCGGTAATTAGTACGGATCAGACAAATAGTGGGGTTTGGTATTGTGAGAGTGCGGGGGGTTTTATGTTGATGGCTGTGGTGATAAAGTTGATGGCCCCAAGGATGGAGGAGATACCGGCTAAGTGGAGTGAGAAGATAGCCAGGTCTACTGAAGCTCCGGCGTGGGCAAGGTTACCTGCTAGGGGAGGGTAGAGAGTTCAGCCTGTGCCGGCGCCAGCTTCTACAGTGGATGAGACTAGTAGTAGGAGGAATGATGGGGGGAGGAGTCAAAAGCTTATGTTGTTTATTCGCGGGAATGCTATGTCGGGGGCACCGATTATGAGGGGGACTACTCAGTTGCCGAATCCTCCGATCATGAGCGGATGCAGTGCAGTGAGTCCAGAGAGTGCACTGGCACCACTGGGCATGCAGTGCAGTGAGTCCAGAGAGTGCACTGGCACCACTGGGGATGCACTTCAGTGACTCCAGAGAGTGCACTGGCACCACTGGGGATGCAGTGCAGTGAGTCCAAAGACTTCACTGGCAAAACTGGGGATGCAGTGCAGTGAGTCCAGAGAGTGCACTGGCACCACTGGGGATGCAGTGCAGTGAGTCCAGAGAGTGCACTGGCACCAACTGGAGCTGCACTGCAGTGAGTCCAGAGAGTGCACTGGCACCACTGGGGATGCAGTGCAGTGAGTCCAGAGATTGCACTGGCACCACTGGGGATGCAGTGCAGTGAGTCCACAGAGTGCCCTGGCACCACAGGGGATGCACTGCAGTGAGTCCAGAGAGTGCACTGGCACCACTGGGGGTGCAGTGCAGTGCGTCCAGAGAGTGCACTGTCACCATTGGGGAGGCAGTGCAGTGAGTCCAGAGAGTGCACTGGCACCACTGGGGATGCAGTTCAGTGAGTCCAGAGAGTGCACTGGCACCACTGGGGATGCACTGCAGTGAGTCCAGAGAGTGCACTGGTACCACCGGGGATTCACTGCAGTGAGTCCAGAGACTGCACTGGCACCACTGGGGATGCAGTGCAGTGACTCCAGAGAGTGCACTGGCACCTCAGGGGCTGCACTGCAGAGAGTCCAGAGATTGCACTGGCACCACTGGGGATGCAGTGCAGTGAGTCTAGAGAGTGCACTGGCACCACTGGGGATGCACTGCAGTGAGTCCAGAGAGTGTACTGGCACCAGTGGGATGGAGTGCAGTGAGTTCAGAGACTGCACTGGCACCATTGGGGAGGCAGTGCAGTGAGTGCAGAGAGTGCACTGGCACCACTGGAGATTCACTGCAAGGAGTCCAGAGAGTGTACTGGCACCACTGGGAATGCACTGCAGTGAGTACAGAGAGTGCACTGGCACCTAAGGGGCTGCACTGCAGTGAGTCCAGAGAGTGCACTGGCACCACTGGGGCTGCACTGCAGTGAGTCCAGAGAGTGCACTGGCACCACTGGAGAAGCACTGCAGTGAGTCCAGAGAGTGCAGGGGAACCACGGGGGATGCAGTGCAGTGACTCAGAGAGTGCACTGGCACCACTGGTGATGGACTGCAGTGAGTCCAGAGAGTGCACTGGCACCACTGGGGATGCAGTGCAGTGAGTCCAGAGAGTGCACTGGCACCACTGGGGATGCAGTGCAGTGAGTCCAGAGACTGCACAGGCACGACTGGGGATGCAGTGCAGTGAGTCCAGAGAGTGCACTGGCACCACTGGGGATGCACCCCGGTGAGTCCAGAGAGTGCACTGGCACCACTGGGGATGCAGTGCAGTGAGTCCAGAGAGTGCATTGGCACCACTGGGGATGCACTGCAGTGAGTCCAGAGAGTGCACTGGCGCCACTGGGGATGCACTGCAGTGAGTCCAGAGACTGCACAGGCACCACTGGGGATGCAGTGTAGTGAGTCCAGAGAGTGCACTGCCACCACTGGGGATGCAGTGCAGTGAGTGCAGAGAGTGCACTGGCACCACTGGGGATGCAGTGCAGTGAGTCCAGAGAGTGCACTGGCACCACTGGGGATGCATTGCAGTGAGTCCAGAGAGTGCACTGGCACCACTGGGGATGCAGTGCAGTGAGTGCAGAGAGTGCACTGGAACCACTGGGGATGCACTACAGTGAATCCAGAGGTGCACTGGCACCACTGGGGATGCAGTGCAGTGACTCCAGAGAGTGCACTGGCACCACAGGGGATGCACTGCAGTGAGTCCAGAGAGTGCACTGGCACCACTGGGGTTGCAGTGCAGTGAGTCCACAGAGTGCACTGGCACCACTGGGGATGCACTGCAGTGAGTCCAGAGAGTGCACTGACACCACTGGGAATGCAGTGCAGTGAGTCCAGAGACTGCACTGGCACCACTGGGGATGCACTGCAGTGAGTCCAGAGAGTGCACTGGCACGACTGGGGATGCACTGCAGTGAGTCCAGAGACTGCACAGGCACGACTGGGGATGCAGTGCAGTGAGTCCAGAGAGTGCACTGGCACCACTGGGGATGCAGTGCAGTGAGTCCAGAGAGTGCACTGGCACCACTGGGGATGCACTGCAGTAAGTGCAGAGAGTGCACTGGCACCACTGGGGATGCACTGCAGTGAGTCCAGAGAGTGCACTGGCACCACTGGGGATGCACCCCGGTGAGCCCAGAGAGTGCACTGGCACCACTGGGGATGCACCCCGGTGAGTCCAGAGAGTGCACAGGCACCACTGGGGATGCAGTGCAGTGAGTCCAGAGAGTGCACTGGCACCACTGGGGATGCACCCCGGTGAGTGCAGAGAGTGCCCTGGCACCACTGGGGATGCACTGCAGTGAGTCCAGAGAGTGCAGTGGCACCACTGGGGATGCAGTGCAGTGAGTGCAGAGAGTGCACTGGAACCAGTGGGGATGCAGTGCAGTGAGTCCAGAGAGTGCACTGGCACCACTGGGGATGCACTGCAGTGAGTCCAGAGAGTGCACTGGCACCACTGGGGATGCACTGCAGTGAGTCCAGAGAGTGCATTGGCACCACTGGGGATGCACTGCAGTGAGTCCAGAGAGTGCACTGGCACCACTGGGGATGCAGTGCAGTTGAGTCCAGAGAGTGCACTGGCACCACTGGGGATGCACTGCAGTGAGTCCAGAGAGTGCACTGGCACCAGTGGGGGTGCACTGCAGTGAGTCCAGAGATTTCACTGGCATCACTGGGGTTGAAGTGCAGTGAGTCCAGAGAGTGCACTGGCACCACTGAGGATGCAGTGCAGTGAGTCCAGAGAGTGCACTGGCACCACTGGGGATGCACTGCAGTGAGTCCAGAGAGTGCACTGGCACCACTGGGAATGCAGTGCAGTGACTCAGAGAGTGCACTGGCACCATTGGGGATGCCCTGCAATGAGTCCAGATAGTGCACTGGCACCACTGGGGATGCAGTGCAGTGAGTCCAGAGAGTGCACTGGCACCACTGGGGATGCAGTGCAGTGAGTCCAGAGAGTGTACTGGCACCACTGGGGATGGAGTGCAGTGAGTTCAGAGACTGCACTGGCACCACTGGGGATGCAGTGCAGTGAGTGCAGAGAGTGCAATGGCACCACCGGGGATTCACTGCAAGGAGTCCAGAGAGTGCACTGGCACCACTGGGGATGCACTGCAGTGAGTACAGAGAGTGCACTGGCACCTAAGGGGCTGCACTGCAGTGAGTCCAGAGAGTGCACTGGCACCACTGGGGATGCACTGCAGTGAGTCCAGAGAGTGCACGGGCACCACTGGGGATGCAGTGCAGTGACTCAGAGAGTGCACTGGCACCACTGGTGATGGACTGCAGTGAGTCCAGAGAGTGCACTGGCACCACTGGGGATGCAGTGAAGTGAGTCCAGAGAGTGCACTGGCACCACTGGGGATGCAGTGCAGTGAGTCCAGAGAGTGTACTGGCACCAGTGGGGATGCAGTGCAGTGAGTCCAGAGAGTGCACTGGCACCACTGGGGATGCAGTGCAGTGAGTCCAGAGAGTGCACTGGCACCACTGGGGATGCAGTGCAGTGAGTCCAGAGAGTGCACTGGCATCACTGGGGATGCAGTGCAGTGAGTCCAGAGACTGCACAGGCACCACTGGGGATGCAGTGCAGTGACGCCAGAGAGTGTACTGGCACCCCTGGGGATGCAGTGCAGTGAGTCCAGAGAGTGCACTGGCACCACTGGTGATGCACTGCAGTGAGTCCAGAAAGTGCACTGGCTCCACTGGTGATGCAGTGCCGTGAGTCCAGAGAGTGCACTGGCACCACTGGGGATGCAGTGCAGTGAGTCCAGAGAGTGCACTGGCAACACTGGGGATGCACTGCAGTAAGTGCAGAGAGTGCACTGGCACCACTGGGGATGCAGTGCAGTGAGTCCAGAGAGTGCATTGGCACCACTGGGAATGCAGCGCAGTGACTACAGAGAGTACACTGGCACCACTGGGGATGCAGTGCAGTGAGTCCAGAGAGTGCACTGGCACCACTGGAGATGCACTGCAGTGAGTCCAGAGAGTGCACTGGCACCACTGGGGATGCACTGCAGTGATTCCAGAGAGTGCACTGGCACCACTGGGGGTGCACTGCAGTGAGTCCAGAAAGTGCACTGGCACCACTGGGGATGCACCCCGGTGAGTCCAGAGAGTGCACTGGCACCACTGGGGATGCACCCCGGTGAGTCCAGAGAGTGCACTGGCAGCACTGGGGATGCAGTGCAGTGAGTCCAGAGAGTGCACTGGCACCACTGGGGATGCACTGCAGTGAGTCCAGAGAGTGCACTGGCACCACTGGGGATGCAGTGCAGTGACTCCAGAGAGTGCACTGGCACCACTGGGGATGCAGTGCAGTGAGTGCAGAGAGTGCACTGGCACCAGTGGGGATGCAGTGCAGTGAGTCCAGAGAGTGCACTGGCAGCACTGGGGATGCACTGCAGTGAGTCCATAGAGTGCACTGGCACCACTGGGGATGCAGTGCAGTGAGTCCAGAGAGTGCATTGGCACCACTGGGGATGCACTGCAGTGAGTCCAGAGAGTGCACTGGCACCACTGGGGATGCAGTGCAGTTGAGTCCAGAGAGTGCACTGGCACCACTGGGGATGCAGTGCAGTGAGTCCAGAGAGTGCACTGGCACCAGTGGGGGTGCACTGCAGTGAGTCCAGAGATTTCACTGGCACCACTGGGGTTGAAGTGCATTGAGTCCAGAGAGTGAACTGGCACCACTGGGGATGCAGTGCAGTGAGTCCAGAGAGTGCACTGGCACCACTGGGGATGCAGTGCAGTGAGTCTAGAGAGTGCACTGGCACCACTGGGGATGCAGTGCAGTGAGTGCAGAGAGTGCACTGGCACCACAGGGGATGCAGTGCAGTGAGTGCAGAGAGTGCACTGGCACCACTGGGGATGCAGTGCAGTGAGTCCAGAGAGTGCATTGGCACCACTGGGAATGCAGCGCAGTGACTACAGAGAGTACACTGGCACCACTGGGGATGCAGTGCAGTGAGTCCAGAGAGTGCCCTGGCACCACTGGAGATGCACTGCAGTGAGTCCAGAGAGTGCACTGGCACCACTGGGGATGCACTGCAGTGATTCCAGAGAGTGCACTGGCACCACTGGGGGTGCACTGCAGTGAGTCCAGAAAGTGCACTGGCACCACTGGGGATGCACCCCGGTGAGTCCAGAGAGTGCACTGGCACCACTGGGGATGCACCCCGGTGAGTCCAGAGAGTGCACTGGCAGCACTGGGGATGCAGTGCAGTGAGTCCAGAGAGTGCACTGGCACCACTGGGGATGCACCCCGGTGAGTCCAGAGAGTGCACTGGCACCACTGGGGATGCAGTGCAGTGACTCCAGAGAGTGCACTGGCACCACTGGGGATGCAGTGCAGTGAGTGCAGAGAGTGCACTGGCACCAGTGGGGATGCAGTGCAGTGAGTCCAGAGAGTGCACTGGCAGCACTGGGGATGCACTGCAGTGAGTCCATAGAGTGCACTGGCACCACTGGGGATGCAGTGCAGTGAGTCCAGAGAGTGCATTGGCACCACTGGGGATGCACTGCAGTGAGTCCAGAG
Organism: Anser anser; assembly: GCF_964211835.1. Classification (NCBI taxonomy): domain Eukaryota; kingdom Metazoa; phylum Chordata; class Aves; order Anseriformes; family Anatidae; genus Anser; species Anser anser. Next base: position 19,269,327 of record NC_139736.1, read on the forward strand.
AGTGCACTGGCACCACTGGGGATGCACTGCAGTGAGTCCAGAGAGTGCACTGGCACCACTGGGGATGAAGTGCAGTTGAGTCCAGAGAGTGCACTGGCACCACTGGGAATGCAGTGCAGTGACTCAGAGACTGCACTGGCACCACTGGGGATGCACTGCAATGAGTCCAGATAGTGCACTGGCACCACTGGGGATGCACTGCAGTGAGTGCAGAGAGTGCACTGGCACCACTGGGGATGCAGTGCAGTGAGTCCAGAGAGTGCACTGGCACCACGCAGGATGCAGTGCACTGAGCCCAGAGAGTGCACTGGCACCACTGGTGATGCAGTGCAGTGAGTCCAGAGAGTGCACTGGCACCACTGGGGATGCACTGCAGTGACTCCAGAGAGTGCACTGGAACCACTGGGGATGCAGTGCAGTGAGTCCAGAGAGTGCACTGGCACCACTGGGGATGCACTGCAGTGAGTCCAGAGACTACACTGGCACCACTGTTCATGCAGTGCAGTGAGTCCAGAGAGTGCACTGGCACCACTGGGGATGCAGTGCATGAGTGCAGAGATTGCACTGGTACCACTGGGGATGCAGTGCAGTGAGTCCAGAGAGTGGACTGGCACCAGTGGGGATGGAGTGCAGTGAGTCCAGAGAGTGCACTGGCACCACTGGGGATGCAGTGCAGTGAGTCCAGAGAGTGCATTGGCACGACTGGGGATGCAGTGCAGTGAGTCCAGAGAGTGCACTGGCACCAACTGGAGCTGCACTGCAGTGAGTCCAGAGAGTGCACTGGCACCACTGGGGATGCACTGCAGTGACTCGAAAGAGTGCACTGGCACCACTGGGGATGCAGTGCAGTGAGTCCAGAGAGTGCACTGGCACCACTGGGGATGCACTGCAGTGAGTCCAGAGAGTGCACTGGCACCACTGGGGATGCAGTGCAGTGAGTCCAGAGAGTGCAGTGGCACCACTGGGGATGCAGTGCATGAGTGCAGAGAGTGCACTGGCATCACTGGGGATGCACTGCCGTGAGTTCAGAGAGTGCACTGGCACCAGTGGGGATGGAGTGCAGTGAGTCCAGAGAGTGCACTGGCACCACTGGAGATGCAGTTTAGTGAGTCCAGAGAGTGCACTGGCACCACTGGGGATGCAGTGCAGTGAGTCCAGTGAGTGTACTAGCACCACTGGGGATGCACTGCAGTGAGTCCAGAGAGTGCACTGGCACCACTGAGAATGCACTGCAGTGAGTCCAGAGAGTGCACTGGCAACACTGGGGATGCAGTGCAGTGAGTCCACAGAGTGCCCTGGCACCACAGGGGATACAGTGCAGTGAGTCCAGAGAGTGCACTGGCACCACTGGGGGTGCAGTGCAGTGAGTCCAGAGAGTGCACTGGCACCATTGGGGAGGCAGTGTAGTGAGTCCAGAGAGTGCACTGGCACCACTGGGAATGCAGCGCAGTGACTACAGAGAGTGTACTGGCACCACTGGGGATGCAGTGCAGTGAGTCCAGAGAGTGCACTGGCACCACTGGAGATGCACTGCAGTGAGTGCAGAGACTGCACTGGCACCACTGGGAATGCACTGCAGTGAGTCCAGAGAGTGCACTGGCACCACTGGGGATGCAGTGTAGTGAGTCCAGAGAGTGCACTGGCACCACTGGGGATGCACTGCAGTGAGTACAGAGAGTGCACTGGCACCACTGGGAATGAAGTGCAGTGAGTCCAGAGAGTGCACTGGCACCACAGGGGATGCAGTGCAGTGAGTCCAGAGAGTGCATTGTCACCACTGGGAATGCAGCGCAGTGACTACAGAGAGTACACTGGCACCACTGGGGATGCAGTGCAGTGAGTCCAGAGAGTGCACTGGCACCACTTGTTGCTGCAGTGCAGTGAGTCCAGAGAGTGCACTGGCACCACTGGGGATGCACTGCAGTGAGTCCAGAGAGTGCACTGGCACCACTGGGGGTGCACTGCAGTGAGTCCAGAGACGGCACAGGCACGACTGGGGATGCAGTGCAGTGAGTCCAGAGAGTGCACTGGCACCACTGGGGATGCATTGCAGTGAGTCCAGAGAGTGCACTGGCACCACCGGGGATTCACTGCAGTGAGTCCAGAGAGTGCACTGGCAACAGTGGCGATGCACTTCAGTAAGTGCAGAGAGTGCACTGGCACCACTGGGGATGCACTGCAGTGAGTCCAGAGAGTGCACTGGCACCACTGGGGATGCACTGCAGTGAGTCCAGAGAGTGCACTGGCACCACTGGGGATGCAGTGCAGTGACTCCAGAGAGTGCACTGGCACCACTGGGGATGCACCCTGGTGAGTGCAGAGAGTGCCCTGGCACCACTGGGGATGCAGTGCAGTGAGTCCAGATAGTGCACTGGCACCACTGGGGATGCATTGCAGTGAGTCCAGAGAGTGCACTGGCACCACTGGGGATGCAGTGCAGTGAGTCCAGAGAGTGCATTGGCACCACTGGGGATGCACTGCAGTGAGTCCAGAGAGTGCACTGGCACCACTGGGGATGCAGTGCAGTTGAGTCCAGAGAGTGCACTGGCACCACTGGGGATGCAGTGCAGTGAGTCCAGAGAGTGCACTGGCACCACTGGGGATGCACTGCAGTGAGTCCAGAGAGTGCACTGGCACCACTGGGGTTGCAGTGCAGTGAGTCCAGAGAGTGCACTGGCACCACTGGGGATTCACTGCAAGGAGTCCAGAGAGTGCACTGGCACCACTGGGAATGCAGTGCAGTGAGTCCAGAGACTGCACTGGCACCACTGGGGATGCACTGCAGTGAGTCCAGAGAGTGCACTGGCACCACTGGGGATGCACTGCAGTGAGTCCAGAGACTGAACAGGCACGACTGGGGATGCAGTTCAGTGAGTCCAGAGAGTGCACTGGCACCACTGGGGATGCACTGCAGTGAGTCCAGAGAGTGCACTGGCACCAAAGGGGTTTCACTGCAGTGAGTCCAGAGAGTGCACTGGCACCACTGGGGATGCAGTGCAGTGAGTACAGAGAGTGCACTGGCAACACTGGGGATGCACTGCAGTAAGTGCAGAGAGTGCACTGGCACCACTGGGGATGCAGTGCAGTGAGTCCAGAAAGTGCACTGGCACCACTGGGGATGCACCCCGGTGAGTCCAGAGAGTGCACTGGCACCACTGCGGATGCAGTGCAGTGACTCCAGAGAGTGCACTGGCACCACTGGGGATGCAGTGCAGTGAGTGCAGAGAGTGCACTGGCACCAGTGGGGATGCAGTGCAGTGAGTCCAGATAGTGCACTGGCACCACTGGGGATGCACTGCAGTGAGTCCAGAGAGTGCACTGGCACCACTGGGGATGCAGTGCAGTGAGTCCAGAGAGTGCATTGGCACCTCTGAGGATGCACTGCAGTGAGTCCAGAGAGTGCACTGGCACCACTGGGGATGCAGTACAGTGAGTCCAGAGAGTGCAAAGGCACCAACTGGTGCTGCACTGCTGTGAGTCCTGAGATTGCAGTGGCACCACTGGGGTTGCAGTGCAGTGAGTCCAGAGACTACACTGCCACCACTGGGGATGCACTGCAGTGAGTCCAGAGACTTCACAGGCACCACTGGGGATGCAGTACAGTGAGTCCAGAGAGTGCACGGGCACTACTGGGGATGCAGTTCTGTGAGTCCAGAGAGTGAACTGGCACCACTGGGGATGTAGTGCAGTGAGTCCAGAGAGTGCACTGGCACCACCGGGGATTCACTGCAAGGAGTCCAGAGAGTGCACTGGCACCACTGGGGATGCACTGCAGTGAGTCCAGAGAGTGCACTGGCACCACTGGGATGCAGTGCAGTGAGTCCACTGAGTGCACTGGCACCACAGGGGATACACTGCAGTGAGTCCAGAGAGTGCACTGGCACCACTGGGGATGCAGTGCAGTGAGTCCAGAGAGTGCACTGGCACCACTGGTGATGCACTGCAGTGAGTCCAGAGAGTTCACTGGCACCACTGGGGATGCAGTGCAGTGAGTCCAGAGATTGCACTGGCACCACTGGGGATGCAGTGCAGTGAGTCCAGAGAGTGCACTGGCACCACTGGGGATGCACTGCAGTGAGTCCAGAGAGTGCACTGGCTCCACTGGGGATGCACCGCACTGAGTCCAGAGAGTGCACTGGGACCACTGGGGATGCAGTGCAGGGAGTCCATAGAGTGCACTGGCACCACTGGGGATGCAGTGCAGTGAGTCCAGAGAGTGCACTGGCACCACTGGGGATGCAGTGCAGTGAGTCCAGAGAGTGCACTGGCAGCACTGGGGATGCAGTGCAGTGAGTCCAGAGAGTGCACTGGCACCACTGGGGATGCACTGCAGTGAGTCCAGAGAGTGCACTGGCACCACTGGGGATGCAGTGCAGTGAGTCCAGAGAATGCACTGGCACTAATGGGGATGCAGTTCAGTGAGTCCAGAGAGTGCACTGGCACCACTGGGGATGCACTGCAGTGAGTCCAGAGAGTGCACTGGCACCACTGGGGATGCACTGCAGTGAGTCCAGAGATTGCACTGGCACCACTGGGGATGCACTGCAGTGAGTCCAGAGAGTGCACTGGCACCACTGGGGATGCAGTGCAGTGAGTCCAGAGAGTGGACTGGCACCAGAGGGGATGGAGTGCAGTGAGTCCAGAGAGTGCATTGCCACCACTGGGAATAAACTGCAGTGAGTCCAGACAGTGCACTGGCACCACTGGGGATGCACTGCAGTGAGTCCAGAGAGTTCTCTGGCACCACTGGGGATGCAGTTTAGTGAGTCCAGAGAGTGCACCGTCTCCAATGGGGATACACTGCAGTGAGTCCAGAGAGTGCACTGGCACCACTGGGGATGCACTGCAGTGAGTCCATAGAGTGCTCTGGCACCACAGAGCTGCACTGCAGTGAGTCCAGAGAGTGCACTGGCACCACTTTTTATGCAGTGCAGTGAGTCCAGAGACTACACTGGCACCACTGTGGATGCAGTGCAGTGAGTCCAGAGAGTGCACTGGAACCAATGGTGATGCAGTGCAGTGACTCCAGAGAGTGCACTGGCACCACTGGGGACGCAGCGCAGTGACTACAGAGAGTGCACTGGCACCACTGGTGATGCAGTGCAGTGAGTCCAGAGAGCCACTGGCACCACTGGGGATGCAGTGCAGTGAGTCCAGAGAGTGCACTGGCACCACCGGGGATGCAGTGAAGTGAGTCCAGAGAGTGCAGTGGCACCATTGGGGATGCAGTGCACTGAGTCCAGAGAGTGCACTGGCACTAATGGGGATGCAGTGCACTGAGTCCAAAGAGTGCACTGGCACCACAGGGGATGCAGTGCAGTGAGTCCAGAGACTACACTGGCACCAGTGGGGATGCACTGCAGTGAGTCCAGAGAGTGCACTGGCACCACTGTTGATGCAGTGCAGTGAGTCCAGAGAGTGCACTGGCACGACTGGGGATGCACTGCAGTGAGTCCAGAGAGTGCACTGGCACCACTGGGGATGCAGTGCAGTGAGTCCAGAGAGTGCACTGGCAGCAATGGGGATGCAGTGCAGTGAGTCCAAAGAGTGCACTGGCACCACTGGGGATGCACTGCAGTGAGTCCAGAGAGTGCACTGGCACCACTGGGGATGCACTGCTTTGAGACCCGAGACTAAACTGGCACCCTGGGGATGCAGTGCAGTGAGTCCAGAGAGTGCACTGGCACCACTGGGGATGCAGTGCAGTGAGTCCAGAGAGTGCACTGGCACCACTGGGGATGCAGTGCAGTGAGTCCAGAGAGTGCACTGGCACCACTGGGGATGCAGTGCATTGAGCTCAGAGAGTGCACTGGCACCACTGGGGATGCAGTGCACTGAGTCCAGAGAGTGCACTGTCAGCACTGGTGATGCACTGCAGTGAGTCCAGAAAGTGCACTGGCACCACTGTTCATTCAGTGATGTGAGTCCAGAGAGTGCACTGGCACCACTGGGGATGCACCTCGGTGAGTCCAGAGAGTGCTCTGGAAACACTGGGGATGCAGTGCAGTGAGTGCAGAGAGTGCACTGGCACCACTGGGGATGCACTGCAGTGAGTCCAGAGAGTGACCTGGCACCACTGGGGATGCACTGCTGTGAGTCCAGAGAGTGCACTGGCACCACTGGGGATGCACTGCAGTGACTACAGAGAGTGCACTGTCAGCTCTGGGGATGCAGTGTAGTGAGTCCAGAGAGTGCACTGGCACCACTGGGGATGCAGTGCAGTGAGTGCAGAGAGTGCACTGGCACCAGTGGGGATGCAGTGCAGTGAGTCCAGAGAGTGCACTGGCAGCACTGGGGATGCAGTGCAGTGACTCGAAAGAGATGCACTGGCACCACTGCGGATGCACTGCAGTGAGTCCGGAGAGTGCCCTGGCACCAATGGTGATGCAGTGCAGTCAGTCCAGAGAGTGCAGTGGCACCACTGGGGATGCACTGCAGTGAGTCCAGAGAGTGCACTGGCACCACTGGGGATGCACTGCAGTGAGTCCAGAGAGTGCACTGGCACCACTGGGGATGCAGTGCAGTGAGTCCAGAGAATGCACTGGCACTAATGGGGATGTAGTTCAGTGAGTCCAGAGAGTGCACTGGCACCACTGGGGATGCACTGCAGTGAGTACAGAGAGTGCACTGGCACCACTGGGGATGCACTGCAGTGAGTGCAGAGAGTGCACTGGCACCACTGGGGATGCACTGCAGTGAGTCCAGAGAGTGCACTGGCACCACTGGGGATGCAGTGCAGTGAGTCCAGAGACTGCACTGGCACCAATGGGGATGCAGTGCAGTGAGTCCAGAGAGTGCACTGGCACCACTGGGGATAAACTGCAGTGAGTCCAGACAGTGCACTGGCACCAATGGGGATGCACTGCAGTGAGTCCAGAGAGTTCTCTGGCACCACTGGGGATGCAGTTTAGTGAGTCCAGAGAGTGCACCGGCTCCAATGGGGATACACTGCAGTGAGTTCAGAGAGTGCACTGGCACCACTGGGGATGCACTGCAGTGAGTCCAGAGAGTGCACTGCACCCACTGGGGATGCACTGCAGTGAGTCCAGAGAGTGCTCTGGCACCACTTTTCATGCAGTGAAGTGAGTCCAGAGAGTGCAGTGGCACCATTGCGGATGCAGTGCACTGAGTCCAGAGAGTGCACTGGCACTAATGGGGATGCAGTGCAGTGAGTCCAAAGAGTGCACTGGCACCACAGGGGATGCAGTGCAGTGAGTCCAGAGACTACACTGGCACCACTGGGGATGCAGTGCAGTGAGTCCAGAGAGTGCACTGGCACCACTGTTGATGCAGTGCAGTGAGTCCAGAGAGTGCACTGGCACCACTGGGGATGCAGTGCAGTGAGTCCAGAGAGTGCACTGGCACCACTGGGGATGCACTGCAGTGAGTCCAGAGAGCCACTGGCACCACTGGGGATGCACTGCAGTGAGTCCAGAGAGTGCACTGGCACCATTGGGGATGCATTGCAGTGAGTCCAAAGAGTGCACTGGCACCACTGGGGATGCACTGCAGTGAGTCCAGAGAGTGCACTGGCACCACTGGGGATGCAGTGCAGTTAGTCCAGAGAGTGCAGTGGCACCACTGGGGATGCAGTGCAGTGAGTCCAGAGAGTGCACTGGCACCACTGGTGATGCAGTGCAGTGAGTCCAGAGAGTACACTGGCACCACTGGGGATGCACTGCAGTGAGTCCAGAGAATGCACTGGCACTAATGGGGATGCAGTGCAGTGACTCGAAAGAGTGCACTGGCACCACTGCGGATGCACTGCAGTGAGTCCGGAGAGTGCCCTGGCACCAATGGTGATGCAGTGCAGTGAGTCCAGAGAGTGCACTGGCACCACTGGGGATGCAGTGCAGTGAGTCCAGAGAGTGCACTGGCACCACTGGGGATGCAGTGCAGTGAGTCCAGAGAGTGCACTGGCACCACTGGAGATGCACTGCAGTGAGTCCAGAGAGTGCACTGGTACCACTGGGGATGCAGTGCAGTGAGTCCAGAGAGTGCACTGGCACCAGTGGGGATGCAGTGCAGTGAGTCCAGAGAGTGCCCTTGCACCACTGGGGATAAACTGCAGTGAGTCCAGACAGTGCACTGGCACCACTGGGGATGCAGTGCAGTGAGTCCAGAGGGTTCTCTGGCACCACTGGGGATGCAGTTTAGTGAGTCCAGAGAGTGCACCGGCTCCAATGGGGATACACTGCAGTGAGTCCAGAGAGTGCACTGGCACCACTGGGGATGCAGTGCAGTGAGTCCAGAGAGTGCACTGGCACCACTGGGGATGCAGTGCTGTGAGTCCAGAGAGTGCTCTGGCACCACTGAGCTGTACTGCAGTCAGTCCAGAGAGTGCACTGGCACCACTGGGGATGCACTGCTGTGAGACCCGAGACTAAACTGGCACCCTGGGGATGCAGTGCAGTGAGTCCAGAGAGTGCACTGGCACCACTGTTGATGCAGTGCAGTGACTCCAGAGAGTGCACTGGCACCACTGGGGATGCAGTGCAGTGAGTCCAGAGAGTGCACTGGCACCACTGGGCATGCAGTACATTGAGCTCAGAGAGTGCACTGGCACCACTGGGGATGCCGTGCAGTGAGTCCAGAGAGTGCACTGGCACCACTGGGGACGCAGTGCAGTGAGTCCAGAGAGTGCAGTGGCACCATTGGGGATGCAGTGCACTGAGTCCAGAGAGTGCACTGTCAGCACTGGGGATGCACTGCAGTGAGTCCACAGAGAGCACTGGCACCACTGTTCATTCAGTGATGTGAGTCCAGAGAGTGCACTGGCACCACTGGGGATGCACCTCGGTGAGTCCAGAGAGTGCTCTGGGAACACTGGGGATGCAGTGCTGTGAGTGCAGAGAGTGCACTGGCACCACTGGGGATGCACTGCAGTGAGTCCAGAGAGTGCACTGGCACCACTGGGGATGCACTGCAGTGAGTCCAGAGAGTGCACTGGCACAACAGGGGATGCAGTGCAGTGACTCCAGAGAGCGCACTGGCACCACTGGGGATGCACTGCAGTGAGTCCAGAGAGTGCACTGGCACCACTGGGGATTCACTGCAGTGAGTCCAGAGAGTGCACTGGCACCACTGGGGATGCACTGCAGTGACTACAGAGAGTGCACTGTCAGCAGTGGGGATGCAGTGCAATGAGTCCAGAGAGTGCACTGACACCACTGTTGATGCAGTGCAGTGAGTCCAGAGAGTGCACTGGCACCTAAGGGGATGCACTGCAATGAGTCCAGAGAATGCACTGGCACTAATGGGGATGCAGTGCAGTGACTCGAAAGAGATGCACTGGCACCACTGCAGATGCACTGCAGTGAGTCCGGAGAGTGCCCTGGCACCAATGGTGATGCAGTGCAGTCAGTCCAGAGAGTGCAGTGGCACCACTGGGGATGCAGTGCAGTGAGTCCAGAGAGTGCACTGGCACCACTGGGGATGCAATGCAGTGAGTCCAGAGAGTGCACTGGCACCACTGGGGATGCACTGCAGTGAGTCCAGAGAGTGCACTGGCACCACTGGGGATGCAGTGCAGTGAGTCCAGAGTGTGCTCTGGGAACACTGGGGATGCAGTGCAGTGAGTGCAGAGAGTGCACTGGCACCACTGGGGATGCACTGCAGTGACTCGAAAGAGTGCACTGGCACCACTGCAGATGCACTGCAGTGAGTCCGGAGAGTGCCCTGGCACCAATGGTGATGCAGTGCAGTGAGTCCAGAGAGTGCACTGGCACCAGTGGGGATGCAGTGCAGTGAGTCCAGAGAGTGCACTGGCACCACTGGGGATGCAATGCAGTGAGTCCAGAGAGTGCACTGGCACCACTGGGGATGCACTGCAGTGACTCCAGAGAGTGCACTGGCACCACTGGGGATGCACTGCAATGAGTCCAGAGAATGCACTGGCACTAATGGGGATGCAGTGCAGTGACTCGAAAGAGATGCACTGGCACCACTGGGGATGCACTGCAGTGAGTCCGGAGAGTGCCCTGGCACCAATGGTGATGCAGTGCAGTCAGTCCAGAGAGTGCAGTGGCACCACTGGGGATGCAGTGCAGTGAGTCCAGAGAGTGCACTGGCACCACTGGGGATGCACTGCAGTGAGTCCAGAGAGTGCACTGGCACCACTGGGGATGCAGTGCAGTGAGTCCAGAGAATGCACTGGCACTAATGGGGATGCAGTTCAGTGAGTCCAGAGAGTGCACTGGCACCACTGGGGATGCACTGCAGTGAGTACAGAGAGTGCACTGGCACCACTGGGGATGCACTGCAGTGAGTGCAGAGAGTGCACTGGCACCACTGGGGATGCACTGCAGTGAGTCCAGAGAGTGCACTGGCACCACTGGGGATGCAGTGCAGTGAGTCCAGAGACTGCACTGGCACCAATGGGGATGCAGTGCAGTGAGTCCAGAGAGTGCACTGGCACCACTGGGGATAAACTGCAGTGAGTCCAGACAGTGCACTGGCACCACTGGGGATGCACTGCAGTGAGTCCAGAGAGTTCTCTGGCACCACTGGGGATGCAGTTTAGTGAATCCAGAGAGTGCACCGGCTCCAATGGGGATACACTGCAGTGAGTTCAGAGAGGGCACTGGCACCACTGGGGATGCAGTGCAGTGAGTCCGGAGAGTGCACTGGCCCCACTGGGGATGCACTGCAGTGAGTCCAGAGAGTGCTCTGGCACCACAGAGCTGCACTGCAGTGAGTCCAGAGATTGCACTGGCACCACTTTTCATGCAGTGCAGTGAGTCCAGAGACTACACTGGCACCACTGTGGATGCAGTGCAGTGAGTCCAGAGAGTGCACTGGAACCAATGGTGATGCAGTGCAGTGACTCCAGAGAGTGCACTGGCACCACTGGGGACGCAGCGCAGTGACTACAGAGAGTGCACTGGCACCACTGGTGATGCAGTGCAGTGAGTCCAGAGAGCCACTGGCAACACTGGGGATGCAGTGCAGTGAGTCCAGAGAGTGCACTGGCACCACCGGGGATGCAGTGAAGTGAGTCCAGAGAGTGCAGTGGCACCACTGCGGATGCAGTGCACTGAGTCCAGAGAGTGCACTGGCACTAATGGGGATGCAGTGCACTGAGTCCAAAGAGTGCACTGGCACCACAGAGGATGCAGTGCAGTGAGTCCAGAGACTACACTGGCACCACTGGGGATGCAGTGCAGTGAGTGCAGAGAGTGCACTGGCACCACTGTTGATGCAGTGCAGTGAGTCCAGAGAGTGCACTGGCACCACTGGAGATGCACTGCAGTGAGTCCAGAGAGTGCACTGGCACCACTGGGGATGCACTGCAGTGAGTCCAGAGAGCCACTGGCACCACTGGGGATGCACTGCAGTGAGTCCAGAGAGTGCACTGGCACCATTGGGGATGCATTGCAGTGAGTCCAAAGAGTGCACTGGCACCACTGGGGATGCAGTGCAGTGAGTCCAGAGAGTGCACTGGCACCACTGGGGATGCAGTGCAGTTAGTCCAGAGAGTGCACTGGCACCACTGGGGATGCAGTGCAGTGAGTCCAGAGAGTGCACTGGCACCACTGGGGATGCAGTGCAGTGAGTCCAGAGAGTACACTGGCACCACTGGGGATGCACTGCAGTGAGTCCAGAGAATGCACTGGCACTAATGGGGATGCAGTGCAGTGACTCGAAAGAGTGCACTGGCACCACTGCGGATGCACTGCAGTGAGTCCGGAGAGTGCCCTGGCACCAATGGTGATGCAGTGCAGTGAGTCCAGAGAGTGCACTGGCACCACTGGGGATGCAGTGCAGTGACTCAAGAGAGTGCACTGGCACCACTGGGGATGCAGTGCAGTGAGTCCAGAGAGTGCACTGGCACCACTGGGGATGCAGTGCAGTGAGTCCAGAGAGTGCACTGGCACCACTGTTCATTCAGTGATGTGAGTCCAGAGAGTGCACTGGTACCACTGGGGATGCAGTGCAGTGAGTCCAGAGAGTGCACTGGCACCAGTGGGGATGCAGTGCAGTGAGTCCAGAGAGTGCCGTTGCACCACTGGGGATAAACTGCAGTGAGTCCAGACAGTGCACTGGCACCACTGGGGATGCACTGCAGTGAGTCCAGAGGGTTCTCTGGCACCACTGGGGATGCAGTTTAGTGAGTCCAGAGAGTGCACCGGCTCCAATGGGGATACACTGCAGTGAGTCCAGAGAGTGCACTGGCACCACTGGGGATGCAGTGCAGTGAGTCCAGAGAGTGCACTGGCACCACTGGGGATGCAGTGCTGTGAGTCCAGAGAGTGCTCTGGCACCACTGAGCTGTACTGCAGTCAGTCCAGAGAGTGCACTGGCACCACTGGGGATGCACTGCTGTGAGACCCGAGACTAAACTGGCACCCTGGGGATGCAGTGCAGTGAGTCCAGAGAGTGCACTGGCACCACTGTTGATGCAGTGCAGTGACTCCAGAGAGTGCACTGGCACCACTGGGGATGCAGTGCAGTGAGTCCAGAGAGTGCACTGGCACCACTGGGGATGCAGTGCAGTGAGTCCAGAGAGTGCAGTGGCACCATTGGGGATGCAGTGCACTGAGTCCAGAGAGTGCACTGGCACCACTGGGGATGCAGTGCACTGAGTCCAGAGAGTGCACTGTCAGCACTGGGGATGCACTGCAGTGAGTCCACAGAGAGCACTGGCACCACTGTTCATTCAGAGATGTGAGTCCAGAGAGTGCACTTGCACCACTGGGGATGCACCCCGGTGAGTCCAGAGAGTGCACTGGCAGCACTGGGGATGCAGTGCAGTGAGTACAGAGAGTGCACTGGCACCATTGGGGATGCACTGCCGTGAGTCCAGAGACTGCACAGGCTCCACTGGGGATGCAGTGCAGTGAGTGCAGAGAGTGCACTGGAACCACTGGGGATGCACTACAGTGAATCCAGAGAGTGCACTGGCACCACTGGGGATGCAATGCAGTGAGTCCAGAGAGTGCACTGGCACCACTGGGGATGCAGTGCAGTGAGTCCAGAGAGTGCACTGGCACCACTGGGGATGCAGTGCAGTGAGTGCAGAGAGTGCACTGGCACCAGTGGGGGTGCACTGCAGTGAGTCCAGAGAGTGCACTGGCACCACTGGGGTTGCAGTGCAGTGAGTCCAGAGAGTGCACTGGCACCACTGGGGATGCACTGCAGTGAGTCCAGAGAGTGCACTGGCACCACTGGGAATGCAGTGCAGTGAGTGCAGAGACTGCACTGGCACCACTGGGGATGCACTGCAGTGAGTCCAGAGAGTGCACCGGCACAACTGGAGATGCACTGCAGTGAGTTCAGAGACTGCACAGGCACGACTGGGGATCCAGTTCAGTGAGTCCAGAGAGTGCACTGGCACCACTGGGGATGCACTGCAGTGAGTCCAGAGAGTGCACTGGCACCAAAGGGGTTTCACTGCAGTGAGTCCAGAGAGTGCAGTGGCACCACTGGGGATGCAGTGCAATGAGTCCAGAGAGTGCACTGGCAACACTGGGGATGCACTGCAGTAAGTGCAGAGAGTGCACTGGCACCACTGGGGAGTCAGTGCAGTGAGTCCAGAAAGTGCACTGGCACCACTGGGGATGCACCCCGGTGAGTCCAGAGAGTGCACTGGCACCACTGGGGATGCACCCCGGTGAGTCCAGAGAGTGCACTGGCAGCACTGGTGATGCAGTGCAGTGAGTCCAGAGAGTGCACTGGCACCACTGGGGATGCACTGCAGTGAGTCCAGAGAGTGCACTGGCACCACTGGGGATGCAGTGCAGTGACTCCAGAGAGTGCACTGGCACCACTGGTGATACAGTGCAGTGAGTGCAGAGAGTGCACTGGCACCAGTGGTGATGCAGTGCAGTGAGTCCAGATAGTGCACTGGCACCACTGGGGATGCACTGCAGTGAGTCCAGAGAGTGCACTGGCACCACTTGGGGATGCAGTGCAGTGAGTCCAGAGAGTGCATTGGCACCACCTGGGATGCACTGCAGTGAGTCCAGAGAGTGCACTGGCACCACTGGGGATGCACTGCAGTGAGTCCAGAGAGTGCACTGGCACCACTGGGAATGCAGCGCAGTGACTACAGAGAGTGTACTGGCACCACTGGGGATTCACTTCAAGGAGTCCAGAGAGTGCACTGGCACCACTGGGAATGCAGTGCAGTGACTCCAGAGACTGCACTGGAACCAGTGGGGATGCACTGCAGTGAGTCCAGAGAGTGCACTGGCACCACTGGGGATGCACTGCAGTGAGTCCAGAGACTGCACAGGCACGACTGGGGATGCAGTTCAGTGAGTCCAGAGAGTGCACTGGCACCACTGGTGATGCACTGCAGTGAGTCCAGAGAGTGCACTGGCACCAAAGGGGTTTCACTGCAGTGAGTCCAGAGAGTGCACTGGCACCACTGGGGATGCACTGCAGTGAGTCCAGAGAGTGCACTGGCAACACTGGGGATGCACTGCAGTACGTGCAGAGAGTGCACTGGCACCACTGGGGATGCAGTGCAGTGAGTCCAGAAAGTGCACGGGCACCACTGGGGATGCACCCCGGTGAGTCCAGAGAGTGCACTGGCAGCACTGGGGATGCAGTGCAGTGAGTCCAGAGAGTGCACTGGCACCACTGGGGATGCACTGCAGTGAGTCCAGAGAGTGCACTGGCACCACTGCGGATGCAGTGCAGTGACTCCAGAGAGTGCACTGGCACCACTGGGGATGCAGTGCAGTGAGTGCAGAGAGTGCACTGGCACCACTGGGGATGCAGTGCAGTTGAGTCCAGAGAGTGCACTGGCACCACTGGGGATGCACTGCAGTGAGTCCAGAGAGTGCACTGGCACCACTGGGGATGCAGTGCAGTGAGTCCAGATAGTGCACTGGCACCACTGGGGATGCACTGCAGTGAGTCCAGAGAGTGCACTGGCACCACTGGGGATGCAGTGCAGTGAGTGCAGAGAGTGCACTGGCACCACTGGGGATGCAGTGCAGTTGAGTCCAGAGAGTGCACTGGCACCACTGGGGATGCACTGCAGTGAGTCCAGAGAGTGCACTGGCAGCACTGGGGATGCAGTGCAGTGAGTCCAGATAGTGCACTGGCACCACTGGGGATGCAGTGCAGTGAGTCCAGAGAGTGCACTGGCACCACTGGGGATGCAGTGCAGTGAGTCCAGAGAGTGCATTAGCACCACTGGGGATGCACTGCAGTGAGTCCAGAGAGTGCACTGGCACCACTGGGGATGCAGTGCAGTTGAGTCCAGAGAGTGCACTGGCACCACTGGGGATGCAGTGCAGTGAGTCCAGAGAGTGCACTGGCACCACTGGGGATGCAGTGCAGTGAGTCCAGAGAGTGCACTGGCACCATTGGGGAGGCAGTGCAGTGAGTTCAGAGAGTGCACTGGCACCACTGGGAATGCAGCGCAGTGACTACAGAGAGTGTACTGGCACCACTGGGGATGCAGTGCAGTGAGTCCAGAGAGTGCACAGGCACCAGTAGGGATGCACTGCAGTGAGTCCAGAGAGTGCACTGGCACCACTGGAGATGCACTGCAGTGAGTGCAGAGACAGCACTGGCACCACTGGGAATGCACTGCAGTGAGTCCAGAGAGTGCACTGGCACCAAAGGGGTTTCACTGCAGTGAGTCTAGAGAGTGCACTGGCACCACTGGGGATGCACTGCAGTGAGTCCAGAGAGTGCACTGGCACCACTGGGGATGCAGTGCAGGGAGTCCAGAGAGTGCACTGGCACCACTGGGGATGCACTGCAGTGAGTACAGAGAGTGCACTGGCACCACTGGGGATGCAGTGCAGTGAGTCCAGAGAGTGCACTGGCACCACTGGGGATGCAGTGCAGTGAGTCCAGAGAGTGCAGTGGCACCACTGGGGATGCACTGCAGTGAGTCCAGAGAGTGCACTGGCACCACTGGGGATGCAGTGCAGTGAGTCCAGAGAATGCACTGGCACCACTGGGGATGCAGTGCAGTGAGTCCAGAGAGTGGACTGGCACCAGAGGGGATGGAGTGCAGTGAGTCCAGAGAGTGCACTGGCACCACTGGGGATAAACTGCAGTGAGTCCAGACAGTGCACTGGCACCACTGGGGATGCACTGCAGTGAGTCCAGAGAGTTCTCTGGCACCACTGGCGATGCAGTTTAGTGAGTCCAGAGAGTGCACCGGCTCCAATGGGGATACACTGCAGTGAGTTCAGAGAGTGCACTGGCACCACTGGGGATGCAGTGCAGTGAGTCCAGAGAGTGCACTGGCACCACTGGGGATGCACTGCAGTGAGTCCAGAGAGTGCTCTGGCACCACAGAGCTGCACTGCAGTGAGTCCAGAGATTGCACTGGCACCACTTTTCATGCAGTGCAGTGAGTCCAGAGACTACACTGGCACCACTGTGGATGCAGTGCAGTGAGTCCAGAGAGTGCACTGGAACCAATGGTGATGCAGTGCAGTGACTCCAGAGAGTGCACTGGCACCACTGGGGACGCAGCGCAGTGACTACAGAGAGTGCACTGGCACCACTGGTGATGCAGTGCAGTGAGTCCAGAGAGCCACTGGCACCACTGGGGATGCAGTGCAGTGAGTCCAGAGAGTGCACTGGCACCACCGGGGATGCAGTGAAGTGAGTCCGGAGAGTGCAGTGGCACCATGGGGATGCAGTGCACTGAGTCCAGAGAGTGCACTGGCACTAATGGGGATGCAGTGCACTGAGTCCAAAGAGTGCACTGGCACCACAGGGGATGCAGTGCAGTGAGTCCAGAGACTACACTGGCACCAGTGGGGATGCACTGCAGTGATTCCAGAGAGTGCACTGGCACCACTGTTGATGCAGTGCAGTGAGTCCAGAGAGTGCACTGGCACCACTGGGGATGCAGTGCAGTGAGTCCAGAGAGTGCACTGGCACCACTGGGGATGCACTGCAGTGAGTCCAGAGAGCCACTGGCACCACTGGGGATGCACTGCAGTGAGTCCAGAGAGTGCAGTGGCACCACTGGGGATGCAGTGCAGTGAGTCCAAAGAGTGCACTGGCACCACTGGGGATGCACTGCAGTGAGTCCAGAGAGTGCACTGGCACCACTGGGGATGCACTGCTTTGAGACCCGAGACTAAACTGGCACCCTGGGGATGCAGTGCAGTGAGTCCAGAGAGTGCACTGGCACCACTGGGGCTGCACTGCAGTGAGTCCAGAGAGTGCACTGGCACCACTGGGGATGCAGTGCAGTGAGTCCAGAGAGTGCACTGGCACCACTGGGGATGCAGTGCATTGAGCTCAGAGAGTGCACTGGCACCACTGGGGATGCCGTGCAGTGAGTCCAGAGAGTGCACTGGCACCACTGGGGATGCACTACAGTGACTCGAAAGAGTGCACTGGCACCACTGTTGATGCAGTGCAGTGACTCCAGAGAGTGCACTGGCACCACTGGGGATGCACTGCAGTGAGTCCAGAGAGTGCACTGGCACCACTGGGGATGCAGTGCAGTGAGTCCACAGAGTGCCCTGGCACCACAGGGGATACACTGCAGTGAGTCCAGAGAGTGCACTGGCACCTCTGGGGATGCACTGCAGTGAGTCCAGAGTGCACTGGCACCACGGGGGATGCAGTGCAGTGAGTCCAGAGAGTGCACAGGCACCAGTAGGGATGCACTGCAGTGAGTCCAGAGAGTGCACTGGCACCACTGGAGATGCACTGCAGTGAGTGCAGAGACTGCACTGGCACCACTGGGGATGCAGTGCAGTGAGTCCAGAGAGTGCACTGGCACAACTGGGGATGCAGTTCAGTGAGTCCAGAGAGTGCACTGGCACCACTGGGGATTCACTGCAGTGAGTCCAGAGAGTGCACCGGCACCACTGGGGATGCACTGCAGTGAGTTCAGAGACTGCACAGGCACGACTGGGGATCCAGTTCAGTGAGTCCAGAGAGTGCACTGGCACCACTGGGGATGCACTGCAGTGAGTCCAGAGAGTGCACTGGCACCAAAGGGGTTTCACTGCAGTGAGTCCAGAGAGTGCAGTGGCACCACTGGGGATGCAGTGCAATGAGTCCAGAGAGTGCACTGGCAACACTGGGGATGCACTGCAGTAAGTGCAGAGAGTGCACTGGCACCACTGGGGAGTCAGTGCAGTGAGTCCAGAAAGTGCACTGGCACCACTGGGGATGCACCCCGGTGAGTCCAGAGAGTGCACTGGCACCACTGGGGATGCACCCCGGTGAGTCCAGAGAGTGCACTGGCAGCACTGGTGATGCAGTGCAGTGAGTCCAGAGAGTGCACTGGCACCACTGGGGATGCACTGCAGTGAGTCCAGAGAGTGCACTGGCACCACTGGGGATGCAGTGCAGTGACTCCAGAGAGTGCACTGGCACCACTGGGGATACAGTGCAGTGAGTGCAGAGAGTGCACTGGCACCAGTGGTGATGCAGTGCAGTGAGTCCAGATAGTGCACTGGCACCACTGGGGATGCACTGCAGTGAGTCCAGAGAGTGCACTGGCACCACTTGGGGATGCAGTGCAGTGAGTCCAGAGAGTGCATTGGCACCACCTGGGATGCACTGCAGTGAGTCCAGAGAGTGCACTGGCACCACTGGGGATGCACTGCAGTGAGTCCAGAGAGTGCACTGGCACCACTGGGGTTGCAGTGCAGTGAGTCCAGAGAGTGCACTGGCACCACTGGGGATTCACTTCAAGGAGTCCAGAGAGTGCACTGGCACCACTGGGAATGCAGTGCAGTGACTCCAGAGACTGCACTGGAACCACTGGGGATGCACTGCAGTGAGTCCAGAGAGTGCACTGGCACCACTGGGGATGCACTGCAGTGAGTCCAGAGACTGCACAGGCACGACTGGGGATGCAGTTCAGTGAGTCCAGAGAGTGCACTGGCACCACTGGGGATGCACTGCAGTGAGTCCAGAGAGTGCACTGGCACCAAAGGGGTTTCACTGCAGTGAGTCCAGAGAGTGCACTGGCACCACTGGGGATGCACTGCAGTGAGTCCAGAGAGTGCACTGGCAACACTGGGGATGCACTGCAGTAAGTGCAGAGAGTGCACTGGCACCACTGGGGATGCAGTGCAGTGAGTCCAGAAAGTGCACTGGCACCACTGGGGATGCACCCCGGTGAGTCCAGAGAGTGCACTGGCAGCACTGGGGATGCAGTGCAGTGAGTCCAGAGAGTGCACTGGCACCACTGGGGATGCACTGCAGTGAGTCCAGAGAGTGCACTGGCACCACTGCGGATGCAGTGCAGTGACTCCAGAGAGTGCACTGGCACCACTGGGGATGCAGTGCAGTGAGTCCAGAGAGTGCACTGGCACCACTGGGGATGCAGTGCAGTTGAGTCCAGAGAGTGCACTGGCACCACTGGGGATGCACTGCAGTGAGTCCAGAGAGTGCACTGGCACCACTGGGGATGCAGTGCAGTGAGTCCAGATAGTGCACTGGCACCACTGGGGATGCACTGCAGTGAGTCCAGAGAGTGCACTGGCACCACTGGGGATGCAGTGCAGTGAGTGCAGAGAGTGCACTGGCACCACTGGGGATGCAGTGCAGTTGAGTCCAGAGAGTGCACTGGCACCACTGGGGATGCAGTGCAGTGAGTCCAGAGAGTGCACTGGCACCACTGGGGATGCAGTGCAGTGAATCCAGATAGTGCACTGGCACCACTGGGGATGCAGTGCAGTGAGTCCAGAGAGTGCACTGGCACCACTGGGGATGCAGTGCAGTGAGTCCAGAGAGTGCATTAGCACCACTGGGGATGCACTGCAGTGAGTCCAGAGAGTGCACTGGCACCACTGGGGATGCAGTGCAGTTGAGTCCAGAGAGTGCACTGGCACCACTGGGGATGCAGTGCAGTGAGTCCAGAGAGTGCACTGGCACCACTGGGGATGCAGTGCAGTGAGTCCAGAGAGTGCACTGGCACCATTGGGGAGGCAGTGCAGTGAGTTCAGAGAGTGCACTGGCACCACTGGGAATGCAGCGCAGTGACTACAGAGAGTGTACTGGCACCACTGGGGATGCAGTGCAGTGAGTCCAGAGAGTGCACAGGCACCAGTAGGGATGCACTGCAGTGAGTCCAGAGAGTGCACTGGCACCACTGGGGATGCAGTGCAGTGAGTGCAGAGACAGCACTGGCACCACTGGGAATGCACTGCAGTGAGTCCAGAGAGTGCACTGGCACCAAAGGGGTTTCACTGCAGTGAGTCTAGAGAGTGCACTGGCACCACTGGGGATGCACTGCAGTGAGTCCAGAGAGTGCACTGGCACCACTGGGGATGCACTGCAGGGAGTCCATAGAGTGCACTGGCACCACTGGGGATGCACTGCAGTGAGTACAGAGAGTGCACTGGCACCACTGGGGATGCAGTGCAGTGAGTCCAGAGAGTGCACTGGCACCACTGGGGATGCAGTGCAGTGAGTCCAGAGAGTGCAGTGGCACCACTGGGGATGCACTGCAGTGAGTCCAGAGAGTGCACTGGCACCACTGGGGATGCACTGCAGTGAGTCCAGAGAATGCACTGGCACCACTGGGGATGCAGTGCAGTGAGTCCAGAGAGTGGACTGGCACCAGAGGGGATGGAGTGCAGTGAGTCCAGAGAGTGCACTGGCACCACTGGGGATGCAGTGCAGTGAGTCCAGACAGTGCACTGGCACCACTGGGGATGCACTGCAGTGAGTCCAGAGAGTGCACTGGCACCACTGGCGATGCAGTTTAGTGAGTCCAGAGAGTGCACCGGCTCCAATGGGGATACACTGCAGTGAGTTCAGAGAGTGCACTGGCACCACTGGGGATGCAGTGCAGTGAGTCCACAGAGTGCACTGGCACCACTGGGGATGCACTGCAGTGAGTCCAGAGAGTGCTCTGGCACCACAGAGCTGCACTGCAGTGAGTCCAGAGATTGCACTGGCACCACTTTTCATGCAGTGCAGTGAGTCCAGAGACTACACTGGCACCACTGTGGATGCAGTGCAGTGAGTCCAGAGAGTGCACTGGAACCAATGGTGATGCAGTGCAGTGACTCCAGAGAGTGCACTGGCACCACTGGGGACGCAGCGCAGTGACTACAGAGAGTGCACTGGCACCACTGGTGATGCAGTGCAGTGAGTCCAGAGAGCCACTGGCACCACTGGGGATGCAGTGCAGTGAGTCCAGAGAGTGCACTGGCACCACCGGGGATGCAGTGAAGTGCGTCCAGAGAGTGCAGTGGCACCATGGGGATGCAGTGCACTGAGTCCAGAGAGTGCACTGGCACTAATGGGGATGCAGTGCACTGAGTCCAAAGAGTGCACTGGCACCACAGGGGATGCAGTGCAGTGAGTCCAGAGACTACACTGGCACCAGTGGGGATGCACTGCAGTGATTCCAGAGAGTGCACTGGCACCACTGTTGATGCAGTGCAGTGAGTCCAGACAGTGCACTGGCACCACTGGGGATGCACTGCAGTGAGTCCAGAGAGTGCACTGGCACCACTGGGGATGCACTGCAGTGAGTCCAGAGAGCCACTGGCACCACTGGGGATGCACTGCAGTGAGTCCAGAGAGTGCAGTGGCACCACTGTGGATGCAGTGCAGTGAGTCCAAAGAGTGCACTGGCACCACTGGGGATGCACTGCAGTGAGTCCAGAGAGTGCACTGGCACCACTGGGGATGCACTGCTTTGAGACCCGAGACTAAACTGGCACCCTGGGGATGCAGTGCAGTGAGTCCAGAGAGTGCACTGGCACCACTGGGGCTGCACTGCAGTGAGTCCAGAGAGTGCACTGGCACCACTGGGGATGCAGTGCAGTGAGTCCAGAGAGTGCACTGGCACCACTGGGGATGCAGTGCATTGAGCTCAGAGAGTGCACTGGCACCACTGGGGATGCCGTGCAGTGAGTCCAGAGAGTGCACTGGCACCACTGGGGATGCACTGCAGTGACTCGAAAGAGTGCACTGGCACCACTGTTGATGCAGTGCAGTGACTCCAGAGAGTGCACTGGCACCACTGGGGATGCACTGCAGTGAGTCCAGAGAGTGCACTGGCACCACTGGGGATGCAGTGCAGTGAGTCCACAGAGTGCCCTGGCACCACAGGGGATACACTGCAGTGAGTCCAGAGAGTGCACTGGCACCTCTGGGGATGCACTGCAGTGAGTCCAGAGTGCACTGGCACCACGGGGGATGCAGTGCAGTGAGTCCAGAGAGTGCACAGGCACCAGTAGGGATGCACTGCAGTGAGTCCAGAGAGTGCACTGGCACCACTGGAGATGCACTGCAGTGAGTGCAGAGACTGCACTGGCACCACTGGGGATGCAGTGCAGTGAGTCCAGAGAGTGCACTGGCACAACTGGGGATGCAGTTCAGTGAGTCCAGAGAGTGCACTGGCACCACTGGGGATTCACTGCAGTGAGTCCAGAGACTGCACTGGCACCACTGGGGATGCAGTGCAGTGATTCCAGAGAGTGCACTGGCACCTCAGGGGCTGCACTGCAGAGAGTCCAGAGAGTGCACTGGCACCACTGGGGATGCAGTGCAGTGAGTCTAGAGAGTGCACTGGCAACACTGGGGATGCAATGCAGTGAGTCCAGAGAGTGTACTGGCACCAGTGGGATGGAGTGCAGTGAGTTCAGAGACTGCACTGGCACCACTGGGGATGCAGTGCAGTGAGTGCAGAGAGTGCACTGGCACCACTGGAGATTCACTGCAAGGAGTCCAGAGAGTGTACTGGCACCACTGGGAATGCACTCCAGTGAGTACAGAGAGTGCACTGGCACCAGTGGGGATGCACTGCAGTGAGTCCAGAGAGTGCACTGGCACCACTGGGGATGCACTGCAGTGAGTCCAGAGAGTGCACTGGCACCACTGGGGATGCACTGCAGTGAGTCCAGAGAGTGCACGGGCACCACTGGGGATGCAGTGCAGTGACTCAGAGAGTGCTCTGGCACCACTGGTGATGGACTGCAGTGAGTCCAGAGAGTGCACTGGCACCACTGGGGATGCAGTGCAGTGAGTCCAGAGAGTGCACTGGCACCACTGGGGATGCAGTGCAGTGAGTCCAGAGACTGCACAGGCACGACTGGGGATGCAGTGCAGTGAGTCCAGAGAGTGCACTGGCACCACTGGGGATGCACCCCGGTGAGTCCAGAGAGTGCACTGGCACCACTGGGGATGCACCCCGGTGAGTCCAGAGAGTGCACTGGCAGCACTGGGGATGCAGTGCAGTGAGTCCAGAGAGTGCTCTGGGAACACTGGGGATGCAGTGCAGTGAGTGCAGAGAGTGCACTGGCACCACTGGGGATGCAGTGTAGTGAGTCCAGAGAGTGCACTGCCACCACTGGGGATGCAGTGCAGTGAGTGCAGAGAGTGCACTGGCACCACTGGGGATGCAGTGCAGTGAGTCCAGAGAGTGCACTGGCACCACTGGGGATGCACTGCAGTGAGTCCAGAGAGTGCACTGGCACCACTGGGGATGCAGTGCAGTGAGTGCAGAGAGTGCACTGGAACCACTGGGGATGCACTACAGTGAATCCAGAGAGTGCACTGGCACCACTGGGGATGCAGTGCAGTGAGTCCAGAGAGTGCACTGGCACCAGTGGGGGTGCGCTGCAGTGAGTCCAGAGAGTGCACTGGCACCACTGGGGTTGCAGTGCAGTGAGTCCACAGAGTGCACTGGCACCACTGGGGATGCACTGCAGTGAGTCCAGAGAGTGCACTGGCACCACTGGGAATGCAGTGCAGTGAGTCCAGAGACTGCACTGGCACCACTGGGGATGCACTGCAGTGAGTCCAGAGAGTGCACTGGCAAGACTGGGGATGCACTGCAGTGAGTCCAGAGACTGCACAGGCACGACTGGGGATGCAGTGCAGTGAGTCCAGAGAGTGCACTGGCACCACTGGGGATGCACTGCAGTGAGTCCCGAGAGTGCACTTGCACCACCGGGTTTTCACTGCAGTGAGTCCAGAGAGTGCACTGGCACCACTGGGGATGCACTGCAGTAAGTGCAGAGAGTGCACTGGCACCACTGGGGATGCAGTGCAGTGAGTCCAGAAAGTGCACTGGCACCACTGGGGATGCACCCCGGTGAGTCCAGAGAGTGCACTGGCACCACTGGGGATGCACCCCGGTGAGTCCAGAGAGTGCACTGGCAGCACTGGGGATGCAGTGCAGTGAGTCCAGAGAGTGCACTGGCACCACTGGGGATGCACTGCAGTGAGTCCAGAGAGTGCACTGGCACCACTGCGGATGCAGTGCAGTGACTCCAGAGAGTGCACTGGCACCACTGGGGATGCAGTGCAGTGAGTGCAGAGAGTGCACTGGCACCAGTGGGGATGCAGTGCAGTGAGTCCAGAGAGTGCACTGGCAGCACTGGGGATGCAGTGCAGTGAGTCCAGAGAGTGCACTGGCACCACTGGGAATGCAGTGCAGTGACTCAGAGACTGCACTGGCACCACTGGGGATGCACTGCAATGAGTCCAGATAGTGCACTGGCACCACTGGGGATGCACTGCAGTGAGTGCAGAGAGTGCACTGGCACCACTGGGGATGCAGTGCAGTGAGTCCAGAGAGTGCACTGGCACCACTGGGGATGCAGTGCACTGAGCCCAGAGAGTGCACTGGCACCACTGGTGATGCAGTGCAGTGAGTGCAGAGAGTGCACTGGCACCACTGCCAATGCAGTGCAGTGAGTCCAGAGAGTGCACTGGCACCACTGGGGATGCAGTGCAGTGAGTCCAGAGAGTGCACTGGCACCAACTGGAGCTGCACTGCAGTGAGTCCTGAGATTGCACTGGCACCACTGGGGATGCACTGCAGTGAGTCCAGAGACTACACTGGCACCACTGTTCATGCAGTGCAGTGAGTCCAGAGAGTGCACTGGCTCCACTGGGGATGCAGTGCATGAGTGCAGAGATTGCACTGGTACCACTGGGGATGCAGTGCAGTGAGTCCAGAGAGTGGACTGGCACCACTGTTGATGCAGTGCAGTGACTCCAGAGAGTGCACTGGCACCACTGGGGATGCAGTGCAGTGAGTCCAGAGAGTGCACTGGCACCACTGGGGATGCAGTGCAGTGAGTCCAGAGAGTGCACTGGCACCAACTGGAGCTGCACTGCAGTGAGTCCTGAGATTGCACTGGCACCACTGGGGATGCACTGCAGTGAGTCCAGAGACTACACTGGCACCACTGGGGATGCAGTGCAGTGAGTCCAGAGAGTGCACTGGCACCACTGGAGATGCACTGCAGTGAGTGCAGAGACTGCACTGGCACCACTGGGAATGCACTGCAGTGAGTCCAGAGAGTGCACTGGCACCACTGGGGATGCAGTGTAGTGAGTCCAGAGAGTGCACTGGCACCACTGGGGATGCACTGCAGTGAGTCCAGAGAGTGCACTGGCACCACTGGGAATGCAGTGCAGTGACTCAGAGAGTGCACTGGCACCACTGGTGATGGACTGCAGTGAGTCCAGAGAGTGCACTGGCACAACTGGGGATGCAGTGCAGTGAGTCCAGAGAGTGCACTGGCACCACAGGGGATGCAGTGCAGTGAGTCCAGAGAGTGCATTGTCACCACTGGGAATGCAGCGCAGTGACTACAGAGAGTACACTGGCACCACTGGGGATGCAGTGCAGTGAGTCCAGAGAGTGCACTGGCACCACTGGGGATGCACTGCAGTGAGTCCAGAGAGTGCACTGGCACCACTGGGGATGCACTGCAGTGAGTCCAGAGAGTGCACTGGCACCACTGGGGGTGCACTGCAGTGAGTCCAGAGACGGCACAGGCACGACTGGGGATGCAGTGCAGTGAGTCCAGAGAGTGCACTGGCACCAGTGGGGATGCAGTGCAGTGAGTCGAGAGAGTGCACTGGCACCACCGGGGATTCACTGCAGTGAGTCCAGAGAGTGCACTGGCAACAGTGGCGATGCACTGCAGTAAGTGCAGAGAGTGCACTGGCACCACTGGGGATGCACTGCAGTGAGTCCAGAGAGTGCACTGGCACCACTGGGGATGCACCCCGGTGAGTCCAGAGAGTGCACTGGCACCACTGGGGATGCACCCCGGTGAGTCCAGAGAGTGCACTGGCACCAGTGGGGATGCAGTGCAGTGAGTACAGAGAGTGCACTGGCACCATTGGGGATGCAGTGCAGTGAGCCCAGAGAGTGCACAGGCTCCACTGGGGATGCAGTGCAGTGAGTGCAGAGAGTGCACTGGAACCACTGGGGATGCACTACAGTGAATCCAGAGAGTGCACTGGCACCACTGGGGATGCAGTGCAGTGAGTGCAGAGAGTGCACTGGCACCACTGGGGATGCACTGCAGTAAGTGGAGAGAGTGCACTGGCACCACTGGGGATGCAGTTCAGTGAGTCCAGAGAGTGCACTGGCACCACTGGGGATGCACCCCGGTGAGTCCAGAGAGTGCACTGGCACCAGTGGGGATGCAGTGCAGTGAGTCCAGAGAGTGCACTGGCAGCACTGGGGATGCAGTGCAGTGAGTACAGAGAGTGCACTGGCACCATTGGGGATGCACTGCCGTGAGTCCAGAGAGTGCACTGGCACCACTGGGGATGCAGTGCAGTGACTCCAGAGAGTGCACTGGCACCACTGGGGATGCAGTGCAGTGAGTGCAGAGAGTGCCCTGGCACCACTGGGGATGCAGTGCAGTGAGTCCAGATAGTGCACTGGCACCACTGGGGATGCACTGCAGTGAGTCCAGAGAGTGCACTGGCACCACTGGGGATGCAGTGCAGTGAGTCCAGAGAGTGCATTGGCACCACTGGGGATGCACTGCAGTGAGTCCAGAGAGTGCACTGGCACCACTGGGGATGCAGTGCAGTTGAGTCCAGAGAGTGCACTGGCACCACTGGGGATGCAGTGCATTGAGTCCAGAGAGTGCACTGGCACCACTGGGGATGCACTGCAGTGAGTCCAGAGAGTGCACTGGCACCACTGGGGTTGCAGTGCAGTGAGTCCAGAGAGTGCACTGGCACCACTGGGGATTCACTGCAAGGAGTCCAGAGAGTGCACTGGCACCACTGGGAATGCAGTGCAGTGAGTCCAGAGACTGCACTGGCACCACTGGGGATGCACTGCAGTGAGTCCAGAGAGTGCACTGGCACCACTGGGGATGCACTGCAGTGAGTCCAGAGACTGAACAGGCACGACTGGCGATGCAGTTCAGTGAGTCCAGAGAGTGCACTGGCACCACTGGGGATGCACTGCAGGGAGTCCAGAGAGTGCACTGGCACCAAAGGGGTTTCACTGCAGTGAGTCCAGAGAGTGCACTGGCACCACTGGGGATGCAGTGCAGTGAGTCCAGAGAGTGCACTGGCAACACTGGGGATGCACTGCAGTAAGTGCAGAGAGTGCACTGGCACCACTGGGGATGCAGTGCAGTGAGTCCAGAAAGTGCACTGGCACCACTGGGGATGCACCCCGGTGAGTCCAGAGAGTGCACTGGCACCACTGGGGATGCACCCCGGTGAGTCCAGAGAGTGCACTGGCAGCACTGGGGATGCAGTGCAGTGAGTCCAGAGAGTGCACTGGCACCACTGGGGATGCACTGCAGTGAGTCCAGAGAGTGCACTGGCACCACTGCGGATGCAGTGCAGTGACTCCAGAGAGTGCACTGGCACCACTGGGGATGCAGTGCAGTGAGTGCAGAGAGTGCACTGGCACCAGTGGGGATGCAGTGCAGTGAGTCCAGATAGTGCACTGGTACCACTGGGGATGCACTGCAGTGAGTCCAGAGAGTGCACTGGCACCACTGGGGATGCAGTGCAGTGAGTCCAGAGAGTGCATTGGCACCACTGGGGATGCACTGCAGTGAGTCCAGAGAGTGCACTGGCACCACTGGGGATGCAGTGCAGTTGAGTCCAGAGAGTGCACTGGCACCACTGGGGATGCAGTGCAGTGAGTCCAGAGAGTGCACTGGCACCACTGGGGATGCAGTGCAGTGAGTCCAGAGAGTGCACTGGCACCATTGGGGAGGCAGTGCAGTGACTACAGAGAGTGTACTGGCACCACTGGGGATGCAGTGCAGTGAGTCCAGAGAGTGCACAGGCACCAGTAGGGATGCACTGCAGTGAGTCCAGAGAGTGCACTGGCACCACTGGAGATGCACTGCAGTGAGTGCAGAGACTGCACTGGCACCACTGGGAATGCACTGCAGTGAGTCCAGAGAGTGCACTGGCACCACTGGGGATGCAGTGCAGTGAGTCCAGAGAGTGCACTGGCACCACTGGGGATGCAGTGCAGTGAGTCCAGAGAGTGCACTGGCACCACTGGGAATGCAGTGCAGTGACTCAGAGAGTGCACTGGCACCACTGGGGATGCAGTGGAGTGAGTCCAGAGAGTGCACTGGCACCACTGGAGATGCACTGCAGTGAGTCCAGAGACTGCACTTGCACCACTGGGGATGCACTGCAGTGAGTCCAGAGAGTGCACTGGCACCACTGGGGGTGCACTGCAGTGAGTCCAGAGACGGCACAGGCACGACTGGGGATGCAGAGCAGTGAGTCCAGAGAGTGCACTGGCACCAGTGGGGATGCAGTGCAGTGAGTCGAGAGAGTGCACTGGCACCACCGGGGATTCACTGCAGTGAGTCCAGAGAGTGCACTGGCAACAGTGGCGATGCACTGCAGTAAGTGGAGAGAGTGCACTGGCACCACTGGGGATGCAGTTCAGTGAGTCCAGAGAGTGCACTGGCACCACTGGGGATGCACCCCGGTGAGTCCAGAGAGTGCACTGGCACCACTGGGGATGCAGTGCAGTGAGTCCAGAGAGTGCACTGGCACCACTGGGGATGCACTGCAGTGAGTACAGAGAGTGCACTGGCACCATTGGGGATGCACTGCCGTGAGTCCAGAGAGTGCACTGGCACCACTGGGGATGCAGTGCAGTGAGTCCAGAGAGTGCACTGGCACCACTGGTGATGCAGTGCAGTGAGTCCAGAGAGTGCACTGGCACCAGTGGGGGTGCACTGCAGTGAGTCCAGAGAGTGCACTGGCACCACTGGGGTTGCAGTTTAGTGAGTCCAGAGAGTGCACTGGCACCACTGGGGATGCACTGCAGTGAGTCCAGAGAGTGCACTGGCACCACTGGGAATGCAGTGCTGTGAGTCCAGAGACTGCACAGGCACCACTGGGGATGCACTGCAGTGAGTCCAGAGAGTACACTGGCACCACTGGGGATGCACTGCAGTGAGTCCAGAGACTGCACAGGCACGACTGGGGATGCAGTTCAGTGAGTCCAGAGAGTGCACTGGCACCACTGGGGATGCACTGCAGTGAGTCCAGAGAGTGCACTGGCACCAAAGGGGTTTCACTGCAGTGAGTCCAGAGAGTGCACTGGCACCACTGGGGATGCACTGCAGTGAGTCCAGAGAGTGCACTGGCAACACAGGGGATGCACTGCAGTAAGTGCAGAGAGTGCACTGGCACCACTGGGGATGCAGTGCAGTGAGTCCAGAAAGTGAACTGGCACCACTGGGGATGCACCCCGGTGAGTCCAGAGAGTGCACTGGCACCACTGGGGATGCACCCCGGTGAGTCCAGAGAGTGCACTGGCAGCACTGGGAATGCAGTGCAGTGAGTCCAGAGAGTGCACTGGCACCACTGGGGATGCACTGCAGTGAGTCCAGAGAGTGCACTGGCACCACTGGGGATGCAGTGCAGTGACTCCAGAGAGTGCACTGGCACCACTGGGGATGCAGTGCAGTGAGTGCAGAGAGTACACTGGCACCAGTGGGGATGCAGTGCAGTGAGTCCAGATAGTGCACTGGCACCACTGGGGATGCACTGCAGTGAGTCCAGAGAGTGCAGTGGCACCACTGGGGATGCAGTGCAGTGAGTCCAGAGAGTGCATTGGCACCACTGGGGATGCACCCCGGTGAGTCCAGAGAGTGCACTGGCACCACTGGGGATGCAGTGCAGTTGAGTCCAGAGAGTGCACTGGCACCACTGGGGATGCAGTGCAGTGAGTCCAGAGAGTGCACTGGCACCACTGGGCATGCAGTGCAGTGAGTCCAGAGAGTGCACTGGCACCAACTGGTGCTGCACTGCTGTGAGTCCTGAGATTGCACTGGCACCACTGGGGTTGCAGTGCAGTGAGTCCAGAGACTACACTGGCACCACTGGGGATGCACTGCAGTGAGTCCAGAGACTTCACAGGCACCACTGGGGATGCAGTACAGTGAGTCCAGAGAGTGCACTGGCACTACTGGGGATGCAGTTCAGTGAGTCCAGAGAGTGAACTGGCACCACTGGGGATGTAGTGCAGTGAGTCCAGAGAGTGCACTGGCACCACCGGGGATTCACTGCAAGGAGTCCAGAGAGTGCACTGGCACCACTGGGAATGCACTGCAGTGAGTACAGAGAGTGCACTGGCACCACTGGGGATGCACTGCAGTGAGTCCAGAGAGTGCACTGGCACCACTGGGGCTGCACTGCAGTGAGTCCAGAGAGTGCACTGGCACCACTGGGGATGCACTGCAGTGAGTCCAGAGAGTGCACTGGCACCACTGGGATGCAGTGCAGTGAGTCCACTGAGTGCACTGGCACCACAGGGGATACACTGCAGTGAGTCCAGAGAGTGCACTGGCACCACTGGGGATGCAGTGCAGTGAGTCCACAGAGTGCACTGGCACCACTGGTGATGCACTGCAGTGAGTCCAGAGAGTTCACTGGCACCACTGGGGATGCAGTGCAGTGAGTCCAGAGATTGCACTGGCACCACTGGGGATGCAGTGCAGTGAGTCCAGAGAGTGCACTGGCACCACTGGGGATGCAGTGCAGTGAGTCCAGAGAGTGCACTGGCTCCACTGGGGATGCACCGCACTGAGTCTAGAGAGTGCACTGGCACCACTGGGGATGCACTGCAGTGAGTCCAGAGAGTGCACTGGCACCACTGGGGATGCACTGCAGTGAGTCCAGAGAGTGCACTGGCACCACTGGGGATGCAGTGCAGTGACTCCAGAGAGTGCACTGGCAGCACTGGGGATGCAGTGCAGTGAGTCCAGAGAGTGCACTGGCACCACTGGGGATGCAGTGCAGTGAGTCCAGAGAGTGCAGTGGCACCACTGGGGATGCAGTGCAGTGAGTCCAGAGAATGCACTGGCACTAATGGGGATGCAGTTCAGTGAGTCCAGAGAGTGCACTGGCACCACTGGGGATGCAGTGCAGTGAGTCCAGAGAGTGCACTGGCACCACTGGGGATGCACTGCAGTGAGTGCAGAGAGTGCACTGGCACCACTGGGGATGCACTGCAGTGAGTCCAGAGAGTGCACTGGCACCACTGGGTATGCAGTGCAGTGAGTCCAGAGAGTGGACTGGCACCAGAGGGGATGGAGTGCAGTGAGTCCAGAGAGTGCACTGGCACCACTTTTGATAAACTGCAGTGAGTCCAGACAGTGCACTGGCACCACTGGGAATGCAGTGCAGTGACTCAGAGAGTGCACTGGCACCACTGGTGATGGACTGCAGTGAGTCCAGAGAGTGCACTGGCACCACTGTGGATGCAGTGCAGTGAGTCCAGAGAGTGCACTGGCACCACAGGGGATGCAGTGCAGTGAGTCCAGAGAGTGCATTGTCACCACTGGGAATGCAGCGCAGTGACTACAGAGAGTACACTGGCACCACTGGGGATGCAGTGGAGTGAGTCCAGAGAGTGCACTGGCACCACTGGAGATGCACTGCAGTGAGTCCAGAGACTGCACTTGCACCACTGGGGATGCACTGCAGTGAGTCCAGAGAGTGCACTGGCACCACTGGGGGTGCACTGCAGTGAGTCCAGAGACGGCACAGGCACGACTGGGGATGCAGTGCAGTGAGTCCAGAGAGTTCACTGGCACCAGTGGGGTTGCAGTGCAGTGAGTCGAGAGAGTGCACTGGCACCACCGGGGATTCACTGCAGTGAGTCCAGAGAGTGCACTGGCAACAGTGGCGATGCACTGCAGTAAGTGAAGAGAGTGCACTGGCACCACTGGGGATGCAGTTCAGTGAGTCCAGAGAGTGCACTGGCACCACTGGGGATGCACCCCGGTGAGTCCAGAGAGTGCACTGGCACCACTGGGGATGCAGTGCAGTGAGTCCAGAGAGTGCACTGGCAGCACTGGGGATGCAGTGCAGTGAGTACAGAGAGTGAACTGGCACCATTGGGGATGCACTGCCGTGAGTCCAGAGAGTGCACTGGCACCACTGGGGATGCAGTGCAGTGAGTCCAGAGAGTGCACTGGCACCACTGGGGATGCTGTGCAGTGAGTCCAGAGAGTGCACTGGCACCAGTGGGGGTGCACTGCAGTGAGTCCAGAGAGTGCACTGGCACCACTGGGGTTGCAGTTTAGTGAGTCCAGAGAGTGCACTGGCACCACTGGGGATGCACTGCAGTGAGTCCAGAGAGTGCACTGGCACCACTGGGAATGCAGTGCTGTGAGTCCAGAGACTGCACTGGCACCACTGGGGATGCACTGCAGTGAGTCCAGAGAGTACACTGGCACCACTGGGGATGCAGTGCAGTGAGTCCAGAGACTGCACAGGCACGACTGGGGATGCAGTTCAGTGAGTCCAGAGAGTGCACTGGCACCACTGGGGATGCACTGCAGTGAGTCCAGAGAGTGCACTGGCACCAAAGGGGTTTCACTGCAGTGAGTCCAGAGAGTGCACTGGCACCACTGGGGATGCAGTGCAGTGAGTCCAGAGAGTGCACTGGCAACACTGGGGATGCACTGCAGTAAGTGCAGAGAGTGCACTGGCACCACTGGTGATGCAGTGCAGTGAGTCCAGAAAGTGCACTGGCACCACTGGGGATGCACCCCGGTGAGTCCAGAGAGTGCACTGGCACCACTGGGGATGCACCCCGGTGAGTCCAGAGAGTGCACTGGCAGCACTGGGAATGCAGTGCAGTGAGTCCAGAGAGTGCACTGGCACCACTGGGGATGCACTGCAGTGAGTCCAGAGAGTGCACTGGCACCACTGGGGATGCAGTGCAGTGACTCCAGAGAGTGCACTGGCACCACTGGGGATGCAGTGCAGTGAGTGCAGAGAGTACACTGGCACCAGTGGGGATGCAGTGCAGTGAGTCCAGATAGTGCACTGGCACCACTGGGGATGCACTGCAGTGAGTCCAGAGAGTGCAGTGGCACCACTGGGGATGCAGTGCAGTGAGTCCAGAGAGTGCATTGGCACCACTGGGGATGCACCCCGGTGAGTCCAGAGAGTGCACTGGCACCACTGGGGATGCAGTGCAGTTGAGTCCAGAGAGTGCACTGGCACCACTGGGGATGCAGTGCAGTGAGTCCAAGGAGTGCACTGGCACCACTGGGGATGCAGTGCAGTGAGTCCAGAGAGTGCACTGGCACCAACTGGTGCTGCACTGCTGTGAGTCCTGAGATTGCACTGGCACCACTGGGGTTGCAGTGCAGTGAGTCCAGAGACTACACTGGCACCACTGGGGATGCACTGCAGTGAGTCCAGAGACTTCACAGGCACCACTGGGGATGCAGTACAGTGAGTCCAGAGAGTGCACTGGCACTACTGGGGATGCAGTTCAGTGAGTCCAGAGAGTGAACTGGCACCACTGGGGATGTAGTGCAGTGAGTCCAGAGAGTGCACTGGCACCACCGGGGATTCACTGCAAGGAGTCCAGAGAGTGCACTGGCACCACTGGGAATGCACTGCAGTGAGTACAGAGAGTGCACTGGCACCTAAGGGGCTGCACTGCAGTGAGTCCAGAGAGTGCACTGGCACCACTGGGGCTGCACTGCAGTGAGTCCAGAGAGTGCACTGGCACCACTGGGGATGCACTGCAGTGAGTCCAGAGAGTGCACTGGCACCACTGGGATGCAGTGCAGTGAGTCCACTGAGTGCACTGGCACCACAGGGGATACACTGCAGTGAGTCCAGAGAGTGCACTGGCACCACTGGGGATGCACTGCAGTGAGTGCAGAGAGTGCACTGGCACCACTGGGGATGCACTGCAGTGAGTCCAGAGAGTTCACTGGCACCACTGGGGATGCAGTGCAGTGAGTCCAGAGATTGCACTGGCACCACTGGGGATGCAGTGCAGTGAGTCCAGAGAGTGCACTGGCACCACTGGGGATGCACTGCAGTGAGTCCAGAGAGTGCACTGGCTCCACTGGGGATGCACCGCACTGAGTCTAGAGAGTGCACTGGCACCACTGGGGATGCACTGCAGTGAGTCCAGAGAGTGCACTGGCACCACTGGGGATGCACTGCAGTGAGTCCAGAGAGTGCACTGGCACCACTGGGGATGCAGTGCAGTGAGTCCAGAGAGTGCACTGGCAGCACTGGGGATGCAGTGCAGTGAGTCCAGAGAGTGCACTGGCACCACTGGGGATGCACTGCAGTGAGTCCAGAGAGTGCACTGGCACCACTGGGGATGCAGTGCAGTGAGTCCAGAGAATGCACTGGCACTAATGGGGATGCAGTTCAGTGAGTCCAGAGAGTGCACTGGCACCACTGGGGATGCAGTGCAGTGAGTCCAGAGAGTGCACTGGCACCACTGGGGATGCACTGCAGTGAGTGCAGAGAGTGCACTGGCACCAATGGGGATGCAGTGCAGTGAGTCCAGAGAGTGCACTGGCACCACTTTGGATGCAGTGCAGTGAGTCCAGAGAGTGGACTGGCACCAGAGGGGATGGAGTGCAGTGAGTCCAGAGAGTGCACTGGCACCACTGGGGATAAACTGCAGTGAGTCCAGACAGTGCACTGGCACCACTGGGGATGCACTGCAGTGAGTCCAGAGAGTTCTCTGGCACCACAGAGCTGCAATGCAGTGAGTCCAGAGAGTGCACTGGCACCACTTTTCATGCAGTGCAGTGAGTCCAGAGACTACACTGGCACTACTGTGGATGCAGTGCAGTGAGTCCAGAGAGTGCACTGGAACCAATGGTGATGCAGTGCAGTGACTCCAGAGAGTGCACTGGCACCACTGGGGACGCAGCGCAGTGACTACAGAGAGTGCACTGGCACCACTGGTGATGCAGTGCAGTGAGTCCAGAGAGCCACTGGCACCACTGGGGATGCAGTGCAGTGAGTCCAGAGAGTGCACTGGCACCACCGGGGATGCAGTGAAGTGAGTCCAGAGAGTGCAGTGGCACCATTGGGGATGCAGTGCACTGAGTCCAGAGAGTGCACTGGCACTAATGGGGATGCAGTGCACTGAGTCCAAAGAGTGCACTGGCACCACAGGGGATGCAGTGCAGTGAGTCCAGAGACTACACTGGCACCAGTGGGGATGCACTGCAGTGAGTCCAGAGAGTGCACTGGCACCACTGTTGATGCAGTGCAGTGAGTCCAGAGAGTGCACTGGCACCACTGGGGATGCACTGCAGTGAGTCCAGAGAGTGCACTGGCACCACTGGGGATGCACTGCAGTGAGTCCAGAGAGCCACTGGCACCACTGGGGATGCACTGCAGTGACTCCAGAGAGTGCACTGGCACCATTGGGGATGCATTGCAGTGAGTCCAAAGAGTGCACTGGCACCACTGGGGATGCAGTGCACTGAGCCCAGAGAGTGCACTGGCACCACTGGGGATGCACTGCTTTGAGACCCGAGACTAAACTGGCACCCTGGGGATGCAGTGCAGTGAGTCCAGAGAGTGCACTGGCACCACTGTTGATGCAGTGCAGTGACTCCAGAGAGTGCACTGGCACCACTGGGGATGCAGTGCAGTGAGTCCCGAGAGTGCACTGGCACCACTGGGGATGCAGTGCATTGAGCTCAGAGAGTGCACTGGCACCACTGGGGATGCCGTGCTGTGAGTCCAGAGAGTGCACTGGCACCACTGGGGATGCAGTGCAGTGAGTCCAGAGAGTGCAGTGGCACCATTGGGGTGCAGTGCACTGAGTCCAGAGAGTGCAGTGGCACCACTGGGGATGCAGTGCACTGAGTCCAGAGAGTGCACTGTCAGCACTGGGGATGCACTGCAGTGAGTCCACAGAGAGCACTGGCACCACTGTTCATTCAGTGATGTGAGTCCAGAGAGTGCACTGGCACCACTGGGGATGCACCTCGGTGAGTCCAGAGAGTGCTCTGGGAACACTGGGGATGCAGTGCAGTGAGTGCAGAGAGTGCACTGGCACCACTGGGGATGCACTGCAGTGAGTCCAGAGAGTGCACTGGCACCACTGGGGATGCACTGCTGTGAGTCCAGAGAGTGCACTGGCACAACAGGGGATGCAGTGCAGTGAGTCCAGAGAGTGCACTGGCACCACTGGGGATGCACTGCAGTGAGTCCAGAGAGTGCACTGGCACCACTGGGGATGCACTGCAGTGACTACAGAGAGTGCACTGTCAGCTCTGGGGATGCAGTGTAGTGAGTCCAGAGAGTGCACTGGCACCACTGTTGATGCAGTGCAGTGAGTCCAGAGAGTGCACTGGCACCTAAGGGGATGCACTGCAATGAGTCCAGAGAATGCACTGGCACTAATGGGGATGCAGTGCAGTGACTCGAAAGAGATGCACTGGCACCACTGCGGATGCACTGCAGTGAGTCCGGAGAGTGCCCTGGCACCAATGGTGATGCAGTGCAGTCAGTCCAGAGAGTGCAGTGGCACCACTGGGGATGCAGTGCAGTGAGTCCAGAGAGTGCACTGGCACCACTGGGGATGCACTGCAGTGAGTCCAGAGAGTGCACTGGCACCACTGGGGATGCAGTGCAGTGAGTCCAGAGAATGCACTGGCACCACTGGGGATACAGCGCAGTGAGTCCAGAGAGTGCACTGGCACCACTGGGGATGCACTGCAGTGAGTACAGAGAGTGCACTGGCACCACTGGGGATGCACTGCAGTGAGTGCAGAGAGTGCACTGGCACCACTGGGGATGCACTGCAGTGAGTCCAGAGAGTGCACTGGCACCACTGGGGATGCAGTGCAGTGAGTCCAGAGACTGCACTGGCACCAATGGGGATGCAGTGCAGTGAGTCCAGAGAGTGCACTGGCACCACTGGGGATAAACTGCAGTGAGTCCAGACAGTGCACTGGCACCACTGGGGATGCACTGCAGTGAGTCCAGAGAGTTCTCTGGCACCACTGGGGATGCAGTTTAGTGAGTCCAGAGAGTGCACCGGCTCCAATGGGGATACACTGCAGTGAGTTCAGAGAGTGCACTGGCACCACTGGGGATGCAGTGCAGTGAGTCCAGAGAGTGCACTGGCCCCACTGGGGATGCACTGCAGTGAGTCCAGAGAGTGCTCTGGCACCACAGAGCTGCACTGCAGTGAGTCCAGAGATTGCACTGGCACCACTTTTCATGCAGTGCAGGGAGTCCAGAGACTACACTGGCACTACTATGGATGCAGTGCAGTGAGTCCAGAGAGTGCACTGGAACCAATGGTGATGCAGTGCAGTGACTCCAGAGAGTGCACTGGCACCACTGGGGACGCAGCGCAGTGACTACAGAGAGTGCACTGGCACCACTGGTGATGCAGTGCAGTGAGTCCAGAGAGCCACTGGCACCACTGGGGATGCAGTGCAGTGAGTCCAGAGAGTGGACTGGCACCACCGGGGATGCAGTGAAGTGAGTCCAGAGAGTGCAGTGGCACCATTGCGGATGCAGTGCACTGAGTCCAGAGAGTGCACTGGCACTAATGGGGATGCAGTGCACTGAGTCCAAAGAGTGCACTGGCACCACAGGGGATGCAGTGCAGTGAGTCCAGAGACTACACTGGCACCACTGGGGATGCAGTGCAGTGAGTGCAGAGAGTGCACTGGCACCACTGTTGATGCAGTGCAGTGAGTCCAGAGAGTGCACTGGCACCACTGGGGATGCACTGCAGTGAGTCCAGAGAGTGCACTGGCACCACTGGGGATGCACTGCAGTGAGTCCAGAGAGTGCACTGGCACCATTGGGGATGCATTGCAGTGAGTCCAGAGAGTGCACTGGCACCATTGGGGATGCATTGCAGTGAGTCCAAAGAGTGCACTGGCACCACTGGGGATGCACTGCAGTGAGTCCAGAGAGCCACTGGCACCACTGGGGATGCACTGCAGTGAGTCCAGAGAGTGCACTGGCACCATTGGGGATGCATTGCAGTGAGTCCAAAGAGTGCACTGGCACCACTGGGGATGCACTGCAGTGAGTCCAGAGAGTGCACTGGCACCACTGGGGATGCAGTGCAGTGAGTCCAGAGAGTGCACTGGCACCACTGGTGATGCAGTGCAGTGAGTCCAAAGAGTGCACTGGCACCACTGGGGATGCACTGCTGTGAGACCCGAGACTAAACTGGCACCCTGGGGATGCAGTGCAGTGAGTCCAGAGAGTGCACTGGCACCACTGGGGATGCAGTGCAGTGACTCCAGAGAGTGCACTGGCACCACTGGGGATGCAGTGCAGTGAGTCCAGAGAGTGCACTGGCACCACTGGGGATGCAGTACATTGAGCTCAGAGAGTGCACTGGCACCACTGGGGATGCCGTGCAGTGAGTCCAGAGAGTGCACTGGCACCACTGGGGATGCACCTCGGTGAGTCCAGAGAGTGCTCTGGGAACACTGGGGATGCAGTGCAGTGAGTGCAGAGAGTGCACTGGCACCACTGGGGATGCACTGCAGTGAGTCCAGAGAGTGCACTGGCACCACTGGGGATGCACTGCAGTGAGTCCAGAGACTGCACTGGCACAACAGGGGATGCAGTGCAGTGACTCCAGAGAGTGCACTGGCACCACTGGGGATGCAGTGCAGTGAGTCCAGAGAGTGCACTGGCACCACTGGGGATGCACTGCAGTGAGTCCAGAGAGTGCACTGGCACCACTGGGGATGCACTGCAGTGACTACAGAGAGTGCACTGTCAGCACTGGGGTTGCAGTGCAATGAGTCCACAGAGTGCACTGGCACCACTGTTGATGCAGTGCAGTGATTCCAGAGAGTGCACTGGCACCTAAGGGGATGCACTGCAATGAGTCCAGAGAATGCACTGGCACTAATGGGGATGCAGTGCAGTGACTCGAAAGAGATGCACTGGCACCACTGCGGATGCACTGCAGTGAGTCCTGAGAGTGCCCTGGCACCAATGGTGATGCAGTGCAGTCAGTCCAGAGAGTGCAGTGGCACCACTGGGGATGCAGTGCAGTGAGTCCAGAGAGTGCACTGGCACCACTGGGGATGCAATGCAGTGAGTCCAGAGAGTGCACTGGCACCACTGGGGATGCACTGCAGTGAGTCCAGAGAGTGCACTGGCACCACTGGGGATGCAGTGCAGTGAGTCCAGAGTGTGCTCTGGGAACACTGGGGATGCACTGCAGTGAGTGCAGAGAGTGCACTGGCACCACTGGGGATGCACTGCAGTGACTCGAAAGAGTGCACTGGCACCACTGCGGATGCACTGCAGTGAGTCCGGAGAGTGCCCTGGCACCAATGGTGATGCAGTGCAGTGAGTCCAGAGAGTGCACTGGCACCACTGGGGATGCAGTGCAGTGAGTCCAGAGAGTGCACTGGCACCACTGGGGATGCAATGCAGTGAGTCCAGAGAGTGCACTGGCACCACTGGGGATGCAATGCAGTGAGTCCAGAGAGTGCACTGGCACCACTGGGGATGCACTGCAGTGAGTCCAGAGAGTGCACTGGCACCACTGGGGATGCACTGCCGTGACTACAGAGAGTGCACTGTCAGCACTGGGGATGCAGTGCAGTGAGTCCAGAGAGTGCACAGGCACCAATGTTGATGCAGTGCAGTGAGTCCAGAGAGTGCACTGGCACCTAAGGGGATGCACTGCAATGAGTCCAGAGAATGCACTGGCACTAATGGGGATGCAGTGCAGTGACTCGAAAGAGATGCACTGGCACCACTGCGGATGCACTGCAGTGAGTCCGGAGAGTGCCCTGGCACCAATGGTGATGCAGTGCAGTCAGTCCAGAGAGTGCAGTGGCACCACTGGGGATGCAGTGCAGTGAGTCCAGAGAGTGCACTGGCACCACTGGGGATGCACTGCAGTGAGTCCAGAGAGTGCACTGGCACCACTGGGGATGCAGTGCAGTGAGTCCAGAGAGTGCACTGGCACCACTGGTGATGCAGTGCAGTGAGTCCAGAGAGTGCACTGGCACCACTGGGGATGCAGTGCAGTGAGTACAGAGAGTGCACTGGCACCACTGGGGATGCACTGCAGTGAGTGCAGAGAGTGCACTGGCACCACTGGGGATGCACTGCAGTGAGTCCAGAGAGTGCACTGGCACCACTGGGGATGCAGTGCAGTGAGTCCAGAGACTGCACTGGCACCAATGGGGATGCAGTGCAGTGAGTCCAGAGAGTGCACTGGCACCACTGGGGATAAACTGCAGTGAGTCCAGAGAGTGCACTGGCACCACTGGGGATGCACTGCAGTGAGTCCAGAGAGTTCTCTGGCACCACTGGGGATGCAGTTTAGTGAGTCCAGAGAGTGCACCGGCTCCAATGGGGATACACTGCAGTGAGTTCAGAGAGTGCACTGGCACCACTGGGGATGCAGTGCAGTGAGTCCAGAGAGTGCACTGGCCCCACTGGGGATGCACTGCAGTGAGTCCAGAGAGTGCTCTGGCACCACAGAGCTGCACTGCAGTGAGTCCAGAGATTGCACTGGCACCACTTTTCATGCAGTGCAGTGAGTCCAGAGACTACACTGGCACCACTGTGGATGCAGTGCAGTGAGTCCAGAGATTGCACTGTAACCAATGGTGATGCAGTGCAGTGACTCCAGAGAGTGCACTGGCACCACTGGGGACGCAGCGCAGTGACTACAGAGAGTGCACTGGCACCACTGGTGATGCAGTGCAGTGAGTCCAGAGAGCCACTGGCACCACTGGGGATGCAGTGCAGTGAGTCCAGAGAGTGCACTGGCACCACCGGGGATGCAGTGAAGTGAGTCCAGAGAGTGCAGTGGCACCATTGCGGATGCAGTGCACTGAGTCCAGAGAGTGCACTGGCACTAATGGGGATGCAGTGCACTGAGTCCAAAGAGTGCACTGGCACCACAGGGGATGCAGTGCAGTGAGTCCAGAGACTACACTGGCACCACTGGGGATGCAGTGCAGTGAGTGCAGAGAGTGCACTGGCACCACTGTTGATGCAGTGCAGTGAGTCCAGAGAGTGCACTGGCACCACTGGGGATGCACTGCAGTGAGTCCAGAGAGTGCACTGGCACCACTGGGGATGCACTGCAGTGACTACAGAGAGCCACTGGCACCACTGGGGATGCACTGCAGTGAGTCCAGAGAGTGCACTGGCACCATTGGGGATGCATTGCAGTGAGTCCAAAGAGTGCACTGGCACCACTGGGGATGCACTGCAGTGAGTCCGGAGAGTGCCCTGGCACCAATGGTGATGCAGTGCAGTGAGTCCAGAGAGTGCACTGGCACCACTGGGGATGCAGTGCAGTGAGTGCAGAGAGTGCACTGGCACCACTGGGGATGCAGTGCAGTGAGTGCAGAGAGTGCACTGGCACCACTGGGGATGCAGTGCAGTGAGTCCAGAGAGTGCACTGGCACCACTGGGGATGCAGTGCAGTGAGTCCAGAGAGTGCACTGTCACCACTGTTCATTCAGTGATGTGAGTCCAGAGAGTGCACTGGTACCACTGGGGATGCAGTGCAGTGAGTCCAGAGAGTGCCCTTGCACCACTGGGGATAAACTGCAGTGAGTCCAGACAGTGCACTGGCACCACTGGGGATGCACTGCAGTGAGTCCAGAGGGTTCTCTGGCACCACTGGGGATGCAGTTTAGTGAGTCCAGAGAGTGCACCGGCTCCAATGGGGATACACTGCAGTGAGTCCAGAGAGTGCACTGGCACCACTGGGGATGCAGTGCTGTGAGTCCAGAGAGTGCTCTGGCACCACTGAGCTGTACTGCAGTCAGTCCAGAGAGTGCACTGGCACCACTGGGGATGCACTGCTGTGAGACCCGAGACTAAACTGGCACCCTGGGGATGCAGTGCAGTGAGTCCAGAGAGTGCACTGGCACCACTGTTGATGCAGTGCAGTGACTACAGAGAGTGCACTGGCACCACTGGGGATGCAGTGCAGTGAGTCCAGAGAGTGCACTGGCACCACTGGGGATGCAGTACATTGAGCTCAGAGAGTGCACTGGCACCACTGGGGATGCCGTGCAGTGAGTCCAGAGAGTGCACTGGCACCACTGGGGATGCAGTGCAGTGAGTCCAGAGAGTGCACTGGCACCATTGGGGATGCAGTGCACTGAGTCCAGAGAGTGCAGTGGCACCACTGGGGATGCAGTGCACTGAGTCCAGAGAGTGCACTGTCAGCTCTGGGGATGCACTGCAGTGAGTCCACAGAGAGCACTGGCACCACTGTTCATTCAGTGATGTGAGTCCAGAGAGTGCACTGGCACCACTGGGGATGCACCTCGGTGAGTCCAGAGAGTGCTCTGGGAACACTGGGGATGCAGTGCAGTGAGTGCAGAGAGTGCACTGGCACCACTGGGGATGCACTGCAGTGAGTCCAGAGAGTGCACTGGCACCACTGGGGATGCACTGCAGTGAGTCCAGAGAGTGCACTGGCACAACAGGGGATGCAATGCAGTGACTCCAGAGAGTGCACTGGCACCACTGGGGATGCACTGCAGTGAGTCCAGAGAGTGCACTGGCACCACTGGGGATGCACTGCAGTGAGTGCAGAGAGTGCACTGGCACCACTGGGGATGCACTGCAGTGACTACAGAGAGTGCACTGTCAGCACTGGGGATGCACCCCGGTGAGTCCAGAGAGTGCACTGGCACCACTGTTGATGCAGTGCAGTGAGTCCAGAGAGTGCACTGGCACCTAAGGGGATGCACTGCAATGAGTCCAGAGAATGCACTGGCACTAATGGGGATGCAGTGCAGTGACTCGAAAGAGATGCACTGGCACCACTGCGGATGCACTGCAGTGAGTCCGGAGAGTGCCCTGGCACCAATGGTGATGCAGTGCAGTCAGTCCAGAGAGTGCAGTGGCACCACAGGGGATGCAGTGCAGTGAGTCCAGAGAGTGCACTGGCACCACTGGGGATGCAATGCAGTGAGTCCAGAGAGTGCACTGGCACCACTGGGGATGCACTGCAGTGAGTCCAGAGAGTGCACTGGCACCACTGGGGATGCAGTGCAGTGAGTCCAGAGTGTGCTCTGGGAACACTGGGGATGCAGTGCAGTGAGTGCAGAGAGTGCACTGGCACCACTGGGGATGCACTGCAGTGACTCGAAAGAGTGCACTGGCACCACTGCGGATGCACTGCAGTGAGTCCGGAGAGTGCCCTGGCACCAATGGTGATGCAGTGCAGTGAGTCCAGAGAGTGCACTGGCACCACTGGGGATGCAGTGCAGTGAGCCCAGAGAGTGCACTGGCACCACTGGGGATGCAATGCAGTGAGTCCAGAGAGTGCACTGGCACCACTGGGGATGCAGTGCAGTGAGTCCAGAGAGAGCACTGGCACCACTGGGGATGCAGTGCTGTGACTCCAGAGAGTGCACTGGCACCACTGGGGATGCAGTGCAGTGAGTCCAGAGAGTGCACTGGCACCAGTGGTGATGCAGTGCAGTGAGTGCAGAGAGTGCACTGGCACCACTGGGATTGCAGTGCAGTGAGTCCAGAGAGTGCACTGGCACCACTGGGGATGCACTGCAGTGAGTCCAGAGAGTGCACTGGCTCCACTGGGGATGCAGTGCATGAGTGCAGAGAGTGCACTGGCACCACTGGGGATGCAGTGCAGTGAGTCCAGAGAGTGGACTGGCACCAGTGGGGATGGAGTGCAGTGAGTCCAGAGAGTGCACTGGCACCACTGGGGATGCACTGCAGTGACTCGAAAGAGTGCACTGGCACCACTGTTGATGCAGTGCAGTGAGTCCAGAGAGTGCACTGGCACCACTGGGGATGCACTGCAGTGAGTCCAGAGAGTGCAGTGGCACCACTGGGGATGCAGTGCAGTGAGTCCAGAGAGTGCATTGTCACCATTGGGGAGGCAGTGCAGTGAGTCCAGAGAGTGCACTGGCACCACTGGGAATGCAGCGCAGTGACTACGGAGAGTGCACTGGCACCACTGGGGATGCAGTGCAGTGAGTCCAGAGAGTGCACAGGCACCAGTAGGGATGCACTGCAGTGAGTCCAGAGAGTGCACTGGCACCACTGGAGATGCACTGCAGTGAGTGCAGAGACTGCACTGGCACCACTGGGAATGTACTGCAGTGAGTCCAGAGAGTGCACTGGCACCACTGGGGATGCACTGCAGTGAGTCCAGAGAGTGCACAGGCACCACTGGGAATGCAGTGCAGTGAGTCCATAGAGTGCACTGGCACCACTGGGGATGCAGTGCAGTGAGTCCAGAGAGTGCACTGGCACCACTGGGGATGCAGTGCTGTGACTCCAGAGAGTGCACTGGCAACACTGGGGATGCACTGCAGTGAGTCCAGAGAGTGCACTGGCACCACTGGGGATTCACTGCAGTGAGTCCAGAGAGTGCACTGGCACCACTGGGGATGCACTGCAGTGAGTCCAGAGAGTGCACTGGCACCACTGGAGATGCACTGCAGAGAGTCCAGAGAGTGCACTGGCTCCACTGGGGATGCAGTGCAGTGAGTGCAGAGAGTGCACTAGCACAACAGGGGATGCACTGCAGTGAGTCCAGAAAGTGCACTGGCACCACTGGGGATGAAGTACAGTGAGTCCAGAGAGTGCACTGGCACCACTGGGGATGCACTG
Organism: Anser anser; assembly: GCF_964211835.1. Classification (NCBI taxonomy): domain Eukaryota; kingdom Metazoa; phylum Chordata; class Aves; order Anseriformes; family Anatidae; genus Anser; species Anser anser. The sequence continues at coordinate 19,313,922 of NC_139736.1, forward strand.
CAGTGAGTCCAGAGAGTGCACTGGCACCACTGGGGATGCACTGTAGTGAGTCCAGAGACTGCACTGGCACCACTGGGGATGCACTGCAGTGAGTCCAGAGAGTGCACTGGCACCACTGGTGATGCAGTGCAGTTAGTCCAGAGAGTGCAGTGGCACCACTGGGGATGCAGTGCAGTGAGTCCAGAGAGTGCACTGGCACCACTGGTGATGCAGTGCAGTGAGTCCAGAGAGTACACTGGCACCACTGGGGATGCAGTGCAGTGAGTCCAGAGAATGCACTGGCACTAATGGGGATGCAGTGCAGTGACTCGAAAGAGTGCACTGGCACCACTGTGGATGCACTGCAGTGAGTCCGGAGAGTGCATTGGCACCACTGGGGATGCAGTGCAGTGAGTCCAGAGAGTGCACTGGCACCACTGGGGATGCACTGCAGTGAGTCCAGAGAGTGTACTGGCACCACAGGGGATGCACTGCAGTGAGTCCAGAGAGTGCACTGGCACCACTGTTCATTCAGTGATGTGAGTCCAGAGAGTGCACTGGTACCACTGGGGATGCAGTGCAGTGAGTCCAGAGAGTGCACTGGCACCACTGGGGATGCAGTGCTGTGAGTCCAGAGAGTGCCCTTGCACCACTGGGGATAAACTGCAGTGAGTCCAGACAGTGCACTGGCACCACTGGGGATGTACTGCAGTGAGTCCAGAGGGTTCTCTGGCACCACTGGGGAAGCAGTTTAGTGAGTCCAGAGAGTGCACCGGCTCCAATGGGGATACACTGCAGTTAGTCCAGAGAGTGCGCTGGCACCACAGGGGATGCACTGCAGTGAGTCCAGAGAGTGCACTGGCACCACTGGGGATGCAGTGCACTGAGTCCAGAGAGTGCTCTGGCACCACTGAGCTGCACTGCAGTGAGTCCAGAGAGTGCACTGGCACCACTGGGGATGCAGTGCAGTGAGTCCAGAGAGTGCACTGGCACCACTGGGATGCAGTGCAGTGAGTCCAGAGAGTGCACTGGCACCACTGTTTATACAGTGCAGTGACTCCAGAGAGTGCACTGGCACCACTGGGGATGCAGTGCAGTGAGTCCAGAAAGTGCACTGGCACCACTGGAGATGCACCCCGGTGAGTCCAGAGAGTGCACTGGCACCACTGGGGATGCACCCCGGTGAGTCCGGAGAGTGCACTGGCAGCACTGGGGATGCAGTGCAGTGAGTCCAGAGAGTGCACTGGCACCACTGGGGATGCAGTGCAGTGAGTCCAGAGAGTGCACTGGCACCACTGCGGATGCAGTGCAGTGACTCCAGAGAGTGCACTGGCACCACTGGGGATGCAGTGCAGTGAGTCCAGAGAGTGCATTGTCACCATTGGGGAGGCACTGCAGTGAGTCCAGAGAGTGCACTGGCACCACTGGGAATGCAGCGCAGTGACTACGGAGAGTGCACTGGCACCACTGGGGATGCAGTGCAGTGAGTCCAGAGAGTGCACAGGCACCAGTAGGGATGCACTGCAGTGAGTCCAGAGAGTGCACTGGCACCACTGGAGATGCACTGCAGTGAGTGCAGAGACTGCACTGGCACCACTGGGAATGTACTGCAGTGAGTCCAGAGAGTGCACTGGCACCACTGGGGATGCACTGCAGTGAGTCCAGAGAGTGCACAGGCACCACTGGGAATGCAGTGCAGTGAGTCCACAGAGTGCACTGGCACCACTGGGGATGCAGTGCAGTGAGTCCAGAGAGTGCACTGGCACCACTGGGGATGCAGTGCTGTGACTCCAGAGAGTGCACTGGCAACACTGGGGATGCACTGCAGTGAGTCCAGAGAGTGCACTGGCACCACTGGGGATTCACTGCAGTGAGTCCAGAGAGTGCACTGGCACCACTGGGGATGCACTGCAGTGAGTCCAGAGAGTGCACTGGCACCACTGGAGATGCACTGCAGAGAGTCCAGAGAGTGCACTGGCTCCACTGGGGATGCAGTGCAGTGAGTGCAGAGAGTGCACTAGCACAACAGGGGATGCACTGCAGTGAGTCCAGAAAGTGCACTGGCACCACTGGGGATGCAGTACAGTGAGTCCAGAGAGTGCACTGGCACCACTGGGGATGCACTGCAGTGAGTCCAGAGAGTGCACTGGCACCACTGGGGATGCACTGTAGTGAGTCCAGAGACTGCACTGGCACCACTGGGGATGCACTGCAGTGAGTCCAGAGAGTGCACTGGCACCACTGGTGATGCAGTGCAGTTAGTCCAGAGAGTGCAGTGGCACCACTGGGGATGCAGTGCAGTGAGTCCAGAGAGTGCACTGGCACCACTGGTGATGCAGTGCAGTGAGTCCAGAGAGTACACTGGCACCACTGGGGATGCAGTGCAGTGAGTCCAGAGAATGCACTGGCACTAATGGGGATGCAGTGCAGTGACTCGAAAGAGTGCACTGGCACCACTGTGGATGCACTGCAGTGAGTCCGGAGAGTGCATTGGCACCACTGGGGATGCAGTGCAGTGAGTCCAGAGAGTGCACTGGCACCACTGGGGATGCACTGCAGTGAGTCCAGAGAGTGTACTGGCACCACAGGGGATGCACTGCAGTGAGTCCAGAGAGTGCACTGGCACCACTGTTCATTCAGTGATGTGAGTCCAGAGAGTGCACTGGTACCACTGGGGATGCAGTGCAGTGAGTCCAGAGAGTGCCCTTGCACCACTGGGGATAAACTGCAGTGAGTCCAGACAGTGCACTGGCACCACTGGGGATGTACTGCAGTGAGTCCAGAGGGTTCTCTGGCACCACTGGGGAAGCAGTTTAGTGAGTCCAGAGAGTGCACCGGCTCCAATGGGGATACACTGCAGTTAGTCCAGAGAGTGCGCTGGCACCACAGGGGATGCACTGCAGTGAGTCCAGAGAGTGCACTGGCACCACTGGGGATGCAGTGCACTGAGTCCAGAGAGTGCTCTGGCACCACTGAGCTGCACTGCAGTGAGTCCAGAGAGTGCACTGGCACCACTGGGGATGCAGTGCAGTGAGTCCAGAGAGTGCACTGGCACCACTGGGATGCAGTGCAGTGAGTCCAGAGAGTGCACTGGCACCACTGTTTATACAGTGCAGTGACTCCAGAGAGTGCACTGGCACCACTGGGGATGCAGTGCAGTGAGTCCAGAGAGTGCACTGGCACCACTGGGGATGCAGTGCAGTGAGCTCAGAGAGTGCACTGGCACCACTGGGTATGCCGTGCAGTGAGTCCAGAGAGTGCACTGGCACCACTGGGGATGCACTGCAGTGAGTCCAGAGAGTGCAGTGGCACCATTGGGGATGCAGTGCACTGAGTCCAGAGAGTGCACTGGCACCACTGGGGATGCAGTGCACTGAGTCCAGAGAGTGCACTGTTAGCACTGGGGATGCACTGCAGTGAGTCCAGAGAGTGCACTGGCACCACTGGGGATGCACCTCGGTGAGTCCAGAGAGTGCTCTGGGAACACTGGGGATGCAGTGCAGTGAGTGCAGAGAGTGCACTGGCACAACAGGGGATGCAGTGCAGTGACTCCAGAGAGTGCACTGGCACCACTGGGGTTGCACTGCAGTGAGTCCAGAGAGTGCACTGGCACCACTGGGGATGCACTGCAGTGAGTCCAGAGAGTACAGTGGGACAACAGGGGATGCAGTGCAGTGACTCCAGAGAGTGCACTGGCACCACTGGGGATGCAGTGCAGTGAGTCCAGAGAGTGCACTGGCACCACTGGGGATGCACTGCAGTGAGTCCAGAGAGTACACTGTCAGCACTGGGGATGCAGTGCAGTGAGTCCAGAGAGTGAACTGTCAGCACTGGGGATGCAGTGCAGTGAGTCCAGAGAGTGCACTGGCACCACTGTTGATGCAGTGCAATGAGTCCAGAGAGTGCACTGGCACCTAAGGGGATGCACTGCAATGAGTCCAGAGAATGCACTGGCACTAATGGGGATGCAGTGCAGTGACTCGAAAGAGTGCACTGGCACCACTGCGGATGCACTGCAGTGAGTCCGGAGAGTGCCCTGGCACCAATGGTGATGCAGTGCAGTCAGTCCAGAGAGTGCAGTGGCACCACTGGGGATGCAGTGCAGTGAGTCCAGAGAGTGCACTGGCACCACTGGGGATGCAATGCAGTGAGTCCAGAGAGTGCACTGGCACCACTGGGGATGCACTGCAGTGACTCCAGAGAGTGCACTGGCACCACTGGGGTTGCAGTGCAGTGAGTCCAGAGAGTGCACTGGCACAACAGGGGATGCAGTGCAGTGAGTCCAGAGAGTGCACTGGCACCACTGGGGATGCACTGCAGTGAGTCCAGAGAGTGCACTGGCACCACTGGGGATGCACTGCAGTGACTACAGAGAGTGCACTGTCAGCACTGGGGATGCAGTGCAATGAGTACAGAGAGTGCACTGGCACCACTGGGGATGCAGTGCAGTGAGTCCAGAGAGTGCACTGGCACCACTGGGGATGCACTGCAGTGAGTCCAGAGAGTACACTGTCAGCACTGGGGATGCAGTGCAGTGAGTCCAGAGAGTTAACTGTCAGCACTGGGGATGCAGTGCAGTGAGTCCAGAGAGTGCACTGGCACCACTGTTGATGCAGTGCAATGAGTCCAGAGAGTGCACTGGCACCTAAGGGGATGCACTGCAATGAGTCCAGAGAATGCACTGGCACTAATGGGGATGCAGTGTAGTGACTCGAAAGAGTGCACTGGCACCACTGCGGATGCACTGCAGTGAGTCCGGAGAGTGCCCTGGCACCAATGGTGATGCAGTGCAGTCAGTCCAGAGAGTGCAGTGGCACCACTGGGGATGCAGTGCAGTGAGTCCAGAGAGTGCACTGGCACCACTGGGGATGCAATGCAGTGAGTCCAGAGAGTGCACTGGCACCACTGGGGATGCACTGCAGTGAGTCCAGAGAGTGCACTGGCACCACTGGTGATGCACTGCAGTGAGTCCAGAGTGTGCTCTGGGAACACTTGGGATGCAGTGCAGTGAGTGCAGAGAGTGCACTGGCACCACTGGGGATGCACTGCAGTGACTCGAAAGAGTGCAGTGGCACCAATGGTGATGCAGTGCAGTGAGTCAAGAGATTGCACTGGCACCACTGGGGATGCAGTGCAGTGAGTCCAGAGAGTGCACTGGCACCTCAGGGGCTGCACTGCAGTGAGTCCAGAGAGTGCACTGGCACCACTGGGGATGCAGTGCAGTGACTCCAGAGAGTGCACTGGCACCACTTGGGATGCACTGCAGTGATTCCAGAGAGTGCACTGGCACCACTGGGGATGCAGTGCAGTGAGTCCAGAGAGTGCACTGGCACCACTGGGGATGCACTGCAGTGAGTCCAGAGAGAGCACTGGCACCAGTGGGGATGCAGTGCTGTGACTCCAGAGAGTGCACTGGCACCACTGGGGATGCAGTGCAGTGAGTCCAGAGAGTCCACTGGCACCACTGGTGATGCAGTGCAGTGAGTGCAGAGAGTGCACTGGCACCACTGGGGATGCAGTGCAGTGAGTGCAGAGAGTGCACTGGCACCACTGGGGATGCACTGCAGTGAGTCCAGAGAGTGCACTGGCACCACTGGGGATGCAGTGCATGAGTGCAGAGAGTGCACTGGCACCACTGGGGATGCAGTGCAGTGAGTCCAGAGAGTGGACTGGCACCAGTGGGGATGGAGTGCAGTGAGTCCAGAGAGTGCACTGGCACCACTGGGGATGCAGTGCAGTGAGTCCAGAGAGTGCACTGGCACCACTGGGGATGCACTGCAGTGACTCGAAAGAGTGCACTGGCACCACTGTTGATGCAGTGCAGTGAGTCCAGAGAGTGCACTGGCACCACTGGGGATGCACTGCAGTGAGTCCAGAGAGTGCAGTGGCACCACTGGGGATGCAGTGCAGTGAGTCCACAGAGTGCCCTGGCACCACGGGGGATACACTGCAGTGAGTCCAGAGAGTGCACTGGCACCACTGGAGGTGCAGTGCAGTGAGTCCAGAGAGTGCATTGTCACCATTGGGGAGGCAGTGCAGTGAGTCCAGAGAGTGCACTGGCACCAGTGGGAATGCAGCGCAGTGACTACAGAGAGTGCACTGGCACCACTGTGGATGCAGTGCAGTGAGTCCAGAGAGTGCACAGGCACCAGTAGGGATGCACTGCAGTGAGTCCAGAGAGTGCACTGGCACCACTGGAGATGTACTGCAGTGAGTGCAGAGACTGCACTGGCACCACTGGGAATGTACTGCGGTGAGTCCAGAGAGTGCACTGGCACCACTGGGGATGCACTGCAGTGAGTCCAGAGAGTGCACAGGCACCACTGGGAATGCAGTGCAGTGAGTCCACAGAGTGCACTGGCACCACTGGGGATGCAGTGCAGTGAGTCCAGAGAGTGCAGTGGCACCACTGTTGATGCAGTGCAGTGAGTCCAGAGAGTGCACTGGCACCACTGGGGATGCACTGCAGTGAGTCCAGAGAGTGCACTGGAACCACTGGGGATTCACTGCAGTGAGTTCTGAGAGTGCACTGGCACCACTGGGGATGCACTGCAGTGAGTCCAGAGAGTGCACTGGCACCACTGGAGATGCACTGCAGAGAGTCCAGAGAGTGCACTGGCTCCACTGGGGATGCAGTGCAGTGAGTGCAGAGAGTGCACTAGCACAACAGGGGATGCACTGCAGTGAGTCCAGAAAGTGCACTGTCACCACTGGTGATGCAGTGCAGTGATTTCAGAGAGTGCACTGGCACCAGTGGGGATGCAGTGTAGTGACTCCAGAGAGTACACTGGCACCACTGGGGATGCAGTGCAGTGAGTCCAGAGAGTGCACTGGCACCACTGGGGATGCACTGTAGTGAGTCCAGAGACTGCACAGGCACCACTGGGGATGCACTGCAGTGAGTCCAGAGAGTGCACTGGCACCACTGGTGATGCAGTGCAGTTAGTCCAGAGAGGGCACTTGCACCACTGGGGATGCAGTGCAGTGAGTCCAGAGAGTGCACTGGCAACACTGGGGATGCACTGCAGTGAGTCCAGAGAGTGCACTGGCACCACTGGGGATGCACTGCAGTGAGTCCAGAGTGTGCTCTGGGAACACTTGGGATGCAGTGCAGTGAGTGCAGAGAGTGCACTGGCACCACTGGGGATGCACTGCAGTGACTCGAAAGAGTGCAGTGGCACCAATGGTGATGCAGTGCAGTGAGTCCAGAGAGTGCAGTGGCGTCACTGGGGATGCAGTGCAGTGAGTCCAGAGAGTGCACTGGCACCACTGGGGATGCAATGCAGTGAGTCCAGAGAGTGCACTGGCACCACTGGGGATGCAGTGCAGTGACTCCAGAGAGTGCACTGGCACCACTGGGGATGCACTGCAGTGAGTCCAGAGAGTGCACTGGCACAACAGGGGATGCAGTGCAGTGACTCCAGAGAGTGCACTGGCACCACTGGGGATGCACTGCAGTGAGTCCAGAGAGTGCACTGGCACCACTGGGGATGCACTGCAGTGAGTCCAGAGAGTGCACTGGCACCACTGGGGATGCACTGCAGTGACTACAGAGAGTGCACTGTCAGCACTGGGGATGCAGTCCAGTGAGTCCAGAGAGTGCACTGGCACCACTGTTGATGCAGTGCAGTGAGTCCAGAGAGTGCACTGGCACCTAAGGGGATGCACTGCAATGAGTCCAGAGAATGCAGTGGCACTAATGGGGATGCAGTGCAGTGACTCGAAAGAGATGCACTGGCACCACTGCGGATGCACTGCAGTGAGTCCGGAGAGTGCCCTGGCACCAATGGTGATGCAGTGCAGTCAGTCCAGAGAGTGCAGTGGCACCACTGGGGATGCAGTGCAGTGAGTCCAGAGAGTGCACTGGCACCACTGGGGATGCAATGCAGTGAGTCCAGAGAGTGCACTGGCACCACTGGGGATGCAGTGCAGTGAGTCCAGAGAGTGCACTGGCACCACTGGGGATGCAGTGCAGTGAGTCCAGAGTGTGCTCTGGGAACACTGGGGATGCAGTGCAGTGAGTGCAGAGAGTGCACTGGCACCACTGGGGATGCACTGCAGTGACTCGAAAGAGTGCACTGGCACCACTGCGGATGCACTGCAGTGAGTCCGGAGAGTGCCCTGGCACCAATGGTGATGCAGTGCAGTGAGTCCAGAGAGTGCACTGGCACCACTGGGGATGCAGTGCAGTGAGTCCAGAGAGTGCACTGGCACCACTGGGGATGCAATGCAGTGAGTCCAGAGAGTGCACAGGCACCACTGGGGATGCAGTGCAGTGACTCCAGAGAGTGCACTGGCACCACTTGGGATGCACTGCAGTGATTCCAGAGAGTGCACTGGCACCACTGGGGATGCAGTGCAGTGAGTCCAGAGAGTGCACTGGCACCACTGGGGATGCAGTGCAGTGAGTCCAGAGAGTGCACTGGCACCACTGGTGATGCAGTGCAGTGAGTGCAGAGAGTGCACTGGCACCACTGGGGATGCAGTGCAGTGAGTCCAGAGAGTGCACTGGCACCACTGGGGATGCAGTGCAGTGAGTCCAGAGAGTGCACTGGCACCACTGGGGATGCACTGCAGTGACTCGAAAGAGTGCACTGGCACCACTGGGGATGCACCCCGGTGAGTCCAGAGAGTGCACTGGCACCACTGGGGATGCAGTGCAGTGAGTCCAGAGAGTGCCCTGGCACCACAGGGGATACAGTGCAGTGAGTCCAGAGAGTGCACTGGCACCACTGGGGGTGCAGTGCAGTGAGTCCAGAGAGTGCACTGGCACCATTGGGGAGGCAGTGTAGTGAGTCCAGAGAGTGCACTGGCACCACTGGGAATGCAGCGCAGTGACTACAGAGAGTGTACTGGCACCACTGGGGATGCAGTGCAGTGAGTCCAGAGAGTGCACTGGCACCACTGGAGATGCACTGCAGTGAGTGCAGAGACTGCACTGGCACCACTGGGAATGCACTGCAGTGAGTCCAGAGAGTGCACTGGCACCACTGGGGATGCAGTGTAGTGAGTCCAGAGAGTGCACTGGCACCACTGGGGATGCACTGCAGTGAGTCCAGAGAGTGCACTGGCACCACTGGGAATGCAGTGCAGTGACTCAGAGAGTGCACTGGCACCACTGGTGATGGACTGCAGTGAGTCCAGAGAGTGCACTGGCACAACTGGGGATGCAGTGCAGTGAGTCCAGAGAGTGCACTGGCACCACAGGGGATGCAGTGCAGTGAGTCCAGAGAGTGCATTGTCACCACTGGGAATGCAGCGCAGTGACTACAGAGAGTACACTGGCACCACTGGGGATGCAGTGCAGTGAGTCCAGAGACTGCACTTGCACCACTGGGGATGCACTGCAGTGAGTCCAGAGAGTGCACTGGCACCACTGGGGGTGCACTGCAGGGAGTCCAGAGACGGCACAGGCACGACTGGGGATGCAGTGCAGTGAGTCCAGAGAGTGCACTGGCACCAGTGGGGATGCAGTGCAGTGAGTCGAGAGAGTGCACTGGCACCACCGGGGATTCACTGCAGTGAGTCCAGAGAGTGCACTGGCAACAGTGGCGATGCACTGCAGTAAGTGCAGAGAGTGCACTGGCACCACTGGGGATGCACTGCAGTGAGTCCAGAGAGTGCACTGGCACCACTGGGGATGCACCACGGTGAGTCCAGAGAGTGCACTGGCACCACTGGGGATGCACCCCGGTGAGTCCAGAGAGTGCACTGGCAGCACTGGGGATGCAGTGCAGTGAGTACAGAGAGTGCACTGGCACCATTGGGGATGCACTGCCGTGAGTCCAGAGACTGCACAGGCTCCACTGGGGATGCAGTGCAGTGAGTGCAGAGAGTGCACTGGAACCACTGGGGATGCACTACAGTGAATCCAGAGAGTGCACTGGCACCACTGGGGATGCAATGCAGTGAGTCCAGAGAGTGCACTGGCACCACTGGGGATGCAGTGCAGTGAGTCCAGAGAGTGCACTGGCACCACTGGGGATGCAGTGCAGTGACTCAAGAGAGTGCACTGGCACCACTGGGGATGCAGTGCAGTCAGTCCAGAGAGTGCACTGGCACCACTGGGGTTGCAGTGCAGTGAGTCCAGAGAGTGCACTGGCACCACTGGGGATGCAGTGCAGTGAGTCCAGAGAGTGCACTGGCACCACTGGGAATGCAGTGCAGTGAGTCCAGAGACTGCACTGGCACCACTGGGGATGCACTGCAGTGAGTCCAGAGAGTGCACTGGCACCACTGGGGATGCACTGCAGTGAGTCCAGAGACTGCACAGGCACGACTGGGGATTCAGTTCAGTGAGTCCAGAGAGTGCACTGGCACCACTGGGGATGCACTGCAGTGAGTCCAGAGAGTGCACTGGCACCAAAGGGGTTTCACTGCAGTGAGTCCAGAGAGTGCACTGACACCACTGGGGATGCAGTGCAGTGAGTCCAGAGAGTGCACTGGCAACACTGGGGATGAACTGCAGTAAGTGCAGAGAGTGCACTGGCACCACTGGGGAGTCAGTGCAGTGAGTCCAGAAAGTGCACTGGCACCAATTGGGATGCACCCCTGTGAGTCCAGAGAGTGCACTGGCACCACTGGGGATGCACCCCGGTGAGTCCAGAGAGTGCACTGGCAGCACTGGGGATGCAGTGCAGTGAGTCCAGAGAGTGCACTGGCACCACTGGGGATGCACTGCAGTGAGTCCAGAGAGTGCACTGGCACCACTGGGGATGCAGTGCAGTGACTCCAGAGAGTGCACTGGCACCACTGGGGATGCAGTGCAGTGAGTGCAGAGAGTGCCCTGGCACCACTGGGGATGCAGTGCAGTGAGTCCAGATAGTGCACTGGCACCACTGGGGATGCAGTGCAGTGAGTCCAGAGAGTGCACTGGCACCACTGGGGATGCAGTGCAGTGAGTCCAGAGAGTGCATTGGCACCACTGGGGATGCACTGCAGTGAGTCCAGAGAGTGCACTGGCACCACTGGGGATGCAGTGCAGTTGAGTCCAGAGAGTGCACTGGCACCACTGGGGATGCAGTGCAGTGAGTCCAGAAAGTGCACTGGCAGCACTGGGGATGCACTGCAGTGAGTCCAGAAAGTGCACTGGCACCACTGGGGTTGCAGTGCAGTGAGTCCAGAGAGTGCACTGGCACCACTGGGGATTCACTGCAAGGAGTCCAGAGAGTGCACTGGCACCACTGGGAATGCAGTGCAGTGAGTCCAGAGACTGCACTGGCACCACTGGGGATGCAGTGCAGTGAGTCCAGAGAGTGCACTGGCACCACTGGGGATGCACTGCAGTGAGTCCAGAGACTGCACAGGCACGACTGGGGATGCAGTTCAGTGAGTCCAGAGAGTGCACTGGCACCACTGGGGATGCACTGCAGTGAGTCCAGAGAGTGCACTGGCACCAAAGGGGTTTCACTGCAGTGAGTCCAGAGAGTGCACTGGCACCACTGGGGATGCAGTGCAGTGAGTCCAGAGAGTGCACTGGCAACACTGGGGATGCACTGCAGTAAGTGCAGAGAGTGCACTGGCACCACTGGGGATGCAGTGCAGTGAGTCCAGAAAGTGCACTGGCACCACTGGGGATGCACCCCGGTGACTCCAGAGAGTGCACTGGCACCACTGGGGATGCACCCCGGTGAGTCCAGAGAGTGCACTGGCAGCACTGGGAATGCAGTGCAGTGAGTCCAGAGAGTGCACTGGCACCACTGGGGATGCACTGCAGTGAGTCCAGAGAGTGCACTGGCACCACTGGGGATGGAGTGCAGTGAGTCCAGAGAGTGCACTGGCACCACTGGGGATGCAGTGCAGTGAGTGCAGAGAGTGCCCTGGCACCACTGGGGATGCAGTGCAGTGAGTCCAGATAGTGCACTGGCACCACTGGAGATGCAGTGCAGTGAGTCCAGAGAGTGCACTGGCACCACTGGGGATGCAGTGCAGTGAGTCCAGAGAATGCATTGGCACCACTGGGGATGCAGTGCAGTGAGTCCAGAGAATGCACTGGCACCACTGGGGATGCAGTGCAGTTGAGTCCAGAGAGTGCACTGGCACCACTGGGGATGCAGTGCAGTGAGTGCAGAGAGTGCACTGGCACCACTGGGGATGCAGTGCAGTGAGTCCAGAGAGTGCACTGGCACCACTGGGGTTGCAGTGCAGTGAGTCCAGAGAGTGCACTGGCACCACTGGGGATTCACTGCAAGGAGTCCAGAGAGTGCACTGGCACCACTGGGAATGCAGTGCAGTGAGTCCAGAGACTGCACTGGCACCACTGGGGATGCACAGCAGTGAGTCCAGAGAGTGCACTGGCACCACTGGGGATGCACTGCAGTGAGTCCAGAGACTGAACAGGCACGACTGGGGATGCAGTTCAGTGAGTCCAGAGAGTGCACTGGCACCACTGGGGATGCACTGCAGTGAGTCCAGAGAGTGCACTGGCACCAAAGGGGTTTCACTGCAGTGAGTCCAGAGAGTGCACTGGCACCACTGGGGATGCAGTGCAGTGAGTCCAGAGAGTGCACTGGCAACACTGGGGATGCACTGCAGTAAGTGCAGAGAGTGCACTGGCACCACTGGGGATGCAGTGCAGTGAGTCCAGAAAGTGCACTGGCACCACTGGGGATGCACCCCGGTGAGTCCAGAGAGTGCACTGGCACCACTGGGGATGCACCCCGGTGAGTCCAGAGAGTGCACTGACAGCACTGGGGATGCAGTGCAGTGAGTCCAGAGAGTGCACTGGCACCACTGGGGATGCACTGCAGTGAGTCCAGAGAGTGCACTGGCACCACTGCGGATGCAGTGCAGTGACTCCAGAGAGTGCACTGGCACCACTGGGGATGCAGTGCAGTGAGTGCAGAGAGTGCACTGGCACCAGTGGGGATGCAGTGCAGTGAGTCCAGATAGTGCACTGGCACCACTGGGGATGCACTGCAGTGAGTCCAGAGAGTGCACTGGCACCACTGGGGATGCAGTGCAGTGAGTCCAGAGAGTGCATTGGCACCACTGGGGATGCACTGCAGTGAGTCTAGAGAGTGCACTGGCACCACTGGGGATGCAGTGCAGTTGAGTCCAGAGAGTGCACTGGCACCACTGGGGATGCAGTGCAGTGAGTCCAGAGAGTGCACTGGCACCACTGGGGATGCAGTGCAGTGAGTCCAGAGAGTGCACTGGCACCATTGGGGAGGCAGTGCAGTGAGTCCAGAGAGTGCACTGGCACCACTGGGAATGCAGTGCAGTGACTACAGAGAGTGTACTGGCACCACTGGGGATGCAGTGCAGTGAGTCCAGAGAGTGCACAGGCACCAGTAGGGATGCACTGCAGTGAGTCCAGAGAGTGCACTGGAACCACTGGAGATGCACTGCAGTGAGTGCAGAGACTGCACTGGCACCACTGGGAATGCACTGCAGTGAGTCCAGAGAGTGCACTGGCACCACTGGGGATGCAGTGCAGTGAGCCCAGAGAGTGCACTGGCACCACTGGGGATGCACTGCAGTGAGTCCAGAGAGTGCACTGGCACCACTGGGAATGCAGTGCAGTGACTCAGAGAGTGCACTGGCACCACTGGTGATGGACTGCAGTGAGTCCAGAGAGTGCACTGGCACCACTGGGGATGCAGTGCAGTGAGTCCAGAGAGTGCACTGGCACCACAGGGGATGCAGTGCAGTGAGTCCAGAGAGTGCATTGTCACCACTGGGAATGCAGCGCAGTGACTACAGAGAGTACACTGGCACCACTGGGGATGCAGTGGAGTGAGTCCAGAGAGTGCACTGGCACCACTGGAGATGCACTGCAGTGAGTCCAGAGACTGCACTTGCACCACTGGGGATGCAGTGCAGTGAGTCCAGAGAGTGCACTGGCACCACTGGGGGTGCACTGCAGTGAGTCCAGAGACGGCACAGGCACGACTGGGGATGCAGTGCAGTGAGTCCAGAGAGTGCACTGGCACCAGTGGGGATGCAGTGCAGTGAGTCGAGAGAGTGCACTGGCACCACCGGGGATTCACTGCAGTGAGTCCAGAGAGTGCACTGGCAACAGTGGCGATGCACTGCAGTAAGTGGAGAGAGTGCACTGGCACCACTGGGGATGCAGTTCAGTGAGTCCAGATAGTGCACTGGCACCACTGGGGATGCACCCCGGTGAGTCCAGAGAGTGCACTGGCACCACTGGGGATGCAGTGCAGTGAGTCCAGAGAGTGCACTGGCAGCACTGGGGATGCAGTGCAGTGAGTACAGAGAGTGCACTGGCACCATTGGGGATGCACTGCCGTGAGTCCAGAGAGTGCACTGGCACCACTGGGGATGCACTGCAGTGACTCCAGAGAGTGCACTGGCACCACTGGGTATGCAGTGCAGTGAGTGCAGAGAGTGCCCTGGCACCACTGGGGATGCAGTGCAGTGAGTCCAGATAGTGCACTGGCACCACTGGGGATGCACTGCAGTGAGTCCAGAGAGTGCACTGGCACCACTGGGGATGCAGTGCAGTGAGTCCAGAGAGTGCATTGGCACCACTGGGGATGCACTGCGGTGAGTCCAGAGAGTGCACTGGCACCACTGGGGATGCAGTGCAGTTGAGTCCAGAGAGTGCACTGGCACCACTGGGGATGCACTGCAGTGAGTCCAGAGAGTGCACTGGCACCACTGGGGTTGCAGTGCAGTGAGTCCAGAGAGTGCACTGGCACCACTGGGGATTCACTGCAAGGAGTCCAGAGAGTGCACTGGCACCACTGGGAATGCAGTGCAGTGAGTCCAGAGACTGCACTGGCACCACTGGGGATGCACTGCAGTGAGTCCAGAGAGTGCACTGGCACCACTGGGGATGCACTGCAGTGAGTCCAGAGACTGAAGAGGCACGACTGGGGATGCAGTTCAGTGAGTCCAGAGAGTGCACTGGCACCACTGGGGATGCACTGCAGGGAGTCCAGAGAGTGCACTGGCACCAAAGGGGTTTCACTGCAGTGAGTCCAGAGAGTGCACTGGCACCACTGGGGATGCAGTGCAGTGAGTCCAGAGAGTGCACTGGCAACACTGGGGATGCACTGCAGTAAGTGCAGAGAGTGCACTGGCACCACTGGGGATGCAGTGCAGTGAGTCCAGAAAGTGCACTGGCACCACTGGGGATGCACCCCGGTGAGTCCAGAGAGTGCACTGGCACCACTGGGGATGCACCCCGGTGAGTCCAGAGAGTGCACTGGCAGCACTGGGGATGCAGTGCAGTGAGTCCAGAGAGTGCACTGGCACCACTGGGGATGCACTGCAGTGAGTCCAGAGAGTGCACTGGCACCACTGCGGATGCAGTGCAGTGAGTCCAGAGAGTGCACTGGCACCACTGGGGATGCAGTGCAGTGAGTGCAGAGAGTGCACTGGCACCAGTGGGGATGCAGTGCAGTGAGTCCAGATAGTGCACTGGCACCACTGGGGATGCACTGCAGTGAGTCCAGAGAGTGCACTGGCACCACTGGGGATGCAGTGCAGTGAGTCCAGAGAGTGCATTGGCACCACTGGGGATGCACTGCAGTGAGTCTAGAGAGTGCACTGGCACCACTGGGGATGCAGTGCAGTTGAGTCCAGAGAGTGCACTGGCACCACTGGGGATGCAGTGCAGTGAGTCCAGAGAGTGCACTGGCACCACTGGGGATGCAGTGCAGTGAGTCCAGAGAGTGCACTGGCACCATTGGGGAGGCAGTGCAGTGAGTCCAGAGAGTGCACTGGCACCACTGGGAATGCAGTGCAGTGACTACAGAGAGTGTACTGGCACCACTGGGGATGCAGTGCAGTGAGTCCAGAGAGTGCACAGGCACCAGTAGGGATGCACTGCAGTGAGTCCAGAGAGTGCACTGGCACCACTGGAGATGCACTGCAGTGAGTGCAGAGACTGCACTGGCACCACTGGGAATGCACTGCAGTGAGTCCAGAGAGTGCACTGGCACCACTGGGGATGCACTGCAGTGAGTCCAGAGAGTGCACTGGCACCACTGGGAATGCAGTGCAGTGACTCAGAGAGTGCACTGGCACCACTGGTGATGGACTGCAGTGAGTCCAGAGAGTGCACTGGCACCACTGGGGATGCAGTGCAGTGAGTCCAGAGAGTGCACTGGCACCACAGGGGATGCAGTGCAGTGAGTCCAGAGAGTGCATTGTCACCACTGGGAATGCAGCGCAGTGACTACAGAGAGTACACTGGCACCACTGGGGATGCAGTGGAGTGAGTCCAGAGAGTGCACTGGCACCACTGGAGATGCACTGCAGTGAGTCCAGAGACTGCACTTGCACCACTGGGGATGCAGTGCAGTGAGTCCAGAGAGTGCACTGGCACCACTGGGGGTGCACTGCAGTGAGTCCAGAGACGGCACAGGCACGACTGGGGATGCAGTGCAGTGAGTCCAGAGAGTGCACTGGCACCAGTGGGGATGCAGTGCAGTGAGTCGAGAGAGTGCACTGGCACCACCGGGGATTCACTGCAGTGAGTCCAGAGAGTGCACTGGCAACAGTGGCGATGCACTGCAGTAAGTGGAGAGAGTGCACTGGCACCACTGGGGATGCAGTTCAGTGAGTCCAGATAGTGCACTGGCACCACTGGGGATGCACCCCGGTGAGTCCAGAGAGTGCACTGGCACCACTGGGGATGCAGTGCAGTGAGTCCAGAGAGTGCACTGGCAGCACTGGGGATGCAGTGCAGTGAGTACAGAGAGTGCACTGGCACCATTGGGGATGCACTGCCGTGAGTCCAGAGAGTGCACTGGCACCACTGGGGATGCACTGCAGTGACTCCAGAGAGTGCACTGGCACCACTGGGGATGCAGTGCAGTGAGTGCAGAGAGTGCCCTGGCACCACTGGGGATGCAGTGCAGTGAGTCCAGATAGTGCACTGGCACCACTGGGGATGCACTGCAGTGAGTCCAGAGAGTGCACTGGCACCACTGGGGATGCAGTGCAGTGAGTCCAGAGAGTGCATTGGCACCACTGGGGATGCACTGCGGTGAGTCCAGAGAGTGCACTGGCACCACTGGGGATGCAGTGCAGTTGAGTCCAGAGAGTGCACTGGCACCACTGGGGATGCAGTGCAGTGAGTCCAGAGAGTGCACTGGCACCACTGGGGATGCACTGCAGTGAGTCCAGAGAGTGCACTGGCACCACTGGGGTTGCAGTGCAGTGAGTCCAGAGAGTGCACTGGCACCACTGGGGATTCACTGCAAGGAGTCCAGAGAGTGCACTGGCACCACTGGGAATGCAGTGCAGTTAGTCCAGAGACTGCACTGGCACCACTGGGGATGCACTGCAGTGAGTCCAGAGAGTGCACTGGCACCACTGGGGATGCACTGCAGTGAGTCCAGAGACTGAAGAGGCACGACTGGGGATGCAGTTCAGTGAGTCCAGAGAGTGCACTGGCACCACTGGGGATGCACTGCAGGGAGTCCAGAGAGTGCACTGGCACCAAAGGGGTTTCACTGCAGTGAGTCCAGAGAGTGCACTGGCACCACTGGGGATGCAGTGCAGTGAGTCCAGAGAGTGCACTGGCAACACTGGGGATGCACTGCAGTAAGTGCAGAGAGTGCACTGGCACCACTGGGGATGCAGTGCAGTGAGTCCAGAGAGTGCACTGGCACCACTGGGGATGCAGTGCAGTTGAGTCCAGAGAGTGCACTGGCACGACTGGGGATGCAGTGCAGTGAGTCCAGAGAGTGCACTGGCACCACTGGGGATGCAGTGCAGTGAGTCCAGAGAGTGCACTGGCACCATTGGGGAGGCAGTGCAGTGAGTCCAGAGAGTGCACTGGCACCACTGGGGGTGCAGTGCAGTGACTACAGAGAGTGTACTGGCACCACTGGGGATGCAGTGCAGTGAGTCCAGAGAGTGCACAGGCACCAGTAGGGATGCACTGCAGTGAGTCCAGAGAGTGCACTGGCACCACTGGGGATGCACTGCAGTGAGTCCAGAGAGTGCACTGGCACCAAAGGGGTTTCACTGCAGTGAGTCCAGAGAGTGCACTGGCACCACTGGGGATGCAGTGCAGTGAGTCCAGAGAGTGCACTGGCAACACTGGGGATGCACTGCAGTAAGTGCAGAGAGTGCACTGGCACCACTGGGGATGCAGTGCAGTGAGTCCAGAAAGTGCACTGGCACCACTGGGGATGCACCCCGGTGAGTCCAGAGAGTGCACTGGCACCACTGGGGATGCACCCCGGTGAGTCCAGAGAGTGCACTGACAGCACTGGGGATGCAGTGCAGTGAGTCCAGAGAGTGCACTGGCACCACTGGGGATGCACTGCAGTGAGTCCAGAGAGTGCACTGGCACCACTGCGGATGCAGTGCAGTGACTCCAGAGAGTGCACTGGCACCACTGGGGATGCAGTGCAGTGAGTGCAGAGAGTGCACTGGCACCAGTGGGGATGCAGTGCAGTGAGTCCAGATAGTGCACTGGCACCACTGGGGATGCACTGCAGTGAGTCCAGAGAGTGCACTGGCACCACTGGGGATGCAGTGCAGTGAGTCCAGAGAGTGCATTGGCACCACTGGGGATGCACTGCAGTGAGTCTAGAGAGTGCACTGGCACCACTGGGGATGCAGTGCAGTTGAGTCCAGAGAGTGCACTGGCACCACTGGGGATGCAGTGCAGTGAGTCCAGAGAGTGCACTGGCACCACTGGGGATGCAGTGCAGTGAGTCCAGAGAGTGCACTGGCACCATTGGGGAGGCAGTGCAGTGAGTCCAGAGAGTGCACTGGCACCACTGGGAATGCAGTGCAGTGACTACAGAGAGTGTACTGGCACCACTGGGGATGCAGTGCAGTGAGTCCAGAGAGTGCACAGGCACCAGTAGGGATGCACTGCAGTGAGTCCAGAGAGTGCACTGGAACCACTGGAGATGCACTGCAGTGAGTGCAGAGACTGCACTGGCACCACTGGGAATGCACTGCAGTGAGTCCAGAGAGTGCACTGGCACCACTGGGGATGCAGTGCAGTGAGCCCAGAGAGTGCACTGGCACCACTGGGGATGCACTGCAGTGAGTCCAGAGAGTGCACTGGCACCACTGGGAATGCAGTGCAGTGACTCAGAGAGTGCACTGGCACCACTGGTGATGGACTGCAGTGAGTCCAGAGAGTGCACTGGCACCACTGGGGATGCAGTGCAGTGAGTCCAGAGAGTGCACTGGCACCACAGGGGATGCAGTGCAGTGAGTCCAGAGAGTGCATTGTCACCACTGGGAATGCAGCGCAGTGACTACAGAGAGTACACTGGCACCACTGGGGATGCAGTGGAGTGAGTCCAGAGAGTGCACTGGCACCACTGGAGATGCACTGCAGTGAGTCCAGAGACTGCACTTGCACCACTGGGGATGCAGTGCAGTGAGTCCAGAGAGTGCACTGGCACCACTGGGGGTGCACTGCAGTGAGTCCAGAGACGGCACAGGCACGACTGGGGATGCAGTGCAGTGAGTCCAGAGAGTGCACTGGCACCAGTGGGGATGCAGTGCAGTGAGTCGAGAGAGTGCACTGGCACCACCGGGGATTCACTGCAGTGAGTCCAGAGAGTGCACTGGCAACAGTGGCGATGCACTGCAGTAAGTGGAGAGAGTGCACTGGCACCACTGGGGATGCAGTTCAGTGAGTCCAGATAGTGCACTGGCACCACTGGGGATGCACCCCGGTGAGTCCAGAGAGTGCACTGGCACCACTGGGGATGCAGTGCAGTGAGTCCAGAGAGTGCACTGGCAGCACTGGGGATGCAGTGCAGTGAGTACAGAGAGTGCACTGGCACCATTGGGGATGCACTGCCGTGAGTCCAGAGAGTGCACTGGCACCACTGGGGATGCACTGCAGTGACTCCAGAGAGTGCACTGGCACCACTGGGTATGCAGTGCAGTGAGTGCAGAGAGTGCCCTGGCACCACTGGGGATGCAGTGCAGTGAGTCCAGATAGTGCACTGGCACCACTGGGGATGCACTGCAGTGAGTCCAGAGAGTGCACTGGCACCACTGGGGATGCAGTGCAGTGAGTCCAGAGAGTGCATTGGCACCACTGGGGATGCACTGCGGTGAGTCCAGAGAGTGCACTGGCACCACTGGGGATGCAGTGCAGTTGAGTCCAGAGAGTGCACTGGCACCACTGGGGATGCACTGCAGTGAGTCCAGAGAGTGCACTGGCACCACTGGGGTTGCAGTGCAGTGAGTCCAGAGAGTGCACTGGCACCACTGGGGATTCACTGCAAGGAGTCCAGAGAGTGCACTGGCACCACTGGGAATGCAGTGCAGTGAGTCCAGAGACTGCACTGGCACCACTGGGGATGCACTGCAGTGAGTCCAGAGAGTGCACTGGCACCACTGGGGATGCACTGCAGTGAGTCCAGAGACTGAAGAGGCACGACTGGGGATGCAGTTCAGTGAGTCCAGAGAGTGCACTGGCACCACTGGGGATGCACTGCAGGGAGTCCAGAGAGTGCACTGGCACCAAAGGGGTTTCACTGCAGTGAGTCCAGAGAGTGCACTGGCACCACTGGGGATGCAGTGCAGTGAGTCCAGAGAGTGCACTGGCAACACTGGGGATGCACTGCAGTAAGTGCAGAGAGTGCACTGGCACCACTGGGGATGCAGTGCAGTGAGTCCAGAAAGTGCACTGGCACCACTGGGGATGCACCCCGGTGAGTCCAGAGAGTGCACTGGCACCACTGGGGATGCACCCCGGTGAGTCCAGAGAGTGCACTGGCAGCACTGGGGATGCAGTGCAGTGAGTCCAGAGAGTGCACTGGCACCACTGGGGATGCACTGCAGTGAGTCCAGAGAGTGCACTGGCACCACTGCGGATGCAGTGCAGTGAGTCCAGAGAGTGCACTGGCACCACTGGGGATGCAGTGCAGTGAGTGCAGAGAGTGCACTGGCACCAGTGGGGATGCAGTGCAGTGAGTCCAGATAGTGCACTGGCACCACTGGGGATGCACTGCAGTGAGTCCAGAGAGTGCACTGGCACCACTGGGGATGCAGTGCAGTGAGTCCAGAGAGTGCATTGGCACCACTGGGGATGCACTGCAGTGAGTCTAGAGAGTGCACTGGCACCACTGGGGATGCAGTGCAGTTGAGTCCAGAGAGTGCACTGGCACCACTGGGGATGCAGTGCAGTGAGTCCAGAGAGTGCACTGGCACCACTGGGGATGCAGTGCAGTGAGTCCAGAGAGTGCACTGGCACCATTGGGGAGGCAGTGCAGTGAGTCCAGAGAGTGCACTGGCACCACTGGGAATGCAGTGCAGTGACTACAGAGAGTGTACTGGCACCACTGGGGATGCAGTGCAGTGAGTCCAGAGAGTGCACAGGCACCAGTAGGGATGCACTGCAGTGAGTCCAGAGAGTGCACTGGCACCACTGGAGATGCACTGCAGTGAGTGCAGAGACTGCACTGGCACCACTGGGAATGCACTGCAGTGAGTCCAGAGAGTGCACTGGCACCACTGGGGATGCACTGCAGTGAGTCCAGAGAGTGCACTGGCACCACTGGGAATGCAGTGCAGTGACTCAGAGAGTGCACTGGCACCACTGGTGATGGACTGCAGTGAGTCCAGAGAGTGCACTGGCACCACTGGGGATGCAGTGCAGTGAGTCCAGAGAGTGCACTGGCACCACAGGGGATGCAGTGCAGTGAGTCCAGAGAGTGCATTGTCACCACTGGGAATGCAGCGCAGTGACTACAGAGAGTACACTGGCACCACTGGGGATGCAGTGGAGTGAGTCCAGAGAGTGCACTGGCACCACTGGAGATGCACTGCAGTGAGTCCAGAGACTGCACTTGCACCACTGGGGATGCAGTGCAGTGAGTCCAGAGAGTGCACTGGCACCACTGGGGGTGCACTGCAGTGAGTCCAGAGACGGCACAGGCACGACTGGGGATGCAGTGCAGTGAGTCCAGAGAGTGCACTGGCACCAGTGGGGATGCAGTGCAGTGAGTCGAGAGAGTGCACTGGCACCACCGGGGATTCACTGCAGTGAGTCCAGAGAGTGCACTGGCAACAGTGGCGATGCACTGCAGTAAGTGGAGAGAGTGCACTGGCACCACTGGGGATGCAGTTCAGTGAGTCCAGATAGTGCACTGGCACCACTGGGGATGCACCCCGGTGAGTCCAGAGAGTGCACTGGCACCACTGGGGATGCAGTGCAGTGAGTCCAGAGAGTGCACTGGCAGCACTGGGGATGCAGTGCAGTGAGTACAGAGAGTGCACTGGCACCATTGGGGATGCACTGCCGTGAGTCCAGAGAGTGCACTGGCACCACTGGGGATGCACTGCAGTGACTCCAGAGAGTGCACTGGCACCACTGGGGATGCAGTGCAGTGAGTGCAGAGAGTGCCCTGGCACCACTGGGGATGCAGTGCAGTGAGTCCAGATAGTGCACTGGCACCACTGGGGATGCACTGCAGTGAGTCCAGAGAGTGCACTGGCACCACTGGGGATGCAGTGCAGTGAGTCCAGAGAGTGCATTGGCACCACTGGGGATGCACTGCGGTGAGTCCAGAGAGTGCACTGGCACCACTGGGGATGCAGTGCAGTTGAGTCCAGAGAGTGCACTGGCACCACTGGGGATGCAGTGCAGTGAGTCCAGAGAGTGCACTGGCACCACTGGGGATGCACTGCAGTGAGTCCAGAGAGTGCACTGGCACCACTGGGGTTGCAGTGCAGTGAGTCCAGAGAGTGCACTGGCACCACTGGGGATTCACTGCAAGGAGTCCAGAGAGTGCACTGGCACCACTGGGAATGCAGTGCAGTTAGTCCAGAGACTGCACTGGCACCACTGGGGATGCACTGCAGTGAGTCCAGAGAGTGCACTGGCACCACTGGGGATGCACTGCAGTGAGTCCAGAGACTGAAGAGGCACGACTGGGGATGCAGTTCAGTGAGTCCAGAGAGTGCACTGGCACCACTGGGGATGCACTGCAGGGAGTCCAGAGAGTGCACTGGCACCAAAGGGGTTTCACTGCAGTGAGTCCAGAGAGTGCACTGGCACCACTGGGGATGCAGTGCAGTGAGTCCAGAGAGTGCACTGGCAACACTGGGGATGCACTGCAGTAAGTGCAGAGAGTGCACTGGCACCACTGGGGATGCAGTGCAGTGAGTCCAGAGAGTGCACTGGCACCACTGGGGATGCAGTGCAGTTGAGTCCAGAGAGTGCACTGGCACGACTGGGGATGCAGTGCAGTGAGTCCAGAGAGTGCACTGGCACCACTGGGGATGCAGTGCAGTGAGTCCAGAGAGTGCACTGGCACCATTGGGGAGGCAGTGCAGTGAGTCCAGAGAGTGCACTGGCACCACTGGGGGTGCAGTGCAGTGACTACAGAGAGTGTACTGGCACCACTGGGGATGCAGTGCAGTGAGTCCAGAGAGTGCACAGGCACCAGTAGGGATGCACTGCAGTGAGTCCAGAGAGTGCACTGGCACCACTGGAGATGCAGTGCAGTGAGTGCAGAGACTGCACTGGCACCACTGGGAATGCACTGCAGTGAGTCCAGAGAGTGCACTGGCACCAATGGGGATGCAGTGCAGTGAGTCCAGAGAGTGCACTGGCACCACTGGGGATGCACTGCAGTGAGTCCAGAGAGTGCACTGGCACCACTGGGAATGCAGCGCAGTGACTACAGAGTGTACACTGGCACCACTGGGGATGCAGTGGAGTGAGTCCAGAGAGTGCACTGGCACCACTGGAGATGCACTGCAGTGAGTCCAGAGACTGCACTTGCACCACTGGGGATGCACTGCAGTGAGTCCAGAGAGTGCACTGGCACCACTGGGGGTGCACTGCAGTGAGTCCAGAGACGGCACAGGCACGACTGGAGATGCAGTGCAGTGAGTCCAGAGAGTGCACTGGGAACACTGGGGATGCAGTGCAGTGAGTCGAGAGAGTGCACTGGCACCACCGGGGATTCACTGCAGTGAGTCCAGAGAGTGCACTGGCACCACTGGGGTTGCAGTGCAGTGAGTCCAGAGAGTGCACTGGCACCACTGGGGATTCACTGCAAGGAGTCCAGAGAGTGCACTGGCACCACTGGGAATGCAGTGCAGTGAGTCCAGAGACTGCACTGGCACCACTGGGGATGCACTGCAGTGAGTCCAGAGAGTGCACTGGCACCACTGGGGATGCACTGCAGGGAGTCCAGAGAGTGCACTGGCAGCAAAGGGGTTTCACTGCAGTGAGTCCAGAGAGTGCACTGGCACCACTGGGGATGCAGTGCAGTGAGTCCAGAGAGTGCACTGGCAACACTGGGGATGCACTGCAGTAAGTGCAGAGAGTGCACTGGCACCACTGGGGATGCAGTGCAGTGAGTCCAGAAAGTGCACTGGCACCACTGGGGATGCACCCCGGTGAGTCCGGAGAGTGCACTGGCAGCACTGGGGATGCAGTGCAGTGAGTCCAGAGAGTGCACTGGCACCACTGGGGATGCAGTGCAGTGAGTCCAGAGAGTGCACTGGCACCACTGCGGATGCAGTGCAGTGACTCCAGAGAGTGCACTGGCACCACTGGGGATGCAGTGCAGTGAGTGCAGAGAGTGCACTGGCACCAGTGGGGATGCAGTGCAGTGAGTACAGATAGTGCACTGGCACCACTGGGGATGCACTGCAGTGAGTCCAGAGAGTGCACTGGCACCATTGCGGATGCACTGCCGTGAGTCCAGAGAGTGCACTGGCACCACTGGGGATGCAGTGCAGTGAGTCCAGAGAGTGCACTGGCACCACTGGGGATGCAGTGCAGTTGAGTCCAGAGAGTGCACTGGCACCACTGGGGATGCAGTGCAGTGAGTCCAGAGAGTGCACTGGCACCACTGGGGATGCAGTGCAGTGAGTCCAGAGAGTGCACTGGCACCATTGGGGAGGCAGTGCAGTGAGTCCAGAGAGTGCACTGGCACCACTGGGGGTGCAGTGCAGTGACTACAGAGAGTGTACTGGCACCACTGGGGATGCAGTGCAGTGAGTCCAGAGAGTGCACAGGCACCAGTAGGGATGCACTGCAGTGAGTCCAGAGAGTGCACTGGCACCACTGGAGATGCACTGCAGTGAGTGCAGAGACTGCACTGGCAACACTGGGAATGCACTGCAGTGAGTCCAGAGAGTGCACTGGCACCACTGGGGATGCAGTGCAGTGAGTCCAGAGAGTGCACTGGCACCACTGGGGATGCACTGCAGTGAGTCCAGAGAGTGCACTGGCACCACTGGGAATGCAGCGCAGTGACTACAGAGAGTACACTGGCACCACTGGGGATGCAGTGGAGTGAGTCCAGAGAGTGCACTGGCACCACTGGAGATGCACTGCAGTGCGTCCAGAGACTGCACTTGCACCACTGGGGATGCACTGCAGTGAGTCCAGAGAGTGCACTGGCACCACTGGGGGTGCACTGCAGTGAGTCCAGAGACGGCACAGGCACGACTGGAGATGCAGTGCAGTGAGTCCAGAGAGTGCACTGGGAACACTGGGGATGCAGTGCAGTGAGTCGAGAGAGTGCACTGGCACCACCGGGGATTCACTGCAGTGAGTCCAGAGAGTGCACTGGCAACAGTGGCGATGCACTGCAGTAAGTGGAGAGAGTGCACTGGCACCACTGGGGATGCAGTTCAGTGAGTCCAGAGAGTGCACTGGCACCACTGGGGATGCACCCCGGTGAGTCCAGAGAGTGCACTGGCACCACTGGGGATGCAGTGCAGTGAGTCCAGAGAGTGCACTGGCAGCACTGGGGATGCAGTGCAGTGAGTACAGAGAGTGCACTGGCACCATTGGGGATGCACTGCCGTGAGTCCAGAGAGTGCACTGGCACCACTGGGGATGCAGTGCAGTGAGTCCAGAGAGTGCACTGGCACCACTGGGGATGCTGTGCAGTGAGTCCAGAGAGTGCACTGGCACCAGTGGGGGTGCACTGCAGTGAGTCCAGAGAGTGCACTGGCACCACTGGGGTTGCAGTTTAGTGAGTCTAGAGAGTGCACTGGCACCACTGGGGATGCACTGCAGTGAGTCCAGAGAGTGCACTGGCACCACTGGGAATGCAGTGCTGTGAGTCCAGAGACTGCACTGGCACCACTGGGGATGCACTGCAGTGAGTCCAGAGAGTGCACTGGCACCACTGGGGATGCACTGCAGTGAGTCCAGAGACTGCACAGGCACGACTGGGGATGCAGTTCAGTGAGTCCAGAGAGTGCACTGGCACCACTGGGGATGCACTGCAGTGAGTCCAGAGAGTGCACTGGCACCAAAGGGGTTTCACTGCAGTGAGTCCAGAGAGTGCACTGGCACCACTGGGGATGCAGTGCAGTGAGTCCAGAGAGTGCACTGGCAACACTGGGGATGCACTGCAGTAAGTGCAGAGAGTGCACTGGCACCACTGGGGATGCAGTGCAGTGAGTCCAGAAAGTGCACTGGCACCACTGGGGATGCACCCCGGTGAGTCCAGAGAGTGCACTGGCACCACTGGGGATGCACCCCGGTGAGTCCAGAGAGTGCACTGGCAGCACTGGGGATGCAGTGCAGTGAGTCCAGAGAGTGCACTGGCACCACTGGGGATGCACTGCAGTGAGTCCAGAGAGTGCACTGGCACCACTGGGGATGCAGTGCAGTGACTCCAGAGAGTGCACTGGCACCACTGGGGATGCAGTGCAGTGAGTGCAGAGAGTACACTGGCACCAGTGGGGATGCAGTGCAGTGAGTCCAGATAGTGCACTGGCACCACTGGGGATGCACTGCAGTGAGTCCAGAGAGTGCAGTGGCACCACTGGGGATGCAGTGCAGTGAGTCCAGAGAGTGCTTTGGCACCACTGGGGATGCACCCCGGTGAGTCCAGAGAGTGCACTGGCACCACTGGGGATGCAGTGCAGTTGAGTCCAGAGAGTGCACTGGCACCACTGGGGATGCAGTGCAGTGAGTCCAGAGAGTGCACTGGCACCACTGGGGATGCAGTGCAGTGAGTCCAGAGAGTGCACTGGCACCAACTGGTGCTGCACTGCTGTGAGTCCTGAGATTGCACTGGCACCACTGGGGTTGCAGTGCAGTGAGTCCAGAGACTACACTGGCACCACTGGGGATGCACTGCAGTGAGTCCAGAGACTTCACAGGCACCACTGGGGATGCAGTACAGTGAGTCCAGAGAGTGCACTGGCACTACTGGGGATGCAGTTCAGTGAGTCCAGAGAGTGAACTGGCACCACTGGGGATGTAGTGCAGTGAGTCCAGAGAGTGCACTGGCACCACCAGGGATTCACTGCAAGGAGTCCAGAGAGTGCACTGGCACCACTGGGAATGCACTGCAGTGAGTACAGAGAGTGCACTGGCACCTAAGGGGCTGCACTGCAGTGAGTCCAGAGAGTGCACTGGCACCACTGGGGCTGCACTGCAGTGAGTCCAGAGAGTGCACTGGCACCACTGGGGATGCACTGCAGTGAGTCCAGAGAGTGCACTGGCACCACTGGGATGCAGTGCAGTGAGTCCACTGAGTGCACTGGCACCACAGGGGATACACTGCAGTGAGTCCAGAGAGTGCACTGGCACCACTGGGGATGCAGTGCAGTGAGTCCACAGAGTGCACTGGCACCACTGGTGATGCACTACAGTGAGTCCAGAGAGTTCACTGGCACCACTGGGGATGCAGTGCAGTGAGTCCAGAGATTGCACTGGCACCACTGGGGATGCAGTGCAGTGAGTCCAGAGAGTGCACTGGCACCACTGGGGATGCACTGCAGTGAGTCCAGAGAGTGCACTGGCTCCACTGGGGATGCACCGCACTGAGTCTAGAGAGTGCACTGGCACCACTGGGGATGCAGTGCAGTGAGTCCAGAGAGTGCACTGGCACCACTGGGGATGCAGTGCAGGGAGTCCATAGAGTGCACTGGCACCACTGGGGATGCACTGCAGTGAGTCCAGAGAGTGCACTGGCACCACTGGGGATGCAGTGCAGTGAGTCCAGAGAGTGCACTGGCAGCACTGGGGATGCAGTGCAGTGAGTCCAGAGAGTGCACTGGCACCACTGGGGATGCACTGCAGTGAGTCCAGAGAGTGCACTGGCACCACTGGGGATGCAGTGCAGTGAGTCCAGAGAATGCACTGGCACTAATGGGGATGCAGTTCAGTGAGTCCAGAGAGTGCACTGGCACCACTGGGGATGCAGTGCAGTGAGTCCAGAGAGTGCACTGGCACCACTGGGGATGCACTGCAGTGAGTCCAGAGAGTGCACTGGCACCACTGGGGATGCACTGCAGTGAGTCCAGAGAGTGCACTGGCACCACTGGGGATGCAGTGCAGTGAGTCCAGAGAGTGGACTGGCACCAGAGGGGATGGAGTGCAGTGAGTCCAGAGAGTGCACTGGCACCACTGGGGATAAACTGCAGTGAGTCCAGACAGTGCACTGGCACCACTGGGGATGCACTGCAGTGAGTCCAGAGAGTTCTCTGGCACCACTGGGGATGCAGTTTAGTGAGTCCAGAGAGTGCACCGGCTCCAATGGGGATACACTGCAGTGAGTACAGAGAGTGCACTGGCACCACTGGGGACGCAGCGCAGTGAGTCCAGAGAGTGCACTGGCACCACTGGGGATGCACTGCAGTGAGTCCATAGGGTGCTCTGGCACCACAGAGCTGCACTGCAGTGAGTCCAGAGAGTGCACTGGCACCACTTTTCATGCAGTGCAGTGAGTCCAGAGACTACACTGGCACCACTGTGGATGCAGTGCAGTGAGTCCAGAGAGTGCACTGGAACCAATGGTGATGCAGTGCAGTGACTCCAGAGAGTGCACTGGCACCACTGGGGACGCAGCGCAGTGACTACAGAGAGTGCACTGGCACCACTGGTGATGCAGTGCAGTGAGTCCAGAGAGCCACTGGCACCACTGGGGATGCAGTGCAGTGAGTCCAGAGAGTGCACTGGCACCACCGGGGATGCAGTGAAGTGAGTCCAGAGAGTGCAGTGGCACTAATGGGGATGCAGTGCACTGAGTCCAAAGAGTGCACTGGCACCACAGGGGATGCAGTGCAGTGAGTCCAGAGACTACACTGGCACCAGTGGTGATGCACTGCAGTGAGTCCAGAGAGTGCACTGGCACCACTGTTGATGCAGTGCAGTGAGTCCAGAGAGTGCACTGGCACCACTGGGGATGCACTGCAGTGAGTCCAGAGAGTGCACTGGCACCACTGGGGATGCACTGCAGTGAGTCCAGAGAGCCACTGGCACCACTGGGGATGCACTGCAGTGAGTCCAGAGAGTGCACTGGCACCATTGGGGATGCATTGCAGTGAGTCCAAAGAGTGCACTGGCACCACTGGGGATGCAGTGCACTGAGCCCAGAGAGTGCACTGGCACCACTGGGGATGCACTGCTTTGAGACCCGAGACTAAACTGGCACCCTGGGGATGCAGTGCAGTGAGTCCAGAGAGTGCACTGGCACCACTGGGGATGCAGTGCATTGAGCTCAGAGAGTGCACTGGCACCACTGGGGATGCCGTGCAGTGAGTCCAGAGAGTGCACTGGCACCACTGGGGATGCAGTGCAGTGAGTCCAGAGAGTGCAGTGGCACCATTGGGGATGCAGTGCACTGAGTCCAGAGAGTGCAGTGGCACCACTGGGGATGCAGTGCACTGAGTCCAGAGAGTGCACTGTCAGCACTGGGGATGCACTGCAGTGAGTCCACAGAGAGCACTGGCACCACTGTTCATTCAGTGATGTGAGTCCAGAGAGTGCACTGGCACCACTGGGGATGCACCTCGGTGAGTCCAGAGAGTGCTCTGGGAACACTGGGGATGCAGTGCAGTGAGTGCAGAGAGTGCACTGGCACCACTGGGGATGCACTGCAGTGAGTCCAGAGAGTGCACTGGCACCACTGGGGATGCACTGCTGTGAGTCCAGAGAGTGCACTGGCACAACAGGGGATGCAGTGCAGTGACTCCAGAGAGTGCACTGGCACCACTGGGGATGCACTGCAGTGAGTCCAGAGAGTACACTGGCACCACTGGGGATGCACTGCAGTGACTACAGAGAGTGCACTGTCAGCTCTGGGGATGCAGTGTAGTGAGTCCAGAGAGTGCACTGGCACCACAGGGGATGTAGTGCATTGAGTCCAGAGAGTGCACTGGCACCTAAGGGGATGCACTGCAATGAGTCCAGAGAATGCACTGGCACTAATGGGGATGCAGTGCAGTGACTCGAAAGAGATGCACTGGCACCACTGCGGATGCACTGCAGTGAGTCCGGAGAGTGCCCTGGCACCAATGGTGATGCAGTGCAGTCAGTCCAGAGAGTGCAGTGGCACCACTGGGGATGCAGTGCAGTGAGTCCAGAGAGTGCACTGGCACCACTGGGGATGCACTGCAGTGAGTCCAGAGAGTGCACTGGCACCACTGGGGATGCAGTGCAGTGAGTCCAGAGAATGCACTGGCACTAATGGGGATGCAGTTCAGTGAGTCCAGAGAGTGCACTGGCACCACTGGGGATGCACTGCAGTGAGTACAGAGAGTGCACTGGCACCACTGGGGATGCACTGCAGTGAGTGCAGAGAGTGCACTGGCACCACTGGGGATGCACTGCAGTGAGTCCAGAGAGTGCACTGGCACCACTGGGGATGCAGTGCAGTGAGTCCAGAGACTGCACTGGCACGAATGGGGATGCAGTGCAGTGAGTCCAGGGAGTGCACTGGCACCACTGGGGATAAACTGCAGTGAGTCCAGACAGTGCACTGGCACCACTGGGGATGCACTGCAGTGAGTCCAGAGAGTTCTCTGGCACCACTGGGGATGCAGTTTAGTGAGTCCAGAGAGTGCACCGGCTCCAATGGGGATACACTGCAGTGAGTTCAGAGAGTGCAGTGGCACCACTGGGGATGCAGTGCAGTGAGTCCAGAGAGTGCACTGGCCCCACTGGGGATGCACTGCAGTGAGTCCAGAGAGTGCTCTGGCACCACAGAGCTGCACTGCAGTGAGTCCAGAGATTGCACTGGCACCACTTTTCATGCAGTGCAGGGAGTCCAGAGACTACACTGGCACCACTGTGGATGCAGTGCAGTGAGTCCAGAGAGTGCACTGGAACCAATGGTGATGCAGTGCAGTGACTCCAGAGAGTGCACTGGCACCACTGGGGACGCAGCGCAGTGACTACAGAGAGTGCACTGGCACCACTGGTGATGCAGTGCAGTGAGTCCAGAGAGCCACTGGCACCACTGGGGATGCAGTGCAGTGAGTCCAGAGAGTGCACTGGCACCACCGGGGATGCAGTGAAGTGAGTCCAGAGAGTGCAGTGGCACCATTGCGGATGCAGTGCACTGAGTCCAGAGAGTGCACTGGCACAACTGGGGATGCAGTGCACTGAGTCCAAAGAGTGCACTGGCACCACAGGGGATGCAGTGCAGTGAGTCCAGAGACTACACTGGCACCACTGGGGATGCAGTGCAGTGAGTGCAGAGAGTGCACTGGCACCACTGTTGATGCAGTGCAGTGAGTCCAGAGAGTGCACTGGCACCTCTGGGGATGCACTGCAGTGAGTCCAGAGAGTGCACTGGCACCACTGGGGATGCACTGCAGTGAGTCCAGAGAGCCACTGGCACCACTGGGGATGCACTGCAGTGAGTCCAGAGAGTGCACTGGCACCATTGGGGATGCATTGCAGTGAGTCCAAAGAGTGCACTGGCACCACTGGGGATGCACTGCAGTGAGTCCAGAGAGTGCACTGGCACCACTGGGGATGCAGTGCAGTTAGTCCAGAGAGTGCACTGGCAGCACTGGGGATGCAGTGCAGTGAGTCCAGAGAGTGCACTGGCACCACTGGTGATGCAGTGCAGTGAGTCCAGAGAGTGCACTGGCACCACTGGGGATGCACTGCTGTGAGACCCGAGACTAAACTGGCACCCTGGGGATGCAGTGCAGTGAGTCCAGAGAGTGCACTGGCACCACTGTTGATGCAGTGCAGTGACTCCAGAGAGTGCACTGGCACCACTGGGGATGCAGTGCAGTGAGTCCAGAGAGTGCACTGGCACCACTGGGGATGCAGTACATTGAGCTCAGAGAGTGCACTGGCACCACTGGGGATGCCGTGCAGTGAGTCCAGAGAGTGCACTGGCACCACTGGGGATGCACCTCGGTGAGTCCAGAGAGTGCTCTGGGAACACTGGGGATGCAGTGCAGTGAGTGCAGAGAGTGCACTGGCACCACTGGGGATGCACTGCAGTGAGTCCAGAGAGTGCACTGGCACCACTGGGGATGCACTGCAGTGAGTCCAGAGAGTGCACTGGCACAACAGGGGATGCAGTGCAGTGACTCCAGAGAGTGGACTGGCACCACTGGGGATGCACTGCAGTGAGTCCAGAGAGTGCACTGGCACCACTGGGGATGCACTGCAGTGAGTCCAGAGAGTGCACTGGCACCACTGGGGATGCACTGCAGTGACTACAGAGAGTGCACTGTCAGCACTGGGGATGCAGTGCAATGAGTCCAGAGAGTGCACTGGCACCACTGTTGATGCAGTGCAGTGATTCCAGAGAGTGCACTGGCACCACTGGGGATGCACTGCAATGAGTCCAGAGAATGCACTGGCACTAATGGGGATGCAGTGCAGTGACTCGAAAGAGATGCACTGGCACCACTGCGGATGCACTGCAGTGAGTCCGGAGAGTGCCCTGGCACCAATGGTGATGCAGTGCAGTCAGTCCAGAGAGTGCAGTGGCACCTCTGGGGATGCAGTGCAGTGAGTCCAGAGAGTGCACTGGCACCACTGGGGATGCAATGCAGTGAGTCCAGAGAGTGCACTGGCACCACTGGGGATGCACTGCAGTGAGTCCGGAGAGTGCACTGGCACCACTGGGGATGCAGTGCAGTGAGTCCAGAGTGTGCTCTGGGAACACTGGAGATGCAGTGCAGTGAGTGCAGAGAGTGCACTGGCACCACTGGGGATGCACTGCAGTGACTCGAAAGAGTGCACTGGCACCACTGCGGATGCACTGCAGTGAGTCCAGAGAGCCACTGGCACCACTGGGGATGCAGTGCAGTGAGTCCAGAGAGTGCACTGGCACCACCGGGGATGCAGTGAAGTGAGTCCAGAGAGTGCAGTGGCACCATTGCGGATGCAGTGCACTGAGTCCAGAGAGTGCACTGGCACTAATGGGGATGCAGTGCACTGAGTCCAAAGAGTGCACTGGCACCACAGGGGATGCAGTGCAGTGAGTCCTGAGACTACACTGGCACCACTGGGGATGCAGTGCAGTGAGTGCAGAGAGTGCACTGGCACCACTGTTGATGCAGTGCAGTGAGTCTAGAGAGTGCACTGGCACCACTGGGGATGCACTGCAGTGAGTCCAGAGAGTGCACTGGCACCACTGGGGATGCACTGCAGTGAGTCCAGAGAGCCACTGGCACCACTGGGGATGCACTGCAGTGAGTCCAGAGAGTGCACTGGCACCATTGGGGATGCATTGCAGTGAGTCCAAAGAGTGCACTGGCACCACTGGGGATGCACTGCAGTGAGTCCAGAGAGTGCACTGGCACCACTGGGGATGCAGTGCAGTTAGTCCAGAGAGTGCAGTGGCACCACTGGGGATGCAGTGCAGTGAGTCCAGAGTGTGCTCTGGGAACACTGGAGATGCAGTGCAGTGAGTGCAGAGAGTGCACTGGCACCACTGGGGATGCACTGCAGTGACTCGAAAGAGTGCACTGGCACCACTGCGGATGCACTGCAGTGAGTCCGGAGAGTGCCCTGGCACCAATGGTGATGCAGTGCAGTGAGTCCAGAGAGTGCACTGGCACCACTGGGGATGCACTGCAGTGAGTCCGGAGAGTGCACTGGCACCACTGGGGATGCAGTGCAGTGAGTCCAGAGTGTGCTCTGGGAACACTGGAGATGCAGTGCAGTGAGTGCAGAGAGTGCACTGGCACCACTGGGGATGCACTGCAGTGACTCGAAAGAGTGCACTGGCACCACTGCGGATGCACTGCAGTGAGTCCGGAGAGTGCCCTGGCACCAATGGTGATGCAGTGCAGTGAGTCCAGAGAGTGCACTGGCACCACTGGGGATGCAGTGCAGTGAGTCCAGAGAGTGCACTGGCACCACTGGGGATGCAATGCAGTGAGTCCAGAGAGTGCACTGGCACCACTGGGGATGCACTGCAGTGAGTCCAGAGAGTGCACTGGCACCACTGGGGATGCACTGCAGTGACTACAGAGAGTGCACTGTCAGCACTGGGGATGCAGTGTAGTGAGTCCAGAGAGTGCACAGGCACCAATGTTGATGCAGTGCAGTGAGTCCAGAGAGTGCACTGGCACCTAAGGGGATGCACTGCAATGAGTCCAGAGAATGCACTGGCACTAATGGGGATGCAGTGCAGTGACTCGAAAGAGATGCACTGGCACCACTGCGGATGCACTGCAGTGAGTCCGGAGAGTGCCCTGGCACCAATGGTGATGCAGTGCAGTCAGTCCAGAGAGTGCAGTGGCACCACTGGGGATGCAGTGCAGTGAGTCCAGAGAGTGCACTGGCACCACTGGGGATGCACTGCAGTGAGTCCAGAGAGTGCACTGGCACCACTGGGGATGCAGTGCAGTGAGTCCAGAGAATGCACTGGCACTAATGGGGATGCAGTTCAGTGAGTCCAGAGAGTGCACTGGCACCACTGGGGATGCACTGCAGTGAGTACAGAGAGTGCACTGGCACCACTGGGGATGCACTGCAGTGAGTGCAGAGAGTGCACTGGCACCACTGGGGATGCACTGCAGTGAGTCCAGAGAGTGCACTGGCACCACTGGGGATGCAGTGCAGTGAGTCCAGAGACTGCACTGGCACCAATGGGGATGCAGTGCAGTGAGTCCAGAGAGTGCACTGGCACCACTGGGGATAAACTGCAGTGAGTCCAGACAGTGCACTGGCACCACTGGGGATGCACTGCAGTGAGTCCAGATAGTTCTCTGGCACCACTGGGGATGCAGTTTAGTGAGTCCAGAGAGTGCACCGGCTCCAATGGGGATACAATGCAGTGAGTTCAGAGAGTGCACTGGCACCACTGGGGATGCAGTGCAGTGAGTCCAGAGAGTGCACTGGCCCCACTGGGGATGCACTGCAGTGAGTCCAGAGAGTGCTCTGGCACCACAGAGCTGCACTGCAGTGAGTCCAGAGATTGCACTGGCACCACTTTTCATGCAGTGCAGTGAGTCCAGAGACTACACTGGCACCACTGTGGATGCAGTGCAGTGAGTCCAGAGATTGCACTGTAACCAATGGTGATGCAGTGCAGTGACTCCAGAGAGTGCACTGGCACCACTGGGGACGCAGCGCAGTGACTACAGAGAGTGCACTGGCACCACTGGTGATGCAGTGCAGTGAGTCCAGAGAGCCACTGGCACCACTGGGGATGCAGTGCAGTGAGTCCAGAGAGTGCACTGGCACCACCGGGGATGCAGTGCAGTGAGTCCAGAGAGTGCAGTGGCACCATTGCGGATGCAGTGCACTGAGTCCAGAGAGTGCACTGGCACTAATGGGGATGCAGTGCACTGAGTCCAAAGAGTGCACTGGCACCACAGGGGATGCAGTGCAGTGAGTCCAGAGACTACACTGGCACCACTGGGGATGCAGTGCAGTGAGTGCAGAGAGTGCACTGGCACCACTGTTGATGCAGTGCAGTGAGTCCAGAGAGTGCACTGGCACCACTGGGGATGCACTGCAGTGAGTCCAGAGAGTGCACTGGCACCACTGGGGATGCACTGCAGTGAGTCCAGAGAGCCACTGGCACCACTGGGGATGCACTGCAGTGAGTCCAGAGAGTGCACTGGCACCATTGGGGATGCATTGCAGTGAGTCCAAAGAGTGCACTGGCACCACTGGGGATGCACTGCAGTGAGTCCAGAGAGTGCACTGGCACCACTGGGGATGCAGTGCAGTTAGTCCAGAGAGTGCAGTGGCACCACTGGGGATGCAGTGCAGTGAGTCCAGAGAGTGCACTGGCACCACTGGTGATGCAGTGCAGTGAGTCCAGAGAGTACACTGGCACCACTGGGGATGCACTGCAGTGAGTCCAGAGAATGCACTGGCACTAATGGGGATGCAGTGCAGTGACTCGAAAGAGTGCACTGGCACCACTGCGGATGCACTGCAGTGAGTCCGGAGAGTGCCCTGGCACCAATGGTGATGCAGTGCAGTGAGTCCAGAGAGTGCACTGGCACCACTGGGGATGCAGTGCAGTGAGTGCAGAGAGTGCACTGGCACCACTGGGGATGCAGTGCAGTGAGTCCAGAGAGTGCACTGGCACCACTGGGGATGCAGTGCAGTGAGTCCAGAGAGTGCACTGTCACCACTGTTCATTCAGTGATGTGAGTCCAGAGAGTGCACAGGTACCACTGGGGATGCAGTGCAGTGAGTCCAGAGAGTGCACTGGCACCAGTGGGGATGCAGTGCAGTGAGTCCAGAGAGTGCCCTTGCACCACTGGGGATAAACTGCAGTGAGTCCAGAGACTGCACAGGCACCACTGGGGATGCAGTGCAGTGAGTCCAGAGGGTTCTCTGGCACCACTGGGGATGCAGTTTAGTGAGTCCAGAGAGTGCACCGGCTCCAATGGGGATACACTGCAGTGAGTCCAGAGAGTGCACTGGCACCACTGGGGATGCACTGCAGTGAGTCCAGAGAGTGCACTGGCACCACTGGGGATGCAGTGCTGTGAGTCCAGAGAGTGCTCTGGCACCACTGAGCTGTACTGCAGTCAGTCCAGAGAGTGCACTGGCACCACTGGGGATGCACTGCTGTGAGACCCGAGACTAAACTGGCACCCTGGGGATGCAGTGCAGTGAGTCCAGAGAGTGCACTGGCACCACTGTTGATGCAGTGCAGTGACTACAGAGAGTGCACTGGCACCACTGGGGATGCAGTGCAGTGAGTCCAGAGAGTGCACTGGCACCACTGGGGATGCAGTACATTGAGCTCAGAGAGTGCACTGGCACCACTGGGGATGCCGTGCAGTGAGTCCAGAGAGTGCACTGGCACCACTGGGTATGCAGTGCAGTGAGTCCAGAGAGTGCAGTGGCACCATTGGGGATGCAGTGCACTAAGTCCAGAGAGTGCAGTGGCACCACTGGGGATGCAGTGCACTGAGTCCAGAGAGTGCACTGTCAGCTCTGGGGATGCACTGCAGTGAGTCCACAGAGAGCACTGGCACCACTGTTCATTCAGTGATGTGAGTCCAGAGAGTGCACTGGCACCACTGGGGATGCACCTCGGTGAGTCCAGAGAGTGCTCTGGGAACACTGGGGATGCAGTACAGTGAGTGCAGAGAGTGCACTGGCACCACGGGGAATGCACTGCAGTGAGTGCAGAGAGTGCACTGGCACCACTGGGGATGCACTGCAGTGAGTCCAGAGAGTGCACTGGCACAACAGGGGATGCAATGCAGTGACTCCAGAGAGTGCACTGGCACCACTGGGGATGCACTGCAGTGAGTCCAGAGAGTGCACTGGCACCACTGGGGATGCACTGCAGTGAGTCCAGAGAGTGCACTGGCACCACTGGGGATGCACTGCAGTGACTACAGAGAGTGCACTGTCAGCACTGGGGATGCAGTTCAATGAGTCCAGAGAGTGCACTGGCACCACTGTTGATGCAGTGCAGTGAGTCCAGAGAGTGCACTGGCACCTAGAGGGGATGCACTGCAATGAGTCCAGAGAATGCACTGGCACTAATGGGGATGCAGTGCAGTGACTCGAAAGAGATGCACTGGCACCACTGCGGATGCACTGCAGTGAGTCCGGAGAGTGCCCTGGCACCAATGGTGATGCAGTGCACTCAGTCCAGAGAGTGCAGTGGCACCACTGGGGATGCAGTGCAGTGAGTCCAGAGAGTGCACTGGCACCACTGGGGATGCAATGCAGTGAGTCCAGAGAGTGCACTGGCACCACTGGGGATGCAGTGCAGTGAGTCCAGAGTGTGCTCTGGGAACACTGGGGATGCAGTGCAGTGAGTGCAGAGAGTGCACTGGCACCACTGGGGATGCACTGCAGTGATTCGAAAGAGTGCACTGGCACCACTGCGGATGCACTGCAGTGAGTCCGGAGAGTGCCCTGGCACCAATGGTGATGCAGTGCAGTGAGTCCAGAGAGTGCACTGGCACCACTGGGGATGCAGTGCAGTGAGTCCAGAGAGTGCACTGGCACCACTGGGGATGCAATGCAGTGAGTCCAGAGAGTGCACTGGCACCACTGGGGATGCAGTGCAGTGAGTCCAGAGAGAGCACTGGCACCACTGGGGATGCAGTGCTGTGACTCCAGAGAGTGCACTGGCACCACTGGGGATGCAGTGCAGTGAGTCCAGAGAGTGCACTGGCACCACTGGTGATGCAATGCAGTGAGTGCAGAGAGTGCACTGGCACCACTGGGGATGCAGTGCAGTGAGTCCAGAGAGTGCACTGGCACCACTGGGGATGCACTGCAGTGAGTCCAGAGAGTGCACTGGCTCCACTGGGGATGCAGTGCATGAGTGCAGAGAGTGCACTGGCACCACTGGGGATGCAGTGCAGTGAGTCCAGAGAGTGGACTGGCACCAGTGGGGATGGAGTGCACTGAGTCCAGAGAGTGCACTGGCACCACTGGAGATGCACTGCAGAGAGTCCAGAGAGTGCACTGGCTCCACTGGGGATGCAGTGCAGTGAGAGCAGAGAGTGCACTAGCACAACAGGGGATGCACTGCAGTGAGTCCAGAAAGTGCACTGGCACCACTGGGGATGCAGTACAGTGAGTCCAGAGAGTGCACTGGCAACACTGGGGATGCACTGCAGTGAGTCCAGAGAGTGCACTGGCACCACTGGGGATGCACTGTAGTGAGTCCAGAGACTGCACTGGCACCACTGGGGATGCACTGCAGTGAGTCCAGAGAGTGCACTGGCACCACTGGTGATGCAGTGCAGTTAGTCCAGAGAGTGCAGTGGCACCACTGGGGATGCAGTGCAGTGAGTCCAGAGAGTGCACTGGCACCACTGGTGATGCAGTGCAGTGAGTCCAGAGAGTACACTGGCACCACTGGGGATGCAGTGCAGTGAGTCCAGAGAATGCACTGGCACTAATGGGGATGCAGTGCAGTGACTCGAAAGAGTGCACTGGCACCACTGTGGATGCACTGCAGTGAGTCCGGAGAGTGCATTGGCACCACTGGGGATGCAGTGCAGTGAGTCCAGAGAGTGCACTGGCACCACTGGGAATGCACTGCAGTGAGTCCAGAGAGTGCACTGGCACCACTGGGGATGCAGTGCAGTGAGTCCAGAGAGTGCACTGGCACCACTGGGGATGCACTGCAGTGAGTCCAGAGAGTGTACTGGCACCACAGGGGATGCACTGCAGTGAGTCCAGAGAGTGCACTGGCACCACTGGTCATTCAGTGATGTGAGTCCAGAGAGTGCACTGGTACCACTGGGGATGCAGTGCAGTGAGTCCAGAGAGTGCACTGGCACCACTGGGGATGCAGTGCTGTGAGTCCAGAGAGTGCCCTTGCACCACTGGGGATAAACTGCAGTGAGTCCAGACAGTGCACTGGCACCACTGGGGATGCACTGCAGTGAGTCCAGAGGGTTCTCTGGCACCACTGGGGAAGCAGTTTAGTGAGTCCAGAGAGTGCACCGGCTCCAATGGGGATACACTGCAGTGAGTCCAGAGAGTGCGCTGGCACCACAGGGGATGCACTGCAGTGAGTCCAGAGAGTGCACTGGCACCACTGGGGATGCAGTGCACTGAGTCCAGAGAGTGCTCTGGCACCACTGAGCTGCACTGCAGTGAGTCCAGAGAGTGCACTGGCACCACTGGGGATGCACTGCAGTGAGTCCAGAGAGTGCACTGGCACCACTGGGATGCAGTGCAGTGAGTCCAGAGAGTGCACTGGCACCACTGTTTATACAGTGCAGTGACTCCAGAGAGTGCACTGGCACCACTGGGGATGCAGTGCAGTGAGTCCAGAGAGTGCACTGGCACCACTGGGGATGCAGTGCAGTGAGCTCAGAGAGTGCACTGGCACCACTGGGTATGCCGTGCAGTGAGTCCAGAGAGTGCACTGGCACCACTGGGGATGCACTGCAGTGAGTCCAGAGAGTGCAGTGGCACCATTGGGGATGCAGTGCACTGAGTCCAGAGAGTGCACTGGCACCACTGGGGATGCAGTGCACTGAGTCCAGAGAGTGCACTGTCAGCACTGGGGATGCACTGCAGTGAGTCCAGAGAGTGCACTGGCACCACTGGGGATGCACCTCGGTGAGTCCAGAGAGTGCTCTGGGAACACTAGGGATGCAGTGCAGTGAGTGCAGAGAGTGCACTGGCACCACTGGGGATGCACTGCAGTGACTCGAAAGAGTGCAGTGGCACCAATGGTGATGCAGTGCAGTGAGTCAAGAGAGTGCAGTGGCGTCACTGGGGATGCAGTGCAGTGAGTCCAGAGAGTGCACTGGCACCACTGGGGATGCAATGCAGTGAGTCCAGAGAGTGCACTGGCACCACTGGGGATGCAGTGCAGTGACTCCAGAGAGTGCACTGGCACCACTGGGGTTGCAGTGCAGTGAGTCCAGAGAGTGCACTGGCACAACAGGGGATGCAGTGCAGTGACTCCAGAGAGTGCACTGGCACCACTGGGGATGCACTGCAGTGAGTCCAGAGAGTGCACTGGCACCACTGGGGATGCACTGCAGTGAGTCCAGAGAGTGCACTGGCACCACTGGGGATGCACTGCAGTGACTACAGAGAGTGCACTGTCAGCACTGGGGATGCAGTGCAGTGAGTCCAGAGAGTGCACTGGCACCACTGGAGATGCACTGCAGTGAGTCCAGAGAGTGCACTGGCACCTAAGGGGATGCACTGCAATGAGTCCAGAGAATGCACTGGCACTAATGGGGATGCAGTGCAGTGACTCGAAAGAGATGCACTGGCACCACTGCGGATGCACTGCAGTGAGTCCGGAGAGTGCCCTGGCACCAATGGTGATGCAGTGCAGTCAGTCCAGAGAGTGCAGTGGCACCACTGGGGATGCAGTGCAGTGAGTCCAGAGAGTGCACTGGCACCACTGGGGATGCAATGCAGTGAGTCCAGAGAGTGCACTGGCACCACTGGGGATGCACTGCAGTGAGTCCAGAGAGTGCACTGGCACCACTGGGGATGCAGTGCAGTGAGTCCAGAGTGTGCTCTGGGAACACTGGGGATGCAGTGCAGTGAGTGCAGAGAGTGCACTGGCACCACTGGGGATGCACTGCAGTGACTCGAAAGAGTGATCTGGCACCACTGCGGATGCACTGCAGTGAGTCCGGAGAGTGCCCTGGCACCAATGGTGATGCAGTGCAGTGAGTCCAGAGAGTGCACTGGCACCACTGGGGATGCAGTGCAGTGAGTCCAGAGAGTGCACTGGCACCTCAGGGGCTGCACTGCAGTGAGTCCAGAGAGTGCACTGGCACCACTGGGGATGCAGTGCAGTGACTCCAGAGAGTGCACTGGCACCACTTGGGATGCACTGCAGTGATTCCAGAGAGTGCACTGGCACCACTGGGGATGCAGTGCAGTGAGTCCAGAGAGTGCACTGGCACCACTGGGGATGCAGTGCAGTGAGTCCAGAGAGAGCACTGGCACCACTGGGGATGCACAGCAGTGAGTCCAGAGAGTGCACTGGCACCACTGGGTATGCAGTGCATGAGTGCAGAGAGTGCACTGGCACCACTGGGGATGCAGTGCAGTGAGTCCAGAGAGTGGACTGGCACCAGTGGGGATGGAGTGCAGTGAGTCCAGAGAGTGCACTGGCACCACTGGGGATGCAGTGCAGTGAGTCCAGAGAGTGCACTGGCACCACTGGCGATGCACTGCAGTGACTCGAAAGAGTGCACTGGCACCACTGTTGATGCAGTGCAGTGAGTCCAGAGAGTGCACTGGCACCACTGGGGATGCACTGCAGTGA
Source organism: Anser anser (assembly GCF_964211835.1). Lineage (NCBI taxonomy): Eukaryota > Metazoa > Chordata > Aves > Anseriformes > Anatidae > Anser > Anser anser. The sequence continues at coordinate 19,355,759 of NC_139736.1, forward strand.
TTCCAGAGAGTGCACTGGCACCACTGGGGATGCAGTGCAGTGAGTCCACAGAGTGCCCTGGCACCACGGGAGATACACTGCAGTGAGTCCAGAGAGTGCACTGGCACCACTGGAGGTGCAGTGCAGTGAGTCCAGAGAGTGCATTGTCACCATTGGGGAGGCAGTGCAGTGAGTCCAGAGAGTGCACTGGCACCACTGGGAATGCAGCGCAGTGACTACAGAGAGTGCACTGGCACCACTGGGGATGCAGTGCAGTGAGTCCAGAGAGTGCACAGGCACCAGTAGGGATGCACTGCAGTGAGTCCAGAGAGTGCACTGGCACCACTGGAGATGCACTTCAGTGAGTGCAGAGACTGCACTGGCACCACTGGGAATGTACTGCAGTGAGTCCAGAGAGTGCACTGGCACCACTGGGGATGCACTGCAGTGAGTCCAGAGAGTGCACAGGCACCACTGGGAATGCAGTGCAGTGAGTCCACAGAGTGCACTGGCACCACTGGGGATGCAGTGCAGTGAGTCCAGAGAGTGCACTGGCACCACTGGGGATGCAGTGCTGTGACTCCAGAGAGTGCACTGGCACCACTGGGGATGCACTGCAGTGAGTCCAGAGAGTGCACTGGCACCACTGGGGATTCACTGCAGTGAGTCCAGAGAGTGCACTGGCACCACTGGGGATGCACTGCAGTGAGTCCAGAGAGTGCACTGGCACCACTGGAGATGCACTTCAGAGAGTCCAGAGAGTGCACTGGCTCCACTGGGGATGCAGTGCAGTGAGTGCAGAGAGTGCACTAGCACAACAGGGGATGCACTGCAGTGAGTCCAGAAAGTGCACTGGCACCACTGGGGATGCAGTGCAGTGAGTCCAGAGAATGCACTGGCACTAATGGGGATGCAGTTCAGTGAGTCCAGAGAGTGCACTGGCACCACTGGGGATGCAGTGCAGTGAGTCCAGAGAGTGCACTGGCACCACTGGGGATGCACTGCAGTGAGTGCAGAGAGTGCACTGGCACCACTGGGGATGCACTGCAGTGAGTCCAGAGAGTGCACTGGCACCACTGGGGATGCAGTGCAGTGAGTCCAGAGACTGCACTGGCACCAATGGGGATGCAGTGCAGTGAGTCCAGAGAGTGCACTGGCACCACTGGGGATAAACTGCAGTGAGTCCAGACAGTGCACTGGCACCACTGGGGATGCACTGCAGTGAGTCCAGAGAGTTCTCTGGCACCACTGGGGATGCAGTTTAGTGAGTCCAGAGAGTGCACCGGCTCCAATGGGGATACAATGCAGTGAGTTCAGAGAGTGCACTGGCACCACTGGGGATGCAGTGCAGTGAGTCCAGAGAGTGCACTGGCCCCACTGGGGATGCACTGCAGTGAGTCCAGAGAGTGCTCTGGCACCACAGAGCTGCACTGCAGTGAGTCCAGAGATTGCACTGGCACCACTTTTCATGCAGTGCAGTGAGTCCAGAGACTACACTGGCACCACTGTGGATGCAGTGCAGTGAGTCCAGAGATTGCACTGTAACCAATGGTGATGCAGTGCAGTGACTCCAGAGAGTGCACTGGCACCACTGGGGACGCAGCGCAGTGACTACAGAGAGTGCACTGGCACCACTGGTGATGCAGTGCAGTGAGTCCAGAGAGCCACTGGCACCACTGGGGATGCAGTGCAGTGAGTCCAGAGAGTGCACTGGCACCACCGGGGATGCAGTGAAGTGAGTCCAGAGAGTGCAGTGGCACCATTGCGGATGCAGTGCACTGAGTCCAGAGAGTGCACTGGCACTAATGGGGATGCAGTGCACTGAGTCCAAAGAGTGCACTGGCACCACAGGGGATGCAGTGCAGTGAGTCCAGAGACTACACTGGCACCACTGGGGATGCAGTGCAGTGAGTGCAGAGAGTGCACTGGCACCACTGTTGATGCAGTGCAGTGAGTCCAGAGAGTGCACTGGCACCACTGGGGATGCACTGCAGTGAGTCCAGAGAGTGCACTGGCACCACTGGGGATGCACTGCAGTGAGTCCAGAGAGCCACTGGCACCACTGGGGATGCACTGCAGTGAGTCCAGAGAGTGCACTGGCACCATTGGGGATGCATTGCAGTGAGTCCAAAGAGTGCACTGGCACCACTGGGGATGCACTGCAGTGAGTCCAGAGAGTGCACTGGCACCACTGGGGATGCAGTGCAGTTAGTCCAGAGAGTGCAGTGGCACCACTGGGGATGCAGTGCAGTGAGTCCAGAGAGTGCACTGGCACCACTGGTGATGCAGTGCAGTGAGTCCAGAGAGTACACTGGCACCACTGGGGATGCACTGCAGTGAGTCCAGAGAATGCACTGGCACTAATGGGGATGCAGTGCAGTGACTCGAAAGAGTGCACTGGCACCACTGCGGATGCACTGCAGTGAGTCCGGAGAGTGCCCTGGCACCAATGGTGATGCAGTGCAGTGAGTCCAGAGAGTGCACTGGCACCACTGGGGATGCAGTGCAGTGAGTGCAGAGAGTGCACTGGCACCACTGGGGATGCAGTGCAGTGAGTCCAGAGAGTGCACTGGCACCACTGGGGATGCAGTGCAGTGAGTCCAGAGAGTGCACTGTCACCACTGTTCATTCAGTGATGTGAGTCCAGAGAGTGCACTGGTACCACTGGGGATGCAGTGCAGTGAGTCCAGAGAGTGCACTGGCACCAGTGGGGATGCAGTGCAGTGAGTCCAGAGAGTGCCCTTGCACCACTGGGGATAAACTGCAGTGAGTCCAGAGACTGCACAGGCACCACTGGGGATGCAGTGCAGTGAGTCCAGAGGGTTCTCTGGCACCACTGGGGATGCAGTTTAGTGAGTCCAGAGAGTGCACCGGCTCCAATGGGGATACACTGCAGTGAGTCCAGAGAGTGCACTGGCACCACTGGGGATGCACTGCAGTGAGTCCAGAGAGTGCACTGGCACCACTGGGGATGCAGTGCTGTGAGTCCAGAGAGTGCTCTGGCACCACTGAGCTGTACTGCAGTCAGTCCAGAGAGTGCACTGGCACCACTGGGGATGCACTGCTGTGAGACCCGAGACTAAACTGGCACCCTGGGGATGCAGTGCAGTGAGTCCAGAGAGTGCACTGGCACCACTGTTGATGCAGTGCAGTGACTACAGAGAGTGCACTGGCACCACTGGGGATGCACTGCAGTGAGTCCAGAGAGTGCACTGGCACCACTGGGGATGCAGTACATTGAGCTCAGAGAGTGCACTGGCACCACTGGGGATGCCGTGCAGTGAGTCCAGAGAGTGCACTGGCACCACTGGGTATGCAGTGCAGTGAGTCCAGAGAGTGCAGTGGCACCATTGGGGATGCAGTGCACTAAGTCCAGAGAGTGCAGTGGCACCACTGGGGATGCAGTGCACTGAGTCCAGAGAGTGCACTGTCAGCTCTGGGGATGCACTGCAGTGAGTCCACAGAGAGCACTGGCACCACTGTTCATTCAGTGATGTGAGTCCAGAGAGTGCACTGGCACCACTGGGGATGCACCTCGGTGAGTCCAGAGAGTGCTCTGGGAACACTGGGGATGCAGTGCAGTGAGTGCAGAGAGTGCACTGGCACCACTGGGGATGCACTGCAGTGAGTCCAGAGAGTGCACTGGCACCACTGGGGATGCACTGCAGTGAGTCCAGAGAGTGCACTGGCACAACAGGGGATGCAATGCAGTGACTCCAGAGAGTGCACTGGCACCACTGGGGATGCACTGCAGTGAGTCCAGAGAGTGCACTGGCACCACTGGGGATGCACTGCAGTGAGTCCAGAGAGTGCACTGGCACCACTGGGGATGCACTGCAGTGACTACAGAGAGTGCACTGTCAGCACTGGGGATGCAGTTCAATGAGTCCAGAGAGTGCACTGGCACCACTGTTGATGCAGTGCAGTGAGTCCAGAGAGTGCACTGGCACCTAGAGGGGATGCACTGCAATGAGTCCAGAGAATGCACTGGCACTAATGGGGATGCAGTGCAGTGACTCGAAAGAGATGCACTGGCACCACTGCGGATGCACTGCAGTGAGTCCGGAGAGTGCCCTGGCACCAATGGTGATGCAGTGCACTCAGTCCAGAGAGTGCAGTGGCACCACTGGGGATGCAGTGCAGTGAGTCCAGAGAGTGCACTGGCACCACTGGGGATGCAATGCAGTGAGTCCAGAGAGTGCACTGGCACCACTGGGGATGCAGTGCAGTGAGTCCAGAGTGTGCTCTGGGAACACTGGGGATGCAGTGCAGTGAGTGCAGAGAGTGCACTGGCACCACTGGGGATGCACTGCAGTGACTCGAAAGAGTGCACTGGCACCACTGCGGATGCACTGCAGTGAGTCCGGAGAGTGCCCTGGCACCAATGGTGATGCAGTGCAGTGAGTCCAGAGAGTGCACTGGCACCACTGGGGATGCAGTGCAGTGAGTCCAGAGAGTGCACTGGCACCACTGGGGATGCAATGCAGTGAGTCCAGAGAGTGCACTGGCACCACTGGGGATGCAGTGCAGTGAGTCCAGAGAGAGCACTGGCACCACTGGGGATGCAGTGCTGTGACTCCAGAGAGTGCACTGGCACCACTGGGGATGCAGTGCAGTGAGTCCAGAGAGTGCACTGGCACCACTGGTGATGCAGTGCAGTGAGTGCAGAGAGTGCACTGGCACCACTGGGGATGCACTGCAGTGAGTCCAGAGAGTGCTCTGGCACCACAGAGCTGCACTGCAGTGAGTCCAGAGATTGCACTGGCACCACTTTTCATGCAGTGCAGTGAGTCCAGAGACTACACTGGCACCACTGTGGATGCAGTGCAGTGAGTCCAGAGATTGCACTGTAACCAATGGTGATGCAGTGCAGTGACTCCAGAGAGTGCACTGGCACCACTGGGGACGCAGCGCAGTGACTACAGAGAGTGCACTGGCACCACTGGTGATGCAGTGCAGTGAGTCCAGAGAGCCACTGGCACCACTGGGGATGCAGTGCAGTGAGTCCAGAGAGTGCACTGGCACCACCGGGGATGCAGTGAAGTGAGTCCAGAGAGTGCAGTGGCACCATTGCGGATGCAGTGCACTGAGTCCAGAGAGTGCACTGGCACTAATGGGGATGCAGTGCACTGAGTCCAAAGAGTGCACTGGCACCACAGGGGATGCAGTGCAGTGAGTCCAGAGACTACACTGGCACCACTGGGGATGCAGTGCAGTGAGTGCAGAGAGTGCACTGGCACCACTGTTGATGCAGTGCAGTGAGTCCAGAGAGTGCACTGGCACCACTGGGGATGCACTGCAGTGAGTCCAGAGAGTGCACTGGCACCACTGGGGATGCACTGCAGTGAGTCCAGAGAGCCACTGGCACCACTGGGGATGCACTGCAGTGAGTCCAGAGAGTGCACTGGCACCATTGGGGATGCATTGCAGTGAGTCCAAAGAGTGCACTGGCACCACTGGGGATGCACTGCAGTGAGTCCAGAGAGTGCACTGGCACCACTGGGGATGCAGTGCAGTTAGTCCAGAGAGTGCAGTGGCACCACTGGGGATGCAGTGCAGTGAGTCCAGAGAGTGCACTGGCACCACTGGTGATGCAGTGCAGTGAGTCCAGAGAGTACACTGGCACCACTGGGGATGCACTGCAGTGAGTCCAGAGAATGCACTGGCACTAATGGGGATGCAGTGCAGTGACTCGAAAGAGTGCACTGGCACCACTGCGGATGCACTGCAGTGAGTCCGGAGAGTGCCCTGGCACCAATGGTGATGCAGTGCAGTGAGTCCAGAGAGTGCACTGGCACCACTGGGGATGCAGTGCAGTGAGTGCAGAGAGTGCACTGGCACCACTGGGGATGCAGTGCAGTGAGTCCAGAGAGTGCACTGGCACCACTGGGGATGCAGTGCAGTGAGTCCAGAGAGTGCACTGTCACCACTGTTCATTCAGTGATGTGAGTCCAGAGAGTGCACTGGTACCACTGGGGATGCAGTGCAGTGAGTCCAGAGAGTGCACTGGCACCAGTGGGGATGCAGTGCAGTGAGTCCAGAGAGTGCCCTTGCACCACTGGGGATAAACTGCAGTGAGTCCAGAGACTGCACAGGCACCACTGGGGATGCAGTGCAGTGAGTCCAGAGGGTTCTCTGGCACCACTGGGGATGCAGTTTAGTGAGTCCAGAGAGTGCACCGGCTCCAATGGGGATACACTGCAGTGAGTCCAGAGAGTGCACTGGCACCACTGGGGATGCACTGCAGTGAGTCCAGAGAGTGCACTGGCACCACTGGGGATGCAGTGCTGTGAGTCCAGAGAGTGCTCTGGCACCACTGAGCTGTACTGCAGTCAGTCCAGAGAGTGCACTGGCACCACTGGGGATGCACTGCTGTGAGACCCGAGACTAAACTGGCACCCTGGGGATGCAGTGCAGTGAGTCCAGAGAGTGCACTGGCACCACTGTTGATGCAGTGCAGTGACTACAGAGAGTGCACTGGCACCACTGGGGATGCAGTACATTGAGCTCAGAGAGTGCACTGGCACCACTGGGGATGCCGTGCAGTGAGTCCAGAGAGTGCACTGGCACCACTGGGTATGCAGTGCAGTGAGTCCAGAGAGTGCAGTGGCACCATTGGGGATGCAGTGCACTAAGTCCAGAGAGTGCAGTGGCACCACTGGGGATGCAGTGCACTGAGTCCAGAGAGTGGACTGTCAGCTCTGGGGATGCACTGCAGTGAGTCCACAGAGAGCACTGGCACCACTGTTCATTCAGTGATGTGAGTCCAGAGAGTGCACTGGCACCACTGGGGATGCACCTCGGTGAGTCCAGAGAGTGCTCTGGGAACACTGGGGATGCAGTGCAGTGAGTGCAGAGAGTGCACTGGCACCACTGGGGATGCACTGCAGTGAGTCCAGAGAGTGCACTGGCACCACTGGGGATGCACTGCAGTGAGTCCAGAGAGTGCACTGGCACAACAGGGGATGCAATGCAGTGACTCCAGAGAGTGCACTGGCACCACTGGGGATGCACTACAGTGAGTCCAGAGAGTGCACTGGCACCACTGGGGATGCACTGCAGTGAGTCCAGAGAGTGCACTGGCACCACTGGGGATGCACTGCAGTGACTACAGAGAGTGCACTGTCAGCACTGGGGATGCAGTTCAATGAGTCCAGAGAGTGCACTGGCACCACTGTTGATGCAGTGCAGTGAGTCCAGAGAGTGCACTGGCACCTAGAGGGGATGCACTGCAATGAGTCCAGAGAATGCACTGGCACTAATGGGGATGCAGTGCAGTGACTCGAAAGAGATGCACTGGCACCACTGCGGATGCACTGCAGTGAGTCCGGAGAGTGCCCTGGCACCAATGGTGATGCAGTGCACTCAGTCCAGAGAGTGCAGTGGCACCACTGGGGATGCAGTGCAGTGAGTCCAGAGAGTGCACTGGCACCACTGGGGATGCAATGCAGTGAGTCCAGAGAGTGCACTGGCACCACTGGGGATGCAGTGCAGTGAGTCCAGAGTGTGCTCTGGGAACACTGGGGATGCAGTGCAGTGAGTGCAGAGAGTGCACTGGCACCACTGGGGATGCACTGCAGTGACTCGAAAGAGTGCACTGGCACCACTGCGGATGCACTGCAGTGAGTCCGGAGAGTGCCCTGGCACCAATGGTGATGCAGTGCAGTGAGTCCAGAGAGTGCACTGGCACCACTGGGGATGCAGTGCAGTGAGTCCAGAGAGTGCACTGGCACCACTGGGGATGCAATGCAGTGAGTCCAGAGAGTGCACTGGCACCACTGGGGATGCAGTGCAGTGAGTCCAGAGAGTGCACTGGCACCACTGGTGATGCAGTGCAGTGAGTGCAGAGAGTGCACTGGCACCACTGGGGATGCAGTGCAGTGAGTCCAGAGAGTGCACTGGCACCACTGGGGATGCACTGCAGTGAGTCCAGAGAGTGCACTGGCTCCACTGGGGATGCAGTGCATGAGTGCAGAGAGTGCACTGGCACCACTGGGGATGCAGTGCAGTGAGTCCAGAGAGTGGACTGGCACCAGAGGGGATGGAGTGCACTGAGTCCAGAGAGTGCACTGGCACCACTGGAGATGCACTGCAGAGAGTCCAGAGAGTGCACTGGCTCCACTGGGGATGCAGTGCAGTGAGTGCAGAGAGTGCACTAGCACAACAGGGGATGCACTGCAGTGAGTCCAGAAAGTGCACTGGCACCACTGGGGATGCAGTACAGTGAGTCCAGAGAGTGCACTGGCACCACTGGGGATGCACTGCAGTGAGTCCAGAGAGTGCACTGGCACCACTGGTGATGCAGTGCAGTTAGTCCAGAGAGTGCAGTGGCACCACTGGTGATGCAGTGCAGTGAGTCCAGAGAGTACACTGGCACCACTGGGGATGCAGTGCAGTGAGTCCAGAGAATGCACTGGCACTAATGGGGATGCAGTGCAGTGACTCGAAAGAGTGCACTGGCACCACTGTGGATGCACTGCAGTGAGTCCGGAGAGTGCATTGGCACCACTGGGGATGCAGTGCAGTGAGTCCAGAGAGTGCACTGGCACCACTGGGAATGCACTGCAGTGAGTCCAGAGAGTGCACTGGCACCACTGGGGATGCAGTGCAGTGAGTCCAGAGAGTGCACTGGCACCACTGGGGATGCACTGCAGTGAGTCCAGAGAGTGTACTGGCACCACAGGGGATGCACTGCAGTGAGTCCAGAGAGTGCACTGGCACCACTGTTCATTCAGTGATGTGAGTCCAGAGAGTGCACTGGTACCACTGGGGATGCAGTGCAGTGAGTCCAGAGAGTGCACTGGCACCACTGGGGATGCAGTGCTGTGAGTCCAGAGAGTGCCCTTGCACCACTGGGGATAAACTGCAGTGAGTCCAGACAGTGCACTGGCACCACTGGGGATGCACTGCAGTGAGTCCAGAGGGTTCTCTGGCACCACTGGGGAAGCAGTTTAGTGAGTCCAGAGAGTGCACCGGCTCCAATGGGGATACACTGCAGTGAGTCCAGAGAGTGCGCTGGCACCACAGGGGATGCACTGCAGTGAGTCCAGAGAGTGCACTGGCACCACTGGGGATGCAGTGCACTGAGTCCAGAGAGTGCTCTGGCACCACTGAGCTGCACTGCAGTGAGTCCAGAGAGTGCACTGGCACCACTGGGGATGCACTGCAGTGAGTCCAGAGAGTGCACTGGCACCACTGGGATGCAGTGCAGTGAGTCCAGAGAGTGCACTGGCACCACTGTTTATACAGTGCAGTGACTCCAGAGAGTGCACTGGCACCACTGGGGATGCAGTGCAGTGAGTCCAGAGAGTGCACTGGCACCACTGGGGATGCAGTGCAGTGAGCTCAGAGAGTGCACTGGCACCACTGGGTATGCCGTGCAGTGAGTCCAGAGAGTGCACTGGCACCACTGGGGATGCACTGCAGTGAGTCCAGAGAGTGCAGTGGCACCATTGGGGATGCAGTGCACTGAGTCCAGAGAGTGCACTGGCACCACTGGGGATGCAGTGCACTGAGTCCAGAGAGTGCACTGTCAGCACTGGGGATGCACTGCAGTGAGTCCAGAGAGTGCACTGGCACCACTGGGGATGCACCTCGGTGAGTCCAGAGAGTGCTCTGGGAACACTAGGGATGCAGTGCAGTGAGTGCAGAGAGTGCACTGGCACCACTGGGGATGCACTGCAGTGACTCGAAAGAGTGCAGTGGCACCAATGGTGATGCAGTGCAGTGAGTCAAGAGAGTGCAGTGGCGTCACTGGGGATGCAGTGCAGTGAGTCCAGAGAGTGCACTGGCACCACTGGGGATGCAATGCAGTGAGTCCAGAGAGTGCACTGGCACCACTGGGGATGCAGTGCAGTGACTCCAGAGAGTGCACTGGCACCACTGGGGTTGCAGTGCAGTGAGTCCAGAGAGTGCACTGGCACAACAGGGGATGCAGTGCAGTGACTCCAGAGAGTGCACTGGCACCACTGGGGATGCACTGCAGTGAGTCCAGAGAGTGCACTGGCACCACTGGGGATGCACTGCAGTGAGTCCAGAGAGTGCACTGGCACCACTGGGGATGCACTGCAGTGACTACAGAGAGTGCACTGTCAGCACTGGGGATGCAGTGCAGTGAGTCCAGAGAGTGCACTGGCACCACTGTTGATGCAGTGCAGTGAGTCCAGAGAGTGCACTGGCACCTAAGGGGATGCACTGCAATGAGTCCAGAGAATGCACTGGCACTAATGGGGATGCAGTGCAGTGACTCGAAAGAGATGCACTGGCACCACTGCGGATGCACTGCAGTGAGTCCGGAGAGTGCCCTGGCACCAATGGTGATGCAGTGCAGTCAGTCCAGAGAGTGCAGTGGCACCACTGGGGATGCAGTGCAGTGAGTCCAGAGAGTGCACTGGCACCACTGGGGATGCAATGCAGTGAGTCCAGAGAGTGCACTGTCAGCACTGGGGATGCACTGCAGTGAGTCCAGAGAGTGCACTGGCACCACTGGGGATGCAGTGCAGTGAGTCCAGAGTGTGCTCTGGGAACACTGGGGATGCAGTGCAGTGAGTGCAGAGAGTGCACTGGCACCACTGGGGATGCACTGCAGTGACTCGAAAGAGTGATCTGGCACCACTGCGGATGCACTGCAGTGAGTCCGGAGAGTGCCCTGGCACCAATGGTGATGCAGTGCAGTGAGTCCAGAGAGTGCACTGGCACCACTGGGGATGCAGTGCAGTGAGTCCAGAGAGTGCACTGGCACCTCAGGGGCTGCACTGCAGTGAGTCCAGAGAGTGCACTGGCACCACTGGGGATGCAGTGCAGTGACTCCAGAGAGTGCACTGGCACCACTTGGGATGCACTGCAGTGATTCCAGAGAGTGCACTGGCACCACTGGGGATGCAGTGCAGTGAGTCCAGAGAGTGCACTGGCACCACTGGGGATGCAGTGCAGTGAGTCCAGAGAGAGCACTGGCACCACTGGGGATGCAGTGCTGTGACTCCAGAGAGTGCACTGGCACCACTGGGGATGCAGTGCAGTGAGTCCAGAGAGTGCACTGGCACCACTGGTGATGCAGTGCAGTGAGTGCAGAGAGTGCACTGGCACCACTGGGGATGCAGTGCAGTGAGTCCAGAGAGTACACTGGCACCACTGGGGATGCACAGCAGTGAGTCCAGAGAGTGCACTGGCACCACTGGGTATGCAGTGCATGAGTGCAGAGAGTGCACTGGCACCACTGGGGATGCAGTGCAGTGAGTCCAGAGAGTGGACTGGCACCAGTGGGGATGGAGTGCAGTGAGTCCAGAGAGTGCACTGGCACCACTGGGGATGCAGTGCAGTGAGTCCAGAGAGTGCACTGGCACCACTGGCGATGCACTGCAGTGACTCGAAAGAGTGCACTGGCACCACTGTTGATGCAGTGCAGTGAGTCCAGAGAGTGCACTGGCACCACTGGGGATGCACTGCAGTGATTCCAGAGAGTGCACTGGCACCACTGGGGATGCAGTGCAGTGAGTCCACAGAGTGCCCTGGCACCACGGGAGATACACTGCAGTGAGTCCAGAGAGTGCACTGGCACCACTGGAGGTGCAGTGCAGTGAGTCCAGAGAGTGCATTGTCACCATTGGGGAGGCAGTGCAGTGAGTCCAGAGAGTGCACTGGCACCACTGGGAATGCAGCGCAGTGACTACAGAGAGTGCACTGGCACCACTGGGGATGCAGTGCAGTGAGTCCAGAGAGTGCACAGGCACCAGTAGGGATGCACTGCAGTGAGTCCAGAGAGTGCACTGGCACCACTGGAGATGCACTTCAGTGAGTGCAGAGACTGCACTGGCACCACTGGGAATGTACTGCAGTGAGTCCAGAGAGTGCACTGGCACCACTGGGGATGCACTGCAGTGAGTCCAGAGAGTGCACAGGCACCACTGGGAATGCAGTGCAGTGAGTCCACAGAGTGCACTGGCACCACTGGGGATGCAGTGCAGTGAGTCCAGAGAGTGCACTGGCACCACTGGGGATGCAGTGCTGTGACTCCAGAGAGTGCACTGGCACCACTGGGGATGCACTGCAGTGAGTCCAGAGAGTGCACTGGCACCACTGGGGATTCACTGCAGTGAGTCCAGAGAGTGCACTGGCACCACTGGGGATGCACTGCAGTGAGTCCAGAGAGTGCACTGGCACCACTGGAGATGCACTTCAGAGAGTCCAGAGAGTGCACTGGCTCCACTGGGGATGCAGTGCAGTGAGTGCAGAGAGTGCACTAGCACAACAGGGGATGCACTGCAGTGAGTCCAGAAAGTGCACTGGCACCACTGGGGATGCAGTACAGTGAGTCCAGAGAGTGGACTGGCACCAGTGGGGATGCCGTGTAGTGACTCCAGAGAGTACACTGGCACCACTGGGGATGCAGTGCAGTGAGTCCAGAGAGTGCACTGGCACCACTGGGGATGCACTGTATTGAGTCCAGAGACTGCACAGGCACCACTGGGGATGCAGTGCAGTGAGTCCAGAGAGTGCACTGGCACCACTGGTGATGCAGTGCAGTTAGTCCAGAGAGTGCAGTGGCACCACTGGGGATGCAGTGCAGTGAGTCCAGAGAGTGCACTGGCAACACTGGGGATGCACTGCAGTGAGTCCAGAGAGTGCACTGGCACCACTGGGGATGCACTGCAGTGAGTCCAGAGTGTGCTCTGGGAACACTTGGGATGCAGTGCAGTGAGTGCAGAGAGTGCACTGGCACCACTGGGGATGCACTGCAGTGAGTCCAGAGAGTGCAGTGGCACCAATGGTGATGCAGTGCAGTGAGTCCAGAGAGTGCAGTGGCGTCACTGGGGATGCAGTGCAGTGAGTCCAGAGAGTGCACTGGCACCACTGGGGATGCAATGCAGTGAGTCCAGAGAGTGCACTGGCACCACTGGGGATGCAGTGCAGTGACTCCAGAGAGTGCACTGGCACCACTGGGGATGCACTGCAGTGAGTCCAGAGAGTGCACTGGCACAACAGGGGATGCAATGCAGTGACTCCAGAGAGTGCACTGGCACCACTGGGGATGCACTGCAGTGAGTCCAGAGAGTGCACTGGCACCACTGGGGATGCACTGCAGTGAGTCCAGAGAGTGCACTGGCACCACTGGGGATGCACTGCAGTGACTACAGAGAGTGCACTGTCAGCACTGGGGATGCAGTCCAGTGAGTCCAGAGAGTGCACTGGCACCACTGTTGATGCAGTGCAGTGAGTCCAGAGAGTGCACTGGCACCTAAGGGGATGCACTGCAATGAGTCCAGAGAATGCACTGGCACTAATGGGGATGCAGTGCAGTGACTCGAAAGAGATGCACTGGCACCACTGCGGATGCACTGCAGTGAGTCCGGAGAGTGCCCTGGCACCAATGGTGATGCAGTGCAGTCAGTCCAGAGAGTGCAGTGGCACCACTGGGGATGCAGTGCAGTGAGTCCAGAGAGTGCACTGGCACCACTGGGGATGCAATGCAGTGAGTCCAGAGAGTGCACTGGCACCACTGGGGATGCACTGCAGTGAGTCCAGAGAGTGCACTGGCACCACTGGGGATGCAGTGCAGTGAGTCCAGAGTGTGCTCTGGGAACACTGGGGATGCAGTGCAGTGAGTGCAGAGAGTGCACTGGCACCACTGGGGATGCACTGCAGTGACTCGAAAGAGTGCACTGGCACCACTGCGGATGCACTGCAGTGAGTCCGGAGAGTGCCCTGGCACCAATGGTGATGCAGTGCAGTGAGTCCAGAGAGTGCACTGGCACCACTGGGGATGCAGTGCAGTTAGTCCAGAGAGTGCACTGGCACCACTGGGGATGCAATGCAGTGAGTCCAGAGAGTGCACAGGCACCACTGGGGATGCAGTGCAGTGACTCCAGAGAGTGCACTGGCACCACTTGGGATGCACTGCAGTGATTCCAGAGAGTGCACTGGCACCACTGGGGATGCAGTGCAGTGAGTCCAGAGAGTGCACTGGCACCACTGGGGATGCAGTGCAGTGAGTCCAGAGAGAGCACTGGCACCACTGGGGATGCAGTGCTGTGACTCCAGAGAGTGCACTGGCACCACTGGGGATGCAGTGCAGTGAGTCCAGAGAGTGCACTGGCACCACTGGTGATGCAGTGCAGTGAGTGCAGAGAGTGCACTGGCACCACTGGGGATGCCGTGCAGTGAGTCCAGAGAGTGCACTGGCACCACTGGGGATGGAGTGCAGTGAGTCCAGAGAGTGCACTGGCACCACTGGGGATGCAGTGCATGAGTGCAGAGAGTGCACTGGCACCACTGGGGATGCAGTGCAGTGAGTCCAGAGAGTGGACTGGCACCAGTGGGGATGGAGTGCAGTGAGTCCAGAGAGTGCACTGGCACCACTGGGGATGCAGTGCAGTGAGTCCAGAGAGTGCACTGGCACCACTGGGGATGCACTGCAGTGACTCGAAAGAGTGCACTGGCACCACTGTTGATGCAGTGCAGTGAGTCCAGAGAGTGCACTGGCACCACTGGGGATGCACTGCAGTGAGTCCAGAGAGTGCAGTGGCACCACTGGGGATGCAGTGCAGTGAGTCCACAGAGTGCCTTGGCACCACGGGGGATACACTGCAGTGAGTCCAGAGAGTGCACTGGCACCACTGGAGGTGCAGTGCAGTGAGTCCAGAGAGTGCATTGTCACCATTGGGGAGGCAGTGCAGTGAGTCCAGAGAGTGCACTGGCACCACTGGGAATGCAGCGCAGTGACTACAGAGAGTGCACTGGCACCACTGGGGATGCAGTGCAGTGAGTCCAGAGAGTGCACAGGCACCAGTAGGGATGCACTGCAGTGAGTCCAGAGAGTGCACTGGCACCACTGGAGATGCAGTGCAGTGAGTGCAGAGACTGCACTGGCACCACTGGGAATGTACTGCAGTGAGTCCAGAGAGTGCACTGGCACCACTGGGGATGCACTGCAGTGAGTCCAGAGAGTGCACAGGCACCACTGGGAATGCAGTGCAGTGAGTCCACAGAGTGCACTGGCACCACTGGGGATGCAGTGCAGTGAGTCCAGAGAGTGCACTGGCACCACTGGGGATGCAGTGCTGTGACTCCAGAGAGTGCACTGGCACCACTGGGGATGCACTGCAGTGAGTCCAGAGAGTGCACTGGCACCACTGGGGATGCACTGCAGTGAGTCCAGAGAGTGCACTGGCACCACTGGAGATGCACTGCAGAGAGTCCAGAGAGTGCACTGGCTCCACTGGGGATGCAGTGCAGTGAGTCCAGAGTGTGCTCTGGGAACACTTGGGATGCAGTGCAGTGAGTGCAGAGAGTGCACTGGCACCACTGGGGATGCACTGCAGTGACTCGAAAGAGTGCAGTGGCACCAATGGTGATGCAGTGCAGTGAGTCCAGAGAGTGCAGTGGCGTCACTGGGGATGCAGTGCAGTGAGTCCAGAGAGTGCACTGGCACCACTGGGGATGCAATGCAGTGAGTCCAGAGAGTGCACTGGCACCACTGGGGATGCAGTGCAGTGACTCCAGAGAGTGCACTGGCACCACTTGGGATGCACTGCAGTGAGTCCAGAGAGTGCACTGGCACCACTGGGGATGCAGTGCAGTGAGTCCAGAGAGTGCACTGGCACCACTGGGGATGCAGTGCAGTGAGTCCAGAGAGTGCACGGGCACCACTGGGAATGCAGTGCTGTGACTCCAGAGAGTGCACTGGCCCCACTGCGGATGCAGTGCAGTGAGACCAGAGAGTGCACTGGCACCACTGGGGATGCAGTGCACTGAGCCCAGAGAGTGCACTGGCACCACTGGTGATGCAGTGCAGTGAGTGCAGAGAGTGCACTGGCACCACTGGCGATGCATTGCAGTGAGTCCAGAGAGTGCACTGGCACCACTGGGGATGCACTGCACTGAGTCCAGAGAGTGCCTTGGCACCACTGGGGATGCAGTTCAGTGAATCCAGAGAGTGCACTGGCACCACTGGGGATACACTGCAATGAGTCCAGAGAGTGCACTGGCACCACTGGGGATGCAGTGCAGTGAGTCCAGAGAGTGCACTGGCACCACTGGGGATGCAGTGCAGTGAGTCCAGAGAGTGCACTGGCACCAACTGGAGCTGCACTGTAGTGAGTCCTGAGATTGCACTGGCACCACTGGGGATGCACTGCAGTGAGTCCATAGACTACACTGGCACCACTGGGGATGCAGTGCAGTGAGTCTAGAGAGTGCACTGGCAACACAGGGGAAGCAGTACAGTGAGTCCAGAGAGTGCACTGGCACCACTGGGGACGCACTGCAGTGAGTCCAGAGAGTGCACTGGCACCACTGGGGATGAACCCCGGTGAGTCCAGAGAGTGCACTGGCACCACTGGGGATGCAGTGCAGTGAGTCCAGAGAGTGCACTGGCACCACTGGGGATGCACTGTAGTGAGTCCAGAGACTGCACAGGCACCACTGGGGATGCAGTGCAGTGAGTCCAGAGAGTGCACTGGCACCACTGGGGATGCAGTGCAGTGAGTCCAGAGAGTTCACTGGCACCAGTGGGGGTGCACTGCAGTGAGTCCAGAGAGTGCACTGGCACCACTGGGGTTGCAGTGCAGTGAGTCCAGAGAGTGCACTGGCACCACTGGGGATGCACTGCAGTGAGTCCAGAGAGTGCACTGGCACCACTGGGAATGCAGTGCAGTGACTCAGAGAGTGCACTGGCACCACTGGTGATGGACTGCAGTGAGTCCAGAGAGTGCACTGGCACCACTGGGGATGCAGTGCAGTGAGTCCAGAGAGTGCACTGGCACCACTGGGGTTGCACTGCAGTGAGTCCAGAGAGTACACTGGCACATCAGGAGCTGCACTGCAGTGAGTCCAGAAAGTGCACTGGCTCCACTGGTGATGCAGTGCCGTGAGTCCAGAGAGTGCACTGGCACCACTGGGGATGCAGTGCAGTGAGTCCAGAGAGTGCACTGGCACCACTGGGGATGCAGTGCAGTGAGTGCAGAGAGTACACTGGCACCACTGGAGATGCAGTACAGTTAGTCCACAGAGTGCACAGGCACCACTGGGGATGCAGTGCAGTGAGTCCAGAGAGTGCACTGGCACCACTCGGGATGCAGTGCAGTGAGTCCAGAGAGTGCACTGGCATCACTGGGGATGCAGTGCAGTGAGTCCAGAGACTGCACAGGCACCACTGGGGATGCAGTGCAGTGACGCCAGAGAGTGTACTGGCACCCCTGGGGATGCAGTGCAGTGACTCCAGAGAGTGCACTGGCACCACTGGTGATGCACTGCAGTGAGTCCAGAGAGTGCACTGGCACCACTGGGGATGCACTGCAGTGAGTCCAGAGAGTACACTGGCACCTCAGGGGCTGCACTGCAGTGAGTCCAGAGAGTGCACTGGCTCCACAGGGGATGCAGTGCAGTGAGTCCAGAGACTGCACAGGCACCACTGGGGATGCAGTGCAGTGAGTCCAGAGAGTGCACCGGCACCACTGGAGATGCACTGCAGTGAGTCCAGAGAGTGCACTGGCACCACTGGGGATGCACTCCAGTGAGTCTAGAGAGTGCACTGGCACCACTGGGGATGCAGTGCAGTTGAGTCCAGAGAGTGCAATGGCACCACTGGTGATGGACTGCAGTGAGTCCAGAGAGTGCACTGGCACCACTGGGGATGCAGTGCAGTGAGTCCAGAGAGTGCACTGGCACCAGTGGGGGTGCACTGCAGTGAGTCCAGAGACTGCACAGGCACCACTGGGGATGCAGTGCAGTGAGTCCAGAGAGTGTACTGGCACCCCTGGGGATGCAGTGTAGTGAGTCCAGAGAGTACACTGGCACCTCAGGGGCTGCACTGCAGTGAGTCCAGAGAGTGCACTGGCACCACTGGGGATGCAGTGCAGTGAGTCCAGAGACTGCACAGGCACCACTGGGGATGCAGTGCAGTGACGCCAGAGAGTGTACTGGCACCCCTGGGGATGCAGTGCAGTGAGTCCAGAGAGTGCACTGGCACCACTGGGGATGCACTGCAGTGAGTCCAGAGAGTGCACTGGCACAACTGGGGATGCAGTGCAGTGACGCCAGAGAGTGTACTGGCACCACTGGGGATGCAGTGCAGTGAGTCCAGAGAGTACACTGGCACCTCAGGGGCTGCACTGCAGTGAGTCCAGAGAGTAAACTGGCACCTCAGGGGCTGCACTGCAGTGAGTCCAGAGAGTGAACTGTCACCACTGGGGACGCAGCGCAGTGACTCTAGAGAGTGCACTGGCACCACTGGGGATGCAGTGCAGTGACTCGAAAGAGTGCAGTGGCACCAATGGGGATGCACTGCAGTGGGTTCAGAGCGTGCACTGGCACCACTGGGGATGCAGTGCAGTGAGTCCAGAGAGTGCACTGGCACCACTGGGGATGCAGTGCAGTGACTCCAGAGAGTGCACTGGCACCACTGGTGATGCACTGCAGTGAGTCCAGAGAGTGCACTGGCACCACTGGGGATGCAGTGCAGTGACTCCAGAGAGTGCACTGGCACCACTGGAGATGCAGTGCAGTGAGTGCAGAGAGTGCACTGGCTCCACTGGGGATGCACTGCACTGAGTCCAGAGAGTGCACTGGCACCACTGGAGATGCACTGCAGTGAGTCCAGAGAGTGCAGAGGCACCACTGGGGATGCAGTGCTGTGACTCCAGAGAGTGCACTGGCACCACTGCGGATGCAGTGCAGTTAGTCCAGAGAGTGCACTGGCACCACTGGTGATGCAGTGCAGTGGGTGCAGAGAGTGCACTGGCACCACTGGCGATGCAGTGCAGTCAGTCCAGAGAGTGCACTGGCACCACAGGGAATGCACTGCAGTGAGTCCAGAGAGTGCTCTGGCACCACTGGGGATGCAGTTCAGTGAGTCCAGAGAGTGCACTGGCACCACAGGGGATACACTGCAGTGACTCCAGAGAATGCACTGGCACCACTGGGGATGCACTGCAGTGAGTCCAGAGAGTGCACTGGCACCACGGGGGATGCAGTGCAGTGAGTCCAGAGACTGCACTGGCACCAACTGGAGCTGCACTGCAGTGAGTCCTGAGATTGCACTGGCACCACTTGGGATGCATTGCAGTGAGTCCAGAGACTACACTGGCACCACTGGGGATGCAGTGCAGTGAGTCCAGAGAGTGCACTGGCACCACTGGGGATGCACTGCAGTGAGTCCAGAGAGTGCACTGGCACCACTGGGGATGCAATGCAGTGAGTCCAGAGAGTGCACTGGCACCACTGGGGATGCACTGCAGTGAGTCCAGAGAGTGCACTTTCACCACTGGGGATGCACTGCAGTGAGTCCAGAGAGTGCACTGGCACCACTGGGGATGCAGTGTAGTGACTCCAGAGAGTGCACTGGCACCACTGGGAATGCAGTGCAGTGAGTCCAGAGAGTGCACTGGCACCACTGGGGATGCACTGCAGTGAGTCCAGAGAGTGCACTGGCACCACTGGGGATGCAGTGCAGTAAGTCCACAGAGTGCCCTGGCACCACAGGGGATACACTGCAGTGAGTCCAGAGAGTGCACTGGCACCACTGGGGGTGCAGTGCAGTGAGTCCAGAGAGTGCACTGTCACCACTGGGGAGGCAGTGCAGTGAGTCCAGAGAGTGCACTGGCACCACTGGGAATGCAGCGCAGTGACTACAGAGAGTGCACTGGCACCACTGGAGATGCACTGCAGTGAGTCCAGAGAGTGCACAGGCACCACTGGGGATGCAGTGCAGTGAGTCCAGAGAGTGCACTGGCACCACTGGGGATGCAGTGCAGTGAGTCCAGAGAGTGCACTGGCACAACTGGGGATGCAGTTCAGTGAGTCCAGAGAGTGCACTGGCACCACTGGTGATGCACTGCAGTGAGTCCAGAGAGTGCACTGGCACCACCGGGGTTTCACTGCAGTGAGTCCAGAGAGTGCACTGTCACCACTGGGGATGCAGTGCAATGACTCCAGAGAGTGCCCTGGCACCACTGGAGATGCACTGCAGTGAGTCCAGAGAGTGCAGAGGCACCACTGGGGATGCAGTGCTGTGACTCCAGAGAGTGCACTGGCACCACTGCGGATGCAGTGCAGTTAGTCAAGAGAGTGCACTGGCACCACTGGTGATGCAGTGCAGTGAGTGCAGAGAGTGCACTGGCACCACTGGCGATGCAGTGCAGTGAGTCCAGAGAGTGCACTGGCACCACAGGGAATGCACTGCAGTGAGTCCAGAGAGTGCTCTGGCACCACTGGGGATGCAGTTCAGTGAGTCCAGAGAGTGCACTGGCACCACAGGGGATACACTGCAGTGACTCCAGAGAATGCACTGGCACCACTGGGGATGCACTGCAGTGAGTCCAGAGAGTGCACTGGCACCACGGGGGATGCAGTGCAGTGAGTCCAGAGACTGCACTGGCACCAACTGGAGCTGCACTGCAGTGAGTCCTGAGATTGCACTGGCACCACTTGGGATGCACTGCAGTGAGTCCAGAGACTACACTGGCACCACTGGGGATGCAGTGCAGTGAGTCCAGAGAGTGCACTGGCACCACTGGGGATGCACTGCAGTGAGTCCAGAGAGTGCACTGGCACCACTGGGGATGCAATGCAGTGAGTCCAGAGAGTGCACTGGCACCACTGGGGATGCACTGCAGTGAGTCCAGAGAGTGCACTTTCACCACTGGGGATGCACTGCAGTGAGTCCAGAGAGTGCACTGGCACCACTGGGGATGCAGTGTAGTGACTCCAGAGAGTGCACTGGCACCACTGGGGATGCAGTGCAGTGACTCCAGAGAGTGCACTGGCACCACTGGGGATGCACTGCAGTGAGTCCAGAGAGTGCACTGGCACCACTGGGGACGCACTGCAGTGAGTCCAGAGAGTGCACTGGCACCACTGGGGATGAACCCCGGTGAGTCCAGAGAGTGCACTGGCACCACTGGGGATGCAGTGCAGTGAGTCCAGAGAGTGCACTGGCACCACTGGGGATGCACTGTAGTGAGTCCAGAGACTGCACAGGCACCACTGGGGATGCAGTGCAGTGAGTCCAGAGAGTGCACTGGCACCACTGGGGATGCAGTGCAGTGAGTCCAGAGAGTGCACTGGCACCACTGGAGATGCACTGCAGTGAGTCCAGAGAGTGCACTGGCACCACTGGGGATACACTGCAGTGAGTCCAGAGAGTGCACTGGCACCACTGGGGATGCAGTGCAGTTGAGTCCAGACAGTGCACTGGCACCTTGGGGATGCAGTGCAGTGAGTCCAGAGAGTGCACTGGCACCAGTGGGGGTGCACTGCAGTGAGTCCAGAGAGTGCACTGGCACCACTGGGGTTGCAGTGCAGTGAGTCCAGAGAGTGCACTGGCACCACTGGGGATGCACTGCAGTGAGTCCAGAGAGTGCACTGGCACCACTGGGAATGCAGTGCAGTGACTCAGAGAGTGCACTGGCACCACTGGTGATGGACTGCAGTGAGTCCAGAGAGTGCACTGGCACCACTGGGGATGCAGTGCAGTGAGTCCAGAGAGTGCACTGGCACCACTGGGGATGCAGTGCAGTGAGTCCAGAGAGTACACTGGCACCTCAGGAGCTGCACTGCAGTGAGTCCAGAAAGTGCACTGGCTCCACTGGTGATGCAGTGCCGTGAGTCCAGAGAGTGCACTGGCACCACTGGGGATGCAGTGCAGTGAGTCCAGAGAGTGCACTGGCACCACTGGGGATGCAGTGCAGTGAGTGCAGAGAGTACACTGGCACCACTGGAGATGCAGTACAGTTAGTCCACAGAGTGCACAGGCACCACTGGAGATGCAGTGCAGTGAGTCCAGAGAGTGCACTGGCACCACTCGGGATGCAGTGCAGTGAGTCCAGAGAGTGCACTGGCATCACTGGGGATGCAGTGCAGTGAGTCCAGAGACAGCACAGGCACCACTGGGGATGCAGTGCAGTGACGCCAGAGAGTGTACTGGCACCCCTGGGGATGCAGTGCAGTGACTCCAGAGAGTGCACTGGCACCACTGGGGATGCACTGCAGTGAGTCCAGAGAGTGCACTGGCACCACTGGGGATGCACTGCAGTGAGTCCAGAGAGTACACTGGCACCTCAGGGGCTGCACTGCAGTGAGTCCAGAGAGTGCACTGGCACCACGGGGGATGCAGTGCAGTGAGTCCAGAGACTGCACTGGCACCAACTGGAGCTGCACTGCAGTGAGTCCTGAGATTGCACTGGCACCACTTGGGATGCATTGCAGTGAGTCCAGAGACTACACTGGCACCACTGGGGATGCAGTGCAGTGAGTCCAGAGAGTGCACTGGCACCACTGGGGATGCACTGCAGTGAGTCCAGAGAGTGCACTGGCAACACTGGGGATGCAATGCAGTGAGTCCAGAGAGTGCACTGGCACCACTGGGGATGCACTGCAGTGAGTCCAGAGAGTGCACTTTCACCACTGGGGATGCACTGCAGTGAGTCCAGAGAGTGAACTGTCACCACTGGGGACGCAGCGCAGTGACTCCAGAGAGTGCACTGGCACCACTGGGAATGCAGTGCAGTGAGTCCAGAGAGTGCACTGGCACCACTGGGGATGCACTGCAGTGAGTCCAGAGAGTGCACTGGCACCACTGGGGATGCAGTGCAGTAAGTCCACAGAGTGCCCTGGCACCACAGGGGATACACTGCAGTGAGTCCAGAGAGTGCACTGGCACCACTGGGGGTGCAGTGCAGTGAGTCCAGAGAGTGCACTGTCACCACTGGGGAGGCAGTGCAGTGAGTCCAGAGAGTGCACTGGCACCACTGGGAATGCAGCGCAGTGACTACAGAGAGTGCACTGGCACCACTGGAGATGCACTGCAGTGAGTGCAGAGACTGCACTGGCACCACTGGGAATGCACTGCAGTGAGTCCAGAGACTGCACTGGCACCACTGGGGATGCACTGCAGTGAGTCCAGAGAGTGCACAGGCACCACTGGGGATGCAGTGCAGTGAGTCCAGAGAGTGCACTGGCACCACTGGGGATGCAGTGCAGTGAGTCCAGAGAGTGCACTGGAACAACTGGGGATGCAGTTCAGTGAGTCCAGAGAGTGCACTGGCACCACTGGTGATGCACTGCAGTGAGTCCAGAGAGTGCACTGGCACGACCGGGGATTCACTGCAGTGAGTCCAGAGAGTGCACTGTCACCACTGGGGATGCAGTGCAATGACTCCAGAGAGTGCACTGGCACCACTGGAGATGCACTGCAGTGAGTCCAGAGAGTGCAGAGGCACCACTGGGGATGCAGTGCTGTGACTCCAGAGAGTGCACTGGCACCACTGCGGATGCAGTGCAGTTAGTCAAGAGAGTGCACTGGCACCACTGGTGATGCAGTGCAGTGAGTGCAGAGAGTGCACTGGCACCACTGGCGATGCAGTGCAGTGAGTCCAGAGAGTGCACTGGCACCACAGGGAATGCACTGCAGTGAGTCCAGAGAGTGCTCTGGCACCACTGGGGATGCAGTTCAGTGAGTCCAGAGAGTGCACTGGCACCACAGGGGATACACTGCAGTGACTCCAGAGAATGCACTGGCACCACTGGGGATGCACTGCAGTGAGTCCAGAGAGTGCACTGGCACCACGGGGGATGCAGTGCAGTGAGTCCAGAGACTGCACTGGCACCAACTGGAGCTGCACTGCAGTGAGTCCTGAGATTGCACTGGCACCACTTGGGATGCACTGCAGTGAGTCCAGAGACTACACTGGCACCACTGGGGATGCAGTGCAGTGAGTCCAGAGAGTGCACTGGCACCACTGGGGATGCACTGCAGTGAGTCCAGAGAGTGCACTGGCACCACTGGGGATGCAATGCAGTGAGTCCAGAGAGTGCACTGGCACCACTGGGGATGCACTGCAGTGAGTCCAGAGAGTGCACTTTCACCACTGGGGATGCACTGCAGTGAGTCCAGAGAGTGCACTGGCACCACTGGGGATGCAGTGTAGTGACTCCAGAGAGTGCACTGGCACCACTGGGGATGCAGTGCAGTGACTCCAGAGAGTGCACTGGCACCACTGGGGATGCACTGCAGTGACTCCAGAGAGTGCACTGGCACCACTGGGGACGCACTGCAGTGAGTCCAGAGAGTGCACTGGCACCACTGGGGATGAACCCCGGTGAGTCCAGAGAGTGCACTGGCACCACTGGGGATGCAGTGCAGTGAGTCCAGAGAGTGCACTGGCACCACTGGGGATGCACTGTAGTGAGTCCAGAGACTGCACAGGCACCACTGGGGATGCAGTGCAGTGAGTCCAGAGAGTGCACTGGCACCACTGGGGATGCAGTGCAGTGAGTCCAGAGAGTGCACTGGCACCACTGGAGATGCACTGCAGTGAGTCCAGAGAGTGCACTGGCACCACTGGGGATACACTGCAGTGAGTCCAGAGAGTGCACTGGCACCACTGGGGATGCAGTGCAGTTGAGTCCAGACAGTGCACTGGCACCTTGGGGATGCAGTGCTGTGAGTCCAGAGAGTGCACTGGCACCAGTGGGGGTGCACTGCAGTGAGTCCAGAGAGTGCACTGGCACCACTGGGGTTGCAGTGCAGTGAGTCCAGAGAGTGCACTGGCACCACTGGGGATGCACTGCAGTGAGTCCAGAGAGTGCACTGGCACCACTGGGAATGCAGTGCAGTGACTCAGAGAGTGCACTGGCACCACTGGTGATGGACTGCAGTGAGTCCAGAGAGTGCACTGGCACCACTGGGGATGCAGTGCAGTGAGTCCAGAGAGTGCACTGGCACCACTGGGGATGCAGTGCAGTGAGTCCAGAGAGTACACTGGCACCTCAGGAGCTGCACTGCAGTGAGTCCAGAAAGTGCACTGGCTCCACTGGTGATGCAGTGCCGTGAGTCCAGAGAGTGCACTGGCACCACTGGGGATGCAGTGCAGTGAGTCCAGAGAGTGCACTGGCACCACTGGGGATGCAGTGCAGTGAGTGCAGAGAGTACACTGGCACCACTGGAGATGCAGTACAGTTAGTCCACAGAGTGCACAGGCACCACTGGGGATGCAGTGCAGTGAGTCCAGAGAGTGCACTGGCACCACTCGGGATGCAGTGCAGTGAGTCCAGAGAGTGCACTGGCATCACTGGGGATGCAGTGCAGTGAGTCCAGAGACAGCACAGGCACCACTGGGGATGCAGTGCAGTGACGCCAGAGAGTGTACTGGCACCCCTGGGGATGCAGTGCAGTGACTCCAGAGAGTGCACTGGCACCACTGGGGATGCACTGCAGTGAGTCCAGAGAGTGCACTGGCACCACTGGGGATGCACTGCAGTGAGTTCAGAGAGTACACTGGCACCTCAGGGGCTGCACTGCAGTGAGTCCAGAGAGTGCACTGGCTCCACAGGGGATGCAGTGCAGTGAGTCCAGAGACTGCACAGGCACCACTGGGGATGCAGTGCAGTGAGTCCAGAGAGTGCACTGGCACCACTGGAGATGCACTGCAGTGAGTCCAGAGAGTGCACTGGCACCACTGGGGACGCACTCCAGTGAGTCTAGAGAGTGCACTGGCACCACTGGGGATGCAGTGCAGTTGAGTCCAGAGAGTGCAATGGCACCTTGGGGATGCAGTGCAGTGAGTCCAGAGAGTGCACAGGCACCACTGGGTATGCAGTGCAGTGAGTCCAGAGAGTGCACTGGCACCAGTGGGGGTGCACTGCAGTGAGTCCAGAGAGTGCACTGGCACCACTGGGGTTGCAGTGCAGTGAGTCCAGAGAGTGCACTGGCACCACTGTGGATGCACTGCAGTGAGTCCAGAGCGTGCACTGGCACCACCGGGAATGCAGTGCAGTGACTCAGAGAGTGCACTGGCACCACTGGTGATGGACTGCAGTGAGTCCAGAGAGTGCACTGGCACCACTGGGGATGCAGTGCAGTGAGTCCAGAGAGTGCACTGGCACCACTGGGGATGCAGTGCAGTGAGTCCAGAGACTGCACAGGCACCACTGGGGATGCAGTGCAGTGACGCCAGAGAGTGTACTGGCACCCCTGGGGATGCAGTGTAGTGAGTCCAGAGAGTACACTGGCACCTCAGGGGCTGCACTGCAGTGAGTCCAGAGAGTGCACTGGCACCACTGGGGATGCAGTGCAGTGAGTCCAGAGACTGCACAGGCACCACTGGGGATGCAGTGCAGTGACGCCAGAGAGTGTACTGGCACCCCTGGGGATGCAGTGCAGTGAGTCCAGAGAGTGCACTGGCACCACTGGGGATGCACTGCAGTGAGTCCAGAGAGTGCACTGGCACAACTGGGGATGCAGTGCAGTGACGCCAGAGAGTGTACTGGCACCACTGGGGATGCAGTGCAGTGAGTCCAGAGAGTACACTGGCACCTCAGGGGCTGCACTGCAGTGAGTCCAGAGAGTACACTGGCACCTCAGGGGCTGCACTGCAGTGAGTCCAGAGAGTGAACTGTCACCACTGGGGACGCAGCGCAGTGACTCTAGAGAGTGCACTGGCACCACTGGGGATGCAGTGCAGTGAGTCCAGAGAGTGCACTGGCACCACTGGGGATGCACTGCAGTGGGTTCAGAGCGTGCACTGGCACCACTGGGGATGCAGTGCAGTGAGTCCAGAGAGTGCACTGGCACCACTGGGGATGCAGTGCAGTGACTCCAGAGAGTGCACTGGCACCACTGGTGATGCACTGCAGTGAGTCCAGAGAGTGCACTGGCACCACTGGGGATGCAGTGCAGTGACTCCAGAGAGTGCACTGGCACCACTGGAGATGCAGTGCAGTGAGTGCAGAGAGTGCACTGGCTCCACTGGGGATGCACTGCACTGAGTCCAGAGAGTGCACTGGCACCACTGGAGATGCACTGCAGTGAGTCCAGAGAGTGCAGAGGCACCACTGGGGATGCAGTGCTGTGACTCCAGAGAGTGCACTGGCACCACTGCGGATGCAGTGCAGTTAGTCCAGAGAGTGCACTGGCACCACTGGGGATGCAGTGCAGTGAGTGCAGAGAGTGCACTGGCACCACTGGCGATGCAGTGCAGTGAGTCCAGAGAGTGCACTGGCACCACAGGGAATGCACTGCAGTGAGTCCAGAGAGTGCTCTGGCACCACTGGGGATGCAGTTCAGTGAGTCCAGAGAGTGCACTGGCACCACAGGGGATACACTGCAGTGACTCCAGAGAATGCACTGGCACCCCTGGGGATGCACTGCAGTGAGTCCAGAGAGTGCACTGGCACCACGGGGGATGCAGTGCAGTGAGTCCAGAGACTGCACTGGCACCAACTGGAGCTGCACTGCAGTGAGTCCTGAGATTGCACTGGCACCACTTGGGATGCACTGCAGTGAGTCCAGAGACTACACTGGCACCACTGGGGATGCAGTGCAGTGAGTCCAGAGAGTGCACTGGCACCACTGGGGATGCACTGCAGTGAGTCCAGAGAGTGCACTGGCACCACTGGGGATGCAATGCAGTGAGTCCAGAGAGTGCACTGGCACCACTGGGGATGCACTGCAGTGAGTCCAGAGAGTGCACTTTCACCACTGGGGATGCACTGCAGTGAGTCCAGAGAGTGCACTGGCACCACTGGGGATGCAGTGTAGTGACTCCAGAGAGTGCACTGGCACCACTGGGGATGCAGTGCAGTGACTCCAGAGAGTGCACTGGCACCACTGGGGATGCACTGCAGTGAGTCCAGAGAGTGCACTGGCACCACTGGGGATGCAGTGCAGTAAGTCCACAGAGTGCCCTGGCACCACAGGGGATACACTGCAGTGAGTCCAGAGAGTGCACTGGCACCACTGGGGGTGCAGTGCAGTGAGTCCAGAGAGTGCACTGTCACCACTGGGGAGGCAGTGCAGTGAGTCCAGAGAGTGCACTGGCACCACTGGGAACGCAGCGCAGTGACTACAGAGAGTGCACTGGCACCACTGGAGATGCACTGCAGTGAGTGCAGAGACTGCACTGGCACCACTGGGAATGCACTGCAGTGAGTCCAGAGACTGCACTGGCACCACTGGGGATGCACTGCAGTGAGTCCAGAGAGTGCACAGGCACCACTGGGGATGCAGTGCAGTGAGTCCAGAGAGTGCACTGGCACCACTGGGGATGCAGTGCAGTGAGTCCAGAGAGTGCACTGGCACAACTGGGGATGCAGTTCAGTGAGTCCAGAGAGTGCACTGGCACCACTGGTGATGCACTGCAGTGAGTCCAGAGAGTGCACTGGCACCACCGGGGATTCACTGCAGTGAGTCCAGAGAGTGCACTGTCACCACTGGGGATGCAGTGCAGTGACTCCAGAGAGTGCACTGGCACCACTGGAGATGCACTGCAGTGAGTCCAGAGAGTGCAGAGGCACCACTGGGGATGCAGTGCTGTGACTCCAGAGAGTGCACTGGCACCACTGCGGATGCAGTGCAGTTAGTCAAGAGAGTGCACTGGCACCACTGGTGATGCAGTGCAGTGAGTGCAGAGAGTGCACTGGCACCACTGGCGATGCAGTGCAGTGAGTCCAGAGAGTGCACTGGCACCACAGGGAATGCACTGCAGTGAGTCCAGAGAGTGCTCTGGCACCACTGGGGATGCAGTTCAGTGAGTCCAGAGAGTGCACTGGCACCACAGGGGATACACTGCAGTGACTCCAGAGAATGCACTGGCACCACTGGGGATGCACTGCAGTGAGTCCAGAGAGTGCACTGGCACCACGGGGGATGCAGTGCAGTGAGTCCAGAGACTGCACTGGCACCAACTGGAGCTGCACTGCAGTGAGTCCTGAGATTGCACTGGCACCACTTGGGATGCACTGCAGTGAGTCCAGAGACTACACTGGCACCACTGGGGATGCAGTGCAGTGAGTCCAGAGAGTGCACTGGCACCACTGGGGATGCACTGCAGTGAGTCCAGAGAGTGCACTGGCACCACTGGGGATGCAATGCAGTGAGTCCAGAGAGTGCACTGGCACCACTGGGGATGCACTGCAGTGAGTCCAGAGAGTGCACTTTCACCACTGGGGATGCACTGCAGTGAGTCCAGAGAGTGCACTGGCACCACTGGGGATGCAGTGTAGTGACTCCAGAGAGTGCACTGGCACCACTGGGGATGCAGTGCAGTGACTCCAGAGAGTGCACTGGCACCACTGGGGATGCACTGCAGTGAGTCCAGAGAGTGCACTGGCACCACTGGGGATGCAGTGCAGTAAGTCCACAGAGTGCCCTGGCACCACAGGGGATACACTGCAGTGAGTCCAGAGAGTGCACTGGCACCACTGGGGGTGCAGTGCAGTGAGTCCAGAGAGTGCACTGTCACCACTGGGGAGGCAGTGCAGTGAGTCCAGAGAGTGCACTGGCACCACTGGGAACGCAGCGCAGTGACTACAGAGAGTGCACTGGCACCACTGGAGATGCACTGCAGTGAGTGCAGAGACTGCACTGGCACCACTGGGAATGCACTGCAGTGAGTCCAGAGAGTGCACTGGCACCACTGGGGATGCACTGCAGTGAGTCCAGAGAGTGCACAGGCACCACTGGGGATGCAGTGCAGTGAGTCCAGAGAGTGCACTGGCACCACTGGGGATGCAGTGCAGTGAGTCCAGAGAGTGCACTGGCACAACTGGGGATGCAGTTCAGTGAGTCCAGAGAGTGCACTGGCACCACTGGTGATGCACTGCAGTGAGTCCAGAGAGTGCACTGGCACCACCGGGGATTCACTGCAGTGAGTCCAGAGAGTGCACTGTCACCACTGGGGATGCAGTGCAGTGACTCCAGAGAGTGCACTGGCACCTCAGGGGGTTCACTGCAGAGAGTCCAGAGAGTGCACTGGCACCACTGGGGATGCACTGCATTGAGTCCAGAGAGTGCACTGGCAACACTGGGGATGCACTGCAGTGAGTCCAGAGAGTGCACTGGCACCACTGGGGATGCACCCCGGTGAGTCCAGAGAGTGCACTGGCACCACTGGGGATGCACCCCGGTGAGTCCAGAGAGTGCACTGGCACCACTGGGGATGCAGTGCAGTGAGTCCAGAGAGTGCACTGGCACCACTGGGGATGCACTGTAGTGAGTCCAGAGACTACAGAGGCACCACTGGGGATGCAGTGCAGTGACTCCAGAGAGTGCACTGGCACCACTGGGGATGCAGTGCAGTGAGTCCAGAGAGTGCACTGGCACCACTGGGGATGCACTGCAGTGAGTCCACAGAGTGCACTGGCTCCACTGGGGATGCACTGCAGTGAGTCCAGAGAGTGCACTGGCACCACTGGGGATGCAGTGCAGTGAGTCCAGAGACTGCACTGGCACCAACTGGAAATGCACTGCAGTGAGTCCACAGAGTGCACTGGCACCACTGTTCATTCAGTGATGTGAGGCCAGAGAGTGCACTGGCACCACTGGGGATGCACCTCGGTGAGTCCAGAGAGTGCTCTGGGAACACTGGGGATGCAGTGCAGTGAGTGCAGAGAGTGCACTGGCACCACTGGGGATGCACTGCAGTGAGTCCGGAGAGTGCCCTGGCACCAATGGTGATGAAGTGCAGTCAGTCCAGAGAGTGCAGTGGCACCATTGGGGATGCACTGCAGTGAGTCCAGAGAGTGCACTGGCACCACTGGGGATGCACTGCAGTGAGTCCAGAGAGTACACTGGCACCACTGGGGATGCACTGCAGTGAGTCCAGAGAGAGCACTGGCCCCACAGGGGATGCAGTGCAGTGACTCCAGAGACTGCACAGGCACCACTGGGGATGCAGTGCAGTGAGTCCAGAGAGTACACTGGCACCTCAGGGGCTGCACTGCAGTGAGTCCAGAGAGTACACTGGCACCTCAGGGGCTGCACTGCAGTGAGTCCAGAGAGTGAACTGTCACCACTGGGGACGCAGCGCAGTGACTCCAGAGAGTGCACTGGCACCACTGGGGATGCAGTGCAGTGAGTCCAGAGAGTGCACTGGCACCACTGGAGATGCACTGCAGTGAGTCCAGAGAGTGCACTGGCACCACTGGGGATACACTGCAGTGAGTCCAGAGAGTGCACTGGCAACACTGGGGATGCAGTGCAATTGACTCCAGAGAGTGCACTGGCACCTTGGGGATGCAGTGCAGTGAGTCCAGAGAGTGCACAGGCACCACTGGGGATGCAGTGCAGTGAGTCCAGAGAGTGCACTGGCACCAGTGGGGATGCAGTGCAGTGAGTCCAGAGAGTGCACTGGCACCACTGGGGTTGCAGTGCAGTGAGTCCAGAGAGTGCACTGGCACCACTGGGGATGCACTGCAGTGACACCAGAGAGTGAACTGGCACCACTGGGAATGCAGTGCAGTGACTCAGAGAGTGCACTGGCACCACTGGTGATGGACTGCAGTGAGTCCAGAGAGTGCACTGGCACCACTGGGGATGCAGTGCAGTGAGTCCAGAGAGTGCACTGGCACCACTGGGGATGCAGTGCAGTGAGTCCAGAGACTGCACAGGCACCACTGGGGATGCAGTGCAGTGACGCCAGAGAGTGTACTGGCACCCCTGGGGATGCAGTGCAGTGAGTCCAGAGAGTGCACTGGCACCACTGGGGATGCACTGCAGTGAGTCCAGAAAGTGCACTGGCTCCACTGGTGATGCAGTGCCGTGAGTCCAGAGAGTGCACTGGCACCACTGGGGATGCAGTGCAGTGAGTCCAGAGAGTGCACTGGCACAACTGGGGATGCAGTTCAGTGAGTCCAGAGAGTGCACTGGCACCACTGGTGATGCACTGCAGTGAGTCCAGAGAGTGCACTGGCACCACCGGGGATTCACTGCAGTGAGTCCAGAGAGTGCACTGTCACCACTGGGGATGCAGTGCAGTGACTCCAGAGAGTGCACTGGCACCTCAGGAGGTTCACTGCAGAGAGTCCAGAGAGTGCACTGGCACCACTGGGGATGCACTGCATTGAGTCCAGAGAGTGCACTGGCAACACTGGGGATGCACTGCAGTGAGTCCAGAGAGTGCACTGGCACCACTGGGGATGCACTGCAGTGAGTCCAGAGAGTGCACTGGCACCACTGGGGATGCACCCCGGTGAGTCCAGAGAGTGCACTGGCACCACTGGGGATGCAGTGCAGTGAGTCCAGAGAGTGCACTGGCACCACTGGGGATGCACTGTAGTGAGTCCAGAGACTACAGAGGCACCACTGGGGATGCAGTGCAGTGAGTCCAGAGAGTGTACTGGCACCACTGGGGATGCAGTGCAGTGAGTCCAGAGAGTGCACTGGCACCACTGGGGATGCACTGCAGTGAGTCCACAGAGTGCACTGGCTCCACTGGGGATGCACTGCAGTGAGTCCAGAGAGTGCACTGGCACCACTGGGGATGCAGTGCAGTGAGTCCAGAGACTGCACTGGCACCAACTGGAAATGCACTGCAGTGAGTCCACAGAGTGCACTGGCACCACTGTTCATTCAGTGATGTGAGTCCAGAGAGTGCACTGGCACCACTGGGGATGCAGTGCAGTGAGTCCAGAGAGTGCTCTGGGAACACTGGGGATGCAGTGCAGTGAGTGCAGAGAGTGCACTGGCACCACTGGGGATGCACTGCAGTGAGTCCAGAGAGTGGACTGGCACCACTGGGGATGCACTGCAATGAGTCCAGAGAATGCACTGGCACGAATGGGAATGCAGTGCAGTGACTCGAAAGAGTGCACTGGCACCACTGCGGATGCACTGCAGTGAGTCCGGAGAGTGCCCTGGCACCAATGGTGATGCAGTGCAGTCAGTCCAGAGAGTGCAGTGGCACCACTGGGGATGCAGTGCAGTGAGTCCAGAGAGTGCACTGGCACCACTGGGGATGCACTGCAGTGAGTCCAGAGAGTACACAGGCACCTCAGAGGCTGCACTGCAGTGAGTCCAGAGAGTGCACTGGCTCCACAGGGGATGCAGTGCAGTGAGTCCAGAGACTGCACAGGCACCACTGGGGATGCAGTGCAGTGAGTCCAGAGAGTACACTGGCACCTCAGGGGCTGAACTGCAGTGAGTCCAGAGAGTGAACTGTCACCACTGGGGACGCAGCGCAGTGACTCCAGAGAGTGCACTGGCACCACTTGGGATGCAGTGCAGTGAGTCCAGAGAGTGCACTGCCACCACTGGAGATGCACTGCAGTGAGTCCAGAGAGTGCACTGGCACCACTGGGGATACACTGCAGTGAGTCCAGAGAGTGCACTGGCACCACTGGGGATGCAGTGCAGTTGAGTCCAGAGAGTGCACTGGCACCTTGGGGATGCAGTGCAGTGAGTCCAGAGAGTGCACAGGCACCACTGGGGATGCAGTGCAGTGAGTCCAGAGAGTGCACTGGCACCAGTGGTGGTGCACTGCAGTGAGTCCAGAGAGTGCACTGGCACCACTGGGGTTGCAGTGCAGTGAGTCCAGAGAGTGCACTGGCACCACTGGGGATGCAGTGAGGTGACTCAGAGAGTGCACTGGCACCACTGGTGATGGACTGCAGTGAGTCCAGAGAGTGCACTGGCACCACTGGGGATGCAGTGCAGTGAGTCCAGAGAGTGCACTGGCACCACTGGGGATGCAGTGCAGTGAGTCCAGAGACTGCACAGGCACCACTGGGGATGCAGTGCAGTGACGCCAGAGAGTGTACTGGCACCCCTGGGGATGCAGTGCAGTGAGTCCAGAGAGTGCACTGGCACCACTGGGGATGCACTGCAGTGAGTCCAGAAAGTGCACTGGCTCCACTGGTGATGCAGTGCCGTGAGTCCAGAGAGTGCACTGGCACCACTGGGGATGCAGTGCAGTGAGTGCAGAGAGTACACTGGCACCTCAGGGGCTGCACTGCAGTGAGTCCAGAGAGTGCACTGGCACCACTGGGGATGCAGTGCAGTGAGTCCAGAGACTGCACAGGCACCACTGGGGATGCAGTGCAGTGACGCCAGAGAGTGTACTGGCACCCCTGGGGATGCAGTGCAGTGAGTCCAGAGAGTGCACTGGCATCACTGGGGATGCAGTGCAGTGAGTCCAGAGACTGCACAGGCACCACTGGGGATGCAGTGCAGTGACTCCAGAGAGTGTACTGGCACCCCTGGGGATGCAGTGCAGTGAGTCCAGAGAGTGCACTGGCACCACTGGGGATGCACTGCAGTGAGTCCAGAGAGTGCACTGGCACAACTGGGGATGCAGTGCAGTGAGTCCAGAGAGTGCACTGGCACCACTGGGGATGCAGTGCAGTGAGAACAGAGATTGCACTGGCACCACTGGGGATGCAGTGCAGTGAGTGCAGAGAGTACACTGGCACCACTGGAGATGCAGGACAGTGAGTCCACAGAGTGCACAGGCACCACTGGAGATGCACTGCAGTGAGTCCAGAGAGTGCACTGGCTCCACTGGGGATGCACTGCACTGAGTCCAGAGAGTGCACTGGCACCACTGGAGATGCACTGCAGTGAGTCCAGAGAGTGCACTGGCACCACTGGGGATGCAGTGCTGTGACTCCAGAGAGTGCACTGGCACCACTGCGGATGCAGTGCAGTTAGTCCAGAGAGTGCACTGGCACCACTGGTGATGCAGTGCAGTGAGTGCAGAGAGTGCACTGGCACCATTGGGGATGCAGTGCAGTGAGTCCAGAGAGTGCACTGGCACCACTGGGAATGCACTGCAGTGAGTCCAGAGAGTGCTCTGGCACCACTGGGGATGCAGTGTAGTGACTCCAGAGAGTGCACTGGCACCACTGGTTATACACTGCAGTGACTCCAGAGAATGCACTGGCACCACTGGGGATGCACTGCAGTGAGTCCAGAGAGTGCACTGGCACAACTGGGGATGCAGTGCAGTGAGTCCAGAGAGTGCACTGGCACCACTGGGGATGCAGTGCAGTGAGTCCAGAGAGTACACTGGCACCTCAGGAGCTGCACTGCAGTGAGTCCAGAAAGTGCACTGGCTCCACTGGTGATGCAGTGCCGTGAGTCCAGAGAGTGCACTGGCACCACTGGGGATGCAGTGCAGTGAGTACAGAGATTGCACTGGCACCACTGGGGATGCAGTGCAGTGAGTGCAGAGAGTACACTGGCACCACTGGAGATGCAGTACAGTGAGTCCACAGAGTGCACAGGCACCACTGGGGATGCAGTGCAGTGAGTCCAGAGAGTGCTATGGCACCACTCGTGATGCAGTGCAGTGAGTCCAGAGAGTGCACTGGCATCACTGGGGATGCAGTGCAGTGAGTCCAGAGACTGCACAGGCACCACTGGGGATGCAGTGCAGTGACGCCAGAGAGTGTACTGGCACCACTGGGGATGCAGTGCACTGAGTCCAGAGAGTGCACTGGCACCACTGGGGATGCACTGCAGTGAGTCCAGAGAGTGCACTGGCACCACTGGGGATGCAGTGCAGTGAGTCCAGAGAGTACACTGGCACCTCAGGGGCTGCACTGCAGTGAGTCCAGAGAGTGAACTGTCACCACTGGGGACGCAGCGCAGTGACTCCAGAGAGTGCACTGGCACCACTGGGGATGCAGTGCAGTGAGTCCAGAGAGTGCACTGGCACCAGTGGGGATGCACTGCAGTGGGTTCAGAGCGTGCACTGGCACCACTGGGGATGCAGTGCAGTGAGTCCAGAGAGTGCACTGGCACCACTGGGGATGCAGTGCAGTGAGTCCAGAGAGTGCACTGGCACCACTGGGGATGCAGTGCAGTGACTCCAGAGAGTGCACTGGCACCACTGGTGATGCACTGCAGTGAGTCCAGAGAGTGCACTGGCACCACTGGGGATGCAGTGCAGTGACTCCAGAGAGTGCACTGGCACCACTGGAGATGCACTGCAGTGAGTCCAGAGAGTGCACTGGCTCCACTGGGGATGCACTGCACTGAGTCCAGAGAGTGCACTGGCACCACTGGAGATGCACTGCAGTGAGTCCAGAGAGTTCAGAGGCACCACTGGGGATGCAGTGCTGTGACTCCAGAGAGTGCACTGGCACCACTGCGGATGCAGTGCAGTTAGTCCAGAGAGTGCACTGGCACCACTGGTGATGCAGTGCAGTGAGTGCAGAGAGTGCACTGGCACCACTGGGGATGCACTGCAGTGAGTCCAGAGAGTGCACTGGCACCACTGGGAATGCACTGCAGTGAGTCCAGAGAGTGCTCGGGCACCACTGGGGATGCAGTTCAGTGAGTCCAGAGAGTGCACTGGCACCACTGGGGATACACTGCAGTGACTCCAGAGAATGCACTGGCACCACTGGGGATGCAGTGCAGTGAGTCCAGAGAGTGCACTGGCACCACGGGGGATGCAGTGCAGTGAGTCCAGAGACTGCACTGGCACCAACTGGAGCTGCACTGCAGTGAGTCCTGAGATTGCACTGGCACCACTTGGGATGCACTGCAGTGAGTCCAGAGACTACACTGGCACCACTGGGGATGCAGTGCAGTGAGTCCACAGAGTGCCCTGGCACCACAGGGGATACACTGCAGTGAGTCCAGAGAGTGCACTGGCACCACTGGGGGTGCAGTGCAGTGAGTCCAGAGAGTGCACTGTCACCACTGGGGAGGCAGTGCAGTGAGTCCAGAGAGTGCACTGGCACCACTGGGAACGCAGCGCAGTGACTACAGAGAGTGCACTGGCACCACTGGAGATGCACTGCAGTGAGTGCAGAGACTGCACTGGCACCACTGGGAATGCACTGCAGTGAGTCCAGAGACTGCACTGGCACCACTGGGGATGCACTGCAGTGAGTCCAGAGAGTGCACAGGCACCACTGGGGATGCAGTGCAGTGAGTCCAGAGAGTGCACTGGCACCACTGGGGATGCAGTGCAGTGAGTCCAGAGAGTGCACTGGCACAACTGGGGATGCAGTTCAGTGAGTCCAGAGAGTGCACTGGCACCGCTGGTGATGCACTGCAGTGAGTCCAGAGAGTGCACTGGCACCACTGGGGATGCACTGCATTGAGTCCAGAGAGTGCACTGGCAACACTGGGGATGCACTGCAGTGAGTCCAGAGAGTGCACTGGCACCACTGGGGATGCACCCCGGTGAGTCGAGAGAGTGCACTGGCACCACTGGGGATGCACCCCGGTGAGTCCAGAGAGTGCACTGGCACCACTGGGGATGCAGTGCAGTGAGTCCAGAGAGTGCACTGGCACCACTGGGGATGCACTGTAGTGAGTCCAGAGACTACAGAGGCACCACTGGGGATGCAGTGCAGTGACTCCAGAGAGTGGACTGGCACCACTGGGGATGCACTGCAATGAGTCCAGAGAATGCACTGGCACGAATGGGAATGCAGTGCAGTGACTCGAAAGAGTGCACTGGCACCACTGCGGATGCACTGCAGTGAGTCCGGAGAGTGCCCTGGCACCAATGGTGATGCAGTGCAGTGAGTCCAGAGAGTGCAGTGGCACCACTGGGGATGCAGTGCAGTGAGTCCAGAGAGTGCACTGGCACCACTGGGGATGCAATGCAGTGAGTCCAGAAAGTGCACTGGCACCACTAGGGATGCACTGCAGTGAGTCCAGCGAGTGCACTGGCACCACTGGGGATGCACTGCAGTGAGTCCAGAGAGTGCTCTGGGAACACTGGGGATGCAGTGCAGTGAGTGCAGAGAGTGCACTGGCACCACTGGGGATGCACTGCAGTGAGTCCAGAGAGTGCACTGGCACCACTGGGGATGCAGTGCAGTGAGTCCAGAGAGTGCACTGGCACCACTGGGGATGCAGTGCAGTGAGACCAGAGACTACACTGGCACCACTGGTGATGCAGTGCAGTGAGTCCAGAGACTTCACAGGCACCACTGTGGATGCAGTGCAGTGAGTCCAGAGAGTGCCCTGGCACCACTGGGGATGCAGTGCTGTGACTCCAGAGAGTGCACTGGCACCACTGCGGATGCAGTGCAGTGAGTCCAGAGAGTGCACTGGCACCACTGGGGATGCAGTGCACTGAGCCCAGAGAGTGCACTGGCACCACTGGTGATGCAGTGCAGTGAGTGCAGAGAGTGCACTGGCACCACTGGCAATGCAGTGCAGTGAGTCCAGAGAGTGCACTGGCACCACTGGGGATGCACTGCAGTGAGTGCAGAGAGTGCACTGGCACCCCTGGGGATGCAGTGCAGTGAGTCCAGAGAGTGCACTGGCACCAACTGTAGCTGCACTGCAGTGAGTCCTGAGATTGCACTGGCACCACTGGGGATGCAGTGCAGTGAGTCCAGAGAGTGCACTGGCACCACTGGGGATGCACTGCAGTGAGTCCAGAAAGTGCACTGGCTCCACTGGTGATGCAGTGCCGTGAGTCCAGAGAGTGCACTGGCACCACTGGGGATGCAGTGCAGTGAGTCCAGAGAGTGCACTGGCACCACTGGGGATGCAGTGCAGTGAGTCCATAGAGTGCTCTGGCACCACTGATCTGCACTACAGTGAGTCCCGAGATTGCACTGGCACCACTGGGGATGCACTGCAGTGAGTCCAGAGACTACACTGGCACCACTGGGGATGCAGTGCAGTGAGTCCAGAGAGTGCACTGGCACCACTGGGGATGCAGTGCAGTGAGTCCAGAGAGTGTACTGGCACCATTGGGGATGGATTGCAGTGAGTCCAGAGAGTGCACTGGCACCACTGGGGATGCAGTGCAGTGAGTCCTGAGAGTGCACTGGCACCACTGGGGATGCACTGCAGTGAGTCCAGAGAGTGCCCTGGCACCAATGGTGATGCAGTGCAGTGAGTCCAGAGAGTGCAGTGGCACCACTGGGGATAAACTGCAGTGAGTCCAGACAGTGCACTGGCACCACTGGGGATGCACTGCAGTGAGTCCAGAGAGTGCACTGGCACCACTGGGGATGCAGTGCAGTGAGTCCAGAGAGTGCACTGTCACCACTGGGGATGCAGTGCAGTGAGTCCAGAGACTGCTCTGGCACCACTGAGCTGCACTGCAGTGAGTCCAGAGAGTGCACTGGCACCACTGGGGATGCACTGCTGTGAGTCCAGAGACTAAACTGGCACCACTGGGGATGCAGTGCAGTGAGTCCAGAGAGTGTACTGGCACCACTGTTAATGCAGTGCAGTGACTCCAGAGAGTGCACTGGCACCACTGGGGATGCAGTGCAGTGAGTCCAGAGAGTGCACTGGCACCACTGGGGATGCACTGCAGTGAGCTCAGAGAGTGCACTGGCACCACTGGGGATGCAGTGCAGTGAGTACAGAGAGTGCACTGGCACCACTGGGGATGCACTGCAGTGAGTCCAGAGAGTGCACTGGCACCATTGGGGATGCAGTGCACTGAGTCCAGAGAGTGCACTGGCACCACTGGGGATGGAGTGCACTGAGTCCAGATAGTGCACTGTCAGCACTGGGGATGCACTGCAGTGAGTCCAGAGACTAAACTGGCACCCTGGGGATACAGTGCAGTGAGTCCTGAGAGTGCACTGGCACCACTGGGGATGCAGTGCACTGAGTCCAGAGAGTGCACTGTCAGCACTGGGGATGCACTGCAGTGAGTCCAGAGAGTGCACTGGCACCACTGGGAATGCACTGCAGTGAGTCCAGAGAGTGCAATGGCACCACAAGGGATGCACTGCAGTGAGTCCAGAGAGTGCACTGGCACCACTGGTGATGCACTGCAGTGAGTCCAGAGAGTGCACTGGCACCACTGGGGATGCAGTGCAGTGAGTCCAGAGAGTGCACTGGCACCAACTGGAGCTGCACTGCTGTGAGTCCTGAGATTGCACTGGCACCACTGGGGTTGCAGTGCAGTGAGTCCAGAGACTACACTGGCACCACTGGGGATGCACTGCAGTGAGTCCAGAGACTTCACAGGCACCACTTGGGATGCAGTGCAGTGAGTCCAGAGAGTGCACTGGCACCACTGGGATGCAGTGCAGGGAGTCCAGAGAGTGCAGTGGCACCCCTGGGGATGCAGTGCAGTGAGTCCAGAGAGTGCACTGGCACCACTGGGGATGCACTGCAGTGAGTCCAGAGAGTGCACTGGCACCACTGCGGATGCACTGCAATGAGTCTAGAGAATGCACTGGCACCACTGGGGATGCAGTGCAGTGACTCCAGAGAGTGCACTGGCACCACAGGGGATGCACTGCAGTGATTCCAGAGAGTGCACTGGCACCACTGGGGATGCACTGCAGTGAGTCCAGAGAGTGCACTGGCACCACTGGGGATGCACTGCAATGAGTCTAGAGAATGCACTGGCACCACTGGGGATGCAGTGCAGTGACTCCAGACAGTGCACTGGCACCACAGGGGATGCACTGCAGTGATTCCAGAGAGTGCACTGGCACCACTGGGGATGCACTGCAGTGAGTCCAGAGAGTGCACTGGCACCACTGGAGTTTTAGTGCAGTGAGTCCAGAGAGTGCACTGGCACCACTGGGGATGCAGTGCAGTGAGTCCTGAGAGTGCAATGGCACCACTGGAGATGCACTGCAGTGAGTCCAGAGAGTGCACTGGCACCACTGGGGATGCAGTGCAGTGAGTCCAGAGAGTGCACTGGCACCAGCTGGAGCTGCACTGCTGTGAGTCCTGAGATT
Source organism: Anser anser (assembly GCF_964211835.1). NCBI lineage: Eukaryota > Metazoa > Chordata > Aves > Anseriformes > Anatidae > Anser > Anser anser. Next base: position 19,396,142 of record NC_139736.1, read on the forward strand.
GCACTGGCACCACTGGGGTTGCAGTGCAGTGAGTCCAGAGACTACACTGGCACCACTGGGGATGCACTGCAGTGAGTCCAGAGACTTCACAGGCACCACTTGGGATGCACTGCAGTGAGTCCAGAGAGTGCACTGGCACCACTGGGGATGCAGTTCAGTGAGTCCAGAGAGTGAACTGGCACCACTGGGGATGCAGTGCAGTGAGTCCAGAGAGTGCACTGGCACCACCGGGGATTCACTGCAGTGAGTCCAGAGAGTGCACTGGCACCACTGGGGATGCAGTGCAGTGAGTCCAGAGAGTGCACTGGCAGCACTGTTGATGCAGTGCAGTGACTCCAGAGAGTGCACTGGCACCACTGGGGATGCAGTGCAGTGACTCCAGAGAGTGCACTGGCACCACTGGGGATGCAGTGCAGTGAGTCCAGAGAGTGCACTGGCACCAGTGGGGGTGCACTGCAGTGAGTCCAGAGAGTGCACTGGCACCACCGGGGTTGCAGTGCAGTGAGTCCAGAGAGTGCACTGGCACCACTGGGGATGCACTGCAGTGAGTCCAGAGAGTGCACTGGCACCACTGGGAATGCAGTGCAGTGACTCAGAGAGTGAACTGGCACCACTGGTGATGGACTGCAGTGAGTCCAGAGAGTGCACTGGCACCACTGGGGATGCAGTGCAGTGAGTCCAGAGAGTGCACTGGCTCCACTGGTGATGCAGTGCCGTGAGTCCAGAGAGTGCACTGGCACCACTGGGGATGCAGTGCAGTGAGTCCAGAGAGTACACTGGCACCTCAGGGGCTGCACTGCAGTGAGTCCAGAGAGTGCACTGGCATCACTGGGGATGCAGTGCAGTGAGTCCAGAGACTGCACAGGCACCACTGGGGATGCAGTGCAGTGACGCCAGAGAGTGTACTGGCACCACTGGGGATGCAGTGCAGTGAGTCCAGAGAGTGCACTGGCATCACTGGGGATGCAGTGCAGTGAGTCCAGAGACTGCACAGGCACCACTGGGGATGCAGTGCAGTGACGCCAGAGAGTGTACTGGCACCCCTGGGGATGCAGTGCAGTGAGTCCAGAGAGTGCACTGGCACCACTGGGGATGCAGTGCAGTGAGTCCAGAGAGTGCACTGGCACGACTGGGGATGCAGTGCAGTGAGTCCAGAGAGTGCACTGGCACCACTGGGGATGCAGTGCAGTGAGTGCAGAGACTGCACTGGCACCACTGGGAATGCACTGCAGTGAGTCCAGAGAGTGCAGTGGCACCACTGGGGATGCAGTGCAGTGAGTGCAGAGACTGCACAGGCACCACTGGGGATGCAGTGCAGTTAGTCCAGAGAGTGCACTGGCACCACTGCGGATGCAGTGCAGTGAGTCCAGAGAGTGCACTGGCACCACTGGGGATGAAGTGCAGTGAGTCCAGAGACTGCACAGGCACCACTGGGGATGCAGTACAGTGACGCCAGAGAGTGTACTGGCACCCCTGGGGATGCAGTGCAGTGAGTCCAGAGAGTGCACTGGCACCACTGGGGATGCACTGCAGTGAGTCCAGAAAGTGCACTGGCTCCACTGGTGATGCAGTGCCGTGAGTCCAGAGAGTGCACTGGCACCACTGGGGATGCAGTGCAGTCAGTCCAGAGAGTACACTGGCACCTCAGGGGCTGCACTGCAGTGAGTCCAGAGAGTGCACTGGCATCACTGGGGATGCAGTGCAGTGAGTCCAGAGACTGCACAGGCACCACTGGGGATGCAGTGCAGTGACGCCAGAGAGTGTACTGGCACCCCTGGGGATGAAGTGCAGTGAGTCCAGAGAGTGCTCTGGGAACACTGGGGATGCAGTGCAGTGAGTGCAGAGAGTGCACTGGCACCACTGGGGATGCACTGCAGTGAGTCCAGAGAGTGCACTGGCACCACTGGGGATGCAGTGCAGTGAGTCCAGAGAGTGCACTGGCACCACTGGGGATGCAGTGCAGTGAGACCAGAGACTACAATGGCACCACTGGTGATGCACTGCAGTGAGTCCAGAGACTTCACAGGCACCACTGTGGATGCAGTGCAGTGAGTCCAGAGAGTGCACTGGCACCACTGGGAATGCAGTGCTGTGACTCCAGAGAGTGCACTGGCACCACTGCGGATGCAGTGCAGTGAGTCCAGAGAGTGCACTGGCACCACTGGGGATGCAGTGCACTGAGCCCAGAGAGTGCACTGGCACCACTGGTGATGCAGTGCAGTGAGTGCAGAGAGTGCACTGGCACCACTGGCAATGCAGTGCAGTGAGTCCAGAGAGTGCACTGGCACCACTGGGGATGCACTGCAGTGAGTCCAGAGAGTGCACTGGCACCACTGGGGATGCAGTGCAGTGAGTCCAGAGAGTGCACTGGCACCAACTGTAGCTGCACTGCAGTGAGTCCTGAGATTGCACTGGCACCACTGGGGATGCAGTGCAGTGAGTCCAGAGAGTGCACTGGCACCAGCTGGAGCTGCACTGCTGTGAGTCCTGAGATTGCACTGGCACCACTGTTCATGCAGTGCAGTGAGTCCAGAGAGTGCACTGGCACCACGGGGGATGCAGTGCATGAGTGTAGAGAGTGCACTGGCACCACTGGGGATGCAGTGCAGTGAGTCCAGAGAGTGGACTGGCACCAGTGGGGATGGAGTGCAGTTAATCCAGAGAGTGCACTGGCACCACTGGGGATGCAGTGCAGTGAGTCCAGAGACTGCACAGGCACCACTGGGATGCAGTGCAGTGAGTCCAGAGAGTGTACTGGCACCGTTGGGGATGGAGTGCAGTGAGTCCAGAGAGTGCACTGGCACCACTGGGGATGCAGTGCAGTGAGTCCAGAGAGTGGACTGGCACCAGTGGGGATGCAGTTCAGTGAGTCCAGAGAGTGCACTGGCACCACTGGGGATGAAGTGCAGTGAGTCCAGAGACTGCACAGGCACCACTGGGGATGCAGTGCAGTGACGCCAGAGAGTGGACTGGCACCCCTGGGGATGCAGGGCAGTGAGTCCAGAGAGTGCACTGGCACCACTGGGGATGCACTGCAGTGAGTCCAGAAAGTGCACTGGCTCCACTGGTGATGCAGTGCCGTGAGTCCAGAGAGTGCACTGGCACCACTGGGGATGCAGTGCAGTGAGTCCAGAGACTGCACAGGCACCACTGGGGATGCAGTGCAGTGAGTCCATAGAGTGCTCTGGCACCACTGATCTGCACTACAGTGAGTCCCGAGATTGCACTGGCAACACTGGGGATGCACTGCAGTGAGTCCAGAGACTACACTGGCACCACTGGGGATGCAGTGCAGTGAGTCCAGAGAGTGCACTGGCACCACTGGGGATGCAGTGCAGTGAGTCCAGAGAGTGTACTGGCACCATTGGGGATGGAGTGCAGTGAGTCCAGAGAGTGCACTGGCACCACTGGGGATGCAGTGCAGTGAGTCCTGAGAGTGCACTGGCACCACTGGGGATGCACTGCAGTGAGTCCAGAGAGTGCCCTGGCACCAATGGTGATGCAGTGCAGTGAGTCCAGAGAGTGCAGTGGCACCACTGGGGATAAACTGCAGTGAGTCCAGACAGTGCACTGGCACCACTGGGGATGCACTGCAGTGAGTCCAGAGAGTGCACTGGCACCACTGGGGATGCAGTGCAGTGAGTCCAGAGAGTGCACTGGCACCACTGGGGATGCAGTGCAGTGAGTCCAGAGACTGCTCTGGCACCACTGAGCTGCACTGCAGTGAGTCCAGAGAGTGCACTGGCACCACTGGGGATGCACTGCTGTGAGTCCAGAGACTAAACTGGCACCACTGGTGATGCAGTGCAGTGAGTCCAGAGAGTGTACTGGCACCACTGTTAATGCAGTGCAGTGACTCCAGAGAGTGCACTGGCACCACTGGGGATGCAGTGCAGTGAGTCCAGAGAGTGCACTGGCACCACTGGGGATGCACTGCAGTGAGCTCAGAGAGTGCACTGGCACCACTGGGGATGCAGTGCAGTGAGTCCAGAGAGTGCACTGGCACCACTGGGGATGCACTGCAGTGAGTCCAGAGAGTGCACTGGCACCATTGGGGATGCAGTGCACTGAGTCCAGAGAGTGCACTGGCACCACTGGGGATGCAGTGCACTGAGTCCAGAGAGTGCACTGTCAGCACTGGGGATGCACTGCAGTGAGTCCGGAGACTAAACTGGCACCCTGGGGATACAGTGCAGTGAGTCCTGAGAGTGCACTGGCACCACTGGGGATGCAGTGCACTGAGTCCAGAGAGTGCACTGTCAGCACTGGGGATGCACTGCAGTGAGTCCAGAGAGTGCAGTGGCACCACTGGGGATGCAGTGCAGTGAGTCCAGAGAGTGCACTGGCACCACTGGGGATGCACTGCAGTGAGTCCAGAGAGTGCACTGGCACCACTGGGGATGCACTGCAATGAGTCTAGAGAATGCACTGGCACCACTGGGGATGCAGTGCAGTGACTCCAGAGAGTGCACTGGCACCACAGGGGATGCACTGCAGTGATTCCAGAGAGTGCACTGGCACCACTGGGGATGCACTGCAGTGAGTCCAGAGAGTGCACTGGCACCACTGGGGATGCACTGCAATGAGTCTAGAGAATGCACTGGCACCACTGGGGATGCAGTGCAGTGACTCCAGACAGTGCACAGGCACCACAGGGGATGCACTGCAGTGATTCCAGAGAGTGCACTGGCACCACTGGGGATGCACTGCAGTGAGTCCAGAGAGTGCACTGGCACCACTGGAGTTTTAGTGCAGTGAGTCCAGAGAGTGCACTGGCACCACTGGGGATGCAGTGCAGTGAGTCCTGAGAGTGCAATGGCACCACTGGGGATGCACTGCAGTGAGTCCAGAGAGTGCACTGGCACCACTGGGGATGCAGTGCAGTGAGTCCAGAGAGTGCACTGGCACCAGCTGGAGCTGCACTGCTGTGAGTCCTGAGATTGCACTGGCACCACTGGGGTTGCAGTGCAGTGAGTCCAGAGACTACACTGGCACCACTGGGGATGCACTGCAGTGAGTCCAGAGACTTCACAGGCACCACTTGGGATGCACTGCAGTGAGTCCAGAGAGTGCACTGGCACCACTGGGGATGCAGTTCAGTGAGTCCAGAGAGTGAACTGGCACCACTGGGGATGCAGTGCAGTGAGTCCAGAGAGTGCACTGGCACCACCGGGGATTCACTGCAGTGAGTCCAGAGAGTGCACTGGCACCACTGGGGATGCAGTGCAGTGAGTCCAGAGAGTGCACTGGCAGCACTGTTGATGCAGTGCAGTGACTCCAGAGAGTGCACTGGCACCACTGGGGATGCAGTGCAGTGAGTCCAGAGAGTGCACTGGCACCACTGGGGATGCAGTGCAGTGAGTCCAGAGAGTGCACTGGCACCAGTGGGGGTGCACTGCAGTGAGTCCAGAGAGTGCACTGGCACCACTGGGGTTGCAGTGCAGTGAGTCCAGAGAGTGCACTGGCACCACTGGGGATGCACTGCAGTGAGTCCAGAGAGTGCACTGGCACCACTGGGAATGCAGTGCAGTGACTCAGAGAGTGAACTGGCACCACTGGTGATGGACTGCAGTGAGTCCAGAGAGTGCACTGGCACCACTGGGGATGCAGTGCAGTGAGTCCAGAGAGTGCACTGGCTCCACTGGTGATGCAGTGCCGTGAGTCCAGAGAGTGCACTGGCACCACTGGGGATGCAGTGCAGTGAGTCCAGAGAGTACACTGGCACCTCAGGGGCTGCACTGCAGTGAGTCCAGAGAGTGCACTGGCATCACTGGGGATGCAGTGCAGTGAGTCCAGAGACTGCACAGGCACCACTGGGGATGCAGTGCAGTGACGCCAGAGAGTGTACTGGCACCACTGGGGATGCAGTGCAGTGAGTCCAGAGAGTGCACTGGCATCACTGGGGATGCAGTGCAGTGAGTCCAGAGACTGCACAGGCACCACTGGGGATGCAGTGCAGTGACGCCAGAGAGTGTACTGGCACCCCTGGGGATGCAGTGCAGTGAGTCCAGAGAGTGCACTGGCACCACTGGGGATGCAGTGCAGTGAGTCCAGAGAGTGCACTGGCACGACTGGGGATGCAGTGCAGTGATTCCAGAGAGTGCACTGGCACCACTGGGGATGCAGTGCAGTGAGTGCAGAGACTGCACTGGCACCACTGGGAATGCACTGCAGTGAGTCCAGAGAGTGCACTGGCTCCACTGGGGATGCAGGTTAGTGAGTGCAGAGACTGCACAGGCACCACTGGGGATGCAGTGCAGTTAGTCCAGAGAGTGCACTGGCACCACTGCGGATGCAGTGCAGTGAGTCCAGAGAGTGCACTGGCACCACTGGGGATGAAGTGCAGTGAGTCCAGAGACTGCACAGGCACCACTGGGGATGCAGTACAGTGACGCCAGAGAGTGTACTGGCACTACTGGGGATGCAGTGCAGTGAGTCCAGAGAGTGCACTGGCACCACTGGGGATGCACTGCAGTGAGTCCAGAAAGTGCACTGGCTCCACTGGTGATGCAGTGCCGTGAGTCCAGAGAGTGCACTGGCACCTCAGGGGCTGCACTGCAGTGAGTCCAGAGAGTGCACTGGCATCACTGGGGATGCAGTGCAGTGAGTCCAGAGACTGCACAGGCACCACTGGGGATGCAGTGCAGTGACGCCAGAGAGTGTACTGGCACCACTGGGGATGCAGTGTAGTGATTCCAGAGAGTGCACTGGCATCACTGGGGATGCAGTGCAGTGAGTCCAGAGACTGCACAGACACCACTGGGGATGCAGTGCAGTGACGCCAGAGAGTGTACTGGCACCCCTGGGGATGAAGTGCAGTGAGTCCAGAGAGTGCACTGGCACCACTGGGGATGCACTGCAGTGAGTCCAGAGAGTGTACTGGCACGACTGGGGATGCAGTGCAGTGAGTCCAGAGAGTGCACTGGCACCACTGGGGATGCACTGCAGTGAGTCCAGAGAGTACACTGGCACCTCAGGGGCTGCACTGCAGTGAGTCCAGAGAGTGCACTGGCTCCACTGAGGATGCAGTGCAGTGAGTCCAGAGACTGCACAGGCACCACTGGGGATGCAGTGCAGTGAGTCCAGAGAGTGCACTGGCACCACTGGGGATGCAGTGCAGTGAGTCCAGAGAGTGCACTGGCATCACTGGGGATGCAGTGCAGTGAGTCCAGAGACTGCACAGGCACCACTGGGGATGCAGTGCAGTGACGCCAGAGAGTGTACTGGCACCACTGGGGATGCAGTGCAGTGAGTCCAGAGAGTGCACTGGCACCACTGGGGATGCACTGCAGTGAGTCCAGAAAGTGCACTGGCTCCACTGGTGATGCAGTGCCGTGAGTCCAGAGAGTGCACTGGAACCACTGGGGATGCAGTGCAGTGAGTGCAGAGAGTACACTGGCACCACTGGAGATGCAGTACAGTGAGTCCACAGAGTGCACAGGCACCACTGGGGATGCAGTGCAGTGAGTCCAGAGAGTGCACTGGCACCACTGGGGATGCAGTGCAGTGAGTCCAGAGAGTGCACTGGCATCACTGGGGATGCACTGCAGTGAGTCCAGAGACTGCACAGGCACCACTGGGGATGCAGTGCCGTGACGCCAGAGAGTGTACTGGCACCCCTGGGGATGCAGTGCAGTGAGTCCAGAGAGTGCACTGGCACCTCTGGTGATGCACTGCAGTGAGTCCAGAGAGTGCACTGGCACAACTGGGGATGCAGTGCAGTGAGTCCAGAGAGTGCACTGGCACCACTGTGCTGCACTGCAGTGAGTCCAGAGAGTGCACTGGCTCCACAGGGGATGCAGTGCAGTGAGTCCAGAGAGTGCACTGGCACCACTGGGGATGCAGTGCAGTGAGTCCAGAGAGTGCACTGGCACCTCAGGGGCTGCACTGCAGTGAGTCCAGAGAGTGCACTGGCTCCACAGGGGATGCAGTGCAGTGAGTCCAGAGACTGCACAGGCACCACTGGGGATGCAGTGCAGTGAGTCCAGAGAATACACTGGCACCTCAGGGGCTGCACTGCAGTGAGTCCAGAGAGTGCACTGGCATCACTGGGGATGCAGTGCAATGAGTCCAGAGACTGCACAGGCACCACTGGGGATGCAGTGCAGTGAGCATAGAGAGTGCACTGGAACCACTGGGTATGCAGTTCAGTGAGTCCAGAGAGTGCACTGGCATCACTGGGGATGCAGTGCAGTGAGTCCAGAGACTGCTCAGGCACCACTGGGGATGCAGTGCAGTGACACCAGAGAGTGAACTGGCACCCCTGGGGATGCAGTGCAGTGAGTCCAGAGAGTGCACTGGCACCACTGGGGATGCACTGCAGTGAGTCCAGAGAGTGCACTGGCACAACTGGGGATGCAGTGCAGTGAGTTCAGAGAGTGCACTGGCACCACTGGGGATGCAGTCCAGTGAGTCCAGAGAGTGCACTGGCACCTCAGGGGCTGCACTGCAGTGAGTCCAGAGAGTGCACTGGCACCACTGGGGATGCACTGCAGTGAGTCCAGAGAGTGCACTGGCACTTCTGGGGATGCACCTCGGTGAGTCCAGAGAGTGCTCTGGGAACACTGGGGATGCAGTGCAGTGAGTGCAGAGAGTGCACTGGCACCACTGGGGATGCAGTGCAGTGAGTCCAGAGAGTGCACTGGAACCACTGGGGATCCACTGCAGTGAGTCCAGAGAGTGCACTGGCAACACTGGGGATGCAGTGCAGTGAGTCCAGAGAGTGCACTGGCACCACTGGGGATGCAGTGCAGTGAGTCCAAAGAGAGTGCACTGACACCACTGGGGATGCACTCCAGTGAGTCTAGAGAGTGCACTGGCACCACTGGGGATGCACTGCAATGAGTCCAGAGAATGCACTGGCACTAATGGGGATGCAGTGCAGTGACTCGAAAGAGTGCACTGGCACCACTGCGGATGAACTGCAGTGAGTCCGGAGAGTGCCCTGGCACCACTGGGGATGCAGTGCAGTGAGTCCAGAGAGTGCACTGGCACCACTGGGGATGCAGTGCAGTGAGTCCAGAGAGTGCACTGGCACCTCTGGAGATGCAATGCAGTGAGTCCAGAGAGTGCACTGGCACCACTGGGGATGCAGTGCAGTGAGTCCAGAGAGTGCACTGTCACCACTGGGGATGCAGTGCAGTGAGTCCAGAGAGTGCACTGGCACGATTGGTGATGCAGTGCCGTGAGTGCAGAGAGTGCACTGGCACCACTGGCGATGCAGTGCAGTGAGTCCAGAGAGTGCACTGGCACCACTGGGGATGCACTGCAGTGAGTCCAGAGAGTGCTCTGGCACCACTGGGGATGCAGTTCAATGAGTCCAGAGAGTGCACTGGCACCACTGGGGATGCAGTGCAGTGAGTCCAGAGACTGCACTGGCACCAACTGGAGATGCACTGCAGTGAGTCCTGAGATTGCACTGGCACCACTGGGGATGCACGGCAGTGAGTCCAGAGACTACACTGGCACCACTGGGGATGCAGTGCAGTGAGTCCAGAGAGTGCACTGGCACCCCTGTTCATGCAGTGCAGTGAGTCCAGAGAGTGCACTGGCACCACTGGGGATGCAGTGCAGTGAGTCCAGAGAGTGCACTGGCACCACTGGGGATGCACTGCAGTGACTCCAGAGAGTGCACTGGCACCACTGGGGATGCAGTGCAGTGACTCCAGAGAGTGCACTGGCACCACTGGGGATCCACTGCAGTTAGTCCAGAGAGTGCACTGGCACCACTGGGGATGCAGTGCAGTGAGTCCACAGAGTGCCCTGGCACCACAGGGGATACACTGCAGTGAGTCCAGAGAGTGCACTGGCACCACTGGTGGTGCAGTGCAGTGAGTCCAGAGAGTGCACTGTCACCATTGGGGAGCCAGTGCAGTGAATCCAGAGAGTGCACTGGCACCACTGGGAATGCAGCGCAGTTACTACAGAGAGTGCACTGGCACCACTGGGGATGCAGTGCAGTGAGTCCAGAGAGTGCACAGGCACCAGTAGGGATGCACTGCAGTGAGTCCAGAGAGTGCACTGGCACCACTGGAGATGCACTGCAGTGAGTGCAGAGACTGCACTGGCACCACTCGGAATGCACTGCAGTGAGTCCAGAGAGTGCACTGGCTCCACAGGGGATGCATTGCAGTGAGTCCAGAGAGTGCACTGCCACCACTGGGGATGCAGTGCAGTGAGTCCAGAGAGTGCACTGGCACCACTGGGGATGCAGTGCAGTGAGTCCAGAGAGTGCACTGGCACCACTGGGGATCCACTGCAGTGAGTCCAGAGAGTGCACTGGCACCACTGGGGATGCACTGCAATGAGTCCAGAGAGTGCACTGGCACCACCGGGGATTCACTGCAGTGAGTCCAGAGAGTGCACTGGCACCACTGGGGATGCAGTGCAGTGACTCCAGAGAGTGCACTGGCACCACTGGGGATGCAGTGCATTGAGTGCAGAGAGTGCACTGGCACCACTGGGGTTGCACTGCATTGAGTCCACAGAGTGCACTGGCACCACTGGGGATGCACTGCAGTGAGTCCAGAGAGTGCACGGGCACCACTGGGGATGCACTGCAGTGAGTCCGGAGAGTGCCCTGGCACCAATGGTGATGCAGTGCAGTGAGTCCAGAGAGTGCACTGGCACCACTGGGGATGCAGTGCAGTGAGTCCAGAGAGTGCACTGGCACCACTGGGGATGCAATGCAGTGAGTCCAGAGAGTGCACTGGCACCACTGGGGATGCACTGCAGTGACTCCAGAGAGTGCAGTGGCACCACTGGGGATGCACTGCAGTGAGTCCAGAGAGTGCACTGGCACCACTGGGGATGCACTGCAGGGAGTCCAGAGAGTGCACTGGCACCACTGGGGATGCAGTGCAGTGATTTTAGAGAGCGCACTGGCACCACTGGGGATGCACTGCAGTGAGTCCAGAGAGTGCACTGGCACCACTGGGGATGCAGTGCAGTGACTCCAGAGAGTGCACTGGCACCACTGCAGATGCAGTGCAGTGAGTCCAGAGAGTGCACTGACATCACTGGGGATGCAGTACAGTGAGTCCAGAGAGTGCACTGGCACCACTGGGGATGCACTGCAGTGAGTCCAGAGAGTGCAGAGGCACCACTGGGGATGCAGTGCTGTGACTCCAGAGAGTGCACTGGCACCACTGGGGATGCACTGCAGTGAGTCCAGAGAGTGCACTGGCACCACTGGGGATGCACTGCAGTGAGTCCAGAGAGTGCACGGGCACCACTGGGGATGCAGTGCAGTGTGTCCAGAGAGTGCCCTGGCACCTTTGGGGATGCAGTGCAGTGAGTCCAGAGAGTGCACTGGCACCACTGGGGATGCACTGCAGTGAGTCCAGAGAGTGCTCTGGCACCACTGGGGATGCAGTTCAGTGAGTCCAGAGAGTGCACTGGCACCACTGGGGATACACTGCAGTGACTCCAGAGAGTGCACTGCCACCACTGGGGATTCACTGCAGTGAGTCCAGAGAGTGCACTGGCACCACTGGGGATGCACTGCAGTGACTCCAGAGAGTGCACTGGCACCAACTGGAGCTGCACTGCAGTGAGTCCTGAGATTGCACTGGCACCACTGGGGATGCACTGCAGTGAGTCCAGAGACTACACTGGCACCACTGGAGTTTTAGTGCAGTGAGTCCAGAGAGTGCACTGGCACAACTGGGGATGCAGTGCAGTGAGTCCAGAGAGTGCACAGGCACCACTGGGGATGCACTGCAGTGAGTCCAGAGAGTGCACTGGCACCACTGGGGATGCAGTGCAGTGAGTCCAGAGAGTGCACTGGCACCAGCTGGAGCTGCACTGCTGTGAGTCCTGAGATTGCACTGGCACCACTGGGGTTGCAGTGCAGTGAGTCCAGAGACTACACTGGCACCACTGGGGATGCACTGCAGTGAGTCCAGAGACTTCACAGGCACCACTTGGGATGCACTGCAGTGAGTCCAGAGAGTGCACTGGCACCACTGGAGATGCAGTTCAGTGAGTCCAGAGAGTGAACTGGCACCACTGGGGATGCAGTGCAGTGAGTCCAGAGAGTGCACTGGCACCACTGGGGATGCACTGCAGTGAGTCCAGAGAGTGCACTGGCACCACTGGAGTTTTAGTGCAGTGAGTCCAGAGAGTGCACTGGCACCACTGGGGATGCAGTGCAGTGAGTCCAGAGAGTGCACTGGCACCACTGGGGATGCAGTGCCGTGAGTCCAGAGAGTGCTCTGGCACCACTGATCTGCACTACAGTGAGTCCCGAGATTGCACTGGCACCACTGGGGATGCACTGCAGTGAGTCCAGAGACTACACTGGCACCACTGGGGATGCAGTGGAGTGAGTCCAGAGAGTGCACTGGCACCACTGGGGATGCAGTGCAGTGAGTCCAGAGAGTGCACTGGCACCACTGGGGATGCACTGCAGTGAGTCCAGAGAGTGCACTGGCACCAGCTGGAGCTGCACTGCTGTGAGTCCTGAGATTGCACTGGCACCACTGGGGTTGCACTGCAGTGAGTCCAGAGAGTGCACTGGCACCACTGGGGATGCACTGCAGTGAGTCCAGAGAGTGCACTGGCACCACTGGAGTGTTAGTGCAGTGAGTCCAGAGAGTGCACTGGCACCACTGGGGATGCAGTGCAGTGAGTCCAGAGAGTGCACTGGCACCACTGGGGATGCAGTGCAGTGACTCCAGAGAGTGCACTGGCACCACTGCAGATGCAGTGCAGTGAGTCCAGAGAGTGCACTGACATCACTGGGGATGCAGTACAGTGAGTCCAGAGAGTGCACTGGCACCACTGGGGATGCACTGCAGTGAGTCCAGAGAGTGCAGAGGCACCACTGGGGATGCAGTGCTGTGACTCCAGAGAGTGCACTGGCACCACTGGGGATGCACTGCAGTGAGTCCAGAGAGTGCACTGGCACCACTGGGGATGCACTGCAGTGAGTCCAGAGAGTGCACGGGCACCACTGGGGATGCAGTGCAGTGTGTCCAGAGAGTGCCCTGGCACCTTTGGGGATGCAGTGCAGTGAGTCCAGAGAGTGCACTGGCACCACTGGGGATGCACTGCAGTGAGTCCAGAGAGTGCTCTGGCACCACTGGGGATGCAGTTCAGTGAGTCCAGAGAGTGCACTGGCACCACTGGGGATACACTGCAGTGACTCCAGAGAGTGCACTGCCACCACTGGGGATTCACTGCAGTGAGTCCAGAGAGTGCACTGGCACCACTGGGGATGCACTGCAGTGACTCCAGAGAGTGCACTGGCACCAACTGGAGCTGCACTGCAGTGAGTCCTGAGATTGCACTGGCACCACTGGGGATGCACTGCAGTGAGTCCAGAGACTACACTGGCACCACTGGAGTTTTAGTGCAGTGAGTCCAGAGAGTGCACTGGCACAACTGGGGATGCAGTGCAGTGAGTCCAGAGAGTGCACAGGCACCACTGGGGATGCACTGCAGTGAGTCCAGAGAGTGCACTGGCACCACTGGGGATGCAGTGCAGTGAGTCCAGAGAGTGCACTGGCACCAGCTGGAGCTGCACTGCTGTGAGTCCTGAGATTGCACTGGCACCACTGGGGTTGCAGTGCAGTGAGTCCAGAGACTACACTGGCACCACTGGGGATGCACTGCAGTGAGTCCAGAGACTTCACAGGCACCACTTGGGATGCACTGCAGTGAGTCCAGAGAGTGCACTGGCACCACTGGAGATGCAGTTCAGTGAGTCCAGAGAGTGAACTGGCACCACTGGGGATGCAGTGCAGTGAGTCCAGAGAGTGCACTGGCACCACCGGGGATTCACTGCAGTGAGTCCAGAGAGTGCACTGGCACCACTGGGCATGCAGTGCAGTGAGTCCAGAGAGTGCACTGGCAGCACTGTTGATGCAGTGCAGTGACTCCAGAGAGTGCACTGGCACCACTGGGGAGGCACTGCAGTGAGTCCAGAGAGTGTACTGGCACCACTGGGGATGCAGTGCAGTGAGTCCAGAGAGTGCACTGGCACCACTGGGGATGCAGTGCAGTGAGTGCAGAGAGTGCAGTGGCACCACTGGGGATGCAGTGCAGTGAGTCCAGAGAGTGCACTGGCACCAGTGGGGATGCACTGCAGTGATTCCAGAGAGTGCACTGGCACCACTGGGGATGCACTACAATGAGTCTAGAGAATGCACTGGCACCACTGGGGATGCAGTGCAGTGACTCCAGAGAGTGCACTGGCACCACAGGGGATGCACTGCAGTGATTCCAGAGAGTGCACTGGCACCACTGGGGATGCACTGCAGTGAGTCCAGAGAGTGCACTGGCACCACTGGGGATGCACTGCAGTGAGTCCAGAGAGTGCACTGGCACCACTGGAGTTTTAGTGCAGTGAGTCCAGAGAGTGCACTGGCACCACTGGGGATGCAGTGCAGTGAGTCCAGAGAGTGCACTGGCACCACTGGGGATGCAGTGCCGTGAGTCCAGAGAGTGCTCTGGCACCACTGATCTGCACTACAGTGAGTCCCGAGATTGCACTGGCACCACTGGGGATGCACTGCAGTGAGTCCAGAGACTACACTGGCACCACTGGGGATGCAGTGGAGTGAGTCCAGAGAGTGCACTGGCACCACTGGGGATGCAGTGCAGTGAGTCCAGAGAGTGCACTGGCACCACTGGGGATGCACTGCAGTGAGTCCAGAGAGTGCACTGGCACCAGCTGGAGCTGCACTGCTGTGAGTCCTGAGATTGCACTGGCACCACTGGGGTTGCACTGCAGTGAGTCCAGAGAGTGCACTGGCACCACTGGGGATGCACTGCAGTGAGTCCAGAGAGTGCACTGGCACCACTGGAGTGTTAGTGCAGTGAGTCCAGAGAGTGCACTGGCACCACTGGGGATGCAGTGCAGTGAGTCCAGAGAGTGCACTGGCACCACTGGGGATGCAGTGCAGTGAGCTCAGAGAGTGCACTGGCACCACTGGGGATGCAGTGCAGTGAGTCCAGAGAGTGCACTGGCACCACTGGGGATGCAGTGCACTGAGTCCAGAGAGTGCACTGGCACCATTGGGGATGCAGTGCACTGAGTCCAGAGAGTGCACTGGCACCACTGGGGATGCAGTGCACTGAGTGCAGAGAGTGCACTGTCAGCACTGGGGATGCACTGCAGTGAGTCCAGAGACTAAACTGGCACCCTGGGGATACAGTTCAGTGAGTCCAGAGAGTGCACTGGCACCACTGTTGATGCAGTGCAGTGACTCCAGAGAGTGCACTGGCACCACTGGGGATGCAGTGCAGTGAGTCCAGAGAGTGCACTGGCACCACTGGGGATGCAGTGCAGTGAGTGCAGAGAGTACACTGGCACCACTGGGGATGCAGTGCAGTGAGTCCAGAGAGTGCACTGGCACCAGTGGGGATGCACTGCAGTGAGTCCAGAGAGTGCAGTGGCACCATTGGGGATGCAGTGCAGTGAGTCCAGAGAGTGCACTGGCACCACTGGGGATGCAGTGCACTGAGTCCAGAGAGTGCACTGTCAGCACTGGGGATGCACTGCAGTGAGTCCAGAGAGTGCACTGGCACCACTGGGGATGCAGTGCAGTGAGTCCAGAGAGTGCACTAGCACCACTGGGGATGCAATGCAGTTAGTCCAGAGAGTGCACTGGCTCCACTGGGGATGCAGTGCAGTGAGTCCAGAGAGTGCACTGGCACCACTGGGGATGCACTGCTGTGAGTCCAGAGACTAAACTGGCACCACTGGGGATGCAGTGCAGTGAGTCCAGGGAGTGTACTGGCACCACTGTTAATGCAGTGCAGTGACTACAGAGAGTGCACTGGCACCACTGGGGATGCAGTGCAGTGAGTCCAGAGAGTGCACTGGCACCACTGGGGATGCACTGCAGTGAGTCCAGAGAGTGCACTGGCACCACTGGTGATGCACTGCAGTGAGTCCAGAGAGTGCACTGGCACCACTGGGGATGCAGTGCAGTGAGTCCAGAGAGTGCACTGGCACCAACTGGAGCTGCACTGCTGTGAGTCCTGAGATTGCACTGGCACCACTGGGGTTGCAGTGCAGTGAGTCCAGAGACTACACTGGCACCACTGGGGATGCACTGCAGTGATTCCAGAGAGTGCACTGGCACCACTTGGGATGCAGTGCAGTGAGTCCAGAGAGTGCACTGGCACCACTGGGATGCAGTGCAGGGAGTACAGAGAGTGCAGTGGCACCACTGGGGATGCAGTGCAGTGAGTCCAGAGAGTGCACTGGCACCACTGGGGATGCCCTGCAGTGAGTCCAGAGAGTGCACTGGCACCACTGGGGATGCACTGCAATGAGTCTAGAGAATGCACTGGCACCACTGGGGATGCAGTGCAGTGACTCCAGAGAGTGCACTGGCACCACAGGGGATGCACTGCAGTGATTCCAGAGAGTGCACTGGCACCACTGGGGATGCAGTGCAGTGAGTCCTGAGAGTGCCCTGGCACCACTGGGGATGCAGTGCAGTGAGTCCAGAGAGTGCACTGGCACCAGCTGGAGCTGCACTGCTGTGAGTCCTGAGATTGCACTGGCACCACTGGGGTTGCAGTGCAGTGAGTCCAGAGACTGCACTGGCACCACTGGGGATGCACTGCAGTGAGTCCAGAGACTTCACAGGCACCACTTGGGATGCACTGCAGTGAGTCCAGAGAGTGCACTGGCACCACTGGGGATGCAGTTCAGTGAGTCCAGAGAGTGAACTGGCACCACTGGGGATGCAGTGCAGTGAGTCCAGAGAGTGCACTGGCACCACCGGGGATTCACTGCAGTGAGTCCAGAGAGTGCACTGGCACCACAGGGCATGCAGTGCAGTGAGTCCAAAGAGTGCACTGGCAGCTCTGTTGATGCAGTGCAGTGACTCCAGAGAGTGCACTGGCACCACTGGGGATGCACTGCAGTGAGTCCAGAGAGTGTACTGGCACCACTGGGGATGCAGTGCAGTGAGTCCAGAGAGTGCACTGGCACCACTGGGGATGCAGTGCAGTGAGTGCAGAGAGTGCACTGGCACCACTGGGGATGCAGTGCAGTGAGTCCAGAGAGTGCACTGGCACCACTGGGGATGCACTGCAGTGATTCCAGAGAGTGCACTGGCACCACTGGGGATGCACTGCAATGAGTCTAGAGAATGCACTGGCACCACTGGGGATGCAGTGCAGTGACTCCAGAGAGTGCACTGGCAGCACTGGGGATGCACTGCAGTGATTCCAGAGAGTGCACTGGCACCACTGGGGATGCACTGCAGTGAGTCCAGAGAGTGCACTGGCACCACTGGGGATGCACTGCAGTGAGTCCAGAGAGTGCACTGGCACCACTGGGGATGCAGTGCCGTGAGTCCAGAGAGTGCTCTGGCACCACTGAGCTGCACTACAGTGAGTCCCGAGATTGCACTGGCACCACTGGGGATGCACTGCAGTGAGTCCAGAGACTACACTGGCACCACTGGGGATGCAGTGCAGTGAGTCCAGAGAGTGTACTGGCACCATTGGGGATGGAGTGCAGTGAGTCCAGAGACTGCACTGGCACCACTGGGGATGCAGTGCAGTGAGTCCAGAGAGTGCACTGGCACCACTGGGGATGCACTGCAATGAGTCTAGAGAATGCACTGGCACCACTGGGGATGCAGTGAAGTGACTCCAGAGAGTGCACTGGCACCACAGGGGATGCACTGCAGTGATTCCAGAGAGTGCACTGGCACCACTGGGGATGCACTGCAGTGATTCCAGAGAGTGCACTGGCACCACTGGGGATGCACTGCAGTGAGTCCAGAGAGTGCACTGGCACCACTGGAGTTTTAGTGCAGTGAGTCCAGAGAGTGAACTGTCACCACTGGGGATGCAGTGCAGTGAGTCCAGAGAGTGCACTGGCACCACTGGGGATGCAGTGCCGTGAGTCCAGAGAGTGCTCTGGCACCACTGATCTGCACTACAGTGAGTCCAGAGAGTGCACTGGCACCACTGGGGATGCAGTGCAGTGAGTCCAGAGACTACACTGGCACCACTGGGGATGCAGTGCAGTGAGTCCAGAGAGTGTACTGGCACCACTGGGGATGCAGTGCAGTGAGTCCAGAGAGTGTACTGGTACCATTGGGGATGGAGTGCAGTGAGTCCAGAGAGTGCACTGGCACCACTGGGGATGCAGTGCAGTGAGTCCAGAGAGTGTACTGGCACCATTGGGGATGGAGTGCAGTGAGTCCAGAGAGTGCCCTGGCACCAATGGTGATGCACTGCAGTGAGTCCAGAGAGTGCAGTGGCACCACTGGGGATAAACTGCAGTGAGTCCAGACAGTGCACTGGCACCACTGGGGATGCACTGCAGTGAGTCCAGAGAGTGCACTGGCACCACTGGGGATGCAGTGCAGTGAGTCCAGAGAGTGCACTGGCACCACTGGGGATGCAGTGCAGTGAGTCCAGAGACTGCTCTGGCACCACTGAGCTGCACTGCAGTGAGTCCAGAGAGTGCACTGGCACCACTGGGGATGCAGTGCACTGAGTCCAGAGACTAAACTGGCACCACAGGGGATGCAGTGCAGTGAGTCCAGAGAGTGTACTGGCACCACTGTTAATGCAGTGTAGTGACTACAGAGAGTGCACTGGCATCACTGGGGATGCAGTGCAGTGAGTCCAGAGAGTGCACTGGCACCACTGGGGATGCAGTGCAGTGAGCTCAGAGAGTGCACTGGCACTACTGGGGATGCAGTGCAGTGAGTCCAGAGAGTGCACTGGCACCACTGGGGATGCACTGCAGTGAGTCCAGAGAGTGCACTGGCACCATTGGGGATGCAGTGCACTGAGTCCAGAGAGTGCACTGGCACCACTGGGGATGCAGTGCACTGAGTGCAGAGAGTGCACTGTCAGCACTGGGGATGCACTGCAGTGAGTCCAGAGACTAAACTGGCACCCTGGGGATACAGTTCAGTGAGTCCAGAGAGTGCACTGGCACCACTGTTGATGCAGTGCAGTGACTCCAGAGAGTGCACTGGCACCACTGGGGATGCAGTGCAGTGAGTCCAGAGAGTGCACTGGCACCACTGGGGATGCAGTGCAGTGAGTGCAGAGAGTACACTGGCACCACTGGGGATGCAGTGCAGTGAGTCCAGAGAGTGCACTGGCACCAGTGGGGATGCACTGCAGTGAGTCCAGAGAGTGCAGTGGCACCACTGGGGATGCAGTGCAGTGAGTCCAGAGAGTGCACTGGCACCACTGGGGATGCAGTGCACTGAGTCCAGAGAGTGCACTGTCAGCACTGGGGATGCACTGCAGTGAGTCCAGAGAGTGCACTGGCACCACTGGGGATGCAGTGCAGTGAGTCCAGAGAGTGCACTAGCACCACTGGGGATGCAATGCAGTTAGTCCAGAGAGTGCACTGGCTCCACTGGGGATGCAGTGCAGTGAGTCCAGAGAGTGCACTGGCACCACTGGGGATGCACTGCTGTGAGTCCAGAGACTAAACTGGCACCACTGGGGATGCAGTGCAGTGAGTCCAGAGAGTGTACTGGCACCACTGTTAATGCAGTGCAGTGACTACAGAGAGTGCACTGGCACCACCGGGGATGCAGTGCAGTGAGTCCAGAGAGTGCACTGGCACCACTGGGGATGCACTGCAGTGAGTCCAGAGAGTGCACTGGCACCACTGGTGATGCACTGCAGTGAGTCCAGAGAGTGCACTGGCACCACTGGGGATGCAGTGCAGTGAGTCCAGAGAGTGCACTGGCACCAACTGGAGCTGCACTGCTGTGAGTCCTGAGATTGCACTGGCACCACTGGGGTTGCAGGGCAGTGAGTCCAGAGACTACACTGGCACCACTGGGGATGCACTGCAGTGATTCCAGAGAGTGCACTGGCACCACTTGGGATGCAGTGCAGTGAGTCCAGAGAGTGCACTGGCACCACTGGGATGCAGTGCAGGGAGTACAGAGAGTGCAGTGGCACCACTGGGGATGCACTGCAGTGAGTCCAGAGAGTGCACTGGCACCACTGGGGATGCACTGCAATGAGTCTAGAGAATGCACTGGCACCACTGGGGATGCAGTGCAGTGAGTCCAGAGAGTGCACTGGCACCACAGGGGATGCACTGCAGTGATTCCAGAGAGTGCACTGGCACCACTGGGGATGCAGTGCAGTGAGTCCTGAGAGTGCACTGGCACCACTGGGGATGCAGTGCAGTGAGTCCAGAGAGTGCACTGGCACCAGCTGGAGCTGCACTGCTGTGAGTCCTGAGATTGCACTGGCACCACTGGGGTTGCAGTGCAGTGAGTCCAGAGACTGCACTGGCACCACTGGGGATGCACTGCAGTGAGTCCAGAGACTTCACAGGCACCACTTGGGATGCACTGCAGTGAGTCCAGAGAGTGCACTGGCACCACTGGGGATGCAGTTCAGTGAGTCCAGAGAGTGAACTGGCACCACTGGGGATGCAGTGCAGTGAGTCCAGAGAGTGCACTGGCACCACCGGGGATTCACTGCAGTGAGTCCAGAGAGTGCACTGGCACCACAGGGCATGCAGTGCAGTGAGTCCAAAGAGTGCACTGGCAGCTCTGTTGATGCAGTGCAGTGACTCCAGAGAGTGCACTGGCACCACCGGGGATGCACTGCAGTGAGTCCAGAGAGTGTACTGGCACCACTGGGGATGCAGTGCAGTGAGTCCAGAGAGTGCACTGGCACCACTGGGGATGCAGTGCAGTGAGTGCAGAGAGTGCACTGGCACCACTGGGGATGCAGTGCAGTGAGTCCAGAGAGTGCACTGGCACCACTGGGGATGCACTGCAGTGATTCCAGAGAGTGCACTGGCACCACTGGGGGTGCACTGCAATGAGTCTAGAGAATGCACTGGCACCACTGGGGATGCAGTGCAGTGACTCCAGAGAGTGCACTGGCACCACAGGGGATGCACTGCAGTGATTCCAGAGAGTGCACTGGCACCACTGGGGATGCACTGCAGTGAGTCCAGAGAGTGCACTGGCACCACTGGGGATGCACTGCAGTGAGTCCAGAGAGTGCACTGGCACCACTGGGGATGCAGTGCCGTGAGTCCAGAGAGTGCTCTGGCACCACTGAGCTGCACTACAGTGAGTCCCGAGATTGCACTGGCACCACTGGGGATGCACTGCAGTGAGTCCAGAGACTACACTGGCACCACTGGGGATGCAGTGCAGTGAGTCCAGAGAGTGTACTGGCACCATTGGGGATGGAGTGCAGTGAGTCCAGAGACTGCACTGGCACCACTGGGGATGCAGTGCAGTGAGTCCAGAGAGTGCACTGGCACCACTGGGGATGCACTGCAATGAGTCTAGAGAATGCACTGGCACCACTGGGGATGCAGTGAAGTGACTCCAGAGAGTGCACTGGCACCACAGGGGATGCACTGCAGTGATTCCAGAGAGTGCACTGGCACCACTGGGGATGCACTGCAGTGATTCCAGAGAGTGCACTGGCACCACTGGGGATGCACTGCAGTGAGTCCAGAGAGTGCACTGGCACCACTGGAGTTTTAGTGCAGTGAGTCCAGAGAGTGAACTGTCACCACTGGGGATGCAGTGCAGTGAGTCCAGAGAGTGCACTGGCACCACTGGGGATGCAGTGCCGTGAGTCCAGAGAGTGCTCTGGCACCACTGATCTGCACTACAGTGAGTCCAGAGAGTGCACTGGCACCACTGGGGATGCAGTGCAGTGAGTCCAGAGACTACACTGGCACCACTGGGGATGCAGTGCAGTTAGTCCAGAGAGTGTACTGGCACCACTGGGGATGCAGTGCAGTGAGTCCAGAGAGTGTACTGGTACCATTGGGGATGGAGTGCAGTGAGTCCAGAGAGTGCACTGGCACCACTGGGGATGCAGTGCAGTGAGTCCAGAGAGTGTACTGGCACCATTGGGGATGGAGTGCAGTGAGTCCAGAGAGTGCCCTGGCACCAATGGTGATGCACTGCAGTGAGTCCAGAGAGTGCAGTGGCACCACTGGGGATAAACTGCAGTGAGTCCAGACAGTGCACTGGCACCACTGGGGATGCACTGCAGTGAGTCCAGAGAGTGCACTGGCACCACTGGGGATACAGTGCAGTGAGTCCAGAGAGTGCACTGGCACCACTGGGGATGCAGTGCAGTGAGTCCAGAGACTGCTCTGGCACCACTGAGCTGCACTGCAGTGAGTCCAGAGAGTGCACTGGCACCACTGGGAATGCAGTGCACTGAGTCCAGAGACTAAACTGGCACCACAGGGGATGCAGTGCAGTGAGTCCAGAGAGTGTACTGGCACCACTGTTAATGCAGTGTAGTGACTACAGAGAGTGCACTGGCATCACTGGGGATGCAGTGCAGTGAGTCCAGAGAGTGCACTGGCACCACTGGGGATGCAGTGCAGTGAGCTCAGAGAGTGCACTGGCACTACTGGGGATGCAGTGCAGTGAGTCCAGAGAGTGCACTGGCACCACTGGGGATGCACTGCAGTGAGTCCAGAGAGTGCACTGGCACCATTGGGGATGCAGTGCACTGAGTCCAGAGAGTGCACTGGCACCACTGGGGATGCAGTGCACTGAGTGCAGAGAGTGCACTGTCAGCACTGGGGATGCACTGCAGTGAGTCCAGAGACTAAACTGGCACCCTGGGGATACAGTGCAGTGAGTCCAGAGAGTGCACTGGCACCACTGTTGATGCAGTGCAGTGACTCCAGAGAGTGCACTGGCACCACTGGGGATGCAGTGCAGTGAGTCCAGAGAGTGCACTGGCACCACTGGGGATGCAGTGCAGTGAGTGCAGAGAGTACACTGGCACCACTGGGGATGCAGTGCAGTGAGTCCAGAGAGTGCACTGGCACCAGTGGGGATGCACTGCAGTGAGTCCAGAGAGTGCAGTGGCACCATTGGGGATGCAGTGCAGTGAGTCCAGAGAGTGCACTGGCACCACTGGGGATGCAGTGCACTGAGTCCAGAGAGTGCACTGTCAGCACTGGGGATGCACTGCAGTGAGTCCAGAGAGTGCACTGGCACCACTGGGGATGCAGTGCAGTGAGTCCAGAGAGTGCACTAGCACCACTGGGGATGCAATGCAGTTAGTCCAGAGAGTGCACTGGCTCCACTGGGGATGCAGTGCAGTGAGTCCAGAGAGTGCACTGGCACCACTGGGGATGCACTGCTGTGAGTCCAGAGACTAAACTGGCACCACTGGGGATGCAGTGCAGTGAGTCCAGAGAGTGTACTGGCACCACTGTTAATGCAGTGCAGTGACTACAGAGAGTGCACTGGCACCACCGGGGATGCAGTGCAGTGAGTCCAGAGAGTGCACTGGCACCACTGGGGATGCAGTGCAGTGAGTCCAGAGAGTGCACTGGCACCACTGGTGATGCACTGCAGTGAGTCCAGAGAGTGCACTGGCACCAGTGGGGATGGAGTGCAGTGAGTCCAGAGAGTGCACTGGCACCAACTGGAGCTGCACTGCTGTGAGTCCTGAGATTGCACTGGCACCACTGGGGTTGCAGTGCAGTGAGTCCAGAGACTACACTGGCACCACTGGGGATGCACTGCAGTGATTCCAGAGAGTGCACTGGCACCACTTGGGATGCAGTGCAGTGAGTCCAGAGAGTGCACTGGCACCACTGGGATGCAGTGCAGGCAGTACAGAGAGTGCAGTGGCACCACTGGGGATGCAGTGCAGTGAGTCCAGAGAGTGCACTGGCACCACTGGGGATGCACTGCAGTGAGTCCAGAGAGTGCACTGGCACCACTGGGGATGCACTGCAATGAGTCTAGAGAATGCACTGGCACCACTGGGGATGCAGTGCAGTGACTCCAGAGAGTGCACTGGCACCACAGGGGATGCACTGCAGTGATTCCAGAGAGTGCACTGGCACCACTGGGGATGCAGTGCAGTGAGTCCTGAGTGTGCACTGGCACCACTGGGGATGCAGTGCAGTGAGTCCAGAGAGTGCACTGGCACCACAGGTAATGCAGTGCAGTGAGTGCAGAGACTGCACTGGCACCACTGGGAATGCACTGCAGTGAGTCCAGAGAGTGCACTGGCTCCACTGGGGATGCAGGTCAGTGAGTGCAGAGACTGCACAGGCACCACTGGGGATGCACTGCAGTGAGTCCAGAGAGTGCACTGGCACCACTGGGGATGCAGTGCAGTGAGTCCAGATAGTGCACTGGCATCACTGGGGATGCAGTGCAGTGAGTCCATAGACTGCACAGGCACCACTGGGGATGCAGTGCAGTGAGTGCCAGAGAGTGTACTGGCACCCCTGGGGATGCAGTGCAGTGAGTCCAGAGAGTGCACTGGCACCACTGGGGATGCAGTGCAGTGAGTCCAGAGAGTGCACTGGCACCACTGGGGATGCAGTGCAGTGAGTACACAGAGTCCACTGGCACCACTGGGGATGCAGTGCAGTTGAGTCCAGAGAGTGCACTGGCACCTTGGGGATGCAGTGCAGTGAGTCCAGAGAGTGCACTGGCACCACTGGGGATGCAATGCAGTGAGTCCAGAGAGTGCACTGGCACCACTGGGGATGCAGTGCCGTGAGTCCAGAGAGTGCTCTGGCACCACTGAGCTGCACTACAGTGAGTCCCGAGATTGCACTGGCACCACTGGGGATGCACTGCAGTGAGTCCAGAGACTACACTGGCACCACTGGGGATGCAGTGCAGTGAGTCCAGAGAGTGTACTGGCACCATTGGGGATGGAGTGCAGTGAGTCCAGAGACTGCACTGGCACCACTGGGGATGCAGTGCAGTGAGTCCAGAGAGTGCACTGGCACCACTGGGGATGCACTGCAATGAGTCTAGAGAATGCACTGGCACCACTGGGGATGCAGTGAAGTGACTCCAGAGAGTGCACTGGCACCACAGGGGATGCACTGCAGTGATTCCAGAGAGTGCACTGGCACCACTGGGGATGCAGTTCAGTGATTCCAGAGAGTGCACTGGCACCACTGGGGATGCACTGCAGTGAGTCCAGAGAGTGCACTGGCACCACTGGAGTTTTAGTGCAGTGAGTCCAGAGAGTGAACTGTCACCACTGGGGATGCAGTGCAGTGAGTCCAGAGAGTGCACTGGCACCACTGGGGATGCAGTGCCGTGAGTCCAGAGAGTGCTCTGGCACCACTGATCTGCACTACAGTGAGTCCAGAGAGTGCACTGGCACCACTGGGGATGCAGTGCAGTGAGTCCAGAGACTACACTGGCACCACTGGGGATGCAGTGCAGTGAGTCCAGAGAGTGTACTGGCACCACTGGGGATGCAGTGCAGTGAGTCCAGAGAGTGTACTGGTACCATTGGGGATGGAGTGCAGTGAGTCCAGAGAGTGCACTGGCACCACTGGGGATGCAGTGCAGTGAGTCCAGAGAGTGTACTGGCACCATTGGGGATGGAGTGCAGTGAGTCCAGAGAGTGCCCTGGCACCAATGGTGATGCACTGCAGTGAGTCCAGAGAGTGCAGTGGCACCACTGGGGATAAACTGCAGTGAGTCCAGACAGTGCACTGGCACCACTGGGGATGCACTGCAGTGAGTCCAGAGAGTGCACTGGCACCACTGGGGATGCAGTGCAGTGAGTCCAGAGAGTGCACTGGCACCACTGGGGATGCAGTGCAGTGAGTCCAGAGACTGCTCTGGCACCACTGAGCTGCACTGCAGTGAGTCCAGAGAGTGCACTGGCACCACTGGGGATGCAGTGCACTGAGTCCAGAGACTAAACTGGCACCACAGGGGATGCAGTGCAGTGAGTCCAGAGAGTGTACTGGCACCACTGTTAATGCAGTGTAGTGACTACAGAGAGTGCACTGGCATCACTGGGGATGCAGTGCAGTGAGTCCAGAGAGTGCACTGGCACCACTGGGGATGCAGTGCAGTGAGCTCAGAGAGTGCACTGGCACTACTGGGGATGCAGTGCAGTGAGTCCAGAGAGTGCACTGGCACCACTGGGGATGCACTGCAGTGAGTCCAGAGAGTGCACTGGCACCATTGGGGATGCAGTGCACTGAGTCCAGAGAGTGCACTGGCACCACTGGGGATGCAGTGCACTGAGTGCAGAGAGTGCACTGTCAGCACTGGGGATGCACTGCAGTGAGTCCAGAGACTAAACTGGCACCCTGGGGATACAGTTCAGTGAGTCCAGAGAGTGCACTGGCACCACTGTTGATGCAGTGCAGTGACTCCAGAGAGTGCACTGGCACCACTGGGGATGCAGTGCAGTGAGTCCAGAGAGTGCACTGGCACCACTGGGGATGCAGTGCAGTGAGTGCAGAGAGTACACTGGCACCACTGGGGATGCAGTGCAGTGAGTCCAGAGAGTGCACTGGCACCAGTGGGGATGCACTGCAGTGAGTCCAGAGAGTGCAGTGGCACCACTGGGGATGCAGTGCAGTGAGTCCAGAGAGTGCACTGGCACCACTGGGGATGCAGTGCACTGAGTCCAGAGAGTGCACTGTCAGCACTGGGGATGCACTGCAGTGAGTCCAGAGAGTGCACTGGCACCACTGGGGATGCAGTGCAGTGAGTCCAGAGAGTGCACTAGCACCACTGGGGATGCAATGCAGTTAGTCCAGAGAGTGCACTGGCTCCACTGGGGATGCAGTGCAGTGAGTCCAGAGAGTGCACTGGCACCACTGGGGATGCACTGCTGTGAGTCCAGAGACTAAACTGGCACCACTGGGGATGCAGTGCAGTGAGTCCAGAGAGTGTACTGGCACCACTGTTAATGCAGTGCAGTGACTACAGAGAGTGCACTGGCACCACCGGGGATGCAGTGCAGTGAGTCCAGAGAGTGCACTGGCACCACTGGGGATGCACTGCAGTGAGTCCAGAGAGTGCACTGGCACCACTGGTGATGCACTGCAGTGAGTCCAGAGAGTGCACTGGCACCACTGGGGATGCAGTGCAGTGAGTCCAGAGAGTGCACTGGCACCAACTGGAGCTGCACTGCTGTGAGTCCTGAGATTGCACTGGCACCACTGGGGTTGCAGGGCAGTGAGTCCAGAGACTACACTGGCACCACTGGGGATGCACTGCAGTGATTCCAGAGAGTGCACTGGCACCACTTGGGATGCAGTGCAGTGAGTCCAGAGAGTGCACTGGCACCACTGGGATGCAGTGCAGGGAGTACAGAGAGTGCAGTGGCACCACTGGGGATGCAGTGCAGTGAGTCCAGAGAGTGCACTGGCACCACTGGGGATGCACTGCAGTGAGTCCAGAGAGTGCACTGGCACCACTGGGGATGCACTGCAATGAGTCTAGAGAATGCACTGGCACCACTGGGGATGCAGTGCAGTGACTCCAGAGAGTGCACTGGCACCACAGGGGATGCACTGCAGTGATTCCAGAGAGTGCACTGGCACCACTGGGGATGCACTGCAGTGAGTCCAGAGAGTGCACTGGCACCACTGGGGATGCACTGCAGTGAGTCCAGAGAGTGCACTGGCACCACTGGGGATGCAGTGCCGTGAGTCCAGAGAGTGCTCTGGCACCACTGAGCTGCACTACAGTGAGTCCCGAGATTGCACTGGCACCACTGGGGATGCACTGCAGTGAGTCCAGAGACTACACTGGCACCACTGGGGATGCAGTGCAGTGAGTCCAGAGAGTGTACTGGCACCATTGGGGATGGAGTGCAGTGAGTCCAGAGACTGCACTGGCACCACTGGGGATGCAGTGCAGTGAGTCCAGAGAGTGCACTGGCACCACTGGGGATGCACTGCAATGAGTCTAGAGAATGCACTGGCACCACTGGGGATGCAGTGAAGTGACTCCAGAGAGTGCACTGGCACCACAGGGGATGCACTGCAGTGATTCCAGAGAGTGCACTGGCACCACTGGGGATGCACTGCAGTGATTCCAGAGAGTGCACTGGCACCACTGGGGATGCACTGCAGTGAGTCCAGAGAGTGCACTGGCACCACTGGAGTTTTAGTGCAGTGAGTCCAGAGAGTGAACTGTCACCACTGGGGATGCAGTGCAGTGAGTCCAGAGAGTGCACTGGCACCACTGGGGATGCAGTGCCGTGAGTCCAGAGAGTGCTCTGGCACCACTGATCTGCACTACAGTGAGTCCAGAGAGTGCACTGGCACCACTGGGGATGCAGTGCAGTGAGTCCAGAGACTACACTGGCACCACTGGGGATGCAGTGCAGTTAGTCCAGAGAGTGTACTGGCACCACTGGGGATGCAGTGCAGTGAGTCCAGAGAGTGTACTGGTACCATTGGGGATGGAGTGCAGTGAGTCCAGAGAGTGCACTGGCACCACTGGGGATGCAGTGCAGTGAGTCCAGAGAGTGTACTGGCACCATTGGGGATGGAGTGCAGTGAGTCCAGAGAGTGCCCTGGCACCAATGGTGATGCACTGCAGTGAGTCCAGAGAGTGCAGTGGCACCACTGGGGATAAACTGCAGTGAGTCCAGACAGTGCACTGGCACCACTGGGGATGCACTGCAGTGAGTCCAGAGAGTGCACTGGCACCACTGGGGATACAGTGCAGTGAGTCCAGAGAGTGCACTGGCACCACTGGGGATGCAGTGCAGTGAGTCCAGAGACTGCTCTGGCACCACTGAGCTGCACTGCAGTGAGTCCAGAGAGTGCACTGGCACCACTGGGGATGCAGTGCACTGAGTCCAGAGACTAAACTGGCACCACAGGGGATGCAGTGCAGTGAGTCCAGAGAGTGTACTGGCACCACTGTTAATGCAGTGTAGTGACTACAGAGAGTGCACTGGCATCACTGGGGATGCAGTGCAGTGAGTCCAGAGAGTGCACTGGCACCACTGGGGATGCAGTGCAGTGAGCTCAGAGAGTGCACTGGCACTACTGGGGATGCAGTGCAGTGAGTCCAGAGAGTGCACTGGCACCACTGGGGATGCACTGCAGTGAGTCCAGAGAGTGCACTGGCACCATTGGGGATGCAGTGCACTGAGTCCAGAGAGTGCACTGGCACCACTGGGGATGCAGTGCACTGAGTGCAGAGAGTGCACTGTCAGCACTGGGGATGCACTGCAGTGAGTCCAGAGACTAAACTGGCACCCTGGGGATACAGTGCAGTGAGTCCAGAGAGTGCACTGGCACCACTGTTGATGCAGTGCAGTGACTCCAGAGAGTGCACTGGCACCACTGGGGATGCAGTGCAGTGAGTCCAGAGAGTGCACTGGCACCACTGGGGATGCAGTGCAGTGAGTGCAGAGAGTACACTGGCACCACTGGGGATGCAGTGCAGTGAGTCCAGAGAGTGCACTGGCACCAGTGGGGATGCACTGCAGTGAGTCCAGAGAGTGCAGTGGCACCATTGGGGATGCAGTGCAGTGAGTCCAGAGAGTGCACTGGCACCACTGGGGATGCAGTGCACTGAGTCCAGAGAGTGCACTGTCAGCACTGGGGATGCACTGCAGTGAGTCCAGAGAGTGCACTGGCACCACTGGGGATGCAGTGCAGTGAGTCCAGAGAGTGCACTAGCACCACTGGGGATGCAATGCAGTTAGTCCAGAGAGTGCACTGGCTCCACTGGGGATGCAGTGCAGTGAGTCCAGAGAGTGCACTGGCACCACTGGGGATGCACTGCTGTGAGTCCAGAGACTAAACTGGCACCACTGGGGATGCAGTGCAGTGAGTCCAGAGAGTGTACTGGCACCACTGTTAATGCAGTGCAGTGACTACAGAGAGTGCACTGGCACCACCGGGGATGCAGTGCAGTGAGTCCAGAGAGTGCACTGGCACCACTGGGGATGCAGTGCAGTGAGTCCAGAGAGTGCACTGGCACCACTGGTGATGCACTGCAGTGAGTCCAGAGAGTGCACTGGCACCAGTGGGGATGGAGTGCAGTGAGTCCAGAGAGTGCACTGGCACCAACTGGAGCTGCACTGCTGTGAGTCCTGAGATTGCACTGGCACCACTGGGGTTGCAGTGCAGTGAGTCCAGAGACTACACTGGCACCACTGGGGATGCACTGCAGTGATTCCAGAGAGTGCACTGGCACCACTTGGGATGCAGTGCAGTGAGTCCAGAGAGTGCACTGGCACCACTGGGATGCAGTGCAGGCAGTACAGAGAGTGCAGTGGCACCACTGGGGATGCAGTGCAGTGAGTCCAGAGAGTGCACTGGCACCACTGGGGATGCACTGCAGTGAGTCCAGAGAGTGCACTGGCACCACTGGGGATGCACTGCAATGAGTCTAGAGAATGCACTGGCACCACTGGGGATGCAGTGCAGTGACTCCAGAGAGTGCACTGGCACCACAGGGGATGCACTGCAGTGATTCCAGAGAGTGCACTGGCACCACTGGGGATGCAGTGCAGTGAGTCCTGAGTGTGCACTGGCACCACTGGGGATGCAGTGCAGTGAGTCCAGAGAGTGCACTGGCACCACAGGTAATGCAGTGCAGTGAGTGCAGAGACTGCACTGGCACCACTGGGAATGCACTGCAGTGAGTCCAGAGAGTGCACTGGCTCCACTGGGGATGCAGGTCAGTGAGTGCAGAGACTGCACAGGCACCACTGGGGATGCACTGCAGTGAGTCCAGAGAGTGCACTGGCACCACTGGGGATGCAGTGCAGTGAGTCCAGATAGTGCACTGGCATCACTGGGGATGCAGTGCAGTGAGTCCATAGACTGCACAGGCACCACTGGGGATGCAGTGCAGTGAGTGCCAGAGAGTGTACTGGCACCCCTGGGGATGCAGTGCAGTGAGTCCAGAGAGTGCACTGGCACCACTGGGGATGCAGTGCAGTGAGTCCAGAGAGTGCACTGGCACCACTGGGGATGCAGTGCAGTGAGTACACAGAGTCCACTGGCACCACTGGGGATGCAGTGCAGTTGAGTCCAGAGAGTGCACTGGCACCTTGGGGATGCAGTGCAGTGAGTCCAGAGAGTGCACTGGCACCACTGGGGATGCAATGCAGTGAGTCCAGAGAGTGCACTGGCACCACTGGGGATGCAGTGCCGTGAGTCCAGAGAGTGCTCTGGCACCACTGAGCTGCACTACAGTGAGTCCCGAGATTGCACTGGCACCACTGGGGATGCACTGCAGTGAGTCCAGAGACTACACTGGCACCACTGGGGATGCAGTGCAGTGAGTCCAGAGAGTGTACTGGCACCATTGGGGATGGAGTGCAGTGAGTCCAGAGACTGCACTGGCACCACTGGGGATGCAGTGCAGTGAGTCCAGAGAGTGCACTGGCACCACTGGGGATGCACTGCAATGAGTCTAGAGAATGCACTGGCACCACTGGGGATGCAGTGAAGTGACTCCAGAGAGTGCACTGGCACCACAGGGGATGCACTGCAGTGATTCCAGAGAGTGCACTGGCACCACTGGGGATGCAGTTCAGTGATTCCAGAGAGTGCACTGGCACCACTGGGGATGCACTGCAGTGAGTCCAGAGAGTGCACTGGCACCACTGGAGTTTTAGTGCAGTGAGTCCAGAGAGTGAACTGTCACCACTGGGGATGCAGTGCAGTGAGTCCAGAGAGTGCACTGGCACCACTGGGGATGCAGTGCCGTGAGTCCAGAGAGTGCTCTGGCACCACTGATCTGCACTACAGTGAGTCCAGAGAGTGCACTGGCACCACTGGGGATGCAGTGCAGTGAGTCCAGAGACTACACTGGCACCACTGGGGATGCAGTGCAGTGAGTCCAGAGAGTGTACTGGCACCACTGGGGATGCAGTGCAGTGAGTCCAGAGAGTGTACTGGTACCATTGGGGATGGAGTGCAGTGAGTCCAGAGAGTGCACTGGCACCACTGGGGATGCAGTGCAGTGAGTCCAGAGAGTGTACTGGCACCATTGGGGATGGAGTGCAGTGAGTCCAGAGAGTGCCCTGGCACCAATGGTGATGCACTGCAGTGAGTCCAGAGAGTGCAGTGGCACCACTGGGGATAAACTGCAGTGAGTCCAGACAGTGCACTGGCACCACTGGGGATGCACTGCAGTGAGTCCAGAGAGTGCACTGGCACCACTGGGGATGCAGTGCAGTGAGTCCAGAGAGTGCACTGGCACCACTGGGGATGCAGTGCAGTGAGTCCAGAGACTGCTCTGGCACCACTGAGCTGCACTGCAGTGAGTCCAGAGAGTGCACTGGCACCACTGGGGATGCAGTGCACTGAGTCCAGAGACTAAACTGGCACCACAGGGGATGCAGTGCAGTGAGTCCAGAGAGTGTACTGGCACCACTGTTAATGCAGTGTAGTGACTACAGAGAGTGCACTGGCATCACTGGGGATGCAGTGCAGTGAGTCCAGAGAGTGCACTGGCACCACTGGGGATGCAGTGCAGTGAGCTCAGAGAGTGCACTGGCACTACTGGGGATGCAGTGCAGTGAGTCCAGAGAGTGCACTGGCACCACTGGGGATGCACTGCAGTGAGTCCAGAGAGTGCACTGGCACCATTGGGGATGCAGTGCACTGAGTCCAGAGAGTGCACTGGCACCACTGGGGATGCAGTGCACTGAGTGCAGAGAGTGCACTGTCAGCACTGGGGATGCACTGCAGTGAGTCCAGAGACTAAACTGGCACCCTGGGGATACAGTTCAGTGAGTCCAGAGAGTGCACTGGCACCACTGTTGATGCAGTGCAGTGACTCCAGAGAGTGCACTGGCACCACTGGGGATGCAGTGCAGTGAGTCCAGAGAGTGCACTGGCACCACTGGGGATGCAGTGCAGTGAGTGCAGAGAGTACACTGGCACCACTGGGGATGCAGTGCAGTGAGTCCAGAGAGTGCACTGGCACCAGTGGGGATGCACTGCAGTGAGTCCAGAGAGTGCAGTGGCACCACTGGGGATGCAGTGCAGTGAGTCCAGAGAGTGCACTGGCACCACTGGGGATGCAGTGCACTGAGTCCAGAGAGTGCACTGTCAGCACTGGGGATGCACTGCAGTGAGTCCAGAGAGTGCACTGGCACCACTGGGGATGCAGTGCAGTGAGTCCAGAGAGTGCACTAGCACCACTGGGGATGCAATGCAGTTAGTCCAGAGAGTGCACTGGCTCCACTGGGGATGCAGTGCAGTGAGTCCAGAGAGTGCACTGGCACCACTGGGGATGCACTGCTGTGAGTCCAGAGACTAAACTGGCACCACTGGGGATGCAGTGCAGTGAGTCCAGAGAGTGTACTGGCACCACTGTTAATGCAGTGCAGTGACTACAGAGAGTGCACTGGCACCACCGGGGATGCAGTGCAGTGAGTCCAGAGAGTGCACTGGCACCACTGGGGATGCACTGCAGTGAGTCCAGAGAGTGCACTGGCACCACTGGTGATGCACTGCAGTGAGTCCAGAGAGTGCACTGGCACCACTGGGGATGCAGTGCAGTGAGTCCAGAGAGTGCACTGGCACCAACTGGAGCTGCACTGCTGTGAGTCCTGAGATTGCACTGGCACCACTGGGGTTGCAGGGCAGTGAGTCCAGAGACTACACTGGCACCACTGGGGATGCACTGCAGTGATTCCAGAGAGTGCACTGGCACCACTTGGGATGCAGTGCAGTGAGTCCAGAGAGTGCACTGGCACCACTGGGATGCAGTGCAGGGAGTACAGAGAGTGCAGTGGCACCACTGGGGATGCAGTGCAGTGAGTCCAGAGAGTGCACTGGCACCACTGGGGATGCACTGCAGTGAGTCCAGAGAGTGCACTGGCACCACTGGGGATGCACTGCAATGAGTCTAGAGAATGCACTGGCACCACTGGGGATGCAGTGCAGTGACTCCAGAGAGTGCACTGGCACCACAGGGGATGCACTGCAGTGATTCCAGAGAGTGCACTGGCACCACTGGGGATGCAGTGCAGTGAGTCCTGAGAGTGCCCTGGCACCACTGGGGATGCAGTGCAGTGAGTCCAGAGAGTGCACTGGCACCAGCTGGAGCTGCACTGCTGTGAGTCCTGAGATTGCACTGGCACCACTGGGGTTGCAGTGCAGTGAGTCCAGAGACTGCACTGGCACCACTGGGGATGCACTGCAGTGAGTCCAGAGACTTCACAGGCACCACTTGGGATGCACTGCAGTGAGTCCAGAGAGTGCACTGGCACCACTGGGGATGCAGTTCAGTGAGTCCAGAGAGTGAACTGGCACCACTGGGGATGCAGTGCAGTGAGTCCAGAGAGTGCACTGGCACCACCGGGGATTCACTGCAGTGAGTCCAGAGAGTGCACTGGCACCACAGGGCATGCAGTGCAGTGAGTCCAAAGAGTTAACTGGCAGCTCTGTTGATGCAGTGCAGTGACTCCAGAGAGTGCACTGGCACCACTGGGGATGCACTGCAGTGAGTCCAGAGAGTGTACTGGCACCACTGGGGATGCAGTGCAGTGAGTCCAGAGAGTGCACTGGCACCACTGGGGATGCAGTGCAGTGAGTGCAGAGAGTGCACTGGCACCACTGGGGATGCAGTGCAGTGAGTCCAGAGAGTGCACTGGCACCACTGGGGATGCACTGCAGTGATTCCAGAGAGTGCACTGGCACCACTGGGGGTGCACTGCAATGAGTCTAGAGAATGCACTGGCACCACTGGGGATGCAGTGCAGTGACTCCAGAGAGTGCACTGGCACCACAGGGGATGCACTGCAGTGATTCCAGAGAGTGCACTGGCACCACTGGGGATGCACTGCAGTGAGTCCAGAGAGTGCACTGGCACCACTGGGGATGCACTGCAGTGAGTCCAGAGAGTGCACTGGCACCACTGGGGATGCAGTGCCGTGAGTCCAGAGAGTGCTCTGGCACCACTGAGCTGCACTACAGTGAGTCCCGAGATTGCACTGGCACCACTGGGGATGCACTGCAGTGAGTCCAGAGACTACACTGGCACCACTGGGGATGCAGTGCAGTGAGTCCAGAGAGTGTACTGGCACCATTGGGGATGGAGTGCAGTGAGTCCAGAGACTGCACTGGCACCACTGGGGATGCAGTGCAGTGAGTCCAGAGAGTGCACTGGCACCACTGGGGATGCACTGCAATGAGTCTAGAGAATGCACTGGCACCACTGGGGATGCAGTGAAGTGACTCCAGAGAGTGCACTGGCACCACAGGGGATGCACTGCAGTGATTCCAGAGAGTGCACTGGCACCACTGGGGATGCACTGCAGTGATTCCAGAGAGTGCACTGGCACCACTGGGGATGCACTGCAGTGAGTCCAGAGAGTGCACTGGCACCACTGGAGTTTTAGTGCAGTGAGTCCAGAGAGTGAACTGTCACCACTGGGGATGCAGTGCAGTGAGTCCAGAGAGTGCACTGGCACCACTGGGGATGCAGTGCCGTGAGTCCAGAGAGTGCTCTGGCACCACTGATCTGCACTACAGTGAGTCCAGAGAGTGCACTGGCACCACTGGGGATGCAGTGCAGTGAGTCCAGAGACTACACTGGCACCACTGGGGATGCAGTGCAGTTAGTCCAGAGAGTGTACTGGCACCACTGGGGATGCAGTGCAGTGAGTCCAGAGAGTGTACTGGTACCATTGGGGATGGAGTGCAGTGAGTCCAGAGAGTGCACTGGCACCACTGGGGATGCAGTGCAGTGAGTCCAGAGAGTGTACTGGCACCATTGGGGATGGAGTGCAGTGAGTCCAGAGAGTGCCCTGGCACCAATGGTGATGCACTGCAGTGAGTCCAGAGAGTGCAGTGGCACCACTGGGGATAAACTGCAGTGAGTCCAGACAGTGCACTGGCACCACTGGGGATGCACTGCAGTGAGTCCAGAGAGTGCACTGGCACCACTGGGGATGCAGTGCAGTGAGTCCAGAGAGTGCACTGGCACCACTGGGGATGCAGTGCAGTGAGTCCAGAGACTGCTCTGGCACCACTGAGCTGCACTGCAGTGAGTCCAGAGAGTGCACTGGCACCACTGGGGATGCAGTGCACTGAGTCCAGAGACTAAACTGGCACCACAGGGGATGCAGTGCAGTGAGTCCAGAGAGTGTACTGGCACCACTGTTAATGCAGTGTAGTGACTACAGAGAGTGCACTGGCATCACTGGGGATGCAGTGCAGTGAGTCCAGAGAGTGCACTGGCACCACTGGGGATGCAGTGCAGTGAGCTCAGAGAGTGCACTGGCACTACTGGGGATGCAGTGCAGTGAGTCCAGAGAGTGCACTGGCACCACTGGGGATGCACTGCAGTGAGTCCAGAGAGTGCACTGGCACCATTGGGGATGCAGTGCACTGAGTCCAGAGAGTGCACTGGCACCACTGGGGATGCAGTGCACTGAGTGCAGAGAGTGCACTGTCAGCACTGGGGATGCACTGCAGTGAGTCCAGAGACTAAACTGGCACCCTGGGGATACAGTGCAGTGAGTCCAGAGAGTGCACTGGCACCACTGTTGATGCAGTGCAGTGACTCCAGAGAGTGCACTGGCACCACTGGGGATGCAGTGCAGTGAGTCCAGAGAGTGCACTGGCACCACTGGGGATGCAGTGCAGTGAGTGCAGAGAGTACACTGGCACCACTGGGGATGCAGTGCAGTGAGTCCAGAGAGTGCACTGGCACCAGTGGGGATGCACTGCAGTGAGTCCAGAGAGTGCAGTGGCACCATTGGGGATGCAGTGCAGTGAGTCCAGAGAGTGCACTGGCACCACTGGGGATGCAGTGCACTGAGTCCAGAGAGTGCACTGTCAGCACTGGGGATGCACTGCAGTGAGTCCAGAGAGTGCACTGGCACCACTGGGGATGCAGTGCAGTGAGTCCAGAGAGTGCACTAGCACCACTGGGGATGCAATGCAGTTAGTCCAGAGAGTGCACTGGCTCCACTGGGGATGCAGTGCAGTGAGTCCAGAGAGTGCACTGGCACCACTGGGGATGCACTGCTGTGAGTCCAGAGACTAAACTGGCACCACTGGGGATGCAGTGCAGTGAGTCCAGAGAGTGTACTGGCACCACTGTTAATGCAGTGCAGTGACTACAGAGAGTGCACTGGCACCACCGGGGATGCAGTGCAGTGAGTCCAGAGAGTGCACTGGCACCACTGGGGATGCAGTGCAGTGAGTCCAGAGAGTGCACTGGCACCACTGGTGATGCACTGCAGTGAGTCCAGAGAGTGCACTGGCACCACTGGGGATGCAGTGCAGTGAGTCCAGAGAGTGCACTGGCACCAACTGGAGCTGCACTGCTGTGAGTCCTGAGATTGCACTGGCACCACTGGGGTTGCAGTGCAGTGAGTCCAGAGACTACACTGGCACCACTGGGGATGCACTGCAGTGATTCCAGAGAGTGCACTGGCACCACTTGGGATGCAGTGCAGTGAGTCCAGAGAGTGCACTGGCACCACTGGGATGCAGTGCAGGCAGTACAGAGAGTGCAGTGGCACCACTGGGGATGCAGTGCAGTGAGTCCAGAGAGTGCACTGGCACCACTGGGGATGCACTGCAGTGAGTCCAGAGAGTGCACTGGCACCACTGGGGATGCACTGCAATGAGTCTAGAGAATGCACTGGCACCACTGGGGATGCAGTGCAGTGACTCCAGAGAGTGCACTGGCACCACAGGGGATGCACTGCAGTGATTCCAGAGAGTGCACTGGCACCACTGGGGATGCAGTGCAGTGAGTCCTGAGAGTGCACTGGCACCACTGGGGATGCAGTGCAGTGAGTCCAGAGAGTGCACTGGCACCACAGGTAATGCAGTGCAGTGAGTGCAGAGACTGCACTGGCACCACTGGGAATGCACTGCAGTGAGTCCAGAGAGTGCACTGGCTCCACTGGGGATGCAGGTCAGTGAGTGCAGAGACTGCACAGGCACCACTGGGGATGCACTGCAGTGAGTCCAGAGAGTGCACTGGCACCACTGGGGATGCAGTGCAGTGAGTCCAGATAGTGCACTGGCATCACTGGGGATGCAGTGCAGTGAGTCCATAGACTGCACAGGCACCACTGGGGATGCAGTGCAGTGACGCCAGAGAGTGTACTGGCACCCCTGGGGGTGCAGTGCAGTGAGTCCAGAGAGTGCACTGGCACCACTGGGGATGCAGTGCAGTGAGTCCAGAGAGTGCACTGGCACCACTGGGGATGCAGTGCAGTGACTCCAGAGAGTGCACTGGCACCACTGGGGATGCACTGCAGTGAGTCCAGAGAGTGCACTGGCATCACTGGGGATGCAGTGCAGTGAGTCCAGAGACTGCACAGGCACCACTGGGGATGCAGTGCAGTGACGCCAGAGAGTGTACTGGCACCCCTGGGGATGCAGTGCAGTGAGTCCAGAGAGTGCACTGGCACCACTGGGGATGCACTGCAGTGAGTCCAGAGAGTGCACTGGTACCACTGGGGATGCAGTGCAGTGACACCAGAGAGTGTACTGGCACCCCTGGTGATGCAGTGCAGTGAGTCCAGAGAGTGCACTGGCACCACTGGGGATGCACTGCAGTGAGTCCAGAAAGTGCACTGGCTCCACTGGTGATGCAGTGCCGTGAGTCCAGAGAGTGCACTGGAACCACTGGGGATGCAGTGCAGTGAGTACAGAGATTGCACTGGCACCACTGGGGATGCAGTGCAGTGAGTCCAGAGAGTGCACTGGCACCACTGGGGATGCACTGCTGTGAGTCCAGAGACTAAACTGGCACCACTGGGGATGCAGTGCAGTGAGTCCAGAGAGTGTACTGGCACCACTGTTAATGCAGTGCAGTGACTACAGAGAGTGCACTGGCACCACCGGGGATGCAGTGCAGTGAGTCCAGAGAGTGCACTGGCACCACTGGGGATGCAGTGCAGTGAGTCCAGAGAGTGCACTGGCACCACTGGTGATGCACTGCAGTGAGTCCAGAGAGTGCACTGGCACCACTGGGGATGCAGTGCAGTGAGTCCAGAGAGTGCACTGGCACCAACTGGAGCTGCACTGCTGTGAGTCCTGAGATTGCACTGGCACCACTGGGGTTGCAGTGCAGTGAGTCCAGAGACTACACTGGCACCACTGGGGATGCACTGCAGTGATTCCAGAGAGTGCACTGGCACCACTTGGGATGCAGTGCAGTGAGTCCAGAGAGTGCACTGGCACCACTGGGATGCAGTGCAGGCAGTACAGAGAGTGCAGTGGCACCACTGGGGATGCAGTGCAGTGAGTCCAGAGAGTGCACTGGCACCACTGGGGATGCACTGCAGTGAGTCCAGAGAGTGCACTGGCACCACTGGGGATGCACTGCAATGAGTCTAGAGAATGCACTGGCACCAGTGGGGATGCAGTGCAGTGACTCCAGAGAGTGCACTGGCACCACAGGGGATGCACTGCAGTGATTCCAGAGAGTGCACTGGCACCACTGGGGATGCAGTGCAGTGAGTCCTGAGAGTGCACTGGCACCACTGGGGATGCAGTGCAGTGAGTCCAGAGAGTGCACTGGCACCACAGGTAATGCAGTGCAGTGAGTGCAGAGACTGCACTGGCACCACTGGGAATGCACTGCAGTGAGTCCAGAGAGTGCACTGGCTCCAC
This sequence comes from Anser anser, assembly GCF_964211835.1. Taxonomy (NCBI): domain Eukaryota; kingdom Metazoa; phylum Chordata; class Aves; order Anseriformes; family Anatidae; genus Anser; species Anser anser. The sequence goes on from NC_139736.1 coordinate 19,435,482, forward strand.
TGGGGATGCAGGTCAGTGAGTGCAGAGACTGCACAGGCACCACTGGGGATGCACTGCAGTGAGTCCAGAGAGTGCACTGGCACCACTGGGGATGCAGTGCAGTGAGTCCAGATAGTGCACTGGCATCACTGGGGATGCAGTGCAGTGAGTCCATAGACTGCACAGGCACCACTGGGGATGCAGTGCAGTGAGTGCCAGAGAGTGTACTGGCACCCCTGGGGATGCAGTGCAGTGAGTCCAGAGAGTGCACTGGCACCACTGGGGATGCAGTGCAGTGAGTCCAGAGAGTGCACTGGCACCACTGGGGATGCAGTGCAGTGAGTACACAGAGTCCACTGGCACCACTGGGGATGCAGTGCAGTTGAGTCCAGAGAGTGCACTGGCACCTTGGGGATGCAGTGCAGTGAGTCCAGAGAGTGCACTGGCACCACTGGGGATGCAATGCAGTGAGTCCAGAGAGTGCACTGGCACCAGTGGTGGTGCACTGCAGTGAGTCCAGAGAGTGCACTGGCACCACTGGGGTTGCAGTGCAGTGAGTCCAGAGAGTGCACTGGCACCACAGGGGATGCACTGCAGTGAGTCCAGAGAGTGCACTGGCACCACTGGGAATGCAGTGCAGTGACTCAGAGAGTGAACTGGCACCACTGGTGATGGACTGCAGTGAGTCCAGAGAGTGCACTGGCACCACTGGGGATGCAGTGCAGTGAGTCCAGAGAGTGCACTGGCACCACTGGGGATGAAGTGCAGTGAGTCCAGAGACTGCACAGGCTCCACTGGGGATGCAGTGCAGTGACGCCAGAGAGTGTACTGGCACCCCTGGGGATGCAGTGCAGTGAGTCCAGAGAGTGCACTGGCACCACTGGGGATGCAGTGCAGTGAGTCCAGAAAGTGCACTGGCTCCACTGGTGATGCAGTGCCGTGAGTCCAGAGAGTGCACTGGCACCACTGGGGATGCAGTGCAGTGAGTCCAGAGAGTACACTGGCACCTCAGGGGCTGCACTGCAGTGAGTCCAGAGAGTGCACTGGCATCACTGGGGATGCAGTGCAATGAGTCCAGAGACTGCACAGGCACCACTGCGGATGCAGTGCAGTGACGCCAGAGAGTGTACTGGCACCACTGGGGATGCAGTGTAGTGATTCCAGAGAGTGCACTGGCATCACTGGGGATGCAGTGCAGTGAGTCCAGAGACTGCACAGGCACCACTGGGGATGCAGTGCAGTGACGCCAGAGAGTGTACTGGCACCCCTGGGGATGCAGTGCAGTGAGCCCAGAGAGTGCACTGGCGCCACTGGGGATGCAGTGCAGTGAGTCCAGAGAGTACACTGGCACCTCAGGGGCTGCACTGCAGTGAGTCCAGAGAGTGCACTGGCTCCACTGGGGATGCAGTGCAGTGAGTCCAGAGACTGCACAGGCACCACTGGGGATGCAGTGCAGTGAGTCCAGAGAGTGCACTGGCACCACTGGGGATGCAGTGCAGTGACTCCAGAGAGTGCACTGGCACCACTGGGGATGCACTGCAGTGAGTCCAGAGAGTGCACTGGCATCACTGGGGATGCAGTGCAGTGAGTCCAGAGACTGCACAGGCACCACTGGGGATGCAGTGCAGTGACGCCAGAGAGTGTACTGGCACCCCTGGGGATGCAGTGCAGTGAGTCCAGAGAGTGCACTGGCACCACTGGGGATGCACTGCAGTGAGTCCAGAGAGTGCACTGGTACCACTGGGGATGCAGTGCAGTGACACCAGAGAGTGTACTGGCACCCCTGGTGATGCAGTGCAGTGAGTCCAGAGAGTGCACTGGCACCACTGGGGATGCACTGCAGTGAGTCCAGAAAGTGCACTGGCTCCACTGGTGATGCAGTGCCGTGAGTCCAGAGAGTGCACTGGAACCACTGGGGATGCAGTGCAGTGAGTACAGAGATTGCACTGGCACCACTGGGGATGCAGTGCAGTGAGTGCAGAGAGTACACTGGCACTACTGGAGATGCAGTACAGTGAGTCCACAGAGTGCACAGGCACCACTGGGGATGCACTGCAGTGAGTCCAGAGAGTGCACTGGCACAACTGGGGATGCAGTGCAGTGAGTCCAGAGAGTGCACTGGCACCACTGGGCTGCACTGCAGTGAGTCCAGAGAGTGCACTGGCTCCACAGGGGATGCAGTGCAGTGAGTCCAGAGAGTGCACTGGCTCCACAGGGGATGCAGTGCAGTGAGTCCAGAGACTGCACAGGCACCACTGGGGATGCAGTGCAGTGAGTCCAGAGAGTACACTGGCACCTCAGGGGCTGCACTGCAGTGAGTCCAGAGAGTGCACTGGCATCACTGGGGATGCAGTGCAGTGAGTCCAGAGACTGCACAGGCACCACTGGGGATGCAGTGCAGTGAGCATAGAGAGTGCACTGGCACCACTGGGGATGCAGTTCAGTGAGTCCAGAGACTGCTCAGGCACCACTGGGGATGCAGTGCAGTGACACCAGAGAGTGAACTGGCACCCCTGGGGATGCAGTGCAGTGAGTCCAGAGAGTGCACTGGCACCACTGGGGATGCAGTGCAGTGAGTCCAGAGAGTGCACTGGAACCACTGGGGATCCACTGCAGTGAGTCCAGAGAGTGCACTGGCACCACTGGGGATGCAGTGCAGTGAGTCCAGAGAGTGCACTGGCACCACTGGGGATGCAGTGCAGTGAGTCCAAAGAGAGTGCACTGGCACCACTGGGGATGCACTGCAGTGAGTCTAGAGAGTGCACTGGCACCACTGGGGATGCACTGCAATGAGTCCAGAGAATGCACTGGCACTAATGGGGCTGCAGTGCAGTGACTCGAAAGAGTGCACTGGCACCACTGCGGATGAACTGCAGTGAGTCCGGAGAGTGCCCTGGCACCACTGGGGATGCAGTGCAGTGAGTCCAGAGAGTGCACTGGCACCACTGGAGATGCAATGCAGTGAGTCCAGAGAGTGCACTGTCAGCACCGGGGATGCAGTGCAGTGAGTCCAGAGAGTGCACTGGCACCACTGGGGATGCAGTGCAGTGAGTCCAGAGAGTGCACTGTCACCACTGGGGATGCAGTGCAGTGAGTCCAGAGAGTGCACTGGCACCAACTGGAGATGCACTGCAGTGAGTTCTGAGATTGCACTGGCACCACTGGGCATGCACGGCAGTGAGTCCAGAGAGTGCACTGGCACCACTGGGGATGCAGTGCAGTGAGTCCAGAGACTGCACTGGCACCAACTGGAGATGCACTGCAGTGAGTTCTGAGATTGCACTGGCACCACTGGGCATGCACGGCAGTGAGTCCAGAGACTACACTGGCAACACTGGGGATGCAGTGCAGTGAGTCCAGAGAGTGCACTGGCACCCCTGTTCATGCAGTGCAGTGAGTCCATAGAGTGCACTGGCCCCACTGGGGATGCAGTGCAGTGAGTCCAGAGAGTGCACTGGCACCACGGGGGATGCACTGCAGTGAGTCCAGAGAGTGCACTGGCACCACTGGGGATGCAGTGCAGTGACTCCAGAGAGTGCACTGGCACCACTGTTGATGCATTGCAGTGACTCCAGAGAGTGCCCTGGCACCACTGGGGATGCAGTGCAGTGACTCCAGAGAGTGCACTGGCACCACTGGGGATGCAGTGCAGTGAGTCCAGAGAGTGCACTGTCACCATTGGGGAGGCAGTGCAGTGAATCCAGAGAGTGCACTGGCACCACTGGGAATGCAGTGCAGTGACTACAGAGAGTGCACTGGCACCACTGGGGATGCAGTGCAGTGAGTCCAGAGAGTGCACAGGCACCAGTAGGGATGCACTGCAGTGAGTCCAGAGAGTGCATTGGCACCACTGGAGATGCACTGCAATGAGTCTAGAGAATGCACTGGCACCACTGGGGATGCAGTGCAGTGACTCCAGAGAGTGCACTGGCACCACAGGGGATGCACTGCAGTGATTCCAGAGAGTGCACTGGCACCACTGGGGATGCACTGCAGTGAGTCCAGAGAGTGCACTGGCACCACTGGGGATGCACTGCAATGAGTCTAGAGAATGCACTGGCACCACTGGGGATGCAGTGCAGTGACTCCAGAGAGTGCACTGGCACCACAGGGGATGCACTGCAGTGATTCCAGAGAGTGCACTGGCACCACTGGGGATGCAGTGCAGTGAGTCCAGAGAGTGCACTGGCACCACTGGAGTTTTAGTGCAGTGAGTCCAGAGAGTGCACTGGCACCACTGGGGATGCAGTGCAGTGAGTCCAGAGAGTGCACTGGCACCACTGGGGATGCAGTGCAGTGAGTCCAGAGAGTGCACTGGCACCAGCTGGAGCTGCACTGCTGTGAGTCCTGAGATTGCACTGGCACCACTGGGGTTGCAGTGCAGTGAGTCCAGAGACTACACTGGCACCACTGGGGATGCACTGCAGTGAGTCCAGAGACTTCACAGGCACCACTGGGGATGCACTGCAGTGAGTCCAGAGAGTGCACTGGCACCACTGGGGATGCAGTTCAGTGAGTCCAGAGAGTGAACTGGCACCACTGGGGATGCAGTGCAGTGAGTCCAGAGAGTGCACTGGCACCACTGGGGATTCACTGCAGTGAGTCCAGAGAGTGCCCTGGCACCACAGCGCATGCAGTGCAGTGAGTCCAAAGAGTGCACTGGCAGCACTGTTGATGCAGTGCAGTGACTCCAGAGAGTGCACTGGCACCACTGGGGATGCACTGCAGTGAGTCCAGAGAGTGCACTGGCACCACTGGGGATGCAGTGCAGTGAGTCCAGAGAGTGCACTGGCACCACTGGGGATGCACTGCAGTGAGTCCAGAGAGTGCACTGGCACCACTGGGGATGCAGTGCAGTGAGTCCAGAGAGTGCACTGGCACCACTGGGGATGCACTGCAGTGATTCCAGAGAGTGCACTGGCACCACTGGGGATGCACTGCAATGAGTCTAGAGAATGCACTGGCACCACAGGGGATGCACTGCAGTGATTCCAGAGAGTGCACTGGCACCACTGGGGATGCACTGCAGTGAGTCCAGAGAGTGCTCTGGGAACACTGGGGATGCAGTGCAGTGAGTGCAGAGAGTGCACTGGCACCACTGGGGATGCACTGCAGTGACTCGAAAGAGTGCACTGGCACCACTGGGGATGCACTGCAGTGAGACCGGAGAGTGCCCTGGCACCAATGGTGATGCAGTGCAGTGAGTCCAGAGAGTGCAGTGGCGTCACTGGGGATGCAGTGCAGTGAGTCCAGAGAGTGCACTGGCACCACTGGGGATGCAATGCAGTGAGTCCAGAGAGTGCACTGGCACCACTGGGGATGCAGTGCAGTGACTCCAGAGAGTGCACTGGCACCACTGGGGATGCACTGCAGTGATTCCAGAGAGTGCACTGGCACCACTGGGGATGCAGTACAGTGAGTCCAGAGAGTGCACTGGCACCACTGCGGATGCAGTGCAGTGAGTCCAGAGAGTGCACTGGCACCACTGGGGATGCAGTGCTGTGACTCCAGAGAGTGCACTGCCACCACTGCGGATGCAGTGCAGTGAGTCCAGAGAGTGCACTGGCACCACTGGGGATGCAGTGCACTGAGCCCAGAGAGTGCACTGGCACCACTGGGGATGCAGTGTAGTGAGTGCAGAGAGTGCACTGGCACCACTGGCGATGCAGTGCAGTGAGTCCAGAGAGTGCACTGGCACCACTGGGGATGCACTGCAGTGAGTCCAGAGAGTGCTCTGGCACCACTGGGGATGCAGTTCAGTGAGTCCAGAGAGTGCACTGGCACCACTGGGGATACACTGCAGTGACTCCAGAGAGTGCACTGGCACCACTGGGGATGCAGTGCAGTGAGTCCAGAGAGTGCACTGGCACCACAGCGGATGCAGTGCAGTGAGTCCAGAGAGTGCACTGGCACCAACTGGAGCTGCACTGCAGTGAGTCCTGAGATTCCACTGGCACCACTGGGGATGCACTGCAGTGAGTCCATAGACTACGCTGGCACCACTGGGTATGCAGTGCAGTGAGTCCAGAGAGTGTACTGGCACCACTGTTCATGCAGTGCAGTGAGTCCAGAGAGTGCACTGGCACCACAGGGGATGCCGTGCATGAGTGCAGAGAGTGCACTGGCACCACTGGGGATGCAGTGCAGTGAGTCCAGAGAGTGGACTGGCACCAGTGGGGATGCAGTGCAGTGAGTCCAGAGAGTGCACTGGCACCACTGGGGATGCACTGCAGTGAGTCCAGAGTGTGCTCTGGGAACACTGGGGATGCAGTGCAGTGAGTGCAGAGAGTGCACTGGCACCACTGGGGATGCACTGCAGTGACTCGAAAGAGTGCACTGGCACCACTGCGGATGCACTGCAGTGAGTCCGGAGAGTGCCCTGGCACCAATGGTGATGCAGTGCAGTGAGTCCAGAGAGTGCAGTGGCGTCACTGGGGATGCAGTGCAGTGAGTCCAGAGAGTGCACTGGCACCACTGGGTATGCAGTGCAGTGAGTCCAGAGAGTGAACTGGCACCACTGGGGATGCAGTGCAGTGACTCCAGAGAGTGCACTGGCACCACTGGGGATGCACTGCAGTGATTCCAGAGAGTGCACTGGCACCACTGGGGATGCAGAGCAGTGAGTCCAGAGAGTGCACTGGCACCACTGGGGATGCAGTGCAGTGAGTCCAGAGAGTGCACTGGCACCACTGGGGATGCAGTGCACTGAGCCAAGAGAGTGCACTGGCACCACTGGGGATGCAGTGCACTGAGACAAGAGAGTGCACTGGCACCACTGGCGATGCAGTGCAGTGAGTCCAGAGAGTGCACTGGCACCACTGGGGATGCACTGCAGTGAGTCCAGAGACTGCACAGGCACCACTGGGGATGCAGTGCAGTGACTCCAGAGAGTGCACTGGCACCACTGGGGATGCAGTGCAGTGAGTCCAGAGAGTGCACTGGCACCACTGGGGATGCAGTGCAGTGAGTCCAGAGAGTGCACTGGCACCAACTGGAGCTGCACTGCAGTGAGTCCTGAGATTGCACTGGCACCACTGGGGATGTACTGCAGTGAGTCCATAGACTACACTGGCACCACTGGGGATGCAGTGCAGTGAGTCCAGAGAGTGCACTGGCACCACTGTTCATGCAGTGCAGTGAGTCCAGAGAGTGCACTGGCACCACTGGGGATGCAGTGCAGTGAGTCCAGAGAGTGGACTGGCACCAGTGGGGATGGAGTGCAGTGAGTCCAGAGAGTGCACTGGCACCACTGGGGATGCAGTGCAGTGAGTCCAGAGAGTGCACTGGCACCACTGGGGATGCAGTGCAGTGAGTTCAGAGAGTGCACTGGCACCACTGTTGATGCAGTGCAGTAACTCCAGAGAGTGCACTGGCACCACTGGGGATGCACTGCAGTGAGTCCAGAGAGTGCACTGGCACCACTGGGGATGCAGTGCAGTGAGTCCACAGAGTGCCCTGGCACCACAGGAGATACACTGCAGTGAGTCCAGAGAGTGCACTGGCACCACTGGGGGTGCAGTGCAGTGAGTCCAGAGAGTGCACTGTCACCATTGGGGAGGCAGTGCAGTGAGTGCAGAGAGTGCACTGGCACCACTGGGAATGCCGCGCAGTGACTACAGAGAGTGCACTGGCACCACTGGGGATGCAGTGCAGTGAGTCCAGAGAGTGCACAGGCACCAGTTGGGATGCAGTGCAGTGAGTCAAGAGAGTGCACTGGCACCACTGGAGATTCACTGCAGTGAGTGCAGAGACTGCACTGGCACCACTGGGAATGCACTGCAGTGAGTGCAGAGAGTGCACTGGCACCACTGGGGATGCAGTGCAGAGAGTCCAGAGAGTGCACTGGCACCACTGGGGATGCACCCCGGTGAGTCCAGAGAGTGCACTGGCACCACTGGGGATGCACTGCAGTGAGTCCAGAGAGTGCACTGGCACCACTGGGGATGCACTGTAGTGAGTCCTGAGACTGCACAGGCACCACGGGGGATGCAGTGCAGTTGAGTCCAGAGAGTGCACAGGCACCTTGGGGATGCAGTGCAGTGAGTCCAGAGAGTGCACTGGCACCACTGGGGATGCAGTGCAGTGAGTCCAGAGAGTGCACTGGCACCAGTGGGGGTGCACTGCAGTGAGTCCAGAGAGTGCACTGGCACCACTGGGGTTGCAGTGCAGTGAGTCCAGAGAGTGCACTGTCACCACTGGGGATGCAGTGCAGTGAGTCCAGAGAGTGCACTGGCACCACTGGGAATGCAGTGCAGTGACTCAGAGAGTGAACTGGCACCACTGGTGATGGACTGCAGTGAGTCCAGAGAGTGCACTGGCACCACTGGGGATGCAGTGCAGTGAGTCCAGAGAGTGCACTGGCTCCACTGGTGATGCAGTGCCGTGAGTCCAGAGAGTGCACTGGCACCACTGGGGATGCAGTGCAGTGAGTCCAGAGAGTACACTGGCACCTCAGGGGCTGCACTGCAGTGAGCCCAGAGAGTGCACTGGCATCACTGGGGATGCAGTGCAGCGAGTCCAGAGACTGCACAGGCACCACTGGGGATGCAGTGCAGTGACGCCAGAGAGTGTACTGGCACCCCTGGGGATGCAGTGCAGTGAGTCCAGAGAGTGCACTGGCATCACTGGGGATGCAGTGCAGTGAGTCCAGAGACTGCACAGGCACCACTGGGGATGCAGTGCAGTGACGCCAGAGAGTGTACTGGCACCCCTGGGGATGCAGTGCAGTGAGTCCAGAGAGTGCACTGGCACCACTGGGGATGCAGTGCAGTGAGTCCAGAGAGTGCACTGGCACCACTGGGGATGCAGTGCAGTGAGTCCAGAGAGTGCACTGGCACCACTGGGGATGCAGTGCAGTGAGTGCAGAGACTGCACTGGCACCACTGGGAATGCACTGCAGTGAGTCCAGAGAGTGCACTGGCTCCACTGGGGATGCAGGTCAGTGAGTGCAGAGAGTGCACTGGCACCACTGGGGATGCAGTGCAGTGAGTCCAGAGAGTGCACTGGCACCACTGGGGATGCAGTGCAGTAAGTCCAGATAGTGCACTGGCATCACTGGGGATGCAGTGCAGTGAGTCCAGAGACTGCACAGGCACCACTGGGGATGCAGTGCAGTGAGTGCCAGAGAGTGTACTGGCACCCCTGGGGATGCAGTGCAGTGAGTCCAGAGAGTGCACTGGCACCACTGGGGATGCAGTGCAGTGAGCCCAGAGAGTGCACTGGCACCACTGGGGATGCAGTGCAGTGAGTACACAGAGTCCACTGGCAGCACTGGGGATGCAGTGCAGTTGAGTCCAGAGAGTGCACTGGCACCTTGGGGATGCAGTGCAGTGAGTCCAGAGAGTGCACTGGCACCACTGGGGATGCAATGCAGTGAGTCCAGAGAGTGCACTGGCACCAGTGGGGGTGCACTGCAGTGAGTCCAGAGAGTGCCCTGGCACCACTGGGGTTGCAGTGCAGTGAGTCCAGAGAGTGCACTGGCACCACAGGGGATGCACTGCAGTGAGTCCAGAGAGTGCACTGGCACCACTGGGAATGCAGTGCAGTGACTCAGAGAGTGAACTGGCACCACTGGTGATGGACTGCAGTGAGTCCAGAGAGTGCACTGGCACCACTGGGGATGCAGTGCAGTGAGTCCAGAGAGTGCACTGGCACCACTGGGGATGAAGTGCAGTGAGTCCAGAGACTGCACAGGCTCCACTGGGGATGCAGTGCAGTGACGCCAGAGAGTGTACTGGCACCCATGGGGATGCAGTGCAGTGAGTCCAGAGAGTGCACTGGCACCACTGGGGATGCACTGCAGTGAGTCCAGAAAGTGCACTGGCTTCACTGGTGATGCAGTGCCGTGAGTCCAGAGAGTGCACTGGCACCACTGGGGATGCAGTGCAGTGAGTCCAGAGAGTACACTGGCACCTCAGGGGCTGCACTGCAGTGAGTCCAGAGAGTGCACTGGCATCACTGGGGATGCAGTGCAATGAGTCCAGAGACTGCACAGGCACCACTGCGGATGCAGTGCAGTGACGCCAGAGAGTGCACTGGCACCCCTGGGGATGCAGTGTAGTGATTCCAGAGAGTGCACTGGCATCACTGGGGATGCAGTGCAGTGAGTCCAGAGACTGCACAGGCTCCACTGGGGATGCAGTGCAGTGACGCCAGAGAGTGCACTGGCACCCCTGGGGATGCAGTGCAGTGAGTCCAGAGAGTGCACTGGCACCACTGGGGATGCACTGCAGTGTGTCCAGAGAGTGCACTGGCATCACTGGGGATGCAGTGCAGTGAGTCCAGAGACTGCACAGGCACCACTGGGGATGCAGTGCAGTGACGCCAGAGAGTGTACTGGCACCCCTGGGGATGCAGTGCAGTGAGTCCAGAGAGTGCACTGGCACCACTGGGGATGCACTGCAGTGAGTCCAGAGAGTGCACTGGTACCACTGGGGATGCAGTGCAGTGACGCCAGAGAGTGTACTGGCACCCCTGGGGATGCAGTGCAGTGAGTCCAGAGAGTGCACTGGCACCACTGGGGATGCACTGCAGTGAGTCCAGAAAGTGCACTGGCTCCACTGGTGATGCAGTGCCGTGAGTCCAGAGAGTGCACTGGAACCACTGGGGATGCAGTGCAGTGAGTACAGAGATTGCACTGGCACCACTGGGGATGCAGTGCAGTGAGTGCAGAGAGTACACTGGCACCACTGGAGATGCAGTACAGTGAGTCCACAGAGTGCACAGGCACCACTGGGGATGCAGTGCAGTGAGTCCAGAGAGTGCACTGGCACCACTGGGGATGCAGTGCAGTGAGTCCAGAGAGTGCACTGGCATCACTGGGGATGCACTGCAGTGAGTCCAGAGACTGCACAGGCACCACTGGGGATGCAGTGCCGTGACGCCAGAGAGTGCACTGGCACAACTGGGGATGCAGTGCAGTGAGTCCAGAGTGCACTGGCACCACTGGGCTGCACTGCAGTGAGTCCAGAGAGTGCACTGGCTCCACAGGGGATGCAGTGCAGTGAGTCCAGAGAGTGCACTGGCACCACTGGGGATGCAGTGCAGTGAGTCCAGAGAGTGCACTGGCACCTCAGGGGCTGCACTGCAGTGAGTCCAGAGAGTGCACTGGCTCCACAGGGGATGCAGTGCAGTGAGTCCAGAGACTGCACAGGCACCACTGGGGATGCACTGCAGTGAGTCCAGAGAGTACACTGGCACCTCAGGGGCTGCACTGCAGTGAGTCCAGAGAGTGCACTGGCATCACTGGGGATGCAGTGCAGTGAGTCCAGAGACTGCACAGGCACCACTGGGGATGCAGTGCAGTGAGCATAGAGAGTGCACTGGCACCACTGGGGATGCAGTTCAGTGAGTCCAGAGAGTGCACTGGCATCACTGGGGATGCAGTGCAGTGAGTCCAGAGACTGCTCAGGCACCACTGGGGATGCAGTGCAGTGACACCAGAGAGTGAACTGGCACCAGTGGGGATGCAGTGCAGTGAGTCCAGAGAGTGCACTGGCACCACTGGGGATGCACTGCAGTGAGTCCAGAGAGTGCACTGGCAAAACTGGGGATGCAGTGCAGTGAGTTCAGAGAGTGCACTGGCACCACTGGGGATGCAGTCCAGTGAGTCCAGAGAGTGCACTGGCACCTCAGGGGCTGCACTGCAGTGAGTCCAGAGAGTGCACTGGCACCACTGGGGATGCACTGCAGTGAGTCCAGAGAGTGCACTGGCACACCTGGGGATGCACCTCGGTGAGTCCAGAGAGTGCTCAGGGAACACTGGGGATGCAGTGCAGTGAGTGCAGAGAGTGCACTGGCACCACTGGGGATGCAGTGCAGTGAGTCCAGAGAGTGCACTGGAACCACTGGGGATCCACTGCAGTGAGTCCAGAGAGTGCACTGGCACCACTGGGGATGCAGTGTAGTGAGTCCAGAGAGTGCACTGGCACCACTGGGGATGCAGTGCAGTGAGTCCAAAGAGAGTGCACTGGCACCACTGGGGATGCACTGCAGTGAGTGCAGAGAGTGCACTGGCACCACTGGGGATGCACTGCAATGAGTCCAGAGAATGCACTGGCACTAATGGGGATGCAGTGCAGTGACTCGAAAGAGTGCACTGGCACCACTGCGGATGAACTGCAGTGAGTCCGGAGAGTGCCCTGGCACCACTGGGGATGCAGTGCAGTGAGTCCAGAGAGTGCACTGGCACCCCTGGGGATGCAGTGCAGTGAGTCCAGAGAGTGCACTGGCACCACTGGAGATGCAATGCAGTGTGTCCAGAGAGTGCACTGTCAGCACCGGGGATGCAGTGCAGTGAGTCCAGAGAGTGCACTGGCACCACTGGGGATGCAGTGCAGTGAGTCCAGAGAGTGCACTGTCACCACTGGGGATGCAGTGCAGTGAGTCCAGAGAGTGCACTGGCACGACTGGTGATGCAGTACCGTGAGTGCAGAGAGTGCACTGGCACCACTGGCGATGCAGTGCAGTGAGTCCAGAGAGTGCACTGGCACCACTGGGGATGCACTGCAGTGAGTCCAGAGAGTGCTCTGGCACCACTGGGGATGCAGTTCAGTGAGTCCAGAGAGTGCACTGGCACCACTGGGAATACACTGCAGTGACTCCAGAGAGTGCACTGCCACCACTGGGGATGCACTACAGTGAGTCCAGAGAGTGCACTGGCACCACTGGGGATGCAGTGCAGTGAGTCCAGAGACTGCACTGGCACCAACTGGAGATGCACTGCAGTGAGTTCTGAGATTGCACTGGCACCACTGGGGATGCACGGCAGTGAGTCCAGAGACTACACTGGCACCACTGGGGATGCAGTGCAGTGAGTCCAGAGAGTGCACTGGCACCCCTGTTCATGCAGTGCAGTGAGTCCAGAGAGTGCACTGGCCCCACTGGGGATGCAGTGCAGTGAGTCCAGAGAGTGCACTGGCACCACTGGGAATGCAGTGCAGTGACTCAGAGAGTGAACTGGCACCACTGGTGATGGACTGCAGTGAGTCCAGAGAGTGCACTGGCACCACTGGGGATGCAGTGCAGTGACTCCAGAGAGTGCACTGGCACCACTGGGGATGCAGTGCAGTGAGTCCACAGAGTGCCCTGGCACCACAGGGGATGCACTGCAGTGAGTCCAGAGAGTGCACTGGCACCACTGGTGGTGCAGTGCAGTGAGTCCAGAGAGTGCACTGTCACCATTGGGGAGGCAGTGCAGTGAATCCAGAGAGTGCACTGGCACCACTGGGAATGCAGTGCAGTGACTACAGAGAGTGCACTGGCACCACTGGGGATGCAGTGCAGTGAGTCCAGAGAGTGCACAGGCACCAGTAGGGATGCACTGCAGTGAGTCCAGAGAGTGCACTGGCACCACTGGAGATGCACTGCAGTGAGTGCAGAGACTGCACTGGCTCCACAGGGGATGCATTGCAGTGAGTCCAGAGAGTGCACTGGCACCAGTGGGGATGCAGTGCAGTGAGTCCAGAGAGTGCACTGGCACCCCTGTTCATGCAGTGCAGTGAGTCCAGAGAGTGCACTGGCACCACTGGGGATGCAGTGCAGTGAGTCCAGAGAGTGCACTGGCACCACTGGGGATGCACTGCAGTGAGTCCAGAGAGTGCACTGGCACCACTGGGGATGCAGTGCAGTGACTCCAGAGAGTGCACTGGCACCACTGTTGATGCAGTGCAGTGACTCCAGAGAGTGCACTGGCACCACTGGGGATCCACTGCAGTTAGTCCAGAGAGTGCACTGGCACCACTGGGGATGCAGTGCAGTGAGTCCACAGAGTGCACTGGCACCACAGGGGATGCACTGCAGTGAGTCCAGAGAGTGCACTGGCACCACTGGTGGTGCAGTGCAGTGAGTCCAGAGAGTGCACTGTCACCATTGGGAAGGCAGTGCAGTGAATCCAGAGAGTGCACTGGCACCACTGGGAATGCAGTGCAGTGACTACAGAGAGTGCACTGGCACCACTGGGGATGCAGTGCAGTGAGTCCAGAGAGTGCACAGGCACCAGTAGGGATGCACTGCAGTGAGTCCAGAGAGTGCACTGGCACCACTGGGGATGCACTGCAGTGAGTCCAGAGAGTGCACTGGCACCACTGGGGATGCACTGTAGTGAGTCCTGAGACTGCACAGGCACCACGGGGGATGCAGTGCAGTTGAGTCCAGAGAGTGCACTGGCACCTTGGGGATGCAGTGCAGTGAGTCCAGAGAGTGCACTGGCACCACTGGGGATGCAGTGCAGTGAGTCCAGAGAGTGCACTGGCACCAGTGGGGGTGCACTGCAGTGAGTCCAGAGAGTGCACTGGCACCACTGGGGTTGCAGTGCAGTGAGTCCAGAGAGTGCACTGTCACCACTGGGGATGCAGTGCAGTGAGTCCAGAGAGTGCACTGGCACCACCGGGAATGCAGTGCAGTGACTCAGAGAGTGAACTGGCACCACTGGTGATGGACTGCAGTGAGTCCAGAGAGTGCACTGGCACCACTGGGGATGCAGTGCAGTGAGTCCAGAGAGTGCACTGGCTCCACTGGTGATGCAGTGCCGTGAGTCCAGAGAGTGCACTGGCACCACTGGGGATGCAGTGCAGTGAGTCCAGAGAGTACACTGGCACCTCAGGGGCTGCACTGCAGTGAGCCCAGAGAGTGCACTGGCATCACTGGGGATGCAGTGCAGCGAGTCCAGAGACTGCACAGGCACCACTGGGGATGCAGTGCAGTGACGCCAGAGAGTGTACTGGCACCCCTGGGGATGCAGTGCAGTGAGTCCAGAGAGTGCACTGGCATCACTGGGGATGCAGTGCAGTGAGTCCAGAGACTGCACAGGCACCACTGGGGATGCAGTGCAGTGACGCCAGAGAGTGTACTGACACCCCTGGGGATGCAGTGCAGTGAGTCCAGAGAGTGCACTGGCACCACTGGGGATGCAGTGCAGTGAGTCCAGAGAGTGCACTGGCACCACTGGGGATGCAGTGCAGTGAGTCCAGAGAGTGCACTGGCACCACTGGGGATGCAGTGCAGTGAGTGCAGAGACTGCACTGACACCACTGGGAATGCACTGCAGTGAGTCCAGAGAGTGCACTGGCTCCACTGGGGATGCAGGTCAGTGAGTGCAGAGACTGCACAGGCACCACTGTGGATGCAGTGCAGTGAGTCCAGAGAGTGCACTGGCACCACTGGGGATGCAGTGCAGTGAGTCCAGATAGTGCACTGGCATCACTGGGGATGCAGTGCAGTGAGTCCAGAGACTGCACAGGCACCACTGGGGATGCAGTGCAGTGAGTGCCAGAGAGTGTACTGGCACCCCTGGGGATGCAGTGCACTGAGTCCAGAGAGTGCACTGGCACCACTGGGGATGCAGTGCAGTGAGTCCAGAGAGTGCACTGGCACCACTGGGGATGCAGTGCAGTGAGTACACAGAGTCCACTGGCAGCACTGGGGATGCAGTGCAGTTGAGTCCAGAGAGTGCACTGGCACCTTGGGGATGCAGTGCAGTGAGTCCAGAGAGTGCACTGGCACCACTGGGGATGCAATGCAGTGAGTCCAGAGAGTGCACTGGCACCAGTGGGGGTGCACTGCAGTGAGTCCAGAGAGTAAACTGGCACCACTGGGGTTGCAGTGCAGTGAGTCCAGAGAGTGCACTGGCACCACAGGGGATGCACTGCAGTGAGTCCAGAGAGTGCACTGGCACCACTGGGAATGCAGTGCAGTGACTCAGAGAGTGAACTGGCACCACTGGTGATGGACTGCAGTGAGTCCAGAGAGTGCACTGGCACCCCTGGGGATGCAGTGCAGTGAGTCCAGAGAGTGCACTGGCACCACTGGGGATGAAGTGCAGTGAGTCCAGAGACTGCACAGGCTCCACTGGGGATGCAGTGCAGTGACGCCAGAGAGTGTACTGGCACCCATGGGGATGCAGTGCAGTGAGTCCAGAGAGTGCACTGGCACCACTGGGGATGCACTGCAGTGAGTCCAGAAAGTGCACTGGCTCCACTGGTGATGCAGTGCCGTGAGTCCAGAGAGTGCACTGGCACCACTGGGGATGCAGTGCAGTGAGTCCAGAGAGTACACTGGCACCTCAGGGGCTGCACTGCAGTGAGTCCAGAGAGTGCACTGTCATCACTGGGGATGCAGTGCAATGAGTCCAGAGACTGCACAGGCACCACTGCGGATGCAGTGCAGTGACGCCAGAGAGTGTACTGGCACCACTGGGGATGCAGTGTAGTGATTCCAGAGAGTGCACTGGCATCACTGGGGATGCAGTGCAGCGAGTCCAGAGACTGCACAGGCACCACTGGGGATGCAGTGCAGTGACGCCAGAGAGTGCACTGGCACCCCTGGGGATGCAGTGCAGTGAGTCCAGAGAGTGCACTGGCACCACTGGGGATGCAGTGCAGTGAGTCCAGAGAGTGCACTGGCACCACTGGGGATGCAGTGCAGTGAGTCCAGAGAGTGCACTGGCACCACTGGGGATGCAGTGCAGTGAGTGCAGAGACTGCACTGGCACCACTGGGAATGCACTGCAGTGAGTCCAGAGAGTGCACTGGCTCCACTGGGGATGCAGGTCAGTGAGTGCAGAGACTGCACAGGCACCACTGTGGATGCAGTGCAGTGAGTCCAGAGAGTGCACTGGCACCACTGGGGATGCAGTGCAGTGAGTCCAGATAGTGCACTGGCATCACTGGGGATGCAGTGCAGTGAGTCCAGAGACTGCACAGGCACCACTGGGGATGCAGTGCAGTGAGTGCCAGAGAGTGTACTGGCACCCCTGGGGATGCAGTGCAGTGAGTCCAGAGAGTGCACTGGCACCACTGGGGATGCAGTGCAGTGAGTCCAGAGAGTGCACTGGCACCACTGGGGATGCAGTGCAGTGAGTACACAGAGTCCACTGGCAGCACTGGGGATGCAGTGCAGTTGAGTCCAGAGAGTGCACTGGCACCTTGGGGATGCAGTGCAGTGAGTCCAGAGAGTGCACTGGCACCACTGGGGATGCAATGCAGTGAGTCCAGAGAGTGCACTGGCACCAGTGGGGGTGCACTGCAGTGAGTCCAGAGAGTAAACTGGCACCACTGGGGTTGCAGTGCAGTGAGTCCAGAGAGTGCACTGGCACCACAGGGGATGCACTGCAGTGAGTCCAGAGAGTGCACTGGCACCACTGGGAATGCAGTGCAGTGACTCAGAGAGTGAACTGGCACCACTGGTGATGGACTGCAGTGAGTCCAGAGAGTGCACTGGCACCACTGGGGATGCAGTGCAGTGAGTCCAGAGAGTGCACTGGCACCACTGGGGATGAAGTGCAGTGAGTCCAGAGACTGCACAGGCTCCACTGGGGATGCAGTGCAGTGACGCCAGAGAGTGTACTGGCACCCATGGGGATGCAGTGCAGTGAGTCCAGAGAGTGCACTGGCACCACTGGGGATGCACTGCAGTGAGTCCAGAAAGTGCACTGGCTTCACTGGTGATGCAGTGCCGTGAGTCCAGAGAGTGCACTGGCACCACTTGGGATGCAGTGCAGTGAGTCCAGAGAGTACACTGGCACCTCAGGGGCTGCACTGCAGTGAGTCCAGAGAGTGCACTGTCATCACTGGGGATGCAGTGCAATGAGTCCAGAGACTGCACAGGCACCACTGCGGATGCAGTGCAGTGACGCCAGAGAGTGTACTGGCACCACTGGGGATGCAGTGTAGTGATTCCAGAGAGTGCACTGGCATCACTGGGGATGCAGTGCAGTGAGTCCAGAGACTGCACAGGCTCCACTGGGGATGCAGTGCAGTGACGCCAGAGAGTGCACTGGCACCCCTGGGGATGCAGTGCAGTGAGTCCAGAGAGTGCACTGGCACCACTGGGGATGCACTGCAGTGAGTCCAGAGAGTGCACTGGCATCACTGGGGATGCAGTGCAGTGAGTCCAGAGACTGCACAGGCACCACTGGGGATGCAGTGCAGTGACGCCAGAGAGTGTACTGGCACCCCTGGGGATGCAGTGCAGTGAGTCCAGAGAGTGCACTGGCACCACTGGGGATGCACTGCAGTGAGTCCAGAGAGTGCACTGGTACCACTGGGGATGCAGTGCAGTGACGCCAGAGAGTGTACTGGCACCCCTGGGGATGCAGTGCAGTGAGTCCAGAGAGTGCACTGGCACCACTGGGGATGCACTGCAGTGAGTCCAGAAAGTGCACTGGCTCCACTGGTGATGCAGTGCCGTGAGTCCAGAGAGTGCACTGGAACCACTGGGGATGCAGTGCAGTGAGTACAGAGATTGCACTGGCACCACTGGGGATGCAGTGCAGTGAGTGCAGAGAGTACACTGGCACCACTGGAGATGCAGTACAGTGAGTCCACAGAGTGCACAGGCACCACTGGGGATGCAGTGCAGTGAGTCCAGAGAGTGCACTGGCACCACTGGGGATGCAGTGCAGTGAGTCCAGAGAGTGCACTGGCATCACTGGGGATGCACTGCAGTGAGTCCAGAGACTGCACAGGCACCACTGGGGATGCAGTGCCGTGACGCCAGAGAGTGTACTGGCACCCCTGGGGATGCAGTGCAGTGAGTCCAGAGAGTGCACTGGCACAACTGGGGATGCAGTGCAGTGAGTCCAGAGAGTGCACTGGCACCACTGGGCTGCACTGCAGTGAGTCCAGAGAGTGCACTGGCTCCACAGGGGATGCAGTGCAGTGAGTCCAGAGAGTGCACTGGCACCACTGGGGATGCAGTGCAGTGAGTCCAGAGAGTGCACTGGCACCTCAGGGGCTGCACTGCAGTGAGTCCAGAGAGTGCACTGGCTCCACAGGGGATGCAGTGCAGTGAGTCCAGAGACTGCACAGGCACCACTGGGGATGCACTGCAGTGAGTCCAGAGAGTACACTGGCACCTCAGGGGCTGCACTGCAGTGAGTCCAGAGAGTGCACTGGCATCACTGGGGATGCAGTGCAGTGAGTCCAGAGACTGCACAGGCACCACTGGGGATGCAGTGCAGTGAGCATAGAGAGTGCACTGGCACCACTGGGGATGCAGTTCAGTGAGTCCAGAGAATGCACTGGCATCACTGGGGATGCAGTGCAGTGAGTCCAGAGACTGCTCAGGCACCACTGGGGATGCAGTGCAGTGACACCAGAGAGTGAACTGGCACCAGTGGGGATGCAGTGCAGTGAGTCCAGAGAGTGCACTGGCACCACTGGGGATGCACTGCAGTGAGTCCAGAGAGTGCACTGGCAAAACTGGGGATGCAGTGCAGTGAGTTCAGAGAGTGCACTGGCACCACTGGGGATGCAGTCCAGTGAGTCCAGAGAGTTCACTGGCACCTCAGGGGCTGCACTGCAGTGAGTCCAGAGAGTGCACTGGCACCACTGGGGATGCACTGCAGTGAGTCCATAGAGTGCACTGGCACTTCTGGGGATGCACCTCGGTGAGTCCAGAGAGTGCTCTGGGAACACTGGGGATGCAGTGCAGTGAGTGCAGAGAGTGCACTGGCACCACTGGGGATGCAGTGCAGTGAGTCCAGAGAGTGCACTGGAACCACTGGGGATCCACTGCAGTGAGTCCAGCGAGTGCACTGGCACCACTGTTGATGCAGTGCAGTGAGTCCAGAGAGTGCACTGGCACCACTGGGGATGCAGTGCAGTGAGTCCAAAGAGAGTGCACTGGCACCACTGGGGATGCACTGCAGTGAGTCTAGAGAGTGCTCTGGCACCACTGGGTATGCACTGCAATGAGTCCAGAGAATGCACTGGCACTAATGGGGATGCAGTGCAGTGACTCGAAAGAGTGCACTGGCACCACTGCGGATGAACTGCAGTGAGTCCGTAGAGTGCCCTGGCACCACTGGGGATGCAGTGCAGTGAGTCCAGAGAGTGCACTGGCACCACTGGGGATGCAGCGCAGTGAGTCCAGAGAGTGCACTGGCACCACTGGAGATGCAATGCAGTGAGTCCAGAGAGTGCACTGTCAGCACCGGTGATGCAGTGCAGTGAGTCCAGAGAGTGCACTGGCACCACTGGGGATGCAGTGCAGTGAGTCCAGAGAGTGCACTGTCACCACTGGGGATGCAGTGCAGTGAGTCCAGAGAGTGCACTGGCACGACTGGTGATGCAGTACCGTGAGTGCAGAGAGTGCACTGGCACCACTGGCGATGCAGTGCAGTGAGTCCAGAGAGTGCACTGGCACCACTGGGGATGCACTGCAGTGAGTCCAGAGAGTGCTCTGGCACCACTGGGGATGCAGTTCAGTGAGTCCAGAGAGTGCACTGGCACCACTGGGAATACACTGCAGTGACTCCAGAGAGTGCACTGCCACCACTGGGGATGCACTACAGTGAGTCCAGAGAGTGCACTGGCACCACTGGGGATGCAGTGCAGTGAGTCCAGAGACTGCACTGGCACCAACTGGAGATGCACTGCAGTGAGTTCTGAGATTGCACTGGCACCACTGGGGATGCACGGCAGTGAGTCCAGAGACTACACTGGCACCACTGGGGATGCAGTGCAGTGAGTCCAGAGAGTGCACTGGCACCCCTGTTCATGCAGTGCAGTGAGTCCAGAGACTGCACAGGCACCACTGGGGATGCAGTGCAGTGAGTGCCAGAGAGTGTACTGGCACCCCTGGGGATGCAGTGCAGTGAGTCCAGAGAGTGCACTGGCACCACTGGGGATGCAGTGCAGTGAGTCCAGAGAGTGCACTGGCACCACTGGGGATGCAGTGCAGTGAGTACACAGAGTCCACTGGCAGCACTGGGGATGCAGTGCAGTTGAGTCCAGAGAGTGCACTGGCACCTTGGGGATGCAGTGCAGTGAGTCCAGAGAGTGCACTGGCACCACTGGGGATGCAATGCAGTGAGTCCAGAGAGTGCACTGGCACCAGTGGGGGTGCACTGCAGTGAGTCCAGAGAGTAAACTGGCACCACTGGGGTTGCAGTGCAGTGAGTCCAGAGAGTGCACTGGCACCACAGGGGATGCACTGCAGTGAGTCCAGAGAGTGCACTGGCACCACTGGGAATGCAGTGCAGTGACTCAGAGAGTGAACTGGCACCACTGGTGATGGACTGCAGTGAGTCCAGAGAGTGCACTGGCACCACTGGGGATGCAGTGCAGTGAGTCCAGAGAGTGCACTGGCACCACTGGGGATGAAGTGCAGTGAGTCCAGAGACTGCACAGGCTCCACTGGGGATGCAGTGCAGTGACGCCAGAGAGTGTACTGGCACCCATGGGGATGCAGTGCAGTGAGTCCAGAGAGTGCACTGGCACCACTGGGGATGCACTGCAGTGAGTCCAGAAAGTGCACTGGCTCCACTGGTGATGCAGTGCCGTGAGTCCAGAGAGTGCACTGGCACCACTGGGGATGCAGTGCAGTGAGTCCAGAGAGTACACTGGCACCTCAGGGGCTGCACTGCAGTGAGTCCAGAGAGTGCACTGGCATCACTGGGGATGCAGTGCAATGAGTCCAGAGACTGCACAGGCACCACTGCGGATGCAGTGCAGTGACGCCAGAGAGTGTACTGGCACCACTGGGGATGCAGTGTAGTGATTCCAGAGAGTGCACTGGCATCACTGGGGATGCAGTGCAGTGAGTCCAGAGACTGCACAGGCTCCACTGGGGATGCAGTGCAGTGACGCCAGAGAGTGCACTGGCACCACCGGGGATGCAGTGCAGTGAGTCCAGAGAGTGCACTGGCACCACTGGGGATGCACTGCAGTGAGTCCAGAGAGTGCACTGGCATCACTGGGGATGCAGTGCAGTGAGTCCAGAGACTGCACAGGCACCACTGGGGATGCAGTGCAGTGAGTGCAGAGAGTGTACTGGCACCCCTGGGGATGCAGTGCAGTGAGTCCAGAGAGTGCACTGGTACCACTGGGGATGCAGTGCAGTGACTCCAGAGAGTGTACTGGCACCCCTGGGGATGCAGTGCAGTGAGTCCAGAGAGTGCACTGGCACCACTGGGGATGCACTGCAGTGAGTCCAGAAAGTGCACTGGCTCCACTGGTGATGCAGTGCCGTGAGTCCAGAGAGTGCACTGGAACCACTGGGGATGCAGTGCAGTGAGTACAGAGATTGCACTGGCACCACTGGGGATGCAGTGCAGTGAGTGCAGAGAGTACACTGGCACCACTGGAGATGCAGTACAGTGAGTCCACAGAGTGCACAGGCACCACTGGGGATGCAGTGCAGTGAGTCCAGGGAGTGCACTGGCACCACTGGGGATGCAGTGCAGTGAGTCCAGAGAGTGCACTGGCATCACTGGGGATGCACTGCAGTGAGTCCAGAGACTGCACAGGCACCACTGGGGATGCAGTGCCGTGACGCCAGAGAGTGTACTGGCACCCCTGGGGATGCAGTGCAGTGAGTCCAGAGAGTGCACTGGCACAACTGGGGATGCAGTGCAGTGAGTCCAGAGAGTGCACTGGCACCACTGGGCTGCACTGCAGTGAGTCCAGAGAGTGCACTGGCTCCACAGGGGATGCAGTGCAGTGAGTCCAGAGAGTGCACTGGCACCACTGGGGATGCAGTGCAGTGAGTCCAGAGAGTGCACTGGCACCTCAGGGGCTGCACTGCAGTGAGTCCAGAGAGTGCACTGGCTCCACAGGGGATGCAGTGCAGTGAGTCCAGAGACTGCACAGGCACCACTGGGGATGCACTGCAGTGAGTCCAGAGAGTACACTGGCACCTCAGGGGCTGCACTACAGTGAGTCCAGAGAGTGCACTGGCATCACTGGGGATGCAGTGCAGTGAGTCCAGAGACTGCACAGGCACCACTGGGGATGCAGTGCAGTGAGCATAGAGAGTGCACTGGCACCACTGGGGATGCAGTTCAGTGAGTCCAGAGAATGCACTGGCATCACTGGGGATGCAGTGCAGTGAGTCCAGAGACTGCTCAGGCACCACTGGGGATGCAGTGCAGTGACACCAGAGAGTGAACTGGCACCAGTGGGGATGCACTGCAGTGAGTCCAGAGAGTGCACTGGCACCACTGGGGATGCACTGCAGTGAGTCCAGAGAGTGCACTGGCAAAACTGGGGATGCAGTGCAGTGAGTTCAGAGAGTGCACTGGCACCACTGGGGATGCAGTCCAGTGAGTCCAGAGAGTGCACTGGCACCTCAGGGGCTGCACTGCAGTGAGTCCAGAGAGTGCACTGGCACCACTGGGGATGCACTGCAGTGAGTCCATAGAGTGCACTGGCACTTCTGGGGATGCACCTCGGTGAGTCCAGAGAGTGCTCTGGGAACACTGGGGATGCAGTGCAGTGAGTGCAGAGAGTGCACTGGCACCACTGGGGATGCAGTGCAGTGAGTCCAGAGAGTGCACTGGAACCACTGGGGATCCACTGCAGTGAGTCCAGAGAGTGCACTGGCACCACTGGGGATGCAGTGCAGTGAGTCCAGAGAGTGCACTGGCACCACTGGGGATGCAGTGCAGTGAGTCCAAAGAGAGTGCACTGGCACCACTGGGGATGCACTGCAGTGAGTCTAGAGAGTGCTCTGGCACCACTGGGGATGCACTGCAATGAGTCCAGAGAATGCACTGGCACTAATGGGGATGCAGTGCAGTGACTCGAAAGAGTGCACTGGCACCACTGCGGATGAACTGCAGTGAGTCCGTAGAGTGCCCTGGCACCACTGGGGATGCAGTGCAGTGAGTCCAGAGAGTGCACTGGCACCACTGGGGATGCAGTGCAGTGAGTCCAGAGAGTGCACTGGCACCACTGGAGATGCAATGCAGTGAGTCCAGAGAGTGCACTGTCAGCACCGGGGATGCAGTGCAGTGAGTCCAGAGAGTGCACTGGCACCACTGGGGATGCACTGCAGTGAGTCCAGAAAGTGCACTGGCTCCACTGGTGATGCAGTGCCGTGAGTCCAGAGAGTGCACTGGCACCACTTGGGATGCAGTGCAGTGAGTCCAGAGAGTACACTGGCACCTCAGGGGCTGCACTGCAGTGAGTCCAGAGAGTGCACTGTCATCACTGGGGATGCAGTGCAATGAGTCCAGAGACTGCACAGGCACCACTGCGGATGCAGTGCAGTGACGCCAGAGAGTGTACTGGCACGACTGGGGATGCAGTGTAGTGATTCCAGAGAGTGCACTGGCATCACTGGGGATGCAGTGCAGTGAGTCCAGAGACTGCACAGGCACCACTGGGGATGCAGTGCAGTGACGCCAGAGAGTGCACTGGCACCCCTGGGGATGCAGTGCAGTGAGTCCAGAGAGTGCACTGGCACCACTGGGGATGCAGTGCAGTGAGTCCAGAGAGTGCACTGGCACCACTGGGGATGCAGTGCAGTGAGTCCAGAGAGTGCACTGGCACCACTGGGGATGCAGTGCAGTGAGTGCAGAGACTGCACTGGCACCACTGGGAATGCACTGCAGTGAGTCCAGAGAGTGCACTGGCTCCACTGGGGATGCAGGTCAGTGAGTGCAGAGACTGCACAGGCACCACTGTGGATGCAGTGCAGTGAGTCCAGAGAGTGCACTGGCACCACTGGGGATGCAGTGCAGTGAGTCCAGATAGTGCACTGGCATCACTGGGGATGCAGTGCAGTGAGTCCAGAGACTGCACAGGCACCACTGGGGATGCAGTGCAGTGAGTGCCAGAGAGTGTACTGGCACCCCTGGGGATGCAGTGCAGTGAGTCCAGAGAGTGCAGTGGCACCACTGGGGATGCAGTGCAGTGAGTCCAGAGAGTGCACTGGCACCACTGGGGATGCAGTGCAGTGAGTACACAGAGTCCACTGGCAGCACTGGGGATGCAGTGCAGTTGAGTCCAGAGAGTGCACTGGCACCTTGGGGATGCAGTGCAGTGAGTCCAGAGAGTGCACTGGCACCACTGGGGATGCAATGCAGTGAGTCCAGAGAGTGCACTGGCACCAGTGGGGGTGCACTGCAGTGAGTCCAGAGAGTAAACTGGCACCACTGGGGTTGCAGTGCAGTGAGTCCAGAGAGTGCACTGGCACCACAGGGGATGCACTGCAGTGAGTCCAGAGAGTGCACTGGCACCACTGGGAATGCAGTGCAGTGACTCAGAGAGTGAACTGGCACCACTGGTGATGGACTGCAGTGAGTCCAGAGAGTGCACTGGCACCACTGGGGATGCAGTGCAGTGAGTCCAGAGAGTGCACTGGCACCACTGGGGATGAAGTGCAGTGAGTCCAGAGACTGCACAGGCTCCACTGGGGATGCAGTGCAGTGACGCCAGAGAGTGTACTGGCACCCATGGGGATGCAGTGCAGTGAGTCCAGAGAGTGCACTGGCACCACTGGGGATGCACTGCAGTGAGTCCAGAAAGTGCACTGGCTCCACTGGTGATGCAGTGCCGTGAGTCCAGAGAGTGCACTGGCACCACTGGGGATGCAGTGCAGTGAGTCCAGAGAGTACACTGGCACCTCAGGGGCTGCACTGCAGTGAGTCCAGAGAGTGCACTGGCATCACTGGGGATGCAGTGCAATGAGTCCAGAGACTGCACAGGCACCACTGCGGATGCAGTGCAGTGACGCCAGAGAGTGTACTGGCACCACTGGGGATGCAGTGTAGTGATTCCAGAGAGTGCACTGGCATCACTGGGGATGCAGTGCAGTGAGTCCAGAGACTGCACAGGCTCCACTGGGGATGCAGTGCAGTGACGCCAGAGAGTGCACTGGCACCCCTGGGGATGCAGTGCAGTGAGTCCAGAGAGTGCACTGGCACCACTGGGGATGCACTGCAGTGAGTCCAGAGAGTGCACTGGCATCACTGGGGATGCAGTGCAGTGAGTCCAGAGACTGCACAGGCACCACTGGGGATGCAGTGCAGTGACGCCAGAGAGTGTACTGGCACCCCTGGGGATGCAGTGCAGTGAGTCCAGAGAGTGCACTGGCACCACTGGGGATGCACTGCAGTGAGTCCAGAGAGTGCACTGGTACCACTGGGGATGCAGTGCAGTGACGCCAGAGAGTGTACTGGCACCCCTGGGGATGCAGTGCAGTGAGTCCAGAGAGTGCACTGGCACCACTGGGGATGCACTGCAGTGAGTCCAGAAAGTGCACTGGCTCCACTGGTGATGCAGTGCCGTGAGTCCAGAGAGTGCACTGGAACCACTGGGGATGCAGTGCAGTGAGTACAGAGATTGCACTGGCACCACTGGGGATGCAGTGCAGTGAGTGCAGAGAGTACACTGGCACCACTGGAGATGCAGTACAGTGAGTCCACAGAGTGCACAGGCACCACTGGGGATGCAGTGCAGTGAGTCCAGAGAGTGCACTGGCACCACTGGGGATGCAGTGCAGTGAGTCCAGAGAGTGCACTGGCATCACTGGGGATGCACTGCAGTGAGTCCAGAGACTGCACAGGCACCACTGGGGATGCAGTGCCGTGACGCCAGAGAGTGTACTGGCACCCCTGGGGATGCAGTGCAGTGAGTCCAGAGAGTGCACTGGCACAACTGGGGATGCAGTGCAGTGAGTCCAGAGAGTGCACTGGCACCACTGGGCTGCACTGCAGTGAGTCCAGAGAGTGCACTGGCTCCACAGGGGATGCAGTGCAGTGAGTCCAGAGAGTGCACTGGCACCACTGGGGATGCAGTGCAGTGAGTCCAGAGAGTGCACTGGCACCTCAGGGGCTGCACTGCAGTGAGTCCAGAGAGTGCACTGGCTCCACAGGGGATGCAGTGCAGTGAGTCCAGAGACTGCACAGGCACCACTGGGGATGCACTGCAGTGAGTCCAGAGAGTACACTGGCACCTCAGGGGCTGCACTGCAGTGAGTCCAGAGAGTGCACTGGCATCACTGGGGATGCAGTGCAGTGAGTCCAGAGACTGCACAGGCACCACTGGGGATGCAGTGCAGTGAGCATAGAGAGTGCACTGGCACCACTGGGGATGCAGTTCAGTGAGTCCAGAGAATGCACTGGCATCACTGGGGATGCAGTGCAGTGAGTCCAGAGACTGCTCAGGCACCACTGGGGATGCAGTGCAGTGACACCAGAGAGTGAACTGGCACCAGTGGGGATGCAGTGCAGTGAGTCCAGAGAGTGCACTGGCACCACTGGGGATGCACTGCAGTGAGTCCAGAGAGTGCACTGGCAAAACTGGGGATGCAGTGCAGTGAGTTCAGAGAGTGCACTGGCACCACTGGGGATGCAGTCCAGTGAGTCCAGAGAGTGCACTGGCACCTCAGGGGCTGCACTGCAGTGAGTCCAGAGAGTGCACTGGCACCACTGGGGATGCACTGCAGTGAGTCCATAGAGTGCACTGGCACTTCTGGGGATGCACCTCGGTGAGTCCAGAGAGTGCTCTGGGAACACTGGGGATGCAGTGCAGTGAGTGCAGAGAGTGCACTGGCACCACTGGGGATGCAGTGCAGTGAGTCCAGAGAGTGCACTGGAACCACTGGGGATCCACTGCAGTGAGTCCAGCGAGTGCACTGGCACCACTGTTGATGCAGTGCAGTGAGTCCAGAGAGTGCACTGTCAGCACCGGGGATGCAGTGCAGTGAGTCCAAAGAGAGTGCACTGGCACCACTGGGGATGCACTGCAGTGAGTCTAGAGAGTGCTCTGGCACCACTGGGGATGCACTGCAATGAGTCCAGAGAATGCACTGGCACTAATGGGGATGCAGTGCAGTGACTCGAAAGAGTGCACTGGCACCACTGCGGATGAACTGCAGTGAGTCCGTAGAGTGCCCTGGCACCACTGGGGATGCAGTGCAGTGAGTCCAGAGAGTGCACTGGCACCACTGGGGATGCAGTGCAGTGAGTCCAGAGAGTGCACTGGCACCACTGGAGATGCAATGCAGTGAGTCCAGAGAGTGCACTGTCAGCACCGGGGATGCAGTGCAGTGAGTCCAGAGAGTGCACTGGCACCACTGGGGATGCAGTGCAGTGAGTCCAGAGAGTGCACTGTCACCACTGGGGATGCAGTGCAGTGAGTCCAGAGAGTGCACTGGCACGACTGGTGATGCAGTACCGTGAGTGCAGAGAGTGCACTGGCACCACTGGCGATGCAGTGCAGTGAGTCCAGAGAGTGCACTGGCACCACTGGGGATGCACTGCAGTGAGTCCAGAGAGTGCTCTGGCACCACTGGGGATGCAGTTCAGTGAGTCCAGAGAGTGCACTGGCACCACTGGGGATGCAGTTCAGTGAGTCCAGAGACTGCACTGGCACCAACTGGAGATGCACTGCAGTGAGTTCTGAGATTGCACTGGCACCACTGGGGATGCACGGCAGTGAGTCCAGAGACTACACTGGCACCACTGGGGATGCTGTGAGTGAGTCCAGAGAGTGCACTGGCACCCCTGTTCATGCAGTGCAGTGAGTCCAGAGAGTGCACTGGCCCCACTGGGGATGCAGTGCAGTGAGTCCAGAGAGTGCACTGGCACCACTGGGGATGCACTGCAGTGAGTCCAGAGAGTGCACTGGCACCACTGGGGATGCAGTGCAGTGACTCCAGAGAGTGCACTGGCACCACTGTTGATGCAGTGCAGTGATTCCAGAGAGTGCACTGGCACCACTGGGGATCCACTGCAGTTAGTCCAGAGAGTGCACTGGCACCACTGGGGATGCAGTGCAGTGAGTCCACAGAGTGCCCTGGCACCACAGGGGATGCACTGCAGTGAGTCCAGAGAGTGCACTGGCACCACTGGTGGTGCAGTGCAGTGAGTCCAGAGAGTGCACTGTCACCATTGGGGAGGCAGTGCAGTGAATCCAGAGAGTGCACTGGCACCACTGGGAATGCAGTGCAGTGACTACAGAGAGTGCACTGGCACCACTGGGGATGCAGTGCAGTGAGTCCAGAGAGTGCACAGGCACCAGTAGGGATGCACTGCAGTGAGTCCAGAGAGTGCACTGGCACCACTGGAGATGCACTGCAGTGAGTGCAGAGACTGCACTGGCTCCACAGGGGATGCATTGCAGTGAGTCCAGAGAGTGCACTGGCACCAGTGGGGATGCAGTGCAGTGAGTCCAGAGAGTGCACTGGCACCCCTGTTCATGCAGTGCAGTGAGTCCAGAGAGTGCACTGGCCCCACTGGGGATGCAGTGCAGTGAGTCCAGAGAGTGCACTGGCACCACTGGGGATGCACTGCAGTGAGTCCAGAGAGTGCACTGGCACCACTGCGGATGCAGTGCAGTGACTCCAGAGAGTGCACTGGCACCACTGTTGATGCAGTGCAGTGACTCCAGAGAGTGCACTGGCACCACTGGGGATCCACTGCAGTTAGTCCAGAGAGTGCACTGGCACCACTGGGGATGCAGTGCAGTGAGTCCACAGAGTGCCCTGGCACCACAGGGGATGCACTGCAGTGAGTCCAGAGAGTGCACTGGCACCACTGGTGGTGCAGTGCAGTGAGTCCAGAGAGTGCACTGTCACCATTGGGGGTGCAGTGCAGTGAGTCCAGAGAGTGCACTGGCACCACTGGGGATGCAGTGCAGTGAGTCCAGAGAGTGCACTGGCACCACTGGGGATGCAGTGCAGTGAGTCCAGAGAGTGCACTGGCACCACTGGGGATGCAGTGCATTGAGTGCAGAGAGTGCACTGGCACCACTGGGGTTGCACTGCATTGAGTCCACAGAGTGCACTGGCACCACTGGGGATGCAGTGCAGTGAGTCAAGAGAGTGCACGGGCACCACTGGGGATGCACTGCAGTGAGTCCGGAGAGTGCCCTGGCACCAATGGTGATGCAGTGCAGTGAGTCCAGAGAGTGCAGTGGCTCCACTGGGGATGCAGTGCAGTGAGTCCAGAGAGTGCACTGGCACCACTGGGGATGCAATGCAGTGAGTCCAGAGAGTGCACTGGCACCACTGGGGATGCACTGCAGTGACTCCAGAGAGTGCAGTGGCACCACTGGGGATGCACTGCAGTGATTCCAGAGAGTGCACTGGCACCACTGGGGATGCACTGCAGTGAGTCCAGAGAGTGCACTGGCACCACTGGGGATGCAGTGCAGTGATTTCAGAGAGTGCACTGGCACCACTGGGGATGCAGTGCAGTGAATCCAGAGAGTGCACTGGCACCACTGCGGATGCAGTGCAGTGAGTCCAGAGAGTGCACTGGCATCACTGGGGATGCAGTGCAGTGAGTCCAGAGAGTGCACTGGCACCACTGGGGATGCACTGCAGTGAGTCCAGAGAGTGCAGAGGCACCACTGGGGATGCAGTGCTGTGACTCCAGAGAGTGCACTGGCACCACTGGGGATGCACTGCAGTGAGTCCAGAGAGTGCACTGGCACCACTGGGGATGCAGTGCAGTGAGTCCAGAGAGTGCACGGGCACCACTGGGGATGCAGTGCCGTGAGTGCAGAGAGTGCACTGGCACCACTGGCGATGCAGTGCAGTGAGTCCAGAGAGTGCACTGGCACCACTGGGGATGCAGTGCAGTGACTCCAGAGAGTGCACTGGCACCACTGCGAATGCAGTGCAGTGAGTCCAGAGAGTGCACTGGCATCACTGGGGATGCAGTGCAGTGAGTCCAGAGAGTGCACGGGCACCACTGGGGATGCACTGCAGTGAGTCCAGAGAGTGCAGAGGCACCACTGGGGATGCAGTGCTGTGACTCCAGAGAGTGCACTGGCACCACTGGGGATGCACTGCAGTGACTCCAGAGAGTGCACTGGCACCACTGGGGATGCAGTGCAGTGAGTCCAGAGAGTGCACGGGCACCACTGGGGATGCAGTGCCGTGAGTGCAGAGAGTGCACTGGCACCACTGGCGATGCAGTGCAGTGAGTCCAGAGAGTGCACTGGCACCACTGGGGATGCAGTGCAGTGAGTCCAGAGAGTGCTCTGGCACCACTGGGGATGCAGTTCAGTGAGTCCAGAGAGTGCACTGGCACCACTGGGGATACACTGCAGTGACTCCAGAGAGTGCACTGCCACCACTGGGGATTCACTGCAGTGAGTCCAGAGAGTGCACTGGCACCACTGGGGATGCACTGCAGTGACTCCAGAGAGTGCACTGGCACCAACTGGAGCTGCACTGCAGTGAGTCCTGAGATTGCACTGGCACCACTGGGGATGCACTGCAGTGAGTCCAGAGACTACACTGGCACCACTGGTGATGCAGTGCAGTGAGTCCAGAGAGTGCACTGGCCCCACTGGGGATGCAGTGCAGTGAGTCCAGAGAGTGCACTGGCACCACTGGAGATGCACTGCAGTGAGTGCAAAGACTGCACTGGCACCACTGGGAATGCACTGCAGTGAGTCCAGAGAGTGCACTGGCACCACTGGGGATGCACTGCAGTGAGTCCAGAGAGTGCACAGGCACCACTGGGGATGCAGTGCAGTGAGTCCAGAGAGTGCACTGGCACCACTGGGGATGCACTGCAGTGACTCCAGAGAGTGCACTGCCACCACTGGGGATTCAATGCAGTGAGTCCAGAGAGTGCACTGGCACCACTGGGGATGCACTGCAGTGACTCCAGAGAGTGCACTGGCACCAACTGGAGCTGCACTGCAGTGAGTCCTGAGATTGCACTGGCACCACTGGGGATGCACTGCAGTGAGTCCAGAGACTACACTGGCACCACTGGTGATGCAGTGCAGTGAGTCCAGAGAGTGCACTGGCCCCACTGGGGATGCAGTGCAGTGAGTCCAGAGAGTGCACTGGCACCACTGGAAATGCACTGCAGTGAGTGCAGAGACTGCACTGGCACCACTGGGAATGCACTGCAGTGAGTCCAGAGAGTTCACTGGCACCACAGGGGATGCACTGCAGTGAGTCCAGAGAGTGCACAGGCACCACTGGGGATGCAGTGCAGTGAGTCCAGAGAGTGCACTGGCACCACTGGGGATGCAGTTCAGTGAGTCCAGAGAGTGCACTGGCACCACTGGGGATGCACTGCAGTGAGTCCAGAGAGGGCACTGGCACCATTGGGGATGCAGTGCACTGAGTCCAGAGAGTGCACTGGCACCACTGGGGATGCACTGCAGTGAGTCCAGAGACTAAACTGGCACCCTGGGGATACAGTGCAGTGAGTCCAGAGAGTGCACTGGCACCACTGTTGATGCAGTGCAGTGAGTCCAGAGAGTGCACTGGCACCACTGGGGATGCAGTGCAGTGAGTCCAGAGAGTGCACTGGCACCACTGGGGATGCACGGCAGTGAGTCCAGAGACTACACTGGCACCACTGGGGATGCAGTGCAGGGAGTCCAGAGAGTGCACTGTCAGCACTGGGGATGCACTACAGTGAGTCCAGAGAGTGCACAGGCACCACTGGGGATGCAGTGCAGTGAGTCCAGAGAGTGCACTGGCACCACTGGGGATGCAATGCACTTAGTCCAGAGAGTGCACTGGCTCCACTGGGGATGCAGTGCAGTGAGTCCAGAGAGTGCACTGGCACCACTGGGGATGCAGTGCAGTGAGTCCTGAGAGTGCAATGGCACCACAAGGGATGCACTGCAGTGAGTCCAGAGAGTGCACTGGCACCACTGGTGATGCACTGCAGTGAGTCCAGAGAGTGCACTGGCACCACTGGGGATGCAGTGCAGTGAGTCCAGGTAGTGCACTGGCACCAACTGGAGCTGCACTGCTGTGAGTCCTGAGATTGCACTGGCACCACTGGGGTTGCAGTGCAGTGAGTCCAGAGACTACACTGGCACCACTGGGGATGCACTGCAGTGAGTCCAGAGACTTCACAGGCACCACTTGGGATGCAGTGCAGTGAGTCCAGAGAGTGCACTGGCACCACTGGGGATGCAGTGCAGTGAGTCCAGAGAGTGAATTGGCACCACTGGGGATGCAGTGCAGTGAGTCCAGAGAGTGCACTGGCACCAGCGGGGATTCAATGCAGTGAGTCCAGAGAGTGCACTGGCACCACTGGGGATGCAGTGCAGTGAGTCCAGAGAGTGCACTGGCAGCACTGTTGATGCAGTGCAGTGACTCCAGAGAGTGCACTGGCACCACTGGGGATGCACTGCAGTGAGTCCAGAGAGTGTACTGGCACCACTGGGGATGCAGTGCAGTGAGTCCAGAGAGTGCACTGGCACCACTGGGGATGCAGTGCAGTGAGTGCAGAGAGTGCACTGGCACCACTGGGGATGCACTGCAGTGAGTCCAGAGAGTGCACTGGTACCACTGGGGATGCACTTCAGTGAGTCCAGAGAGTGCACTGGCACCACTGGGGATGCACTGCAGTGAGTCCAGAGAGTGCACTGGCACCACTGGGGATGCAGTGCAGTGAGTCCAAAGAGTGCACTGGCAACACTGGGATGCAGTGCAGTGAGTCCAGAGAGTGCAGTGGCACCACT
The DNA here is from genome assembly GCF_964211835.1 of Anser anser. NCBI lineage: Eukaryota > Metazoa > Chordata > Aves > Anseriformes > Anatidae > Anser > Anser anser. The sequence continues at coordinate 19,468,643 of NC_139736.1, forward strand.
GGGGATGCAGTGCAGTGAGTCCAGAGAGTGCACTGGCACCACTGGGGATGCAGTGCAGTGAGTCCAGAGAGTGCACTGGCACCACTGGGGATGCACTGCAATGAGTCTAGAGAATGCACTGGCACCACTGGGGATGCAGTGAAGTGACTCCAGAGAGTGCACTGGCACCACAGGGGATGCACTGCAGTGATTCCAGAGAGTGCACTGGCACCACTGGGGATGCACTGCAGTGAGTCCAGAGAGTGCACTGGCACCACTGGAGTTTTAGTGCAGTGAGTCCAGAGAGTGCACTGTCACCACTGGGGATGCAGTGCAGTGAGTCCAGAGAGTGCACTGGCACCACTGGGGATGCAGTGCCGTGAGTCCAGAGAGTGCTCTGGCACCACTGATCTGCACTACAGTGAGTCCCGAGATTGCACTGGCACCACTGGGGATGCACTGCAGTGAGTCCAGAGACTACACTGGCACCACTGGGGATGCAGTGCAGTGAGTCCAGAGAGTGCACTGGCACCACTGGGGATGCAGTGCAGTGAGTCCACAGAGTGCACTGGCACCATTGGGGATGCACTGCAATGAGTCCAGAGAGTGCACTGGCACCACTGGGGATGCAGTGCAGTGAGTCCAGAGAGTGCACTGGCACCACTGGGGATGCACTGCAGTGAGTCCAGAGAGTGCCCTGGAACCAATGGTGATGCAGTGCAGTGAGTCCAGAGAGTGCAGTGGCACCACTGGGGATAAACTGCAGTGAGTCCAGACAGTGCACTTGCACCACTGGGGATGCACTGCAGTGAGTCCAGAGAGTGCACTGGCACCACTGGGGATGCAGTGCAGTGATTCCAGAGAGTGCACTGGCACCACTGGGGATGCAGTGCAGTGAGTCCAGAGACTGCTCTGGCACCACTGAACTGCACTGCTGTGAGTCCAGAGAGTGCACTGGCACCACTGGGGATGCACTGCTGTGAGTCCAGAGACTAAACTGGCACCACTGGGGATGCAGTGCAGTGAGTCCAGAGAGTGTACTGGCACCACTGTTAATGCAGTGCAGTGACTCCAGAGAGTGCACTGGCACCACTGGGGATGCAGTGCAGTGAGTCCAGAGAGTGCACTGGCACCACTGGGGATGCACTGCAGTGAGCTCAGAGAGTGCACTGGCACCACTGGCGATGCAGTGCACTGAGTCCAGAGAGTGCACTGGCACCACTGGGGATGCAGTGCAGTGAGTCCAGAGAGTGCACTGGCACCACTGGGGATGCAGTGCACTGAGTCCAGAGAGTGCACTGGCACCACTGGGGATGCAGTGCAGTGAGTCCAGAGAGTGCACTGGCACCAGTGGGGATGCACTGCTGTGAGTCCAGAGACTAAACTGGCACCCTGGGGATACAGTGCAGTGAGTCCAGAGAGTGCACTGGCACCACTGTTGATGCAGTGCAGTGACTCCAGAGAGTGCACTGGCACCACTGGGGATGCAGTGCAGTGAGTCCAGAGAGTGCACTGGCACCACTGGGGATGCAGTGCAGTGAGTGCAGAGAGTACACTGGCACCACTGGGGATGCAGTGCAGTGAGTCCAGAGAGTGCACTGGCACCAGTGGGGATGCACTGCAGTGAGTCCAGAGAGTGCAGTGGCACCATTGGGGATGCAGTGCAGTGAGTCCACAGAGTGCACTGGCACCACTGGGGATGCAGTGCACTGAGTCCAGAGAGTGCACTGTCAGCACTGGGGATGCACTGCAGTGAGTCCAGAGAGTGCACTGGCACCACTGGGGATGCAGTGCAGTGAGTCCAGAGAGTGCACTGGCACCACTGGGGATGCAATGCAGTTACTCCAGAGAGTGCACTGGCTCCACTGGGGATGCAGTGCAGTGAGTCCAGAGAGTGCACTGGCACCACTGGGAATGCACTGCAGTGAGTCCTGAGAGTGCAATGGCACCACTGGGGATGCACTGCAGTGAGTCCAGAGAGTGCACTGGCACCACTGGTGATGCACTGCAGTGAGTCCAGAGAGTGCACTGGCACCACTGGGGATGCAGTGCAGTGAGTCCAGAGAGTGCACTGGCACCAACTGGAGCTGCACTGCTGTGAGTCCTGAGATTGCACTGGCACCACTGGGGTTGCAGTGCAGTGAGTCCAGAGACTACACTGGCACCATTGGGGATGCACTGCAGTGAGTCCAGAGACTTCACAGGCACCACTTGGGATGCAGTGCAGTGAGTCCAGAGAGTGCACTGGCACCACTGGGATGCAGTGCAGGGAGTCCAGAGAGTGCAGTGGCACCACTGGGGATGCACTGCAGTGAGTCCAGAGAGTGCACTGGCACCACTGGGGATGCAGTGCAGTGAGTCCAGAGAGTGCACTGGCACCACTGGGGATGCACTGCAATGAGTCTAGAGAATGCACTGGCACCACTGGGGATGCAGTGAAGTGACTCCAGACAGTGCACTGGCACCACAGGGGATGCACTGCAGTGATTCCAGAGAGTGCACTGTCACCACTGGGGATGCAGTGCAGTGAGTCCAGAGAGTGCACTGGCACCACTGGGGATGCACTGCAGTGAGCTCAGAGAGTGCACTGGCACCACTGGGGATGCAGTGCAGTGAGTCCAGAGAGTGCACTGGCACCACTGGGGATGCAGTGCACTGAGTCCAGAGAGTGCACTGTCAGCACTGGGGATGCACTGCAGTGAGTCCAGAGACTAAACTGGCACCCTGGGGATACAGTGCAGTGAGTCCAGAGAGTGCACTGGCACCACTGTTGATGCAGTGCAGTGACTCCAGAGAGTGCACTGGCACCACTGGGGATGCAGTGCAGTGAGTCCAGAGAGTGCACTGGCACCACTGGGGATGCAGTGCAGTGAGTCCAGAGAGTACACTGGCACCACTGGGGATGCAGTGCAGTGAGTCCAGAGAGTGCACTGGCACCAGTGGGGATGCACTGCAGTGAGTCCAGAGAGTGCACTGGCACCACTGGGGATGCAGTGCAGTGAGTCCAGAGAGTGCACTGGCACCACTGGGGATGCAATGCAGTTACTCCAGAGAGTGCACTGGCTCCACTGGGGATGCAGTGCAGTGAGTCCAGAGAGTGCACTGGCACCACTGGGAATGCACTGCAGTGAGTCCTGAGAGTGCAATGGCACCACTGGGGATGCACTGCAGTGAGTCCAGAGAGTGCACTGGCACCACTGGTGATGCACTGCAGTGAGTCCTGAGAGTGCACTGGCACCACTGGGGATGCAGTGCAGTGAGTCCAGAGAGTGCACTGGCACCAACTGGAGCTGCACTGCTGTGAGTCCAGAGAGTGCACTGGCACCACTGGGGATGCAGTGCAGTGAGTCCAGAGAGTGCACTGGCACCAACTGGAGCTGCACTGCTGTGAGTCCTGAGATTGCACTGGCACCACTGGGGTTGCAGTGCAGTGAGTCCAGAGACTACACTGGCACCATTGGGGATGCACTGCAGTGAGTCCAGAGACTTCACAGGCACCACTTGGGATGCAGTGCAGTGAGTCCAGAGAGTGCACTGGCACCACTGGGATGCAGTGCAGGGAGTCCAGAGAGTGCAGTGGCACCACTGGGGATGCACTGCAGTGAGTCCAGAGAGTGCACTGGCACCACTGGGGATGCAGTGCAGTGAGTCCAGAGAGTGCACTGGCACCACTGGGGATGCACTGCAATGAGTCTAGAGAATGCACTGGCACCACTGGGGATGCAGTGAAGTGACTCCAGAGAGTGCACTGGCACCACAGGGGATGCACTGCAGTGATTCCAGAGAGTGCACTGTCACCACTGGGGAAGCACTGCAGTGAGTCCAGAGAGTGCACTGGCACCACTGGGGATGCAGTGCCGTGAGTCCAGAGAGTGCTCTGGCACCACTGATCTGCACTACAGTGAGTCCCGAGATTGCACTGGCACCACTGGGGATGCACTGCAGTGAGTCCAGAGACTACACTGGCACCACTGGGGATGCAGTGCAGTGAGTCCAGAGAGTGCACTGGCACCACTGGGGATGCACTGCAGTGAGTCCACAGAGTGCACTGGCACCATTGGGGATGCACTGCAATGAGTCCAGAGAGTGCACTGGCACCACTGGGGATGCAGTGCAGTGAGTCCAGAGAGTGCACTGGCACCACTGGGGATGCACTGCAGTGAGTCCAGAGAGTGCCCTGGCACCAATGGTGATGCAGTGCAGTGAGTCCAGAGAGTGCAGTGGCACCACTGGGGATAAACTGCAGTGAGTCCAGACAGTGCACTTGCACCACTGGGGATGCACTGCAGTGAGTCCAGAGAGTGCACTGGCACCACTGGGGATGCAGTGCAGTGAGTCCAGAGAGTGCACTGGCACCACTGGGGATGCAGTGCAGTGAGTCCAGAGACTGCTCTGGCACCACTGAACTGCACTGCTGTGAGTCCAGAGAGTGCACTGGCACCACTGGGGATGCAGTGCACTGAGTCCAGAGAGTGCACTGTCAGCACTGGGGATGCACTGCAGTGAGTCCAGAGACTAAACTGGCACCCTGGGGATACAGTGCAGTGAGTCCAGAGAGTGCACTGGCACCACTGTTGATGCAGTGCAGTGACTCCAGAGAGTGCACTGGCACCACTGGGGATGCAGTGCAGTGAGTCCAGAGAGTGCACTGGCACCACTGGGGATGCAGTGCAGTGAGTGCAGAGAGTACACTGGCACCAGTGGGGATGCAGTGCAGTGAGTCCAGAGAGTGCACTGGCACCAGTGGGGATGCACTGCAGTGAGTCCAGAGAGTGCAGTGGCACCATTGGGGATGAAGTGCAGTGAGTCCACAGAGTGCACTGGCACCACTGGGGATGCAGTGCACTGAGTCCAGAGAGTGCACTGTCAGCACTGGGGATGCACTGCAGTGAGTCCAGAGAGTGCACTGGCACCACTGGGGATGCAGTGCAGTGAGTCCAGAGAGTGCACTGGCACCACTGGGGATGCAATGCAGTTACTCCAGAGAGTGCACTGGCTCCACTGGGGATGCAGTGCAGTGAGTCCAGAGAGTGCACTGGCACCACTGGTAATGCACTGCAGTGAGTCCTGAGAGTGCAATGGCACCACAAGGGATGCACTGCAGTGAGTCCAGAGAGTGCACTGGCACCACTGGTGATGCACTGCAGTGAGTCCAGAGAGTGCACTGGCACCACTGGGGATGCAGTGCAGTGAGTCCAGAGAGTGCACTGGCACCAACTGGAGCTGCACTGCTGTGAGTCCTGAGATTGCACTGGCACCACTGGGGTTGCAGTGCAGTGAGTCCAGAGACTACACTGGCACCATTGGGGATTCACTGCAGTGAGTCCAGAGACTTCACAGGCACCACTTGGGATGCAGTGCAGTGAGTCCAGAGAGTGCACTGGCACCACTGGGATGCAGTGCAGGGAGTCCAGAGAGTGCAGTGGCACCACTGGGGATGCACTGCAGTGAGTCCAGAGAGTGCACTGGCACCACTGGGGATGCAGTGCAGTGAGTCCAGAGAGTGCACTGGCACCACTGGGGATGCACTGCAATGAGTCTAGAGAATGCACTGGCACCACTGGGGATGCAGTGCAGTGACTCCAGAGAGTGCACTGGCACCACAGGGGATGCACTGCAGTGATTCCAGAGAGTGCACTGGCACCACTGGGGATGCACTGCAGTGAGTCCAGAGAGTGCACTGGCACCACTGGGGATGCACTGCAATGAGTCTAGAGAATGCACTGGCACCACTGGGGATGCAGTGCAGTGACTCCAGAGAGTGCACTGGCACCACAGGGGATGCACTGCAGTGATTCCAGAGAGTGCACTGGCACCACTGGGGATGCACTGCAGTGAGTCCAGAGAGTGCACTGGCACCACTGGGGATGCACTGCAGTGAGTCCAGAGAGTACACTGGCACCACTGGAGTTTTAGTGCAGTGAGTCCAGAGAGTGCACTGGCACCACTGGGGGTGCAGTGCAGTGAGTCCTGAGAGTGCAATGGCACCACTGGGGATGCACTGCAGTGAGTCCAGAGAGTGCACTGGCACCACTGGGGATGCACTGCAGTGAGTCCAGAGAGTGCACTGGCACCACTGGGGATGCAGTGCAGTGAGTCCAGAGAGTGCACTGGCACCATCTGGAGCTGCACTGCTGTGAGTCCTGAGATTGCACTGGCACCACTGGGGTTGCAGGGCAGTGAGTCCAGAGACTACACTGGCACCACTGGGGATGCACTGCAGTGAGTCCAGAGACTTCACAGGCACCACTTGGGATGCAGTGCAGTGAGTCCAGAGAGTGCACTGGCACCACAGGGGATGCACTGCAGTGATTCCAGAGAGTGCACTGGCACCACTGTTGATGCAGTGCAGTGAGTCCAGAGAGTGCAGTGGCACCACTGGGGATAAACTGCAGTGAGTCCAGACAGTGCACTTGCACCACTGGGGATGCACTGCAGTGAGTCCAGAGAGTGCACTGGCACCACTGGGGATGCAGTGCAGTGATTCCAGAGAGTGCACTGGCACCACTGGGGATGCAGTGCAGTGAGTCCAGAGACTGCTCTGGCACCACTGAACTGCACTGCTGTGAGTCCAGAGAGTGCACTGGCACCACTGGGGATGCACTGCTGTGAGTCCAGAGACTAAACTGGCACCACTGCGGATGCAGTGCAGTGAGTCCAGAGAGTGTACTGGCACCACTGTTAATGCAGTGCAGTGACTCCAGAGAGTGCACTGGCACCACTGGGGATGCAGTGCAGTGAGTCCAGAGAGTGCACTGGCACCACTGGGGATGCACTGCAGTGAGCTCAGAGAGTGCACTGGCACCACTGGGGATGCAGTGCACTGAGTCCAGAGAGTGCACTGGCACCACTGGGGATGCAGTGCACTGAGTCCAGAGAGTGCACTGTCAGCACTGGGGATGCACTGCAGTGAGCTCAGAGAGTGCACTGGCACCACTGGGGATGCAGTGCACTGAGTCCAGAGAGTGCACTGGCACCACTGGGGATGCAGTGCAGTGAGTCCAGAGAGTGCACTGGCACCACTGGGGATGCAGTGCAGTGAGTGCAGAGAGTACACTGGCACCACTGGGGATGCAGTGCAGTGAGTCCAGAGAGTGCACTGGCACCAGTGGGGATGCACTGCAGTGAGTCCAGAGAGTGCAGTGGCACCATTGGGGATGCAGTGCAGTGAGTCCACAGAGTGCACTGGCACCACTGGGGATGCAGTGCACTGAGTCCAGAGAGTGCACTGTCAGCACTGGGGATGCACTGCAGTGAGTCCAGAGAGTGCACTGGCACCACTGGGGATGCAGTGCAGTGAGTCCAGAGAGTGCACTGGCACCACTGGGGATGCAATGCAGTTACTCCAGAGAGTGCACTGGCTCACTGGGGATGCAGTGCAGTGAGTCCAGAGAGTGCACTGGCACCACGGGGAATGCACTGCAGTGAGTCCTGAGAGTGCAATGGCACCACAAGGGATGCACTGCAGTGAGTCCAGAGAGTGCACTGGCACCACTGGTGATGCACTGCAGTGAGTCCAGAGAGTGCACTGGCACCACTGGGGATGCAGTGCAGTGAGTCCAGAGAGTGCACTGGCACCAACTGGAGCTGCACTGCTGTGAGTCCTGAGATTGCACTGGCACCACTGGGGTTGCAGTGCAGTGAGTCCAGAGACTACACTGGCACCATTGGGGATGCACTGCAGTGACTCCAGAGACTTCACAGGCACCACTTGGGATGCAGTGCAGTGAGTCCAGAGAGTGCACTGGCACCACTGGGACGCAGTGCAGGGAGTCCAGAGAGTGCAGTGGCACCACTGGGGATGCACTGCAGTGAGTCCAGAGAGTGCACTGGCACCACTGGGGATGCAGTGCAGTGAGTCCAGAGAGTGCACTGGCACCACTGGGGATGCACTGCAATGAGTCTAGAGAATGCACTGGCACCACTGGGGATGCAGTGCAGTGACTCCAGAGAGTGCACTGGCACCACAGGGGATGCACTGCAGTGATTCCAGAGAGTGCACTGGCACCACTGGGGATGCACTGCAGTGAGTCCAGAGAGTGCACTGGCACCACTGGGGATGCACTGCAATGAGTCTAGAGAATGCACTGGCACCACTGGGGATGCAGTGCAGTGACTCCAGAGAGTGCACTGGCACCACAGGGGATGCACTGCAGTGATTCCAGAGAGTGCACTGGCACCACTGGGGATGCACTGCAGTGAGTCCAGAGAGTGCACTGGCACCACTGGGGATGCACTGCAGTGAGTCCAGAGAGTGCACTGGCACCACTGGAGTTTTAGTGCAGTGAGTCCAGAGAGTGCACTGGCACCACTGGGGATGCAGTGCAGTGAGTCCTGAGAGTGCACTGGCACCACTGGGGATGTAGTGCAGTGAGTCCAGAGAGTGCACTGGCACCACTGGGGATGCACTGCAGTGAGTCCAGAGAGTGCACTGGCACCACTGGGGATGCAGTGCAGTGAGTCCAGAGAGTGCACTGGCACCATCTGGAGCTGCACTGCTGTGAGTCCTGAGATTGCACTGGCACCACTGGGGTTGCAGTGCAGTGAGTCCAGAGACTACACTGGCACCACTGGGGATGCACTGCAGTGAGTCCAGAGACTTCACAGGCACGACTTGGGATGCAGTGCAGTGAGTCCAGAGAGTGCACTGGCACCACTGGGATGCAGTGCAGGGAGTCCAGAGAGTGCAGTGGCACCACTGGGGATGCAGTGCAGTGAGTCCAGAGAGTGCACTGGCACCACTGGGGATGCAGTGCAGTGAGTCCAGAGAGTGCACTGGCACCACTGGGGATGCACTGCAATGAGTCTAGAGAATGCACTGGCACCACTGGGGATGCAGTGCAGTGACTCCAGAGAGTGCACTGGCACCACAGGGGATGCACTGCAGTGATTCCAGAGAGTGCAATGGCACCACTGGGGATGCACTGCAGTGAGTCCAGAGAGTGCACTGGCACCACTGGGGATGCACTGCAATGAGTCTAGAGAATGCACTGGCACCACTGGGAATGCACGGCAGTGACTCCAGAGAGTGCACTGGCACCACAGGGGATGCACTGCAGTGATTCCAGAGAGTGCACTGGCACCACTGGGGATGCACTGCAGTGAGTCCAGAGAGTGCACTGGCACCACTGGGGATGCACTGCAGTGAGTCCAGAGAGTGCACTGGCACCACTGGAGTTTTAGTGCAGTGAGTCCAGAGAGTGCACTGGCACCACTGGGGATGCACTGCAGTGAGTCCTGAGAGTGCAATGGCACCACTGGGGATGCACTGCAGTGAGTCCAGAGAGTGCACTGGCACCACTGGGGATGCAGTGCAGTGAGTCCAGAGAGTGCACTGGCACTAGCTGGAGCTGCACTGCTGTGAGTCCTGAGATTGCACTGGCACCACTGGGTTTGCAGTGCAGTGAGTCCAGAGAGTACACTGGCACCACTGGGGATGCACTGCAGTGAGTCCAGAGACTTCACAGGCACCACTTGGGATGCACTGCAGTGAGTCCAGAGAGTGCACTGGCACCACTGGGGATGCACTGCAGTGAGTCCAGAGAGTGAACTGGCACCACTGGGGATGCAGTGCAGTGAGTCCAGAGAGTGCACTGGCACCACCGGGGATTCACTGCAGTGAGTCCAGAGAGTGCACTGGCACCACTGGGCATGCAGTGCAGTGAGTCCAGAGAGTGCACTGGCACCACTGGGGATGCAGTGCAGTGACTCCAGAGAGTGCACTGGCACCACCGGGGATGCACTGCAGTGAGTCCAGAGAGTGTACTGGCACCACTGGTGATGCAGTGCAGTGAGTCCAGAGAGTGCACTGGCACCACTGGGGATGCAGTGCAGTGAGTGCAGAGAGTGCAGTGGCACCACTGGGGATGCAGTGCAGTGAGTCCAGAGAGTGCACTGGCACCACTGGGGATGCACTGCAGTGATTCCAGAGAGTGCACTGGCACCACTGGGGATGCACTGCAATGAGTCTAGAGAATGCACTGGCACCACTGGGGATGCAGTGCAGTGACTCCAGAGAGTGCACTGGCACCACAGGGGATGCACTGCAGTGATTCCAGAGAGTGCACTGGCACCACTGGGGATGCACTGCAGTGAGTCCAGAGAGTGCACTGGCACCACTGGGGATGCACTGCAGTGAGTCCAGAGAGTGCACTGGCACCACTGGAGTTTTAGTGCAGTGAGTCCAGAGAGTGCACTGGCACCACTGGGGATGCAGTGCAGTGAGTCCAGAGAGTGCACTGGCACCACTGGGGATGCAGTGCCGTGAGTCCAGAGAGTGCTCTGGCACCACTGAGCTGCACTACAGTGAGTCCCGAGATTGCACTGGCACCACTGGGGATGCACTGCAGTGAGTCCAGAGACTACACTGGCACCACTGGGGATGCAGTGCAGTGAGTCCAGAGAGTGTACTGGCACCATTGGGGATGGAGTGCAGTGAGTCCAGAGACTGCACTGGCACCACTGGGGATGCAGTGCAGTGAGTCCAGAGAGTGCACTGGCACCACTGGGGATGCACTGCTATGAGTCTAGATAATGCACTGGCACCACTGGGGATGCAGTGAAGTGACTCCAGAGAGTGCACTGGCACCACTGGGGATGCACTGCAGTGAGTCCAGAGAGTGCACTGGCACCACTGGAGTTTTAGTGCAGTGAGTCCAGAGAGTGCACTGGCACCACTGGGGATGCAGTGCAGTGAGTCCAGAGAGTGCACTGGCACCACTGGGGATGCAGTGCCGTGAGTCCAGAGAGTGCTCTGGCACCACTGATCTGCACTACAGTGAGTCCCGAGATTGCACTGGCACCACTGGTGATGCACTGCAGTGAGTCCAGAGAGTGCACTGGCACCACTGGGGATGCAGTGCAGTGAGTCCAGAGAGTGCACGGGCACCACTGGGGATGCAGTGCCGTGAGTGCAGAGTGCACTGGCACCACTGGCGATGCAGTGCAGTGAGTCCAGAGAGTGCACTGGCAGCACTGGGGATGCAGTGCAGTGAGTCCAGAGAGTGCTCTGGCACCACTGGGGATGCAGTGCAGTGAGTCCAGAGAGTGCACTGGCACCACTGGGGATACACTGCAGTGACTCCAGAGAGTGCACTGCCACCACTGGGGATTCACTGCAGTGAGTCCAGAGAGTGCACTGGCACCACTGGGGATGCACTGCAGTGACTCCAGAGAGTGCACTGGCACCAACTGGAGCTGCACTGCAGTGAGTCCTGAGATTGCACTGGCACCACTGGGGATGCACTGCAGTGAGTCCAGAGACTACACTGGCACCACTGGGGATGCAGTGCAGTGAGTCCAGAGAGTGTACTGGCACCATTGGGGATGGAGTGCAGTGAGTCCAGAGACTGCACTGGCACCACTGGGGATGCAGTGCAGTGAGTCCAGAGAGTGCACTGGCACCACTGGGGATGCACTGCAATGAGTCTAGAGAATGCACTGGCACCACTGGGGATGCAGTGAAGTGACTCCAGAGAGTGCACTGGCACCACTGGGGATGCACTGCAGTGAGTCCAGAGAGTGCACTGGCACTACTGGAGTTTTAGTGCAGTGAGTCCAGAGAGTGCACTGGCACCACTGGGGATGCAGTGCAGTGAGTCCAGAGAGTGCACTGGCACCACTGGGGATGCAGTGCCGTGAGTCCAGAGAGTGCTCTGGCACCACTGATCTGCACTACAGTGAGTCCCGAGATTGCACTGGCACCACTGGGGATGCACTGCAGTGAGTCCAGAGAGTGCACTGGCACCACTGGGGATGCAGTGCAGTGAGTCCAGAGACTGCACTGGCACCACTGGGGATGCAGTGCAGTGAGTCCAGAGAGTGCACTGGCACCAACTGGAGCTGCACTGCAGTGAGTCCTGAGATTGCACTGGCACCACTGGGGATGCAGTGCAGTGAGTCCAGAGAGTGCACTGGCACCACTGGGGATGCACTGCAGTGAGTCCAGAGAGTGCACTGGCACCACTGGAGTTTTAGTGCAGTGAGTCCAGAGAGTGCACTGGCACCACTGGGGATGCAGTGCAGTGAGTCCAGAGAGTGCACTGGCACCACTGGGGATGCAGTGCCGTGAGTCCAGAGAGTGCTCTGGCACCACTGAGCTGCACTACAGTGAGTCCCGAGATTGCACTGGCACCACTGGGGATGCACTGCAGTGAGTCCAGAGACTACACTGGCACCACTGGGGATGCAGTGCAGTGAGTCCAGAGAGTGTACTGGCACCATTAGGGATGGAGTGCAGTGAGTCCAGAGACTGCACTGGCACCACTGGGGATGCACTGCAGTGAGTCCAGAGAGTGCACTGGCACCACTGGGGATGCACTGCAATGAGTCTAGAGAATGCACTGGCACCACTGGGGATGCAGTGAAGTGACTCCAGAGAGTGCACTGGCACCACTGGGGATGCACTGCAGTGAGTCCAGAGAGTGCACTGGCACCACTGGAGTTTTAGTGCAGTGAGTCCAGAGAGTGCACTGGCACCACTGGGGATGCAGTGCAGTGAGTCCAGAGAGTGCACTGGCACCACTGGGGATGCAGTGCCGTGAGTCCAGAGAGTGCTCTGGCACCACTGATCTGCACTACAGTGAGTCCCGAGATTGCACTGGCACCACTGGGGATGCACTGCAGTGAGTCCAGAGAGTGCACTGGCACCACTGGGGATGCAGTGCAGTGAGTCCAGAGAGTGCACGGGCACCACTGGGGATGCAGTGCCGTGAGTGCAGAGTGCACTGGCACCACTGGCGATGCAGTGCAGTGAGTCCAGAGAGTGCACTGGCAGCACTGGGGATGCAGTGCAGTGAGTCCAGAGAGTGCTCTGGCACCACTGGGGATGCAGTGCAGTGAGTCCAGAGAGTGCACTGGCACCACTGGGGATACACTGCAGTGACTCCAGAGAGTGCACTGCCACCACTGGGGATTCACTGCAGTGAGTCCAGAGAGTGCACTGGCACCACTGGGGATGCACTGCAGTGACTCCAGAGAGTGCACTGGCACCAACTGGAGCTGCACTGCAGTGAGTCCTGAGATTGCACTGGCACCACTGGGGATGCACTGCAGTGAGTCCAGAGAGTGCACTGGCACCACTGGGGATGCAGTGCAGTGAGTCCAGAGAGTGCACTGGCCCCACTGGGGATGCAGTGCAGTGAGTCCAGAGAGTGCACAGGCACCACTGGGGATGCACTGCAGTGAGTCCAGAGAGTGCACTGGCACCACTGGGGATGCACTGCAGTGAGTGCAGAGACTGCACTGGCACCACTGGGAATGCACTGCAGTGAGTCCAGAGAGTGCACTGGTACCACAGGGGATGCACTGCAGTGAGTCCAGAGAGTGCACAGGCACCACTGGGGATGCAGTGCAGTGACTCCAGAGAGTGCACTGGCACCACTGGGGATGCAGTGCAGTGAGTCCAGAGAGTGCACTGGCACAAAAGGGGATGCACTGCAGTGAGCCCAGAGACGGCACTGGCACCATTGGGGATGCAGTGCACTGAGTCCAGAGAGTGCACTGGCACCACTGGGGATGCACTGCAGTGAGTCCAGAGACTAAACTGGCACCCTGGGGATACAGTGCAGTGAGTCCAGAGAGTGCACTGGCACCACTGTTGATGCAGTGCAGTGAGTCCAGAGAGTGCACTGGCACCACTGGGGATGCAGTGCAGTGAGTCCAGAGAGTGCACTGGCACCACTGGGGATGCAGTGCAGTGAGTGCAGAGAGTGCACTGGCACCACTGGGGATGCAGTGCAGGGAGTCCAGAGAGTGCACTGGCACCACTGGGGATGCACTGCAGTGAGTCCAGAGAGTGCAGTGGCACCATTGGAGATGTAGTGCACTGAGTCCAGAGAGTGCACTGGCACCACTGGGGATGCAGTGCACTGAGTCCAGAGAGTGCACTGTCAGCACTGGGGATGCACTACAGTGAGTCCAGAGAGTGCACTGGCACCACTGGGGATGCAGTGCAGTGAGTCCAGAGAGTGCACTGGCACCACTGGGGATGCAATGCAGTTAGTCCAGAGAGTGCACTGGCTCCACTGGGGATGCAGTGCAGTGAGTCCAGAGAGTGCACTGGCACCACTGGGGATGCAGTGCAGTGAGTCCTGAGAGTGCAATGGCACCACAAGGGATGCACTGCAGTGAGTCCAGAGAGTGCACTGGCACCACTGGTGATGCACTGCAGTGAGTCCAGAGAGTGCACTGGCACCACTGGGGATGCAGTGCAGTGAGTCCAGGTAGTGCACTGGCACCAACTGGAGCTGCACTGCTGTGAGTCCTGAGATTGCACTGGCACCACTGGTGTTGCAGTGCAGTGAGTCCAGAGACTACACTGGCACCACTGGGGATGCACTGCAGTGAGTCCAGAGAGTGCACTGGCACCACTGGGATGCAGTGCAGGGAGTCCAGAGAGTGCAGTGGCACCACTGGGGATGCAGTGCAGTGAGTCCAGAGAGTGCACTGGCACCACTGGGGATGCAGTGCAGTGAGTCCAGAGAGTGCACTGGCACCACTGGGGATGCACTGCAATGAGTCTAGAGAATGCACTGGCACCACTGGGGATGCAGTGCAGTGACTCCAGAGAGTGCACTGGCACCACAGGGGATGCACTGCAGTGATTCCAGAGAGTGCAATGGCACCACTGGGGATGCAGTGCAGTGAGTCCAGAGAGTGCAGTGGCACCACTGGGGATAAACTGCAGTGAGTCCAGACAGTGCACTTGCACCACTGGGGATGCACTGCAGTGAGTCCAGAGAGTGCACTGGCACCACTGGGGATGCAGTGCAGTGAGTCCAGAGAGTGCACTGGCACCACTGGGGATGCAGTGCAGTGAGTCCAGAGACTGCTCTGGCACCACTGAACTGCACTGCTGTGAGTCCAGAGAGTGCACTGGCACCACTGGGGATGCACTGCTGTGAGTCCAGAGACTAAACTGGCACCACTGGGGATGCAGTGCAGTGAGTCCAGAGAGTGTACTGGCACCACTGTTAATGCAGTGCAGTGAGTCCAGAGAGTGCACTGGCACCACTGGGGATGCAGTGCAGTGAGTCCAGAGAGTGCACTGGCACCACTGGGGATGCACTGCAGTGAGCTCAGAGAGTGCACTGGCACCACTGGGGATGCAGTGCACTGAGTCCAGAGAGTGCACTGGCACCACTGGGGATGCAGTGCACTGAGTCCAGAGAGTGCACTGTCAGCACTGGGGATGCACTGCAGTGAGTCCAGAGACTAAACTGGCACCCTGGGGATACAGTGCAGTGAGTCCAGAGAGTGCACTGGCACCACTGTTGATGCAGTGCAGTGACTCCAGAGAGTGCACTGGCACCACTGGGGATGCAGTGCAGTGAGTCCAGAGAGTGCACTGGCACCACTGGGGATGCAGTGCAGTGAGTGCAGAGAGTACACTGGCACCACTGGGAATGCAGTGCAGTGAGTCCAGAGAGTGCACTGGCACCAGTGGGGATGCACTGCAGTGAGTCCAGAGAGTGCAGTGGCACCATTGGGGATGCAGTGCAGTGAGTCCATAAAGTGCACTGGCACCACTGGGGATGCAGTGCACTGAGTCCAGAGAGTGCACTGTCAGCACTGGGGATGCACTGCAGTGAGTCCAGAGAGTGCACTGGCACCACTGGGGTTGCAGTGCAGTGAGTCCAGAGAGTGCACTGGCACCACTGGGGATGCAATGCAGTTACTCCAGAGAGTGCACTGGCTCCACAGGGGATGCAGTGCAGTGAGTCCAGAGAGTGCACTGGCACCACTGGGAATGCACTGCAGTGAGTCCTGAGAGTGCAATGGCACCACAAGGGATGCACTGCAGTGAGTCCAGAGAGTGCACTGGCACCACTGGTGATGCACTGCAGTGAGTCCAGAGAGTGCACTGGCACCACTGGGGATGCAGTGCAGTGAGTCCAGAGAGTGCACTGGCACCAACTGGAGCTGCACTGCTGTGAGTCCTGAGATTGCACTGGCACCACTGGGGTTGCAGTGCAGTGAGTCCAGAGACTACACTGGCACCATTGGGGATGCACTGCAGTGAGTCCAGAGACTTCACAGGCACCACTTGGGATGCAGTGCAGTGAGTCCAGAGAGTGCACTGGCACCACTGGGATGCAGTGCAGGGAGTCCAGAGAGTGCAGTGGCACCACTGGGGATGCACTGCAGTGAGTCCAGAGAGTGCACTGGCACCACTGGGGATGCAGTGCAGTGAGTCCAGAGAGTGCACTGGCACCACTGGGGATGCACTGCAATGAGTCTAGAGAATGCACTGGCACCACTGGGGATGCAGTGCAGTGACTCCAGAGAGTGCACTGGCACCACAGGGGATGCACTGCAGTGATTCCAGAGAGTGCACTGGCACCATTGGGGATGCACTGCAGTGAGTCCAGAGAGTGCACTGGCACCACTGGGGATGCACTGCAATGAGTCTAGAGAATGCACTGGCACCACTGGGGATGCAGTGCAGTGACTCCAGAGAGTGCACTGGCACCACAGGGGATGCACTGCAGTGATTCCAGAGAGTGCACTGGCACAACTGGGGATGCACTGCAGTGAGTCCAGAGAGTGCACTGGCACCACTGGGGATGCACTGCAGTGAGTCCAGAGAGTGCACTGGCACCACTGGAGTTTTAGTGCAGTGAGTCCAGAGAGTGCACTGGCACCACTGGGGATGCAGTGCAGTGAGTCCTGAGAGTGCAATGGCACCACTGGGGATGCACTGCAGTGAGTCCAGAGAGTGCACTGGCACCACTGGGGATGCACTGCAGTGAGTCCAGAGAGTGCACTGGCACCACTGGGGATGCAGTGCAGTGAGTCCAGAGAGTGCACTGGCACCATCTGGAGCTGCACTGCTGTGAGTCCTGAGATTGCACTGGCACCACTGGGGTTGCAGTGCAGTGAGTCCAGAGACTACACTGGCACCACTGGGGATGCACTGCAGTGAGTCCAGAGACTTCACAGGCACCACTTGGGATGCAGTGCAGTGAGTCCAGCGAGTGCACTGGCACCACTGGGATGCAGTGCAGGGAGTCCAGAGAGTGCAGTGGCACCACTGGGGATGCACTGCAGTGAGTCCAGAGAGTGCACTGGCACCACTGGGGATGCAGTGCAGTGAGTCCAGAGAGTGCACTGGCACCACTGGGGATGCACTGCAATGAGTCTAGAGAATGCACTGGCACCACTGGGGATGCAGTGCAGTGACTCCAGAGAGTGCACTGGCACCACAGGGGATGCACTGCAGTGATTCCAGAGAGTGCAATGGCACCACTGGGGATGCACTGCAGTGAGTCCAGAGAGTGCACTGGCACCACTGGGGATGCACTGCAATGAGTCTAGAGAATGCACTGGCACCACTGGGGATGCAGTGCAGTGACTCCTGAGAGTGCACTGGCACCACAGGGGATGCACTGCAGTGATTCCAGAGAGTGCACTGGCACCACTGGGGATGCACTGCAGTGAGTCCAGAGAGTGCACTGGCACCACTGGGGATGCACTGCAGTGAGTCCAGAGAGTGCACTGGCACCACTGGAGTTTTAGTGCAGTGAGTCCAGAGAGTGCACTGGCACCACTGGGGATGCAGTGCAGTGAGTCCTGAGAGTGCAATGGCACCACTGGGGATGCACTGCAGTGAGTCCAGAGAGTGCACTGGCACCACTGGGGATGCAGTGCAGTGAGTCCAGAGAGTGCACTGGCACCAGCTGGAGATGCACTGCTGTGAGTCCTGAGATTGCACTGGCACCACTGGGGTTGCATTGCAGTGAGTCCAGAGACTACACTGGCACCACTGGGGATGCACTGCAGTGAGTCCAGAGACTTCACAGGCACCACTTGGGATGCACTGCAGTGAGTCCAGAGAGTGCACTGGCACCACTGGGGATGCACTGCAGTGAGTCCAGAGAGTGAACTGGCACCACTGGGGATGCAGTGCAGTGAGTCCAGAGAGTGCACTGGCACCACCGGGGATTCACTGCAGTGAGTCCAGAGAGTGCACTGGCACCACTGGGCATGCAGTGCAGTGAGTCCAGAGAGTGCACTGGCAGCACTGTTGATGCAGTGCAGTGACTCCAGAGAGTGCACTGGCACCACCGGGGATGCACTGCAGTGAGTCCAGAGAGTGTACTGGCACCACTGGGGATGCAGTGCAGTGAGTCCAGAGAGTGCACTGGCACCACTGGGGATGCAGTGCAGTGAGTGCAGAGAGTGCAGTGGCACCACTGGGGATGCAGTGCAGTGAGTCCAGAGAGTGCACTGGCACCACTGGGGATGCACTGCAGTGATTCCAGAGAGTGCACTGGCACCACTGGGGATGCACTGCAATGAGTCTAGAGAATGCACTGGCACAACTGGGGATGCAGTGCAGTGACTCCAGAGAGTGCACTGGCACCACAGGGGATGCACTGCAGTGATTCCAGAGAGTGCACTGGCACCACTGGGGATGCACTGCGGTGAGTCCAGAGAGTGCACTGGCACCACTGGGATGCACTGCAGTGAGTCCAGAGAGTGCACTGGCAACACTGGAGTTTTAGTGCAGTGAGTCCAGAGAGTGCACTGGCACCACTGGGGATGCAGTGCAGTGAGTCCAGAGAGTGCACTGGCACCACTGGGGATGCAGTGCCGTGAGTCCAGAGAGTGCTCTGGCATCACTGAGCTGCACTACAGTGAGTCCCGAGATTGCACTGGCACCACTGTGGATGCACTGCAGTGAGTCCAGAGACTACACTGGCACCACTGGGGTGCAATGCAGTGAGTCCAGAGAGTGTACTGGCACCATTTGGGATGGAGTGCAGTGAGTCCAGAGACTGCACTGGCACCACTGGGGATGCAGTGCAGTGAGTCCAGAGAGTGCACTGGCACCACTGGGGATGCACTGCAATGAGTCTAGAGAATGCACTGGCACCACTGGCGATGCAGTGCAGTGAGTCCAGAGAGTGCACTGGCACCACTGGGGATGCACTGCAGTGAGTCCAGAGAGTGCTCTGGCACCACTGGGGATGCACTGCAATGAGTCCAGAGAGTGCACTGGCACCACTGGGAATACACTGCAGTGACTCCAGAGAGTGCACTGCCACCACTGGGGATTCACTGCAGTGAGTCCAGAGAGTGCACTGTCAGCACTGGGGATGCACTGCAGTGACTCCAGAGAGTGCACTGGCACCAACTGGAGCTGCACTGCAGTGAGTCCTGAGATTGCACTGGCACCACTGGGGATGCACTGCAGTGAGTCCAGAGACTACACTGGCACCACTGGTGATGCAGTGCAGTGAGTCCAGAGAGTGCACTGGCCCCACTGGGGATGCAGTGCAGTGAGTCCAGAGAGTGCACAGGCACCACTGGGGATGCACTGCAGTGAGTCCAGAGAGTGCACTGGCACCACTGGGGATGCACTGCAGTGAGTGCAGAGACTGCACTGGCACCACTGGGAATGCACTGCAGTGAGTCCAGAGAGTGCACTGGCACCACAGGGGATGCACTGCAGTGAGTCCAGAGAGTGCACAGGCACCACTGGGGATGCAGTGCAGTGAGTCCAGAGAGTGCACTGGCACCACTGGGGATGCAGTGCAGTGAGTCCAGAGAGTGCACTGGCACAAAAGGGGATGCACTGCAGTGAGCCCAGAGAGGGCACTGGCACCATTGGGGATGCAGTGCACTGAGTCCAGAGAGTGCACTGGAACCACTGGGGATGCACTGCAGTGAGTCCAGAGACTAAACTGGCACCCTGGGGATACAGTGCAGTGAGTCCAGAGAGTGCACTGGCACCACTGTTGATGCAGTGCAGTGAGTCCAGAGAGTGCACTGGCACCACTGGGGATGCAGTGCAGTGAGTCCAGAGAGTGCACTGGCACCACTGGGGATGCAGTGCAGTGAGTGCAGAGAGTGCACTGGCACCACTGGGGATGCAGTGCAGGGAGTCCAGAGAGTGCACTGGCACCACTGGGGATGCACTGCAGTGAGTCCAGAGAGTGCAGTGGCACCATTGGAGATGTAGTGCACTGAGTCCAGAGAGTGCACTTGCACCACTGGGGATGCAGTGCACTGAGTCCAGAGAGTGCACTGTCAGAACTGGGGATGCACTACAGTGAGTCCAGAGAGTGCACTGGCACCACTGGGGATGCAGTGCAGTGAGTCCAGAGAGTGCACTGGCACCACTGGGGATGCAATGCAGTTAGTCCAGAGAGTGCACTGGCTCCACTGGGGATGCAGTGCAGTGAGTCCAGAGAGTGCACTGGCACCAGAGGGGATGCAGTGCAGTGAGTCCAGAGAGTGCAATGGCACCACAAGGGATGCACTGCAGTGAGTCCAGAGAGTGCACTGGCACCACTGGTGATGCACTGCAGTGAGTCCAGAGAGTGCACTGGCACCACTGGGGATGCAGTGCAGTGAGTCCAGGTAGTGCACTGGCACCAACTGGAGCTGCACTGCTGTGAGTCCTGAGATTGCACTGGCACCACTGGTGTTGCAGTACAGTGAGTCCAGAGACTACACTGGCACCACTGGGGATGCACTGCAGTGAGTCCAGAGAGTGCACTGGCACCAGTGGGGATGCAGTGCAGTGAGTCCAGAGAGTGAACTGGCACCACTAGGGATGCAGTGCAGTGAGTCCAGAGAGTGCACTGGCAGCACTGTTGATGCAGTGCAGTGACTCCAGAGAGTGCACTGGCACCACTGGGGATGCACTGCAGTGAGTCCAGAGAGTGTACTGGCACCACTGGGGATGCAGTGCAGTGAGTCCAGAGAGTGCACTGGCACCACTGGGGATGCAATGCAGTGAGTGCAGAGAGTGCACTGGCACCACTGGGGATGCACTGCAGTGAGTCCAGAGAGTGCACTGGTACCACTGGGGATGCACTTCAGTGAGTCCAGAGAGTGCACTGGCACCACTGGGGATGCACTGCAGTGAGTCCAGAGAGTGCACTGGTACCACTGGGGATGCAGTGCAGTGAGTCCAAAGAGTGCACTGGCACCACTGGGATGCAGTGCAGTGAGTCCAGAGAGTGCACTGGCACCACTGGGGATGCAGTGCCGTGAGTCCAGAGAGTGCTCTGGCACCACTGATCTGCACTACAGTGAGTCCCGAGATTGCACTGGCACCACTGGGGATGCACTGCAGTGAGTCCAGAGACTACACTGGCACCACTGGGGATGCAGTGCAGTGAGTCCAGAGAGTGCACTGGCACCACTGGGGATGCAGTGCAGTGAGTCCAGAGAGTGTACTGGCACCATTGGGGATGCACTGCAATGAGTCCAGAGAGTGCACTGGCACCACTGGGGATGCAGTGCAGTGAGTCCAGAGAGTGCACTGGCACCACTGGGGATGCACTGCAGTGAGTCCAGAGAGTGCCCTGGCACCAATGGTGATGCAGTGCAGTGAGTCCAGAGAGTGCAGTGGCACCACTGGGGATAAACTGCAGTGAGTCCAGACAGTGCACTTGCACCACTGGGGATGCACTGCAGTGAGTCCAGACAGTGCACTGGCACCACTGGGGATGCAGTGCAGTGAGTCCAGAGAGTGCACTGGCACCACTGGGGATGCAGTGCAGTGAGTCCAGAGACTGCTCTGGCACCACTGAGCTGCACTGCTGTGAGTCCAGAGACTGCTCTGGCACCACTGAGCTGCACTGCAGTGAGTCCAGAGAGTGCACTGGCACCACTGGGGATGCACTGCTGTAAGTCCAGAGACTAAACTGGCACCACTGTTAATGCAGTGCAGTGAGTCCAGAGAGTGCACTGGCACCACTGGGGATGCAGTGCAGTGAGTCCAGAGAGTGCACTGGCACCACTGGGGATGCACTGCAGTGAGCTCAGAGAGTGCACTGGCACCACTGGGGATGCAGTGCAGTGAGTCCAGAGAGTGCACTGGCACCACTGGGGATGCAGTGCAGTGAGTCCAGAGAGTGCACTGGCACCACTGGGGATGCAGTGCACTGAGTCCAGAGAGTGCACTGGCACCACTGGGGATGCAGTGCACTGAGTCCAGAGAGTGCACTGTCAGCACTGGGGATGCACTGCAGTGAGTCCAGAGACTAAACTGGCACCCTGGGGATACAGTGCAGTGAGTCCAGCGAGTGCACTGGCACCACTGTTGATGCAGTGCAGTGACTCCAGAGAGTGCACTGGCACCACTGGGGATGCAGTGCAGTGAGTCCTGAGAGTGCAGTGGCACCACTGGGGATGCAGTGCAGTGAGTCCAGAGAGTGCACTGGCACCACCGGGGATTCACTGCAGTGAGTCCAGAGAGTGCACTGGCACCACTGGGGATGCACTGCAATGAGTCTAGAGAATGCACTGGCACCACTGGGGATGCAGTGAAGTGACTCCATAGAGTGCACTGGCACCACAGGGGATGCACTGCAGTGATTCCAGAGAGTGCACTGGCACCACTGGGGATGCACTGCAGTGAGTCCAGAGAGTGCACTGGCACCACTGGAGTTTTAGTGCAGTGAGTCCAGAGAGTGCACTGTCACCACTGGGGATGCAGTGCAGTGAGTCCAGAGAGTGCACTGGCACCACTGGGGATGCAGTGCCGTGAGTCCAGAGAGTGCTCTGGCACCACTGATCTGCACTACAGTGAGTCCCGAGATTGCACTGGCACCACTGGGGATGCACTGCAGTGAGTCCAGAGACTACACTGGCACCACTGGGGATGCAGTGCAGTGAGTCCAGAGAGTGCACTGGCACCACTGGGGATGCAGTGCAGTGAGTCCAGAGAGTGTACTAGCACCATTGGGGATGCACTGCAATGAGTCCAGAGAGTGCACTGGCACCACTGGGGATGCAGTGCAGTGAGTCCAGAGAGTGCACTGGCACCACTGGGGATGCACTGCAGTGAGTCCAGAGAGTGCCCTGGCACCAATGGTGATGCAGTGCAGTGAGTCCAGAGAGTGCAGTGGCACCACTGGGGATAAACTGCAGTGAGTCCAGACAGTGCACTTGCACCACTGGGGATGCACTGCAGTGAGTCCAGACAGTGCACTGGCACCACTGGGGATGCAGTGCAGTGAGTCCAGAGAGTGCACTGGCACCACTGGGGATGCAGTGCAGTGAGTCCAGAGACTGCTCTGGCACCACTGAGCTGCACTGCTGTGAGTCCAGAGACTGCTCTGGCACCACTGAGCTGCACTGCTGTGAGTCCAGAGAGTGCACTGGCACCACTGGGGATGCACTGCTGTAAGTCCAGAGACTAAACTGGCACCACTGTTAATGCAGTGCAGTGACTCCAGAGAGTGCACTGGCACCACTGGGGATGCAGTGCAGTGAGTCCAGAGAGTGCACTGGCACCACTGGGGATGCACTGCAGTGAGCTCATAGAGTGCACTGGCACCACTGGGGATGCAGTGCAGTGAGTCCAGAGAGTGCACTGGCACCACTGGGGATGCAGTGCAGTGAGTCCAGAGAGTGCACTGGCACCACTGGGGATGCAGTGCACTGAGTCCAGAGAGTGCACTGGCACCACTGGGGATGCAGTGCACTGAGTCCAGAGAGTGCACTGTCAGCACTGGGGATGCACTGCAGTGAGTCCAGAGACTAAACTGGCACCCTGGGGATACAGTGCAGTGAGTCCAGAGAGTGCACTGGCACCACTGTTGATGCAGTGCAGTGACTCCAGAGAGTGCACTGGCACCACTGGGGATGCAGTGCAGTGAGTCCAGAGAGTGCACTGGCACCACTGGGGATGCAGTGCAGTGAGTGCAGAGAGTACACTGGCTCCACTGGGGATGCAGTGCAGTGAGTCCAGAGAGTGCACTGGCACCAGTGGGGATGCACTGCAGTGAGTCCAGGGAGTGCAGTGGCACCATTGGGGATGCAGTGCAGTGAGTCCAGAGAGTGCACTGGCACCACTGGGGATGCAGTGCACTGAGTCCAGAGAGTGCACTGTCAGCACTGGGGATGCACTGCAGTGAGTCCAGAGAGTGCACTGGCACCACTGGGGATGCAATGCAGTTACTCCAGAGAGTGCACTGGCTCCACTGGGGATGCAGTGCAGTGAGTCCAGAGAGTGCACTGGCACCTAAGGGGATGCACTGCAGTGAGTCCTGAGAGTGCAATGGCACCACAAGGGATGCACTGCAGTGAGTCCAGAGACTTCACAGGCACCACTTGGGATGCAGTGCAGTGAGTCCAGAGAGTGCACTGGCACCACTGGGATGCAGTGCAGGGAGTCCAGAGAGTGCAGTGGCACCACTGGGGATGCAGTGCAGTGAGTCCAGAGAGTGCACTGGCACCACTGGGGATGCAGTGCACTGAGTCCAGAGAGTGCACTGGCACCACTGGTGATGCACTGCAGTGAGTCCAGAGAGTGCACTGGCATCCACTGGGGATGCAGTGCAGTGAGTCCAGAGACTACACTGGCACCACTGGGGCTGCACTGCAGTGAGTCCAGAGACTTCACAGGCACCACTTGGGATGCAGTGCAGTGAGTCCAGAGAGTGCACTGGCACCACTGGGATGCAGTGCAGGGAGTCCAGAGAGTGCAGTGGCACCACTGGGGATGCAGTGCAGTGAGTCCAGAGAGTGCACTGGCACCACTGGGGATGCACTGCAATGAGTCTAGAGAATGCACTGGCACCACTGGGGATGCAGTGCAGTGACTCCAGAGAGTGCACTGGCACCACAGGGGATGCACTGCAGTGATTCCAGAGAGTGCACTGGCACCACTGGGGATGCACTGCAGTGAGTCCAGAGAGTGCACTGGCACCACTGGGGATGCACTGCAATGAGTCTAGAGAATGCACTGGCACCACTGGGGATGCAGTGCAGTGACTCCAGAGAGTGCACTGGCACCACAGGGGATGCACTGCAGTGATTCCAGAGAGTGCACTGGCACCACTGGGGATGCACTGCAGTGAGTCCAGAGAGTGCACTGGCACCACTGGGGATGCACTGCAGTGAGTCCAGAGAGTGCACTGGCACCACTGGAGTTTTAGTGCAGTGAGTCCAGAGAGTGCACTGGCACCACTGGGGATGCACTGCAGTGAGTCCTGAGAGTGCACTGGCACCACTGGGGATGCACTGCAGTGAGTCCAGAGAGTGCACTGGCACCACTGGGGATGCAGTGCAGTGAGTCCAGAGAGTGCACTGGCACCACTGGGGATGCACTGCTGTGAGTCCTGAGATTGCACTGGCACCACTGGGGATGCAGTGCGGTGAGTCCAGAGAGTGCACTGGCACCACTGGGGATGCAGTGCCGTGAGTCCAGAGAGTGCTCTGGCACCACTGAGCTGCACTACAGTGAGTCCCGAGATTGCACTGGCACCACTGGGGATGCACTGCAGTGAGTCCAGAGAGTGCACTGGTACCACTGGGGATGCAGTGCAGTGACGCCAGAGAGTGTACTGGCACCCCTGGGGATGCAGTGCAGTGAGTCCAGAGAGTGCACTGGCACCACTGGGGATGCACTGCAGTGAGTCCAGAAAGTGCACTGGCTCCACTGGTGATGCAGTGCCGTGAGTACAGAGAGTGCACTGGAACCACTGGGGATGCAGTACAGTGAGTACAGAGATTGCACTGGCACCACTGGGGATGCAGTGCAGTGAGTGCAGAGAGTACACTGGCACCACTGGAGATGCAGTACAGTGAGTCCACAGAGTGCACAGGCACCACTGGGGATGCAGTGCAGTGAGTCCAGAGATTGCACTGGCACCACTGGGGATGCAGTGCAGTGAGTCCAGAGAGTGCACTGGCATCACTGGGGATGCACTGCAGTGAGTCCAGAGACTGCACAGGCACCACTGGGGATGCAGTGCCGTGACGCCAGAGAGTGTACTGGCACCCCTGGGGATGCAGTGCAGTGAGTCCAGAGAGTGCACTGGCACCACTGGTGATGCACTGCAGTGAGTCCAGAGAGTGCACTGGCACCACTGGGCTGCACTGCAGTGAGTCCAGAGAGTGCACTGGCTCCACAGGGGATGCAGTGCAGTGAGTCCAGAGAGTGCACTGGCACCACTGGGGATGCAGTGCAGTGAGTCCAGAGAGTGCACTGGCACCTCAGGGGCTGCACTGCAGTGAGTCCAGAGAGTGCACTGGCTCCACAGGGGATGCAGTGCAGTGAGTCCAGAGACTGCACAGGCACCACTGGGGATGCAGTGCAGTGAGTCCCGAGAGTACACTGGCACCTCAGGGGCTGCACTGCAGTGAGTCCAGAGAGTGCACTGGCATCACTGGGGATGCAGTGCAGTGAGTCCAGAGACTGCACAGGCACCACTGGGGATGCAGTGCAGTGAGCATAGAGAGTGCACTGGCACCACTGGGGATGCAGTTCAGTGAGTCCAGAGAGTGCACTGGCATCACTGGGGATGCAGTGCAGTGAGTCCAGAGACTGCTCAGGCACCACTGGGGATGCAGTGCAGTGACACCAGAGAGTGAACTGGCACCCCTGGGGATGCAGTGCAGTGACTCCAGAGAGGGCACTGGCACCACTGGGGATGCACTGCAGTGAGTCCAGAGAGTGCACTGGCAAAACTGGGGATGCAGTGCAGTGAGTTCAGAGAGTGCACTGGCACCACTGGGGATGCAGTCCAGTGAGTCCAGAGAGTGCACTGGCACCTCAGGGGCTGCACTGCAGTGAGTCCAGAGAGTGCACTGGCACCACTGGGGATGCACTGCAGTGAGTCCAGAGAGTGCACTGGCACTTCTGGGGATGCACCTCGGTGAGTCCAGAGAGTGCTCTGGGAACACTGGGGATGCAGTGCAGTGAGTGCAGAGAGTGCACTGGCACCACTGGCGATGCTGTGCAGTGAGTCCAGAGAGTGCACTGGAACCACTGGGGATCCACTGCAGTGAGTCCAGAGAGTGCACTGGCACCACTGGGGATGCAGTGCAGTGAGTCCAGAGAGTGCACTGGCACCACTGGGGATGCAGTGCAGTGAGTCCAAAGAGAGTGCACTGGCACCACTGGGGATGCACTGCAGTGAGTCTAGAGAGTGCACTGGCACCACTGGGGATGCACTGCAATGAGTCCAGAGAATGCACTGGCACTAATGGGGATGCAGTGCAGTGACTCGAAAGAGTGCACTGGCACCACTGCGGATGAACTGCAGTGAGTCCGGAGAGTGCCCTGGCACCACTGGGGATGCAGTGCAGTGAGTCCAGAGAGTGCACTAGCACCACTGGGGATGCAGTGCAGTGAGTCCAGAGAGTGCACTGGCACCACTGGGGATGCAGTGCAGTGAGTCCAGAGAGTGCACTGGCACGACTGGTGATGCAGTACCGTGAGTGCAGAGAGTGCACTGGCACCACTGGCGATGCAGTGCAGTGAGTCCAGAGAGTGCACTGGCACCACTGGGGATGCACTGCAGTGAGTCCAGAGAGTGCTCTGGCACCACTGGCGATGCAGTTCAGTGAGTCCAGAGAGTGCACTGGCACCACTGGGAATACACTGCAGTGAGTCCAGAGAGTGCACTGCCACCATTGGGGATGCACTACAGTGAGTCCAGAGAGTGCACTGGCACCACTGGGGATGCAGTGCAGTGAGTCCAGAGACTGCACTGGCACCAACTGGAGATGCACTGCAGTGAGTTCTGAGATTGCACTGGCACCACTGGGGATGCACGGCAGTGAGTCCAGAGACTACACTGGCACCACTGGGGATGCAGTGCAGTGAGTCCAGAGAGTGCACTGGCACCCCTGTTCATGCAGTGCAGTGAGTCCAGAGAGTGCACTGGCCCCACTGGGGATGCAGTGCAGTGAGTCCAGAGAGTGCACTGGCACCACTGGGGATGCACTGCAGTGAGTCCAGAGAGTGCACTGGCACCACTGGGGATGCACTGCAGTGACTCCAGAGAGTGCACTGGCACCACTTTGATGCAGTGCAGTGACTCCAGAGAGTGCACTGGCACCACTGGGGATCCACTGCAGTTAGTCCAGAGAGTGCACTGGCACCACTGGGGATGCAGTGCAGAGAGTCCACAGAGTGCCCTGGCACCACAGGGGATACACTGCAGTGAGTCCAGAGAGTGCACTGGCACCACTGGTGGTGCAGTGCAGTGAGTCCAGAGAGTGCACTGTCACCATTGGGGAGGCAGTGCAGTGAATCCAGAGAGTGCACTGGCACCACTGGGAATGCAGCGCAGTGACTACAGAGAGTGCACTGGCACCACTGGGGATGCAGTGCAGTGAGTCCAGAGAGTGCACAGGCACCAGTAGGGATGCACTGCAGTGAGTCCAGAGAGTGCACTGGCACCACTGGAGATGCACTGCAGTGAGTGCAGAGACTGCACTGGCTCCACAGGGGATGCATTGCAGTGAGTCCAGAGAGTGCACTGGCACCAGTGGGGATGCAGTGCAGTGAGTCCAGAGAGTGCACTGGCACCACTGGGGATGCAGTGCAGTGAGTCCAGAGAGTGCACTGGCACAACTGGGGATGCAGTTCAGTGAGTCCAGAGAGTGCACTGGCACCACTGGGGATGCACTGCAATGAGTCCAGAGAATGCACTGGCACCACCGGGGATTCACTGCAGTGAGTCCAGAGAGTGCACTGGCACCACTGGGGATGCAGTGCAGTGAGTCCAGAGAGTGCACTGGCACCACTGGGGATGCAGTGCATTGAGTGCAGAGAGTGCACTGGCACCACTGGGGTTGCACTGCATTGAGTCCACAGAGTGCACTGGCACCACTGGGGATGCACTGCAGTGAGTCCAGAGAGTGCACGGGCACCACTGGGGATGCACTGCAGTGAGTCCGGAGAGTGCCCTGGCACCAATGGTGATGCAGTGCAGTGAGTCCAGAGAGTGCAGTGGCACCACTGGGGATGCAGTGCAGTGAGTCCAGAGAGTGCACTGGCACCACTGGGGATGCAATGCAGTGAGTCCAGAGAGTGCACTGGCACCACTGGGGATGCACTGCAGTGACTCCAGAGAGTGCAGTGGCACCACTGGGGATGCACTGCAGTGATTCCAGAGAGTGCACTGGCACCACTGGGGATGCACTGCAGTGAGTCCAGAGAGTGCACTGGCACCACTGGGGATGCAGTGCAGTGATTTCAGAGAGTGCACTGGCACCACTGGGGATGCAGTGCAGTGACTCCAGAGAGTGCACTGGCACCACTGCGGATGCAGTGCAGTGAGTCCAGAGGGTGCACTGGCATCACTGGGGATGCAGTGCAGTGAGTCCAGAGAGTGCACTGGCACCACTGGGGATTCACTGCAGTGAGTCCAGAGAGTGCAGAGGCACCACTGGGAATGCAGTGCTGTGACTCCAGAGAGTGCACTGGCACCACTGGGGATGCACTGCAGTGAGTCCAGAGAGTGCACTGGCGCCACTGGGTATGCAGTGCAGTGAGTCCAGAGAGTGCACGGGCACCACTGGGGATGCAGTGCCGTGAGTGCAGAGAGTGCACTGGCACCACTGGCGATGCAGTGCAGTGAGTCCAGAGAGTGCACTGGCACCAATGGGGATGCAGTGCAGTGACTCCAGAGAGTGCACTGGCATCACTGGGGATGCAGTGCAGTGAGTCCAGAGAGTGCACTGGCATCACTGGGGATGCACTGCAGTGAGTCCAGAGAGTGCACTGGCACCACTGGGGATGCACTGCAGTGAGTCCAGAGAGTGCAGAGGCACCACTGGGGATGCAGTGCTGTGACTCCAGAGAGTGCACTGGCACCACTGGGGATGCACTGCAGTGAGTCCAGAGAGTGCACTGGCACCACTGGGGATGCAGTGCAGTGAGTCCAGAGAGTGCACGGGCACCACTGGGGATGCAGTGCAGTGAGTGCAGAGAGTGCACTGGCACCACTGGCGATGCAGTGCAGTGAGTCCAGAGAGTGCACTGGCACCACTGGGGATGCACTGCAGTGAGTCCAGAGAGTGCTCTGGCACCACTGGGGATGCAGTTCAGTGAGTCCAGAGAGTGCACTGGCACCACTGGGGATACACTGCAGTGACTCCAGAGAGTGCACTGCCACCACTGGGGATTCACTGCAGTGAGTCCAGAGAGTGCACTGGCACCACTGGGGATGCACTGCAGTGAGTCCAGAGAGTGCACTGGCACCAACTGGAGCTGCACTGCAGTGAGTCCTGAGATTGCACTGGCACCACTGGGGATGCACTGCAGTGAGTCCAGAGACTACACTGGCACCACTGGTGATGCAGTGCAGTGAGTCCAGAGAGTGCACTGGCCCCACTGGGGATGCAGTGCAGTGAGTCCAGAGAGTGCACAGGCACCACTGGGGATGCACTGCAGTGAGTCCAGAGAGTGCACTGGCACCACTGGAGATGCACTGCAGTGAGTGCAGAGACTGCACTGGCACCACTGGGAATGCACTGCAGTGAGTCCAGAGAGTGCACTGGCACCACAGGGGATGCACTGCAGTGAGTCCAGAGAGTGCACAGGCACCACTGGGGATGCAGTGCAGTGAGTCCAGAGAGTGCACTGGCACCACTGGGGATGCAGTTCAGTGAGTCCAGAGAGTGCACTGGCACAAAAGGGGATGCACTGCAGTGAGTCCAGAGAGGGCACTGGCACCATTGGGGATGCAGTGCACTGAGTCCAGAGAGTGCACTGGCACCACTGGGGATGCACTGCAGTGAGTCCAGAGACTAAACTGGCACCACTGGGGATGCAGTGCAGTGAGTCCAGAGAGTGCACTGGCACCATTGGGGATGCACTGCAATGAGTCCAGAGAGTGCACTGGCACCACTGGGGATGCAGTGCAGTGAGTCCAGAGAGTGCACTGGCACCACTGGGGATGCAGTGCAGTGAGTCCAGAGAGTGCACTGGCACCACTGGGGATGCAGTGCAGGGAGTCCAGAGAGTGCACTGGCACCACTGGAGATGCACTGCAGTGAGTCCAGAGAGTGCAGTGGCACCATTGGAGATGTAGTGCAGTGAGTCCAGAGAGTGCACTGGCACCACTGGGGATGCAGTGCACTGAGTCCAGAGAGTGCACTGTCAGCACTGGGGATGCACTACAGTGAGTCCAGAGAGTGCACAGGCACCACTGGGGATGCAGTGCAGTGAGTCCAGAGAGTGCACTGGCACCACTGGGGATGCAATGCAGTTAGTCCAGAGAGTGCACTGGCTCCACTGGGGATGCAGTGCAGTGAGTCCAGAGAGTGCACTGGCACCACTGGGGATACAGTGCAGTGAGTCCTGAGAGTGCAATGGCACCACAAGTGATGCACTGCAGTGAGTCCAGAGAGTGCACTGGCACCACTGGTGATGCACTGCAGTGAGTCCAGAGAGTGCACTGGCACCACTGGGGATGCAGTGCAGTGAGTCCAGGTAGTGCACTGGCACCAACTGGAGCTGCACTGCTGTGAGTCCTGAGATTGCACTGGCACCACTGGGGTTGCAGTGCAGTGAGTCCAGAGACTACACTGGCACCACTGGGGATGCACTGCAGTGAGTCCAGAGACTTCACAGGCACCACTTGGGATGCAGTGCAGTGAGTCCAGAGAGTGCACTGGCACCACTGGGGATGCAGTGCAGTGAGTCCAGAGAGTGAACTGGCACCACTGGGGATGCAGTGCAGTGAGTCCAGAGAGTGCACTGGCACCAGCGGGGATTCAATGCAGTGAGTCCAGAGAGTGCACTGGCACCACTGGGGATGCAGTGCAGTGAGTCCAGAGAGTGCACTGGCAGCACTGTTGATGCAGTGCAGTGACTCCAGAGAGTGCACTGGCACTACTGGGGATGCACTGCAGTGAGTCCAGAGAGTGTACTGGCACCACTGGGGATGCAGTGCAGTGAGTCCAGAGAGTGCACTGGCACCACTGGGGATGCAGTGCAGTGAGTGCAGAGAGTGCACTGGCACCACTGGGGATGCACTGCAGTGAGTCCAGAGAGTGCACTGGTACCACTGTTGATGCAGTGCAGTGACTCCAGAGAGTGCACTGGCACCACTGGGGATCCACTGCAGTTAGTCCAGAGAGTGCACTGGCACCACTGGGGATGCAGTGCAGTGAGTCCACAGAGTACCCTGGCACCACAGGGGATACACTGCAGTGAGTCCAGAGAGTGCACTGGCACCACTGATGGTGCAGTGCAGTGAGTCCAGAGAGTGCACTGTCACCATTGGGGAGGCAGTGCAGTGAATCCAGAGAGTGCACTGGCACCACTGGGAATGCAGCGCAGTGACTACAGAGAGTGCACTGGCACCACTGGGGATGCAGTGCAGTGAGTCCAGAGAGTGCACAGGCACCAGTAGGGATGCACTGCAGTGAGTCCAGAGAGTGCACTGGCACCACTGGAGATGCACTGCAGTGAGTGCAGAGACTGCACTGGCTCCACAGGGGATGCATTGCAGTGAGTCCAGAGAGTGCACTGGCACCACTGGGGATGCAGTGCAGTGAGTCCAGAGAGTGCACTGGCACCACTGGGGATGCACTGCAGTGAGTCCAGAGAGTGCACTGGCACAACTGGGGATGCAGTTCAGTGAGTCCAGAGAGTGCACTGGCACCACTGGGGATGCACTGCAATGAGTCCAGAGAGTGCACTGGCACCACCGGGGATTCACTGCAGTGAGTCCAGAGAGTGCACTGGCACCACTGGGGATGCAGTGCAGTGAGTCCAGAGAGTGCACTGGCACCACTGGGGATGCAGTGCATTGAGTGCAGAGAGTGCACTGGCACCACTGGGGTTGCACTGCATTGAGTCCACAGAGTGCACTGGCACCACTGGGGATGCACTGCAGTGAGTCCAGAGAGTGCACGGGCACCACTGGGGATGCACTGCAGTGAGTCCGGAGAGTGCCCTGGCACCAATGGTAATGCAGTGCAGTCAGTCCAGAGAGTGCAGTGGCACCACTGGGGATGCAGTGCAGTGAGTCCAGAGAGTGCACTGGCACCACTGGGGATGCACTGCAGTGAGTCCAGAGAGTGCACTGGCACCACTGGGGATGCACTGCAGTGACTCCAGAGAGTGCAGTGGCACCACTGGGGATGCACTGCAGTGATTCCAGAGAGTGCACTGGCACCACTGGGGATGCACTGCAGTGAGTCCAGAGAGTGCACTGGCACCACTGGGGATGCAGTGCAGTGATTTCAGAGAGTGCACTGGCACCACTGGGGATGCAGTGCAGTGAGTCCAGAGAGTGCACAGGCACCACTGGGGATGCAGTGCAGTGAGTCCAGAGAGTGCACTGGCATCACTGGGGATGCAGTGCAGTGAGTCCAGAGAGTGCACTGGCACCACTGGGGATGCACTGCAGTGAGTCCTGAGAGTGCAGAGGCACCACTGGGGATGCAGTGCTGTGACTCCAGAGAGTGCACTGGCACCACTGCGGATGCACTGCAGTGAGTCCAGAGAGTGCACTGGCACCACTGGGGATGCAGTGCAGTGAGTCCAGAGAGTGCACGGGCACCACTGGGGATGCAGTGCCGTGAGTGCAGAGACTGCACTGGCACCACTGGCGATGCAGTGCAGTGAGTCCAGAGAGTGCACTGGCACCAATGGGGATGCAGTGCAGTGAGTCCAGAGAGAGTGCACTGGCACCACTGCGGATGCAGTGCAGTGAGTCCAGAGAGTGCTCTGGCACCACTGGGGATGCAGTTCAGTGAGTCCAGAGAGTGCACTGGCACCACTGGGGATACACTGCAGTGACTCCAGAGAGTGCACTGCCACCACTGGGGATTCACTGCAGTGAGTAGAGAGAGTGCACTGGCACCACTGGGGATGCACTGCAGTGAGTCCAGAGAGTGCACTGGCACCAACTGGAGCTGCACTGCAGTGAGTCCTGAGATTGCACTGGCACCACTGGGGATGCACTGCAGTGAGTCCAGAGACTACACTGGCACCACTGGTGATGCAGTGCAGTGAGTCCAGAGAGTGCACTGGCCCCACTGGGGATGCAGTGCAGTGAGTCCAGAGAGTGCAC
Organism: Anser anser; assembly: GCF_964211835.1. Taxonomy (NCBI): domain Eukaryota; kingdom Metazoa; phylum Chordata; class Aves; order Anseriformes; family Anatidae; genus Anser; species Anser anser. The sequence continues at coordinate 19,502,410 of NC_139736.1, forward strand.
TGGCACCACTGGGGATGCACTGCAGTGAGTCCAGAGAGTGCACTGGCACCACTGGAGATGCACTGCAGTGAGTGCAGAGACTGCACTGGCACCACTGGGAATGCACTGCAGTGAGTCCAGAGAGTGCACTGGCACCACAGGGGATGCACTGCAGTGAGTCCAGAGAGTGCACAGGCACCACTGGGGATGCAGTGCAGTGGGTCCAGAGAGTGCACTGGCACCACTGGGGATGCAGTTCAGTGAGTCCAGAGAGTGCACTGGCACAAAAGGGGATGCACTGCAGTGAGTCCAGAGAGGGCACTGGCACCATTGGGGATGCAGTGCACTGAGTCCAGAGAGTGCACTGGCACCACTGGGGATGCACTGCAGTGAGTCCAGAGACTAAACTGGCACCACTGGGGATGCAGTGCAGTGAGTCCAGAGAGTGCACTGTCAGCACTGGGGATGCACTACAGTGAGTCCAGAGAGTGCACAGGCACCACTGGGGATGCAGTGCAGTGAGTCCTGAGAGTGCAATGGCACCACAAGGGATGCACTGCAGTGAGTCCAGAGAGTGCACTGGCACCACTGGTGATGCACTGCAGTGAGTCCAGAGAGTGCACTGGCACCACTGGGGATGCAGTGCAGTGAGTCCAGGTAGTGCACTGGCACCAACTGGAGCTGCACTGCTGTGAGTCCTGAGATTGCACTGGCACCACTGGGGTTGCAGTGCAGTGAGTCCAGAGACTACACTGGCACCACTGGGGATGCACTGCAGTGAGTCCAGAGACTTCACAGGCACCACTTGGGATGCAGTGCAGTGAGTCCAGAGAGTGCACTGGCACCACTGGGGATGCAGTGCAGTGAGTCCAGAGAGTGCACTGGCACGACTGGGGATGCAGTGCAGTGAGTCCAGAGAGTGCACTGGCACCAGCGGGGATTCAATGCAGTGAGTCCAGAGAGTGCACTGGCACCACTGGAGATGCACTGCAGTGAGTGCAGAGACTGCACTGGCACCACTGGGAATGCACTGCAGTGAGTCCAGAGAGTGCACTGGCACCACTGGGGATGCACTGCAGTGAGTCCAGAGAGTGTACTGGCACCACTGGGGATGCAGTGCAGTGAGTGCAGAGAGTGCACTGGCACCACTGGGGATGCAGTGCAGTGAGTCCAGAGAGTGCACTGGCACCACTGGGGATGCAGTGCAGTGAGTGCAGAGAGTGCACTGGCACCACTGGGGATGCACTGCAGTGAGTCCAGAGAGTGCACTGGTACCACTGGGGATGCAGTTCAGTGAGTCCAGAGAGTGCACTGGCACCACTGGGGATGCAGTGCAGTGAGTCCAGAGAGTGCACTGGCACCACTGGGGATGCAGTGCAGTGAGTGCAGAGAGTGCACTGGCACCACTGGGGATGCACTGCAGTGAGTCCAGAGAGTGTACTGGCACCACTGGGGATGCAGTGCAGTGAGTCCAGAGAGTGCAGTGGCACCACTGGGGATGCAGTGCAGTGAGTCCAGAGAGTGCACTGGCACCACTGGGGATGCAGTGCAGTGAGTCCAGAGAGTGCACAGGCACCACTGGGGATGCAGTGCAGTGGGTCCAGAGAGTGCACTGGCACCACTGGGGATGCAGTTCAGTGAGTCCAGAGAGTGCACTGGCACAAAAGGGGATGCACTGCAGTGAGTCCAGAGAGGGCACTGGCACCATTGGGGATGCAGTGCACTGAGTCCAGAGAGTGCACTGGCACCACTGGGGATGCACTGCAGTGAGTCCAGAGACTAAACTGGCACCACTGGGGATGCAGTGCAGTGAGTCCAGAGAGTGCACTGGCACCATTGGGGATGCACTGCAATGAGTCCAGAGAGTGCACTGGCACCACTGGGGATGCAGTGCAGTGAGTCCAGAGAGTGCACTGGCACCACTGGGGATGCACTGCAGTGAGTCCAGAGAGTGCACTGGCACCACTGGGGATGCAGTGCAGTGAGTCCAGAGAGTGCACTGGCACCACTGGGGATGCAGTGCAGTGAGTCCAGAGAGTGCACTGGCACCACTGGGGATGCAATGCAGTTAGTCCAGAGAGTGCACTGGCTCCACTGGGGATGCAGTGCAGTGACTCCAGAGAGTTCTCTGGCACCACTGGGGATGCAGTGCAGTGAGTCCTGAGAGTGCAATGGCACCACAAGGGATGCACTGCAGTGAGTCCAGAGAGTGCACTGGCACCACTGGTGATGCACTGCAGTGAGTCCAGAGAGTGCACTGGCACCACTGGGGATGCAGTGCAGTGAGTCCAGGTAGTGCACTGGCACCAACTGGAGCTGCACTGCTGTGAGTCCTGAGATTGCACTGGCACCACTGGGGTTGCAGTGCAGTGAGTCCAGAGACTACACTGGCACCACTGGGGATGCACTGCAGTGAGTCCAGAGACTTCACAGGCACCACTTGGGATGCAGTGCAGTGAGTCCAGAGAGTGCACTGGCAGCACTGTTGATGCAGTGCAGTGACTCCAGAGAGTGCACTGGCACCACTGGGGATGCACTGCAGTGAGTCCAGAGAGTGTACTGGCACCACTGGGGATGCAGTGCAGTGAGTCCAGAGAGTGCACTGGCACCACTGGGGATGCAGTGCAGTGAGTGCAGAGAGTGCACTGGCACCAGTGGGGATGCACTGCAGTGAGTCCAGAGAGTGCACTGGTACCACTGGGTGTGCACTTCAGTGAGTCCAGAGAGTGCACTGGCACCACTGGGGATGCACTGCAGTGAGTCCAGAGAGTGCACTGGTACCTAAGGGGATGCAGTGCAGTGAGTCCAAAGAGTGCACTGGCACCACTGGGATGCAGTGCAGTGAGTCCAGAGAGTGCAGTGGCACCACTGGGGATGCACTGCAGTGAGTCCAGAGAGTGCACTGGCACCACTGGGGATGCAGTGCAGTGAGTCCAGAGAGTGCACTGGCACCACTGGGGATGCACTGCAATGAGTCTAGAGAATGCACTGGCACCACTGGGGATGCAGTGAAGTGACTCCAGAGAGTGCACTGGCACCACAGGGGATGCACTGCAGTGATTCCAGAGAGTGCACTGGCACCACTGGGGATGCACTGCAGTGAGTCCAGAGAGTGCACTGGCACCACTGGAGTTTTAGTGCAGTGAGTCCAGAGAGTGCACTGTCACCACTGGGGATGCAGTGCAGTGAGTCCAGAGAGTGCACTGGCACCACTGGGGATGCAGTGCCGTGAGTCCAGAGAGTGCTCTGGCACCACTGATCTGCACTACAGTGAGTCCCGAGATTGCACTGGCACCACTGGGGATGCACTGCAGTGAGTCCAGAGACTACACTGGCACCACTGGGGATGCAGTGCAGTGAGTCCAGAGAGTGCACTGGCACCACTGGGGATGCAGTGCAGTGAGTCCAGAGAGTGCACTGGCACCATTGGGGATGCACTGCAATGAGTCCAGAGAGTGCACTGGCACCACTGGGGATGCAGTGCAGTGAGTCCAGAGAGTGCACTGGCACCACTGGGGATGCACTGCAGTGAGTCCAGAGAGTGCCCTGGCACCAATGGTGATGCAGTGCAGTGAGTCCAGAGAGTGCACTGGCACCACTGGGGATAAACTGCAGTGAGTCCAGACAGTGCACTGGCACCACTGGGGATGCACTGCAGTGAGTCCAGAGAGTGCACTGGCACCACTGGGGATGCAGTGCAGTGAGTCCAGAGAGTGCACTGGCACCACTGGGGATGCAGTGCAGTGAGTCCAGAGACTGCTCTGGCACCACTGAGCTGCACTGCTGTGAGTCCAGAGAGTGCACTGGCACCACTGGGGATGCACTGCTGTGAGTCCAGAGACTAAACTGGCACCACTGGGGATGCAGTGCAGTGAGTCCAGAGAGTGTACTGGCACCACTGCTAATGCAGTGCAGTGACTCCAGAGAGTGCACTGGAACCCTGGGGATGCAGTGCAGTGAGTCCAGAGAGTGCAGTGGCACCACTGGGGATGCACTGCAGTGAGCTCAGAGAGTGCACTGGCACCACTGGGGATGCAGTGCAGTGAGTCCAGAGAGTGCACTGGCACCACTGGGGATGCACTGCAGTGAGTCCAGAGAGTGCACTGGCACCACTGGGGATGCAGTGCAGTGAGTCCAGAGAGTGCACTGGCACCACTGGGGATGCAGTGCAGTGAGTCCAGAGAGTGCACTGTCAGCACTGGGGATGCACTGCAGTGAGTCCAGAGACTAAACTGGCACCCTGGGGATACAGTGCAGTGAGTCCAGAGAGTGCACTGGCACCACTGTTGATGCAGTGCAGTGACTCCAGAGAGTGCACTGGCACCACTGGGGATGCAGTGCAGTGAGTCCAGAGAGTGCACTGGCACCACTGGGGATGCAGTGCAGTGAGTGCAGAGAGTACAATGGCACCACTGGGGATGCAGTGCAGTGAGTCCAGAGAGTGCACTGGCACCAGTGGGGATGCACTGCAGTGAGTCCAGAGAGTGCAGTGGCACCATTGGGGATGCAGTGCAGTGAGTCCAGAGAGTGCACTGGCACCACTGGGGATGCTGTGCACTGAGTCCAGAGAGTGCAGTTGCACCACTGGGGATGCACTGCAGTGAGTCCAGAGAGTGCACTGGCACCACTGGGGATGCAGTGCAGTGAGTCCAGAGAGTGCACTGGCACCACTGGGGATGCAATGCAGTGAGTCCAGAGAGTGCACTGGCTCCACTGGGGATGCAGTGCAGTGAGTCCAGAGAGTGCACTGGCACCACTGGGAATGCACTGCAGTGAGTCCTGAGAGTGCAATGGCACCACAAGGGATGCACTGCAGTGAGTCCAGAGAGTGCACTGGCACCAGCGGGGATTCAATGCAGTGAGTCCAGAGAGTGCACTGGCACCACTGGGGATGCAGTGCAGTGACTCAAGAGAGTGCACTGGAACCACTGGGGATGCAGTTCAGTGAGTCCAGAGAGTTCACTGGCACCACTGGGGATGCAGTGCAGTGAGTCCAGAGAGTGCACTGGCACGACTGGGGATGCAGTGCAGTGAGTCCAGAGAGTGCAGTGGCACCACTGGGGATAAACTGCAGTGAGTCCAGACAGTGCACTTGCACCACTGGGGATGCACTGCAGTGAGTCCAGAGAGTGCACTGGCACCACTGGGGGATGCAGTGCAGTGAGTCCAGAGAGTGCACTGGCACCACCGGGGATGCAGTGCACTGAGTCCAGAGAGTGCACTGGCACCACTGGGGATGCAGTGCACTGAGTCCAGAGAGTGCACTGTCAGCACTGGGGATGCACTGCAGTGAGTCCAGAGACTAAACTGGCACCCTGGGGAAACAGTGCAGTGAGTCCAGAGAGTGCACTGGCACCACTGTTGATGCAGTGCAGTGACTCCAGAGAGTGCACTGGCACCACTGGGGATGCAGTGCAGTGAGTCCAGAGAGTGCACTGGCACCACTGGGGATGCAGTGCAGTGAGTGCAGAGAGTACACTGGCACCACTGGGGATGCAGTGCAGTGAGTCCAGAGAGTGCACTGGCACCAGTGGGGATGCACTGCAGTGAGTCCAGAGAGTGCAGTGGCACCATTGGGGATGCAGTGCAGTGAGTCCAGAGTGCACTGGCACCACTGGGGATGCAGTGCACTGAGTCCAGAGAGTGCACTGTCAGCACTGGGGATGCAGGGCAGTGACTCCAGAGAGTGCACTGGCTCCACTGGGGATGCAGTGCAGTGAGTCCAGAGAGTGCACTGGCACCACTGGGAATGCACTGCAATGAGTCCTGAGAGTGCAATGGCACCACAAGGGATGCACTGCAGTGAGTCCAGAGAGTGCACTGGCACCACTGGTGATGCACTGCAGTGAGTCCAGAGAGTGCACTGGCACCACTGGGGATGCAGTGCAGTGAGTCCAGAGAGTGCACTGGCACCACTGGGATGCAGTGCAGGGAGTCCAGAGAGTGCAGTGGCACCACTGGAGATGCAGTGCAGTGAGTCCAGAGAGTGCAGTGGCACCACTGGGGATGCAGTGCAGTGAGTCCAGAGAGTGCACTGGCACCACTGGGGATGCACTGCAATGAGTCTAGAGAATGCACTGGCACCACTGGGGATGCAGTGCAGTGACTCCAGAGAGTGCACTGGCACCACAGGGGATGCACTGCAGTGATTCCAGAGAGTGCACTGGCACCACTGGGGATGCACTGCAGTGAGTCCAGAGAGTGCACTGGCACCACTGGGGATGCACTGCAATGAGTCTAGAGAATGCACTGGCACCACTGGGGATGCAGTGCAGTGACTCCAGAGAGTGCACTGGCACCACAGGGGATGCACTGCAGTGATTCCAGAGAGTGCACTGGCACCACTGGGGATGCACTGCAGTGAGTCCAGAGAGTGCACTGGCACCACTGGGGATGCACTGCAGTGAGTCCAGAGAGTGCACTGGCACCACTGGAGTTTTAGTGCAGTGAGTCCAGAGAGTGCACTGGCACCACTGGGGATGCAGTGCAGTGAGTCCTGAGATTGCAATGGCACCACTGGGGATGCACTGCAGTGAGTCCAGAGAGTGCACTGGCACCACTGGGGATGCAGTGCAGTGAGTCCAGAGAGTGCACTGGCACCAGCTGGAGCTGCACTGCTGTGAGTCCTGAGATTGCACTGGCACCACTGGGAATGCAGTGCAGTGAGTCCAGAGACTACACTGGCACCACTGGGGATGCACTGCAGTGAGTCCGGAGACTTCACAGGCACCACTTGGGATGCACTGCAGTGAGTCCAGAGAGTGCACTGGCACCACTGGGGATGCAGTTCAGTGAGTCCAGAGAGTGAACTGGCACCACTGGGGATGCAGTGCAGTGAGTCCAGAGAGTGCACTGGCATCACCGGGGATTCACTGCAGTGAGTCCAGAGAGTGCACTGGCACCACTGGGCATGCAGTGCAGTGAGTCCAGAGAGTGCACTGGCAGCACTGTTGATGCAGTGCAGTGACTCCAGAGAGTGCACTGGCACCACTGGGGATGCACTGCAGTGAGTCCAGAGAGTGTACTGGCACCACTGGGGATGCAGTGCAGTGAGTCCAGAGAGTGCACTGGCACCACTGGGGATGCAGTGCAGTGAGTGCAGAGAGTGCACTGGCACCACAGGGGATGCACTGCAGTGATTCCAGAGAGTGCACTGGCACCACTGGGGATGCAGTTCAGTTAGTCCAGAGAGTGCACTGGCACCACTGGGGATGCACTGCAGTGAGTCCAGAGAGTGCACTGGCACCACTGGAGTTTTAGTGCATTGAGTCCAGAGAGTGCACTGGCACCACTGGGGATGCAGTGCAGTGAGTCCAGAGAGTGTACTGGCACCATTGGGGATGGAGTGCAGTGAGTCCAGAGAGTGCACTGGCACCACTGGGGATGCAGTGCAGTGAGTCCAGAGAGTGCACTGGCACCACTGGGGATGCACTGCAATGAGTCTAGAGAATGCACTGGCACCACTGGGGATGCAGTGAAGTGACTCCAGAGAGTGCACTGGCACCACAGGGGATGCACTGCAGTGATTCCAGAGAGTGCACTGGCACCACTGGGGATGCACTGCAGTGAGTCCAGAGAGTGCACTGGCACCACTGGAGTTTTAGTGCAGTGAGTCCAGAGAGTGCACTGTCACCACTGGGGATTCAGTTCAGTGAGTCCAGAGAGTGCACTGGCACCACTGGGGATGCAGTGCCGTGAGTCCAGAGAGTGCTCTGGCACCACTGATCTGCACTACAGTGAGTCCCGAGATTGCACTGGCACCACTGGGGATGCACTGCAGTGAGTCCAGAGAGTGCAGAGGCACCACTGGGGATGCAGTGCTGTGACTCCAGAGAGTGCACTGGCACCACTGGGGATGCACTGCAGTGAGTCCAGAGAGTGCACTGGCACCACTGGGGATGCAGTGCAGTGAGTCCAGAGAGTGCACGGGCACCACTGGGGATGCAGTGCCGTGAGTGCAGAGAGTGCACTGGCACCACTGGGGCTGCACTGCAGTGAGTCCAGAGAGTGCACTGGCACCACTGGGGATGCACTGCAGTGAGTCCAGAGAGTGCTCTGGCACCACTGGGGATGCAGTTCAGTGAGTCCAGAGAGTGCACTGGCACCACTGGGGATACACTGCAGTGACTCCAGAGAGTGCACTGCCACCACTGGGGATTCACTGCAGTGAGTCCAGAGAGTGCACTGGCACCACTGGGGATGCACTGCAGTGACTCCAGAGAGTGCACTGGCACCAACTGGAGCTGCACTCCAGTGAGTCCTGAGTTTGCACTGGCACCACTGGGGATGCACTGCAGTGAGTCCAGAGACTACACTGGCACCACTGGTGATGCAGTGCAGTGAGTCCAGAGAGTGCACTGGCCCCACTGGGGATGCAGTGCAGTGAGTCCAGAGAGTGCACAGGCACCACTGGGGATGCACTGCAGTGAGTCCAGAGAGTGCACTGGCACCACTGGGGATGCACTGCAGTGAGTGCAGAGACTGCACTGGCACCACTGGGAATGCACTGCAGTGAGTCCAGAGAGTGCACTGGCACCACTGGGGATGCAGTGCACTGAGTCCAGAGAGTGCACTGGCACAAAAGGGGATGCACTGCAGTGAGTCCAGAGAGGGCACTGGCACCCTGGGGATGCAGTGCAGTGAGTTCAAAGAGTGCATTGGCACCACTGGGGATGCACTGCAGTGAGTCCAGAGACTAAACTGGCACCCTGGGGATACAGTGCAGTGAGTCCAGAGAGTGCACTGGCACCACTGTTGATGCAGTGCAGTGAGTCCAGAGAGTGCACTGGCACCACTCGGGATGCAGTGCAGTGAGTCCAGAGAGTGCACTGGCACCACTGGGGATGCAGTGCAGTGAGTGCAGAGAGTGCACTGGCACCACTGGGGATGCAGTGCAGGGAGTCCAGAGAGTGCACTGGCACCACTGGGGATGCACTGCAGTGAGTCCAGAGAGTGCAGTGGCACCATTGGAGATGTAGTGCACTGAGTCCAGAGAGTGCACTGGCACCACTGGGGATGCAGTGCACTGAGTCCAGAGAGTGCACTGTCAGCACTGGGGATGCACTACAGTGAGTCCAGAGAGTGCACTGGCACCACTGGGGATGCAGTGCAGTGAGTCCAGAGAGTGCACTGCCACCACTGGGGATGCAATGCAGTTAGTCCAGAGAGTGCACTGGCACCACTGGGGATGCAGTGCAGTGAGTCCTGAGAGTGCAATGGCACCACAAGGGATGCACTGCAGTGAGTCCAGAGAGTGCACTGGCACCACTGGTGATGCACTGCAGTGAGTCCAGAGAGTGCACTGGCACCACTGGGGATGCAGTGCAGTGAGTCCAGGTAGTGCACTGGCACCAACTGGAGCTGCACTGCTGTGAGTCCTGAGATTGCACTGGCACCACTGGGGTTGCAGTGCAGTGAGTCCAGAGACTACACTGGCACCACTGGGGATGCACTGCAGTGAGTCCAGAGACTTCACAGGCACCACTTGGGATGCAGTGCAGTGAGTCCGGAGAGTGCACTGGCAGCACTGTTGATGCAGTGCAGTGACTCCAGAGAGTGCACTGGCACCACTGGGGATGCACTGCAGTGAGTCCAGAGAGTGCACTGGCACCACTGGGGATGCAGTGCAGTGAGTGCAGAGAGTGCACTGGCACCACTGGGGATGCACTGCAGTGAGTCCAGAGAGTGCACTGGTACCACTGTGGATGCACTTCAGTGAGTCCAGAGAGTGCACTGGCACCACTGGGGATGCACTGCAGTGAGTCCAGAGAGTGCACTGGTACCACTGGGGATGCAGTGCAGTGAGTCCAAAGAGCGCACTGGCACCACTGGGATGCACTGCAGTGAGTCCAGAGAGTGCAGTGGCACCACTGGGGATGCAGTGCAGTGAGTCCAGAGAGTGCACTGGCACCACTGGGGATGCAGTGCAGTGAGTCCAGAGAGTGCACTGGCACCACTGGGGATGCACTGCAATGAGTCTAGAGAATGCACTGGCACCACTGGGGATGCAGTGAAGTGACTCCAGAGAGTGCACTGGCACCACAGGGGATGCACTGCAGTGATTCCAGAGAGTGCACTGGCACCACTGGGGATGCAGTGCAGTGAGTCCAGAGAGTGCACTGGCACCACTGGAGTTTTAGTGCAGTGAGTCCAGAGAGTGCACTGTCACCACTGGGGATGCAGTGCAGTGAGTCCAGAGAGTGCACTGGCACCACTGGGGATGCAGTGCCGTGAGTCCAGAGAGTGCTCTGGCACCACTGATCTGCACTACAGTGAGTCCCGAGATTGCACTGGCACCACTGGGGATGCACTGCAGTGAGTCCAGAGACTACACTGGCACCACTGGGGATGCAGTGCAGTGAGTCCAGAGAGTGCAGTGGCACCACTGGGGATAAACTGCAGTGAGTCCAGACAGTGCACTTGCACCACTGGGGATGCACTGCTGTGAGTCCAGAGAGTGCACTGGCACCACTGGGGATGCACTGCAGTGAGTCCAGAGAGTGCACTGGCACCACTGGGGATGCACTGCAATGAGTCTAGAGAATGCACTGGCACCACTGGGGATGCAGTGCAGTGACTCCAGAGAGTGCACTGGCACCACTGGGGATGCAGTGCAGTGAGTCCAGAGAGTGCACTGGCACCACTGGGGATGCACTGCAGTGAGCTCAGAGAGTGCACTGGCACCACTGGGGATGCAGTGCAGTGAGTCCAGAGAGTGCACTGGCACCACTGGGGATGCACTGCAGTGAGTCCAGAGAGTGCACTGGCACCACTGGGGATGCAGTGCACTGAGTCCAGAGAGTGCACTGGCACCACTGGGGATGCAGTGCAGTGAGTCCAGAGAGTGCACTGTCAGCACTGGGGATGCACTGCAGTGAGTCCAGAGACTAAACTGGCACCCTGGGGATACAGTGCAGTGAGTCCAGAGAGTGCACTGGCACCACTGTTGATGCAGTGCAGTGAGTCCAGAGAGTGCACTGGCACCACTGGGGATGCAGTGCAGTGAGTCCAGAGACTGCACTGGCACCACTGGGGATGCAGTGCAGTGAGTGCAGAGAGTGCACTGGCACCACTGGGGATGCAGTGCAGTGAGTCCAGAGAGTGCACTGGCACCAGTGGGGATGCACTGCAGTGAGTCCAGAGAGTGCAGTGGCACCATTGGGGATGCAGTGCAGTGAGTCCAGAGAGTGCACTGGCACCACTGGGGATGCAGTGCACTGAGTCCAGAGAGTGCACTGGCACCACTGGGGATGCACTGCAGTGAGTCCAGAGAGTGCACTGGCACCACTGGGGATGCAGTGCAGTGAGTCCAGAGAGTGCACTGGCACCACTGGGGATGCAATGCAGTTACTCCAGAGAGTGCACTGGCTCCACTGGGGATGCAGTGCAGTGAGTCCAGAGAGTGCACTGGCACCACTGGGAATGCACTGCAGTGAGTCCTGAGAGTGCAATGGCACCACAAGGGATGCACTGCAGTGAGTCCAGAGAGTGCACTGGCACCACTGGTGATGCACTGCAGTGAGTCCAGAGAGTGCACTGGCACCACTGGGGATGCAGTGCAGTGAGTCCAGAGAGTGCACTGGCACCAACTGGAGCTGCACTGCTGTGAGTCCTGAGATTGCACTGGCACCACTGGGGTTGCAGTGCAGTGAGTCCAGAGACTACACTGGCACCACTGGGGATGCACTGCAGTGAGTCCAGAGACTTCACAGGCACCACTTGGGATGCAGTGCAGTGAGTCCAGAGAGTGCACTGGCACCACTGGGATGCAGTGCAGGGAGTCCAGAGAGTGCAGTGGCACCACTGGGGATGCAGTGCAGTGAGTCCAGAGAGTGCACTGGCACCACTGGGATGCAGTGCAGGGAGTCCAGAGAGTGCACTGGCACCACTGGGGATGCACTGCAATGAGTCTAGAGAATGCACTGGCACCACTGGGGATGCAGTGCAGTGACTCCAGAGAGTGCACTGGCACCACAGGGGATGCACTGCAGTGATTCCAGAGAGTGCACTGGCACCACTGGGGATGCACTGCAGTGAGTCCAGAGAGTGCACTGGCACCACTGGGGATGCACTGCAATGAGTCTAGAGAATGCACTGGCACCACTGGGGATGCAGTGCAGTGACTCCAGAGAGTGCACTGGCACCACAGGGGATGCACTGCAGTGATTCCAGAGAGTGCACTGGCACCACTGGGGATGCACTGCAGTGAGTCCAGAGAGTGCACTGGCACCACTGGGGATGCACTGCAGTGAGTCCAGAGAGTGCACTGGCACCACTGGAGTTTTAGTGCAGTGAGTCCAGAGAGTGCACTGGCACCACTGGGGATGCAGTGCAGTGAGTCCTGAGAGTGCAATGGCACCACTGGGGATGCACTGCAGTGAGTCCAGAGAGTGCACTGGCACCACTGGGGATGCAGTGCAGTGAGTCCAGAGAGTGCACTGGCACCAGCTGGAGCTGCACTGCTGTGAGTCCTGAGATTGCACTGGCACCACCAGGGTTGCAGTGCAGTGAGTCCAGAGACTACACTGGCACCATTGGGGATGCACTGCAGTGAGTCCAGAGACTTCACAGGCACCACTTGGGATGCACTGCAGTGAGTCCAGAGAGTGCACTGGCACCACTGGTGATGCACTGCAGTGAGTCCAGAGACTGCACAGGCACCACTGGGGATGCAGTGCAGTGAGTCCAGAGAGTGCACTGGCACCACTGGGGATGCACCCCGGTGAGTCCAGAGAGTGCACTGGCACCACTGGGGATGCAGTGCAGTGACTCCAGAGAGTGCACTGGCACCACTGGGGATGCAGTGCAGTGAGTGCAGAGAGTGCAGTGGCACCACTGGGGATGCAGTGCAGTGAGTCCAGAGAGTGCACTGGCACCACTGGGGATGCACTGCAGTGATTCCAGAGAGTGCACTGGCACCACTGGGGATGCACTGCAATGAGTCTAGAGAATGCACTGGCACCACTGGGGATGCAGTGCAGTGACTCCAGAGAGTGCACTGGCACCACAGGGGATGCACTGCAGTGATTCCAGAGAGTGCACTGGCACCACTGGGGATGCACTGCAGTGAGTCCAGAGAGTGCACTGGCACCACTGGGGATGCACTGCAGTGAGTCCAGAGAGTGCACTGGCACCACTGGAGTTTTAGTGCAGTGAGTCCAGAGAGTGCACTGGCACCACTGGGGATGCAGTGCAGTGAGTCCAGAGAGTGCACTGGCACCACTGGGGATGCAGTGCCGTGAGTCCAGAGAGTGCTCTGGCACCACTGAGCTGCACTACAGTGAGTCCCGAGATTGCACTGGCACCACTGGGGATGCACTGCAGTGAGTCCAGAGACTACACTGGCACCACTGGGGATGCAGTGCAGTGAGTCCAGAGAGTGTACTGGCACCATTGGGGATGGAGTGCAGTGAGTCCAGAGACTGCACTGGCACCACTGGGGATGCAGTGCAGTGAGTCCAGAGAGTGCACTGGCACCACTGGGGATGCACTGCAATGAGTCTAGAGAATGCACTAGCACCACTGGGGATGCAGTGAAGTGACTCCAGAGAGTGCACTGGCACCACAGGGGATGCACTGCAGTGATTCCAGAGAGTGCACTGGCACCACTGGGGATGCAGTGCAGTGAGTCCAGAGAGTGCACTGGCACCACTGGGGATGCAGTGCCGTGAGTCCAGAGAGTGCTCTGGCACCACTGATCTGCACTACAGTGAGTCCCGAGATTGCACTGGCACCACTGGGGATGCACTGCAGTGAGTCCAGAGACTACACTGGCACCACTGGGGATGCAGTGCAGTGAGTCCAGAGAGTGCACTGGCACCACTGGGGATGCAGTGCAGTGAGTCCAGAGAGTGTACTGGCACCATTGGGGATGGAGTGCAGTGAGTCCAGAGAGTGCACTGGCACCACTGGGGATGCAGTGCAGTGAGTCCAGAGAGTGCACTGGCACCACTGGGGATGCACTGCAGTGAGTCCAGAGAGTGCCCTGGCACCAATGGTGATGCAGTGCAGTGAGTCCAGAGAGTGCAGTGGCACCACTGGGGATAAACTGCAGTGAGTCCAGACAGTGCACTGGCACCACTGGGGATGCACTGCAGTGAGTCCAGAGAGTGCACTGGCACCACTGGGAATGCCGCGCAGTGACTACAGAGAGTGAACTGGCACCACTGGGGATGCAGTGCAGTGAGTCCAGAGAGTGCACAGGCACCAGTTGGGATGCAGTGCAGTGAGTCAAGAGAGTGCACTGGCACCACTGGAGATGCACTGCAGTGAGTGCAGAGACTGCACTGGCACCACTGGGAATGCACTGCAGTGAGTCCAGAGAGTGCACTGGCAGCACTGGGGATGCAGTGCAGAGAGTCCAGAGAGTGCACTGGCACCACTGGGGATGCACCCCGGTGAGTCCAGAGAGTGCACTGGCACCACTGGGGATGCACTGCAGTGAGTCCAGAGAGTGCACTGGCACCACTGGGGATGCACTGTAGTGAGTCCAGAGACTGCACAGGCACCACGGGGGATGCAGTGCAGTTGAGTCCAGAGAGTGCACTGGACCCTTGGGGATGCAGTGCAGTGAGTCCAGAGAGTGCACTGGCACCACTGTGGATGCAGTGCAGTGAGTCCAGAGAGTGCACTGGCACCAGTGGGGGTGCACTGCAGTGAGTCCAGAGAGTGCACTGGCACCACTGGGGTTGCAGTGCAGTGAGTCCAGAGAGTGCACTGGCACCACTGGGGATGCACTGCAGTGAGTCCAGAGAGTGCACTGGCACCACTGGGGATGCACTGCAATGAGTCTAGAGAATGCACTGGCACCACTGGGGATGCAGTGAAGTGACTCCAGAGAGTGCACTGGCACCACAGGGGATGCACTGCAGTGATTCCAGAGAGTGCACTGGCACCACTGGGGATGCAGTGCAGTGAGTCCAGAGAGTGCACTGGCACCACTGGGGATGCAGTGCCGTGAGTCCAGAGAGTGCTCTGGCACCACTGATCTGCACTACAGTGAGTCCCGAGATTGCACTGGCACCACTGGGGATGCACTGCAGTGAGTCCAGAGACTACACTGGCACCACTGGGGATGCAGTGCAGTGAGTCCAGAGAGTGCACTGGCACCACTGGGGATGCAGTGCAGTGAGTCCAGAGAGTGTACTGGCACCATTGGGGATGGAGTGCAGTGAGTCCAGAGAGTGCACTGGCACCACTGGGGATGCAGTGCAGTGAGTCCAGAGAGTGCACTGGCACCACTGGGGATGCACTGCAGTGAGTCCAGAGAGTGCCCTGGCACCAATGGTGATGCAGTGCAGTGAGTCCAGAGAGTGCAGTGGCACCACTGGGGATAAACTGCAGTGAGTCCAGACAGTGCACTGGCACCACTGGGGATGCACTGCAGTGAGTCCAGAGAGTGCACTGGCACCACTGGGAATGCCGCGCAGTGACTACAGACAGTGTACTGGCACCACTGGGGATGCAGTGCAGTGAGTCCAGAGAGTGCACAGGCACCAGTTGGGATGCAGTGCAGTGAGTCCAGAGAGTGCACTGGCACCACTGGAGATGCACTGCAGTGAGTGCAGAGACTGCACTGGCACCACTGGGAATGCACTGCAGTGAGTCTAGAGAGTGCACTGGCACCACTGGGGATGCAGTGCAGAGAGTCCAGAGAGTGCACTGGCACCACTGGGGATGCACCCCGGTGAGTCCAGAGAGTGCACTGGCACCACTGGGGATGCACTGCAGTGAGTGCAGAGAGTGCACTGGCACCACTGGGGATGCACTGTAGTGAGTCCAGAGACTGCACAGGCACCACGGGGGATGCAGTGCAGTTGAGTCCAGAGAGTGCACTGGCACCTTGGGGATGCAGTGCAGTGAGTCCAGAGAGTGCACTGGCACCACTGGGGATGCAGTGCAGTGAGTACAGAGAGTGCACTGGAACCAGTGGGGGTGCACTGCAGTGAGTCCAGAGAGTGCACTGGCACCACTGGGGTTGCAGTGCAGTGAGTCCAGAGAGTGCACTGGCACCACTGGGGATGCACTGCAGTGAGTCCAGAGAGTGCACTGGCACCACTGGGAATGCAGTGCAGTGACTCAGAGAGTGAACTGGCACCACTGGTGATGGACTGCAGTGAGTCCAGAGAGTGCACTGGCACCACTGGGGATGCAGTGCAGTGAGTCCAGAGAGTGCACTGGCTCCACTGGTGATGCAGTGCCGTGAGTCCAGAGAGTGCACTGGCACCACTGGGGATGCAGTGCAGTGAGTCCAGAGAGTACACTGGCACCTCAGGGGCTGCACTGCAGTGAGTCCAGAGAGTGCACTGGCATCACTGGGGATGCAGTGCAGTGAGTCCAGAGACTGCACAGGCACCACTGGGGATGCAGTGCAGTGACGCCAGAGAGTGTACTGGCACCCCTGGGGATGCAGTGCAGTGAGTCCAGAGAGTGCACTGGCATCACTGGGGATGCAGTGCAGTGAGTCCAGAGACTGCACAGGCACCACTGGGGATGCAGTGCAGTGACGCCAGAGAGTGTACTGGCACCCCTGGGGATGCAGTGCAGTGAGTCCAGAGAGTGCACTGGCACCACTGGGGATGCAGTGCAGTGAGTCCAGAGAGTGCACTGGCACGACTGGGGATGCAGTGCAGTGAGTCCAGAGAGTGCACTGGCACCACTGGGGATGCAGTGCAGTGAGTGCAGAGACTGCACTGGCACCACTGGGAATGCACTGCAGTGAGTCCAGAGAGTGCACTGGCTCCACTGGGGATGCAGATCAGTGAGTGCAGAGACTGCACAGGCACCACTGGGGATGCAGTGCAGTGAGTCCAGAGAGTGCACTGGCACCACTGGGGATGCAGTGCAGTGAGTCCAGAGACTGCACAGGCACCACTGGGGATGCAGTGCAGTGAGTGCCAGAGAGTGTACTGGCACCCCTGGGGATGCAGTGCAGTGAGTCCAGAGAGTGCACTGGCACCACTGGGGATGCAGTGCAGTGAGTGCAGAGAGTGCACTGGCACCACTGGGGATGCAGTGCAGTGAGTCCAGAGAGTGCACTGGCACCACTGGGGATGCACTGCAGTGATTCCAGAGAGTGCACTGGCACCACTGGGGATGCACTGCAATGAGTCTAGAGAATGCACTGGCACCACTGGGGATGCAGTGCAGTGACTCCAGAGAGTGCACTGGCACCACAGGGGATGCACTGCAGTGATTCCAGAGAGTGCACTGGCACCACTGGGGATGCACTGCAGTGAGTCCAGAGAGTGCACTGGCACCACTGGGGATGCACTGCAGTGAGTCCAGAGAGTGCACTGGCACCACTGGAGTTTTAGTGCAGTGAGTCCAGAGAGTGCACTGGCACCACTGGGGATGCAGTGCAGTGAGTCCAGAGAGTGCACTGGCACCACTGGGGATGCAGTGCCGTGAGTCCAGAGAGTGCTCTGGCACCACTGAGCTGCACTACAGTGAGTCCCGAGATTGCACTGGCACCACTGGGGATGCACTGCAGTGAGTCCAGAGACTACACTGGCACCACTGGGGATGCAGTGCAGTGAGTCCAGAGAGTGTACTGGCACCATTGGGGATGGAGTGCAGTGAGTCCAGAGACTGCACTGGCACCACTGGGGATGCAGTGCAGTGAGTCCAGAGAGTGCACTGGCACCACTGGGGATGCACTGCAATGAGTCTAGAGAATGCACTAGCACCACTGGGGATGCAGTGAAGTGACTCCAGAGAGTGCACTGGCACCACAGGGGATGCACTGCAGTGATTCCAGAGAGTGCACTGGCACCACTGGGGATGCAGTGCAGTGAGTCCAGAGAGTGCACTGGCACCACTGGGGATGCAGTGCCGTGAGTCCAGAGAGTGCTCTGGCACCACTGATCTGCACTACAGTGAGTCCCGAGATTGCACTGGCACCACTGGGGATGCAGTGCAGTGAGTCCAGAGACTACACTGGCACCACTGGGGATGCAGTGCAGTGAGTCCAGAGAGTGCACTGGCACCACTGGGGATGCAGTGCAGTGAGTCCAGAGAGTGTACTGGCACCATTGGGGATGGAGTGCAGTGAGTCCAGAGAGTGCACTGGCACCACTGGGGATGCAGTGCAGTGAGTCCAGAGAGTGCACTGGCACCACTGGGGATGCACTGCAGTGAGTCCAGAGAGTGCCCTGGCACCAATGGTGATGCAGTGCAGTGAGTCCAGAGAGTGCAGTGGCACCACTGTTGATGCAGTGCAGTGAGTCCAGAGAGTGCACTGGCACCACTGGGGATGCAGTGCAGTGAGTCCAGAGAGTGCACTGGCACCACTGGGAATGCCGCGCAGTGACTACATAGAGTGCACTGGCACCACTGGGGATGCAGTGCAGTGAGTCCAGAGAGTGCACAGGCACCAGTTGGGATGCAGTGCAGTGAGTCAAGAGAGTGCACTGGCACCACTGGAGATGCACTGCAGTGAGTGCAGAGACTGCACTGGCACCACTGGGAATGCACTGCAGTGAGTCCAGAGAGTGCACTGGCAGCACTGGGGATGCAGTGCAGAGAGTCCAGAGAGTGCACTGGCACCACTGGGGATGCAGTGCAGTGAGTCCAGAGAGTGCACTGGCACCACTGGGGATGCACTGCAGTGAGTCCAGAGAGTGCACTGGCACCACTGGGGATGCACTGTAGTGAGTCCAGAGACTGCACAGGCACCACGGGGGATGCAGTGCAGTTGAGTCCAGAGAGTGCACTGGCACCTTGGGGATGCAGTGCAGTGAGTCCAGAGAGTGCACTGGCACCACTGTGGATGCAGTGCAGTGAGTCCAGAGAGTGCACTGGCACCAGTGGGGGTGCACTGCAGTGAGTCCAGAGAGTGCACTGGCACCACTGGGGTTGCAGTGCAGTGAGTCCAGAGAGTGCACTGGCACCACTGGGGATGCACTGCAGTGAGTCCAGAGAGTGCACTGGCACCACTGGGGATGCACTGCAATGAGTCTATAGAATGCACTGGCACCACTGGGGATGCAGTGAAGTGACTCCAGAGAGTGCACTGGCACCACAGGGGATGCACTGCAGTGATTCCAGAGAGTGCACTGGCACCACTGGGGATGCAGTGCAGTGAGTCCAGAGAGTGCACTGGCACCACTGGGGATGCAGTGCCGTGAGTCCAGAGAGTGCTCTGGCACCACTGATCTGCACTACAGTGAGTCCCGAGATTGCACTGGCACCACTGGGGATGTACTGCAGTGAGTCCAGAGACTACACTGGCACCACTGGGGATGCAGTGCAGTGAGTCCAGAGAGTGCACTGGCACCACTGGGGATGCAGTGCAGTGAGTCCAGAGAGTGTACTGGCACCATTGGGGATGGAGTGCAGTGAGTCCAGAGAGTGCACTGGCACCACTGGGGATGCAGTGCAGTGAGTCCAGAGAGTGCACTGGCACCACTGGGGATGCACTGCAGTGAGTCCAGAGAGTGCCCTGGCACCAATGGTGATGCAGTGCAGTGAGTCCAGAGAGTGCAGTGGCACCACTGGGGATAAACTGCAGTGAGTCCAGACAGTGCACTGGCACCACTGGGGATGCACTGCAGTGAGTCCAGAGAGTGCACTGGCACCACTGGGAATGCCGCGCAGTGACTACAGACAGTGTACTGGCACCACTGGGGATGCAGTGCAGTGACTCCAGAGAGTGCACTGGCACCACAGGGGATGCACTGCAGTGATTCCAGAGAGTGCACTGGCACCACTGGGGATGCACTGCAGTGAGTCCAGAGAGTGCACTGGCACCACTGGGAATGCACTGCAGTGAGTCCAGAGAGTGCACTGGCACCACTGGGGATGCAGTGCAGAGAGTCCAGAGAGTGCACTGGCACCACTGGGGATGCACCCCGGTGAGTCCAGAGAGTGCACTGGCACCACTGGGGATGCACTGCAGTGAGTGCAGAGAGTGCACTGGCACCACTGGGGATGCACTGTAGTGAGTCCAGAGACTGCACAGGCACCACGGGGGATGCAGTGCAGTTGAGTCCAGAGAGTGCACTGGCACCTTGGGGATGCAGTGCAGTGAGTCCAGAGAGTGCACTGGCACCACTGGGGATGCAGTGCAGTGAGTCCAGAGAGTGCACTGGAACCAGTGGGGGTGCACTGCAGTGAGTCCAGAGAGTGCACTGGCACCACTGGGGTTGCAGTGCAGTGAGTCCAGAGAGTGCACTGGCACCACTGGGGATGCACTGCAGTGAGTCCAGAGAGTGCACTGGCACCACTGGGAATGCAGTGCAGTGACTCAGAGAGTGAACTGGCACCACTGGTGATGGACTGCAGTGAGTCCAGAGAGTGCACTGGCACCACTGGGGATGCAGTGCAGTGAGTCCAGAGAGTGCACTGGCTCCACTGGTGATGCAGTGCCGTGAGTCCAGAGAGTGCACTGGCACCACTGGGGATGCAGTGCAGTGAGTCCAGAGAGTACACTGGCACCTCAGGGGCTGCACTGCAGTGAGTCCAGAGAGTGCACTGGCATCACTTGGGATGCAGTGCAGTGAGTCCAGAGACTGCACAGGCACCACTGGGGATGCAGTGCAGTGACGCCAGAGAGTGTACTGGCACCCCTGGGGATGCAGTGCAGTGAGTCCAGAGAGTGCACTGGCATCACTGGGGATGCAGTGCAGTGAGTCCAGAGACTGCACAGGCACCACTGGGGATGCAGTGCAGTGACGCCAGAGAGTGTACTGGCACCCCTGGGGATGCAGTGCAGTGAGTCCAGAGAGTGCACTGGCACCACTGGGGATGCAGTGCAGTGAGTCCAGAGAGTGCACTGGCACGACTGGGGATGCAGTGCAGTGAGTCCAGAGAGTGCACTGGCACCACTGGGGATGCAGTGCAGTGAGTGCAGAGACTGCACTGGCACCACTGGGAATGCACGGCAGTGAGTCCAGAGAGTGCACTGGCTCCACTGGGGATGCAGATCAGTGAGTGCAGAGACTGCACAGGCACCACTGGGGATGCAGTGCAGTGAGTCCAGAGAGTGCACTGGCACCACTGGGGATGCAGTGCAGTGAGTCCAGAGACTGCACAGGCACCACTGGGGATGCAGTGCAGTGAGTGCCAGAGAGTGTACTGGCACCCCTGGGGATGCAGTGCAGTGAGTCCAGAGAGTGCACTGGCACCACTGGGGATGCAGTGCAGTGAGTCCAGAGAGTGCACTGGCACCACTGGGGATGCAGTGCAGTGAGTACACAGAGTCCACTGGCACCACTGGGGATGCAGTGCAGTTGAGTCCAGAGAGTGCACTGGCACCTTGGGGATGCAGTGCAGTGAGTCCAGAGAGTGCACTGGCACCACTGGGGATGCAATGCAGTGAGTCCAGAGTGTGCACTGGCACCACTGGTGATGCACTGCAGTGAGTCCAGAGAGTGCACTGGCACAACTGGGGATGCAGTGCAGTGAGTCCAGAGAGTGCACTGGCACCACTGGGCTGCACTGCAGTGAGTCCAGAGAGTGCACTGGCTCCACAGGGGATGCAGTGCAGTGAGTCCAGAGAGTGCACTGGCACCACTGGGGATGCAGTGCAGTGAGTCCAGAGAGTGCACTGGCACCTCAGGGGCTGCACTGCAGTGAGTCCAGAGAGTGCACTGGCTCCACAGGGGATGCAGTGCAGTGAGTCCAGAGAGTGCACAGGCACCACTGGGGATGCAGTGCAGTGAGTCCAGAGAGTACACTGGCACCTCAGGGGCTGCACTGCAGTGAGTCCAGAGAGTGCACTGGCATCACTGGGGATGCAGTGCAGTGAGTCCAGAGACTGCACAGGCACCACTGGGGATGTAGTGCAGTGAGCATAGAGAGTGCACTGGCACCACTGGGGATGCAGTTCAGTGAGTCCAGAGAGTGCACTGGCATCACTGGGGATGCAGTGCAGTGAGTCCAGAGACTGCTCAGGCACCACTGGGGATGCAGTGCAGTGACACCAGAGAGTGAACTGGCACCCCTGGGGATGCAGTGCAGTGAGTCCAGAGAGTGCACTGGCACCACTGGGGATGCACTGCAGTGAGTCCAGAGAGTGCACTGGCAAAACTGGGGATGCAGTGCAGTGAGTTCAGAGAGTGCACTGGCACCACTGGGGATGCAGTCCAGTGAGTCCAGAGAGTGCACTGGCACCTCAGGGGCTGCACTGCAGTGAGTCCAGAGAGTGCACTGGCACCACTGGGGATGCACTGCAGTGAGTCCAGAGAGTGCACTGGCACTTCTGGGGATGCACCTCGGTGAGTCCAGAGAGTGCTCTGGGAACACTGGGGATGCAGTGCAGTGAGTGCAGAGAGTGCACTGGCACCACTGGGGATGCAGTGCAGTGAGTCCAGAGAGTGCACTGGAACCACTGGGGATCCACTGCAGTGAGTCCAGAGAGTGCACTGGCACCACTGGGGATGCAGTGCAGTGAGTCCAGAGAGTGCACTGGCACCACTGGGGATGCAGTGCAGTGAGTCCAAAGAGAGTGCACTGGCACCACTGGGGATCACTGCAGTGAGTCTAGAGAGTGCACTGGCACCACTGGGGATGCACTGCAATGAGTCCAGAGAATGCACTGGCACTAATGGGGATGCAGTGCAGTGACTCGAAAGAGTGCACTGGCACCACTGCGGATGAACTGCAGTGAGTCCGGAGAGTGCCCTGGCACCACTGGGGATGCAGTGCAGTGAGTCCAGAGAGTGCACTGGCACCACTGGGGATGCAGTGCAGTGAGTCCAGAGAGTGCACTGGCACCACTGGAGATGCAATGCAGTGAGTCCAGAGAGTGCACTGTCAGCACCGGGGATGCAGTGCAGTGAGTCCAGAGAGTGCACTGGCACCACTGGGGATTCACTGCAGTGAGTCCAGAGAGTGCACTGGCACCACTGGGGATTCACTGCAGTGAGTCCAGAGAGTGCACTGGCACCACTGGGGATGCAGTGCAGTGAGTCCAGAGAGTGCACTGGCACCACTGGGGATGCAGTGCATTGAGTGCAGAGAGTGCACTGGCGCCACTGGGGTTGCACTGCATTGAGTCCACAGAGTGCACTGGCACCACTGGGGATGCACTGCAGTGAGTCCAGAGAGTGCACGGGCACCACTGGGGATGCACTGCAGTGAGTCCGGAGAGTGCCCTGGCACCAATGGTGATGCAGTGCAGTGAGTCCAGAGAGTGCAGTGGCACAACTGGGGATGCAGTGCAGTGAGTCCAGAGAGTGCACTGGCACCACTGGGGATGCAATGCAGTGAGTCCAGAGAGTGCACTGGCACCACTGGGGATGCACTGCAGTGACTCCAGAGAGTGCAGTGGCACCACTTGAGATGCACTGCAGTGATTCCAGAGAGTGCACTGGCACCACTGGGGATGCACTGCAGTGAGTCCAGAGAGTGCACTGGCACCACTGGGGATGCAGTGCAGTGATTTCAGAGAGTGCACTGGCACCACTGGGGATGCAGTGCAGTGACTCCAGAGAGTGCACTGGCACCACTGCGGATGCAGTGCAGTGAGTCCAGAGAGTGCACTGGCATCACTGGGGATGCAGTGCAGTGAGTCCAGAGAGTGCACTGGCACCACTGGGGATGCACTGCAGTGAGTCCAGAGAGTGCAGAGGCACCACTGGGGATGCAGTGCTGTGAGTCCAGAGAGTGCACTGGCACCACTGGGGATGCACTGCAGTGAGTCCAGAGAGTGCACTGGCACCACTGGGGATGCACTGCAGTGAGTCCAGAGAGTGCACGGGCACCACTGGGGATGCAGTGCCGTGAGTGCAGAGAGTGCACTGGCACCACTGGCGATGCAGTGCAGTGAGTCCAGAGAGTGCACTGGCACCACTGCGGATGCAGTGCAGTGAGTCCAGAGAGTGCACTGGCATCACTGGGGATGCAGTGCAGTGAGTCCAGAGAGTGCACTGGCACCACTGGGGATGCAGTGCAGTGAGTCCAGAGAGTGCAGAGGCACCACATGGGATGCAGTGCTGTGACTCCAGAGAGTGCACTGGCACCACTGGGGATGCACTGCAGTGAGTCCAGAGAGTGCACTGGCACCACTGGGGATGCAGTGCAGTGAGTCCAGAGAGTGCACGGGCACCACTGGGGATGCAGTGCCGTGAGTGCAGAGAGTGCACTGGCACCACTGGCGATGCAGTGCAGTGAGTCCAGAGAGTGCACTGGCACCACTGGGGATGCACTGCAGTGAGTCCAGAGAGTGCTCTGGCACCACTGGTGATGCAGTGCCGTGAGTCCAGAGAGTGCACTTGAACCACTGGGGATGCAGTGCAGTGAGTACAGAGGTTGCACTGGCACCACTGGGGATGCAGTGCAGTGAGTGCAGAGAGTACACTGGCACCACTGGAGATGCAGTACAGTGAGTCCACAGAGTGCACAGGCACCACTGGGGATGCAGTGCAGTGAGTCCAGAGAGTGCACTGGCACCACTGGGGATGCAGTGCAGTGAGTCCAGAGAGTGCACTGGCATCACTGGGGATGCACTGCAGTGAGTCCAGAGACTGCACAGGCACCACTGGGGATGCAGTGCCGTGACGCCAGAGAGTGTACTGGCACCCCTGGGGATGCAGTGCAGTGAGTCCAGAGAGTGCACTGGCACCACTGGTGATACACTGCAGTGAGTCCAGAGAGTGCACTGGCACAACTGGGGATGCAGTGCAGTGAGTCCAGAGAGTGCACTGGCACCACTGGGCTGCACTGCAGTGAGTCCAGAGAGTGCACTGGCTCCACAGGGGATGCAGTGCAGTGAGTCCAGAGAGTGCACTGGCACCACTGGGGATGCAGTGCAGTGAGTCCAGAGAGTGCACTGGCACCTCAGGGGCTGCACTGCAGTGAGTCCAGAGAGTGCACTGGCTCCACAGGGGATGCAGTGCAGTGAGTCCAGAGACTGCACAGGCACCACTGGGGATGCAGTGCAGTGAGTCCAGAGAGTACACTGGCACCTCAGGGGCTGCACTGCAGTGAGTCCAGAGAGTGCACTGGCATCACTGGGGATGCAGTGCAGTGAGTCCAGAGACTGCACAGGCACCACTGGGGATGTAGTGCAGTGAGCATAGAGAGTGCACTGGCACCACTGGGGATGCAGTTCAGTGAGTCCAGAGAGTGCACTGGCATCACTGGGGATGCAGTGCAGTGAGTCCAGAGACTGCTCAGGCACCACTGGGGATGCAGTGCAGTGACACCAGAGAGTGAACTGGCACCCCTGGGGATGCAGTGCTGTGAGTCCAGAGAGTGCACTGGCACCACTGGGGATGCACTGCAGTGAGTCCAGAGAGTGCACTGGCAAAACTGGGGATGCAGTGCAGTGAGTTCAGAGAGTGCACTGGCACCACTGGGGATGCAGTCCAGTGAGTCCAGAGAGTGCACTGGCACCTCAGGGGCTGCACTGCAGTGAGTCCAGAGAGTGCACTGGCACCACTGGAGATGCACTGCAGTGAGTCCAGAGAGTGCACTGGCACTTCTGGGGATGCACCTCGGTGAGTCCAGAGAGTGCTCTGGGAACACTGGGGATGCAGTGCAGTGAGTGCAGAGAGTGCACTGGCACCACTGGGGATGCAGTGCAGTGAGTCCAGAGAGTGCACTGGAACCACTGGGGATGCACTGCAGTGAGTCCAGAGAGTGCACTGGCACCACTGGGGATGCACTGCAGTGAGTCCAAAGAGAGTGCACTGGCACCACTGGGGATGCAGTGCAGTGAGTCCAGAGAGTGCACTGGCACCACTGGGGATGCAGTGCAATGAGTCCAGAGAGTGCACTGGCACCACTGGAGATGCAATGCAGTGAGTCCAGAGAGTGCACTGTCAGCACCGGGGATGCAGTGCAGTGAGTCCAGAGAGTGCACTGGCACCACTGGGGATGCACTGCAGTGAGTCCAGAGAGTGCACTGGCACCACTGGGGATGCAGTGCAATGAGTCCAGAGAGTGCACTAGCACGACTGGTGTTGCAGTACCGTGAGTGCAGAGAGTGCACTGGCACCACTGGCGATGCAGTGCAGTGAGTCCAGAGAGTGCACTGGCACCACTGGGGATGCACTGCAGTGAGTCCAGAGAGTGCTCTGGCACCACTGGGGATGCAGTTCAGTGAGTCCAAAGAGTGCACTGGCACCACTGGGAATACACTGCAGTGACTCCAGAGAGTGCACTGCCACCACTGGGGATGCACTACAGTGAGTCCAGAGAGTGCACTGGCACCACTGGGGATGCAGTGCAGTGAGTCCAGAGACTGCACTGGCACCACTGGGGATGCACTGCAGTGAGTTCTGAGATTGCACTGGCACCACTGGGGATGCACGGCAGTGAGTCCAGAGACTACACTGGCACCACTGGGGATGCAGTGCAGTGAGTCCAGAGAGTGCACTGGCACCCCTGTTCATGCAATGCAGTGAGTCCAGAGAGTGCACTGGCCCCACTGGGGATGCAGTGCAGTGAGTCCAGAGAGTGCACTGGCACCACTGGGGATGCACTGCAGTGAGTCCAGAGAGTGCACTGGCACCACTGGGGATGCACTGCAGTGACTCCAGAGAGTGCACTGGCACCACTGTTGATGCAGTGCAGTGACTCCAGAGAGTGCACTGGCACCACTGGGGATCCACTGCAGTTAGTCCAGAGAGTGCACTGGCACCACTGGGGATGCAGTGCAGTGAGTCCACAGAGTGCCCTGGCACCACAGGGGATACACTGCAGTGAGTCCAGAGATGCACTGGCACCACTGGTGGTGCAGTGCAGTGAGTCCAGAGAGTGCACTGTCACCATTGGGGAGGCAGTGCAGTGAATCCAGAGAGTGCACTGGCACCACTGGGAATGCAGCGCAGTGACTACAGAGAGTGCACTGGCACCACTGGGGATGCAGTGCAGTGGGTCCAGAGAGTGCACAGGCACCAGTAGGGATGCACTGCAGTGAGTCCAGAGAGTGCACTGGCTCCACAGGGGATGCATTGCAGTGAGTCCAGAGAGTGCACTGGCACCAGTGGGGATGCAGTGCAGTGAGTCCAGAGAGTGCACTGGCACCACTGGGGATGCAGTGCAGTGAGTCCCGAGAGTGCACTGGCATCACTGGGGATGCAGTTCAGTGAGTCCAGAGAGTGCACTGGCACCACTGGGGATGCACTGCAATGAGTCCAGAGAGTGCACTGGCACCACCGGGGATTCACTGCAGTGAGTCCAGAGAGTGCACTGGCACCACTGGGGATGCAGTGCAGTGACTCCAGAGAGTGCACTGGCACCACTGGGGATGCAGTGCATTGAGTGCAGAGAGTGCACTGGCACCACTGGGGATGCACTGCAGTGAGTCCAGAGAGTGCACGGGCACCACTGGGGATGCACTGCAGTGAGTCCGGAGAGTGCCCTGGCACCACTGGGGATGCAGTGCAGTGAGTCCAGAGAGTGCAGTGGCACCACTGGGGATGCAGTGCAGTGAGTCCAGAGAGTGCACTGGCACCACTGGGGATGCAATGCAGTGAGTCCAGAGAGTGCACTGGCACCACTGGGGATGCACTGCAGTGAGTCCAGAGAGTGCACTGGCACCACTGGGGATGCACTGCAGTGATTCCAGAGAGTGCACTGGCACCACTGGGGATGCACTGCAGTGAGTCCAGAGAGTGCACTGGCACCACTGGGGATGCAGTGCAGTGACTCCAGAGAGTGCACTGGCACCACTGCGGATGCAGTGCAGTGAGTCCAGAGAGTGCACTGGCACCACTGGGGTTGCAGTGCAGTGAGTCCAGAGAGTGCACTGGCACCACTGGGGATGCACTGCAGTGAGTCCAGAG
The DNA here is from genome assembly GCF_964211835.1 of Anser anser. Classification (NCBI taxonomy): domain Eukaryota; kingdom Metazoa; phylum Chordata; class Aves; order Anseriformes; family Anatidae; genus Anser; species Anser anser. The sequence goes on from NC_139736.1 coordinate 19,530,123, forward strand.
AGTGCAGAGGCACCAGTGGGGATGCAGTGCTGTGACTCCAGAGAGTGCACTGGCACCACTGGGGATGCACTGCAGTGAGTCCAGAGAGTGCACTGGCACCACTGGGGATGCAGTGCAGTGAGTCCAGAGAGTGCACGGGCACCACTGGGGATGCAGTGCCGTGAGTGCAGAGAGTACACTGGCACCACTGGCGATGCAGTGCAGTGAGTCCAGAGAGTGCACTGGCACCACTGGGGATGCACTGCATTGAGTCCAGAGAGTGCTCTGGCACCACTGGGGATGCAGTTCAGTGAGTCCAGAGAGTGCACTGGCACGACTGGGGATACACTGCAGTGACTCCAGAGAGTGCACTGCCACCACTGGGGATTCACTGCAGTGAGTCCAGAGAGTGCACTGGCACCACTGTGGATGCACTGCAGTGACTCCAGAGAGTGCACTGGCACCAACTGGAGCTGCACTGCAGTGAGTCCTGAGATTGCACTGGCACCACTGGGGATGCACTGCAGTGAGTCCAGAGACTACAGTGGCACCACTGGTGATGCAGTGCAGTGAGTCCAGAGAGTGCACAGGCACCACTGGGGATGCAGTTCAGTGAGTCCAGAGAGTGCACTGGCACAAAAGGGGATGCACTGCAGTGAGTCCAGAGAGGGCACTGGCACCATTGGGGATGCAGTGCACTGAGTCCAGAGAGTGCACTGGCACCACTGGGGATGCACTGCAGTGAGTCCAGAGACTAAACTGGCACAAAAGGTGATGCACTGCAGTGAGTCCAGAGAGGGCACTGGCACCATTGGGGATGCAGTGCACTGAGTCCAGAGAGTGCAGTGGCACCACTGGGGATGCACTGCAGTGAGTCCAGAGAGTAAACTGGCACCCTGGGGATACAGTGCAGTGAGTCCAGAGAGTGCACTGGCACCACTGTTGATGCAGTGCAGTGAGTCCAGAGAGTGCACTGGCACCACTGGGGATGCAGTGCAGTGAGTCCAGAGAGTGCACTGGCACCACTGGGGATGCAGTGCAGTGAGTGCAGAGAGTGCACTGGCACCACTGGGGATGCAGTGCAGGGAGTCCAGAGAGTGCACTGGCACCACTGGGGATGCACTGCAGTGAGTCCAGAGAGTGCAATGGCACCACAAGGGATGCACTGCAGTGAGTCCAGAGAGTGCACTGGCACCACTGGTGATGCACTGCAGTGAGTCCAGAGAGTGCACTGGCACCACTGGGGATGCAGTGCAGTGAGTCCAGGTAGTGCACTGGCACCAACTGGAGCTGCACTGCTGTGAGTCCTGAGATTGCACTGGCACCACTGGGGTTGCAGTGCAGTGAGTCCAGAGACTACACTGGCACCACTGGGGATGCACTGCAGTGAGTCCAGAGAGTGCACTGGCACCACTGGGGATGCAGTGCAGTGAGTCCAGAGAGTGCACTGGCACCACTGGGGATGCAGTGCAGTGAGTCCAGAGAGTGAACTGGCACCACTGGGGATGCAGTGCAGTGAGTCCAGAGAGTGCACTGGCACCAGCGGGGATTCAATGCAGTGAGTCCAGAGAGTGCACTGGCACCACTGGGGATGCAGTGCAGTGAGTCCAGAGAGTGCACTGGCAGCACTGTTGATGCAGTGCAGTGAGTCCAGAGAGTGCACTGGCACCACTGGGGATGCAGTGCAGTGAGTCCAGAGAGTGTACTGGCACCACTGGGGATGCAGTGCAGTGAGTCCAGAGAGTGCACTGGCCCCACTGGGGATGCAGTGCAGTGAGTCCAGAGAGTGCACTGGCACCACTGGGGATGCACTGCAGTGAGTCCAGAGAGTGCACTGGCACCACTGTTGATGCAGTGCAGTGACTCCAGAGAGTGCACTGGCACCACTGGGGATCCACTGCAGTTAGTCCAGAGAGTGCACTGGCACCACTGGGGATGCAGTGCAGTGAGTGCACAGAGTGCCCTGGCACCACAGGGGATACACTGCAGTGAGTCCAGAGAGTGCACTGGCACCACTGGTGGTGCAGTGCAGTGAGTCCAGAGAGTGCACTGTCACCATTGGGGAGGCAGTGCAGTGAATCCAGAGAGTGCACTGGCACCACTGGGAATGCAGCGCAGTGACTACAGAGAGTGCACTGGCACCACTGGGGATGCAGTGCAGTGAGTCCAGAGAGTGCACAGGCACCAGTAGGGATGCACTGCAGTGAGTCCAGAGAGTGCACTGGCACCACTGGAGATGCACTGCAGTGAGTGCAGAGACTGCACTGGCTCCACAGGGGATGCATTGCAGTGACTCCAGAGAGTGCACTGGCACCAGTGGGGATGTAGTGCAGTGAGTCCAGAGAGTGTACTGGCACCACTGGGGATGCAGTGCAGTGAGTCCCGAGAGTGCACTGGCACAACTGGGGATTCACTGCAGTGAGTCCAGAGAGTGCACTGGCACCACTGGGGATGCAGTGCAGTGAGTCCAGAGAGTGTACTGGCACCACTGGGGATGCACTGCAATGAGTCCAGAGAGTGCACTGGCACCACTGGGGATTCACTGCAGTGAGTCCAGAGAGTGCACTGGCACCACTGGGGATGCAGTGCAGTGACTCCAGAGAGTGCACTGGCACCACCGGGGATGCAGTGCATTGAGTGCAGAGAGTGCACTGGCACCACTGGGGTTGCACTGCATTGAGTCCACAGAGTGCACTGGCACCACTGGGGATGCACTGCAGTGAGTCCAGAGAGTGCACGGGCACCACTGGGGATGCACTGCAGTGAGTCCGGAGAGTGCCCTGGCACCAATGGTGATGCAGTGCAGTGAGTCCAGAGAGTGCAGTGGCACCACTGGGGATGCAGTGCAGTGAGTCCAGAGAGTGCACTGGCACCACTGGGGATGCAATGCAGTGAGTCCAGAGAGTGCACTGGCACCACTGGGGATGCACTGCAGTGACTCCAGAGAGTGCAGTGGCACCACTGGGGATGCACTGCAGTGATTCCAGAGAGTGCACTGGCACCACTGGGGATGCACTGCAGTGAGTCCAGAGAGTGCACTGGCACCACTGGGGATGCAGTGCAGTGATTTCAGAGAGTGCACTGGCACCACTGGGGATGCACTGCAGTGACTCCAGAGAGTGCACTGGCACCACTGCGGATGCAGTGCAGTGAGTCCAGAGAGTGCACTGGCATCACTGGGGATGCAGTGCAGTGAGTCCAGAGAGTGCACTGGCACCACTGGGGATGCACTGCAGTGAGTCCAGAGAGTGCAGAGGCACCTCTGGGGATGCAGTGCTGTGACTCCAGAGAGTGCACTGGCACCACTGGGGATGCACTGCAGTGAGTCCAGAGAGTGCACTGGCACCACTGGGGATGCACTGCAGTGAGTCCAGAGAGTGCACGGGCACCACTGGGGATGCAGTGCCGTGAGTGCAGAGAGTGCACTGGCACCACTGGGGATGCAGTGCAGTGAGTCCAGAGAGTACACTGGCACCTCAGGGGCTGCACTGCAGTGAGTCCAGAGAGTGCACTGGCATCACTTGGGATGCAGTGCAGTGAGTCCAGAGACTGCACAGGCACCACTGGGGATGCAGTGCAGTGAGTCCAGAGAGTGCACTGGCACCACTGGGGATGCACTGCAGTGAGTCCAGAGAGTGCACTGGCACCACTGGGGATGCAGTGCAGTGAGTCCAGAGTGTGCACGGGCACCACTGGGGATGCAGTGCCGTGAGTGCAGAGAGTGCACTGGCACCACTGGCGATGCAGTGCAGTGAGTCCAGAGAGTGCACTGGCACCACTGGGGATGCACTGCAGTGAGTCCAGAGAGTGCTCTGGCACCACTGGTGATGCAGTGCCGTGAGTCCAGAGAGTGCACTTGAACCACTGGGGATGCAGTGCAGTGAGTACAGAGATTGCACTGGCACCACTGGGGATGCAGTGCAGTGAGTGCAGAGAGTACACTGGCACCACTGGAGATGCAGTACAGTGAGTCCACAGAGTGCACAGGCACCACTGGGGATGCAGTGCAGTGAGTCCAGAGAGTGCACTGGCACCACTGGGGATGCAGTGCAGTGAGTCCAGAGAGTGCACTGGCATCACTGGGGATGCACTGCAGTGAGTCCAGAGACTGCACAGGCACCACTGGGGATGCAGTGCCGTGACGCCAGAGAGTGTACTGGCACCCCTGGGGATGCAGTGCAGTGAGTCCAGAGAGTGCACTGGCACCACTGGGGATGCAGTGCAGTGAGTCCAGAGAGTGCACTGGCACAACTGGGGATGCAGTGCAGTGAGTCCAGAGAGTGCACTGGCACCACTGGGCTGCACTGCAGTGAGTCCAGAGAGTGCACTGGCTCCACAGGGGATGCAGTGCAGTGAGTCCAGAGAGTGCACTGGCACCACTGGGGATGCAGTGCAATGAGTGCAGAGACTGCACTGGCACCTCAGGGGCTGCACTGCAGTGAGTCCAGAGAGTGCACTGGCTCCACAGGGGATGCAGTGCAGTGAGTCCAGAGACTGCACAGGCACCACTGGGGATGCAGTGCAGTGAGTCCAGAGAGTACACTGGCACCTCAGGGGCTGCACTGCAGTGAGTCCAGAGAGTGCACTGGCATCACTGGGGATGCAGTGCAGTGAGTCCAGAGACTGCACAGGCACCACTGGGGATGTAGTGCAGTGAGCATAGAGAGTGCACTGGCACCACTGGGGATGCAGTTCAGTGAGTCCAGAGAGTGCACTGGCATCACTGGGGATGCAGTGCAGTGAGTCCAGAGACTGCTCAGGCACCACTGGGGATGCAGTGCAGTGACACCAGAGAGTGAACTGGCACCCCTGGGGATGCAGTGCTGTGAGTCCAGAGAGTGCACTGGCACCACTGGGGATGCACTGCAGTGAGTCCAGAGAGTGCACTGGCAAAACTGGGGATGCAGTGCAGTGAGTTCAGAGAGTGCACTGGCACCACTGGGGATGCAGTCCAGTGAGTCCAGAGAGTGCACTGGCACCTCAGGGGCTGCACTGCAGTGAGTCCAGAGAGTGCACTGGCACCACTGGGGATGCACTGCAGTGAGTCCAGAGAGTGCACTGGCACTTCTGGGGATGCACCTCGCTGAGTCCAGAGAGTGCTCTGGGAACACTGGGGATGCAGTGCAGTGAGTGCAGAGAGTGCACTGGCACCACTGGGGATGCAGTGCAGTGAGTCCAGAGAGTGCACTGGAACCACTGGGGATCCACTGCAGTGAGTCCAGAGAGTGCACTGGCACCACTGGGGATGCAGTGCAGTGAGTCCAGAGAGTGCACTGGCACCACTGGGGATGCACTGCAGTGAGTCCAAAGAGAGTGCACTGGCACCACTGGGTATGCACTGCAGTGAGTCTAGAGAGTGCACTGGCACCACTGGGGATGCACTGCAATGAGTCCAGAGAATGCACTGGCACTAATGGGGATGCAGTGCAGTGACTCGAAAGAGTGCACTGGCACCACTGCGGATGAACTGCAGTGAGTCCGGAGAGTGCCCTGGCACCACTGGGGATGCAGTGCAGTGAGTCCAGAGAGTGCACTGGCACCACTGGGGATGCAGTGCAGTGAGTCCAGAGAGTGCACTGGCACCACTGGAGATGCAATGCAGTGAGTCCAGAGAGTGCACTGTCAGCACCGGGGATGCAGTGCAGTGAGTCCAGAGAGTGCACTGGCACCACTGGGGATGCAGTGCAGTGAGTCCAGAGAGTGCACTGTCACCACTGGGGATGCAGTGCAATGAGTCCAGAGAGTGCACTGGCACGACTGGTGATGCAGTACCGTGAGTGCAGAGAGTGCACTGGCACCACTGGCGATGCAGTGCAGTGAGTCCAGAGAGTGCACTGGCACCACTGGGGATGCACTGCAGTGAGTCCAGAGAGTGCTCTGGCACCACTGGGAATGCAGTTCAGTGAGTCCAGAGAGTGCACTGGCACCACTGGGAATACACTGCAGTGACTCCAGAGAGTGCACTGCCACCACTGGGGATGCAGTGCAGTGAGTCCAGAGAGTGCACTGGCACCACTGGGGATGCAGTGCAGTGAGTCCAGAGACTGCACTGGCACCAACTGGAGATGCACTGCAGTGAGTTCTGAGATTGCACTGGCACCACTGGGGATGCACGGCAGTGAGTCCAGAGACTACACTGGCACCACTGGGGATGCAGTGCAGTGAGTCCAGAGAGTGCACTGGCACCCCTGTTCATGCAATGCAGTGAGTCCAGAGAGTGCACTGGCCCCACTGGGGATGCAGTGCAGTGAGTCCAGAGAGTGCACTGGCACCACTGGGGATGCACTGCAGTGAGTCCAGAGAGTGCACTGGCACCACTGGGGATGCACTGCAGTGACTCCAGAGAGTGCACTGGCACCACTGTTGATGCAGTGCAGTGACTCCAGAGAGTGCACTGGCACCACTGGGGATCCACTGCAGTTAGTCCAGAGAGTGCATTGGCACCACTGGGGATGCAGTGCACTGAGTCCACAGAGTGCCCTGGCACCACAGGGGATACACTGCAGTGAGTCCAGAGATGCACTGGCACCACTGGGGATGCAGTGCAGTGAGTCCAGAGAGTGCACTGTCACCATTGGGGAGGCAGTGCAGTGAATCCAGAGAGTGCACTGGCACCACTGGGAATGCAGCGCAGTGACTACAGAGAGTGCACTGGCACCACTGGGGATGCAGTGCAGTGGGTACAGAGAGTGCACAGGCACCAGTAGGGATGCACTGCAGTGAGTCCAGAGAGTGCACTGGCACCACTGGAGATGCACTGCAGTGAGTGCAGAGACTGCACTGGCTCCACAGGGGATGCATTGCAGTGAGTCCAGAGAGTGCACTTGCACCACTGGGGATGCAGTGCAGTGAGTCCAGAGAGTGCACTGGCACCACTGGGGATGCAGTGCAGTGAGTCCCGAGAGTGCACTGGCTCCACTGGGGATGCACTGCAGTGAGTCCAGAGAGTGCACTGGCACCACTGGGGATGCACTGCAGTGAGTCCAGAGAGTGTACTGGCACCACCGGGGATTCACTGCAGTGAGTCCAGAGAGTGCACTGGCACCACTGGGGATGCAGTGCAGTGACTCCAGAGAGTGCACTGGCACCACTGGGGATGCAGTGCATTGAGTGCAGAGAGTGCACTGGCACCACTGGGGATGCACTGCAGTGAGTCCAGAGAGTGCACTGGCACCACTGGGGATGCACTGCAGTGAGTCCGGAGAGTGCACTGGCACCACTGGGGATGCAGTGCAGTGAGTCCAGAGAGTGCAGTGGCACCACTGGGGATGCAGTGCAGTGAGTCCAGAGAGTGCACTGGCACCACTGGGGATGCAATGCAGTGAGTCCAGAGAGTGCACTGGCACCACTGGGGATGCACTGCAGTGAGTCCAGAGAGTGCACTGGCACCACTGGGGATGCACTGCAGTGATTCCAGAGAGTGCACTGGCACCACTGGGGATGCACTGCAGTGAGTCCAGAGAGTGCACTGGCACCACTGGTGATGCAATGCAGTGACTCCAGAGAGTGCACTGGCACCACTGCGGATGCAGTGCAGTGAGTCCAGAGAGTGCACTGGCATCACTGGGGATGCAGTGCAGTGAGTCCAGAGAGTGCACTGGCACCACTGGGGATGCACTGCAGTGAGTCCAGAGAGTGCAGAGGCACCACTGGGGATGCAGTGCTGTGACTCCAGAGAGTGCACTGGCACCACTGGGGATGCACTGCAGTGAGTCCAGAGAGTGCACTGGCACCACTGGGGATGCAGTGCCGTGAGTCCAGAGAGTGCACTGGCACCACTGGGGATGCAGTTCAGTGAGTCCAGAGAGTGCACTGGCACCACTGGGGATACACTGCAGTGACTCCAGAGAGTGCACTGCCACCACTGGGGATTCACTGCAGTGAGTCCAGAGAGTGCACTGGCACCACGGGGGATGCACTGCAGTGACTCCAGAGAGTGCACTGGCACCAACTGGAGCTGCACTGCAGTGAGTCCTGAGATTGCACTGGCACCACTGGGGATGCACTGCAGTGAGTCCAGAGACTACACTGGCACCACTGGTGATGCAGTGCAGTGAGTCCAGAGAGTGCACTGGCCCCACTGGGGATGCAGTGCAGTGAGTCCAGAGAGTGCACAGGCACCACTGGGGATGCACTGCAGTGAGTCCAGAGAGTGCACTGGCACCACTGGAGATGCACTGCAGTGAGTGCAGAGACTGCACTGGCACCACTGGGAATGCACTGCAGTGAGTCCAGAGAGTGCACTGGCACCACAGGGGATGCACTGCAGTGAGTCCAGAGAGTGCACAGGCACCACTGGGGATGCAGTTCAGTGAGTCCAGAGAGTGCACTGGCACAAAAGGGGATGCACTGCAGTGAGTTCAGAGACTAAACTGGCACAAAAGGTGATGCACTGCAGTGAGTCCAGAGAGGGCACTGGCACCATTGGGGATGCAGTGCACTGAGTCCAGAGAGTGCAGTGGCACCACCGGGGATGCACTGCAGTGAGTCCAGAGACTAAACTGGCACCCTGGGGATACAGTGCAGTGAGTCCAGAGAGTGCACTGGCACCACTGTTGATGCAGTGCAGTGAGTCCAGAGAGTGCACTGGCACCACTGGGGATGCAGTGCAGTGAGTCCAGAGAGTGCACTGGCACCACTGGGGATGCAGTGCAGTGAGTGCAGAGAGTGCACTGGCACCACTGGGGATGCAGTGCAGGGAGTCCAGAGAGTGCACTGGCACCACTGGGGATGCACTGCAGTGAGTCCAGAGAGTGCAGTGGCACCATTGGAAATGTAGTGCACTGAGTCCAGAGAGTGCACTGGCACCACTGGGGATGCAGTGCACTGAGTCCAGAGAGTGCACTGTCAGCACTGGGGATGCACTACAGTGAGTCCAGAGAGTGCACTGGCACCACTGGGGATGCAGTGCAGTGAGTCCAGAGAGTGCACTGGCACCACTGGGGATGCAATGCAGTTAGTCCAGAGAGTGCACTGGCTCCACTGGGGATGCAGTGCAGTGAGTCCAGAGAGTGCACTGGCACCACTGGGGATGCAGTGCAGTGAGTCCTGAGAGTGCAATGGCACCACAAGGGATGCACTGCAGTGAGTCCAGAGAGTGCACTGGCACCACTGGTGATGCACTGCAGTGAGTCCAGAGAGTGCACTGGCACCACTGGGGATGCAGTGCAGTGAGTCCAGGTAGTGCACTGGCACCAACTGGAGCTGCACTGCTGTGAGTCCTGAGATTGCACTGGCACCACTGGGGTTGCAGTGCAGTGAGTCCAGAGACTACACTGGCACCACTGGGGATGCACTGCAGTGAGTCCAGAGACTTCACAGGCACCACTTGGGATGCAGTGCAGTGAGTCCAGAGAGTGCACTGGCACCACTGGGGATGCAGTGCAGTGAGTCCAGAGAGTGAACTGGCACCACTGGAGATGCAGTGCAGTGAGTCCAGAGAGTGCACTGGCACCAGCGGGGATTCAATGCAGTGAGTCCAGAGAGTGCACTGGCACTACTGGGGATGCAGTGCAGTGAGTCCAGAGAGTGCACTGGCAGCACTGTTGATGCAGTGCAGTGACTCCAGAGAGTGCACTGGCACCACTGGGGATGCACTGCAGTGAGTCCAGAGAGTGTACTGGCACCACTGGGGATGCAGTGCAGTGAGTCCAGAGAGTGCACTGGCCCCACTGGGGATGCATTGCAGTGAGTCCAGAGAGTGCACTGGCACCACTGGGGATGCACTGCAGTGAGTCCAGAGAGTGCACTGGCACCACTGGGGATGCACTGCAGTGACTCCAGAGAGTGCACTGGCACCACTGTTGATGCAGTGCAGTGACTCCAGAGAGTGCACTGGCACCACTGGGGATCCACTGCAGTTAGTCCAGAGAGTGCACTGGCACCACTGGGGATGCAGTGCAGTGAGTGCACAGAGTGCCCTGGCACCACAGGGGATACACTGCAGTGAGTCCAGAGAGTGCACTGGCACCACTGGTGGTGCAGTGCAGTGAGTCCAGAGAGTGCACTGTCACCATTGGGGAGGCAGTGCAGTGAATCCAGAGAGTGCACTGGCACCACTGGGAATGCAGCGCAGTGACTACAGAGAGTGCACTGGCACCACTGGGGATGCAGTGCAGTGAGTCCAGAGAGTGCACAGGCACCAGTAGGGATGCACTGCAGTGAGTCCAGAGAGTGCACTGGCACCACTGGAGATGCACTGCAGTGAGTGCAGAGACTACACTGGCTCCACAGGGGATGCATTGCAGTGAGTCCAGAGAGTGCACTGGCACCAGTGGGGATGCAGTGCAGTGAGTCCAGAGAGTGCACTGGCACCACTGGGGATGCAGTGCAGTGAGTCCCGAGAGTGCACTGGCACAACTGGGGATGCAGTTCAGTGAGTCCAGAGAGTGCACTGGCACCACTGGGGATGCACTGCAATGAGTCCAGAGAGTGCACTGGCACCACTGGGGATACACTGCAGTGAGTCCAGAGAGTGCACTGGCACCACTGGGGATGCAGTGCAGTGACTCCAGAGAGTGCACTGGCACCACTGGGGATGCAGTGCATTGAGTGCAGAGAGTGCACTGGCACCACTGGGGTTGCACTGCATTGAGTCCACAGAGTGCACTGGCACCACTGGGGATGCACTGCAGTGAGTCCAGAGAGTGCACGGGCACCACTGGGGATGCACTGCAGTGAGTCCGGAGAGTGCCCTGGCACCAATGGTGATGCAGTGCAGTGAGTCCAGAGAGTGCAGTGGCACCACTGGGGATGCAGTGCAGTGAGTCCAGAGAGTGCACTGGCACCACTGGGGATGCAATGCAGTGAGTCCAGAGAGTGCACTGGCACCACTGGGGATGCACTGCAGTGACTCCAGAGAGTGCAGTGGCACCACTGGGGATGCACTGCAGTGATTCCAGAGAGTGCACTGGCACCACTGGGGATGCACTGCAGTGAGTCCAGAGAGTGCACTGGCACCACTGGGGATGCAGTGCAGTGATTTCAGAGAGTGCACTGGCACCACTGGGGATGCAGTGCAGTGACTCCAGAGAGTGCACTGGCACCACTGCGGATGCAGTGCAGTGAGTCCAGAGAGTGCACTGGCATCACTGGGGATGCAGTGCAGTGAGTCCAGAGAGTGCACTGGCACCACTGGGGATGCACTGCAGTGAGTCCAGAGAGTGCAGAGGCACCACTGGGGATGCAGTGCTGTGACTCCAGAGAGTGCACTGGCACCACTGGGGATGCAGTGCAGTGAGTCCAGAGAGTGCACTGGCACCACAGGGGATGCACTGCAGTGAGTCCAGAGAGTGCACGGGCACCACTGGGGATGCAGTGCCGTGAGTGCAGAGAGTGCACTGGCACAACTGGCGATGCAGTGCAGTGAGTCCAGAGAGTGCACTGGCACCACTGCGGATGCAGTGCAGTGAGTCCAGAGAGTGCACTGGCACCACTGGGGATGCACTGCAGTGAGTCCAGAGAGTGCAGAGGCACCACTGGGGATGCAGTGCTGTGAGTCCAGAGAGTGCACTGGCACCACTGGGGATGCACTGCAGTGAGTCCAGAGAGTGCACTGGCACCACTGGGGATGCAGTGCAGTGAGTCCAGAGTGTGCACGGGCACCACTGGGGATGCAGTGCCGTGAGTGCAGAGAGTGCACTGGCACCACTGGCGATGCAGTGCAGTGAGTCCAGAGAGTGCACTGGCACCACTGGGGATGCACTGCAGTGAGTCCAGAGAGTGCTCTGGCACCACTGGTGATGCAGTGCCGTGAGTCCAGAGAGTGCACTTGAACCACTGGGGATGCAGTGCAGTGAGTACAGAGATTGCACTGGCACCACTGGGGATGCAGTGCAGTGAGTGCAGAGAGTACACTGGCATCACTGGAGATGCAGTACAGTGAGTCCACAGAGTGCACAGGCACCACTGGGGATGCAGTGCAGTGAGTCCAGAGAGTGCACTGGCACCACTGGGGATGCACTGCAGTGAGTCCAGAGAGTGCACTGGCATCACTGGGGATGCACTGCAGTGAGTCCAGAGACTGCACAGGCACCACTGGGGATGCAGTGCCGTGACGCCAGAGAGTGTACTGGCACCCCTGGGGATGCAGTGCAGTGAGTCCAGAGAGTGCACTGGCACCACTGGTGATGCACTGCAGTGAGTCCAGAGAGTGCACTGGCACAACTGGGGATGCAGTGCAGTGAGTCCAGAGAGTGCACTGGCACCACTGGGCTGCACTGCAGTGAGTCCAGAGAGTGCACTGGCTCCACAGGGGATGCAGTGCAGTGAGTCCAGAGAGTGCACTGGCACCACTGGGGATGCAGTGCAGTGAGTCCAGAGAGTGCACTGGCACCTCAGGGGCTGCACTGCAGTGAGTCCAGAGAGTGCACTGGCTCCACAGGGGATGCAGTGCAGTGAGTCCAGAGACTGCACAGGCACCACTGGGGATGCAGTGCAGTGAGTCCAGAGAGTACACTGGCACCTCAGGGGCTGCACTGCAGTGAGTCCAGAGAGTGCACTGGCATCACTGGGGATGCAGTGCAGTGAGTCCAGAGACTGCATAGGCACCACTGGGGATGTAGTGCAGTGAGCATAGAGAGTGCACTGGCACCACTGGGGATGCAGTTCAGTGAGTCCAGAGAGTGCACTGGCATCACTGGGGATGCAGTGCAGTGAGTCCAGAGACTGCTCAGGCACCACTGGGGATGCAGTGCAGTGACACCAGAGAGTGAACTGGCACCCCTAGGGATGCAGTCCAGTGAGTCCAGAGAGTGCACTGGCACCACTGGGGATGCACTGCAGTGAGTCCAGAGAGTGCACTGGCAAAACTGGGGATGCAGTGCAGTGAGTTCAGAGAGTGCACTGGCACCACTGGGGATGCAGTCCAGTGAGTCCAGAGAGTGCACTGGCACCTCAGGGGCTGCACTGCAGTGAGTCCAGAGAGTGCACTGGCACCACTGGGGATGCACTGCAGTGAGTCCAGAGAGTGCACTGGCACTTCTGGGGATGCACCTCGGTGAGTCCAGAGAGTGCTCTGGGAACACTGGGGATGCAGTGCAGTGAGTGCAGAGAGTGCACTGGCACCACTGGGGATGCAGTGCAGTGAGTCCAGAGAGTGCACTGGAACCACTGGGGATCCACTGCAGTGAGTCCAGAGAGTGCACAGGCACCACTGGGGATGCAGTGCAGTGAGTCCAGAGAGTGCACTGGCACCACTGGGGATGCACTGTAGTGAGTCCAAAGAGAGTGCACTGGCACCACTGGGGATGCACTGCAGTGAGTCTAGAGAGTGCACTGGCACCACTGGGGATGCACTGCAATGAGTCCAGAGAATGCACTGGCACTAATGGGGATGCAGTGCAGTGACTCGAAAGAGTGCACTGGCACCACTGCGGATGAACTGCAGTGAGTCCGGAGAGTGCCCTGGCACCACTGGGGATGCAGTGCAGTGAGTCCAGAGAGTGCACTGGCACCACTGGGGATGCAGTGCAGTGAGTCCAGAGAGTGCACTGGCACCAATGGAGATGCAATGCAGTGAGTCCAGAGAGTGCACTGTCAGCACCGGGGATGCAGTGCAGTGAGTCCAGAGAGTGGACTGTCACCACTGGGGATGCAGTGCAATGAGTCCAGAGAGTGCACTGGCACGACTGGTGATGCAGTACCGTGAGTGCAGAGAGTGCACTGGCACCACTGGGGATGCAGTGCAGTGAGTCCAGAGAGTGCACTGGCACCACTGCGGATGCAGTGCAGTGAGTCCAGAGAGTGCACTGGCATCACTGGGGATGCAATGCAGTGAGTCGAGAGAGTGCAGAGGCACCACTGGGGATGCAGTGCTGTGACTCCAGAGAGTGCACTGGCACCACTGGGGATGCACTGCAGTGAGTCCAGAGAGTGCACTGGCACCACTGGGGATGCAGTGCAGTGAGTCCAGAGAGTGCACGGGCACCACTGGGGATGCAGTGCCGTGAGTGCAGAGAGTGCACTGGCACCACTGGCGATGCAGTGCAGTGAGTCCAGAGAGTGTACTGGCACCACTGGGGATGCACTGCAGTGAGTCCAGAGAGTGCTCTGGCACCACTGGGGATGCAGTTCAGTGAGTCCAGAGAGTGCACTGGCACCACTGGGGATACACTGCAGTGACTCCAGAGAGTGCACTGCCACCACTGGGGATTCACTGCAGTGAGTCCAGAGAGTGCACTGGCACCACTGGGGATGCACTGCAGTGACTCCAGAGAGTGCACTGGCACCAACTGGAGCTGCACTGCAGTGAGTCCTGAGATTGCACTGGCACCACTGGGGATGCACTGCAGTGAGTCCAGAGACTACACTGGCACCACTGGTGATGCAGTGCAGTGAGTCCAGAGAGTGCATTGGCCCCACTGGGGATGCAGTGCAGTGAGTCCAGAGAGTGCACAGGCACCACTGGGGATGCACTGCAGTGAGTCCAGAGAGTGCACTGGCACCACTGGAGATGCACTGCAGTGAGTGCAGAGACTGCACTGGCACCACTGGGAATGCACTGCAGTGAGTCCAGAGAGTGCACTGGCACCACAGGGGATGCACTGCAGTGAGTCCAGAGAGTGCACAGGCACCACTGGGGATGCAGTTCAGTGAGTCCAGAGAGTGCACTGGCACAAAAGGGGATGCACTGCAGTGAGTCCAGAGAGGGCACTGGCACCATTGGGGATGCAGTGCACTGAGTCCAGAGAGTGCACTGGCACCACGGGGGATGCACTGCAGTGAGTCCAGAGACTAAACTGGCACAAAAGGGGATGCACTGCAGTGAGTCCAGAGAGGGCACTGGCACCACTGTTGATGCAGTGCAGTGAGTCCAGAGAGTGCACTGGCACCACTGGGGATGCAGTGCAGTGAGTCCAGAGAGTGCACTGGCACCACTGTTGATGCAGTGCAGTGAGTCCAGAGAGTGCACTGGCACCACTGGGGATGCAGTGCAGTGAGTCCAGAGAGTGCACTGGCACCACAGGGGATGCAGTGCAGTGAGTGCAGAGAGTGCACTGGCACCACTGGGGATGCAGTGCAGGGAGTCCAGAGAGTGCACAGGCACCACTGGGGATGCAGTGCAGTGAGTCCAGAGAGTGCACTGGCACCACTGGGGATGCAATGCAGTTAGTCCAGAGAGTGCACTGGCTCCACTGGGGATGCACTGCAGTGAGTCCAGAGAGTGCACTGGCACCACTGGGGATGCAGTGCAGTGAGTCCTGAGAGTGCAATGGCACCACAAGGGATGCACTGCAGTGAGTCCAGAGAGTGCACTGGCACCACTGGTGATGCACTGCAGTGAGTCCAGAGAGTGCACTGGCACCACTGGGGATGCAGTGCAGTGAGTCCAGGTAGTGCACTGGCACCAACTGGAGCTGCACTGCTGTGAGTCCTGAGATTGCAATGGCACCACTGGGGTTGCAGTGCAGTGAGTCCAGAGACTACACTGGCACCACTGGGGATGCACTGCAGTGAGTCCAGAGACTTCACAGGCACCACTTGGGATGCAGTGCAGTGAGTCCAGAGAGTGCACGGGCACCACTGGGGATGCAGTGCAGTGAGTCCAGAGAGTGAACTGGCACCACTGGGGATGCAGTGCAGTGAGTCCAGAGAGTGCACTGGCACCAGCGGGGATTCAATGCAGTGAGTCCAGAGAGTGCACTGGCACCACTGGGGATGCAGTGCAGTGAGTCCAGAGAGTGCACTGGCAGCACTGTTGATGCAGTGCAGTGACTCCAGAGAGTGCACTGGCACCACTGGGGATGCACTGCAGTGAGTCCAGAGAGTGTACTGGCACCACTGGGGATGCAGTGCAGTGAGTCCAGAGAGTGCACTGGCACCACTGGGGATGCAGTGCAGTGAGTGCAGAGAGTGCACTGGCACCACTGGGGATGCACTGCAGTGAGTCCAGAGAGTGCACTGCCACCACTGGGGATGCACTTCAGTGAGTCCCGAGAGTGCACTGGCACCACTGGGGATGCACTGCAGTGAGTCCAGAGACTACACTGGCACCACTGGGGATGCAGGGCAGTGAGTCCAGAGAGTGTACTGGCACCATTGGGGATGGAGTGCAGTGAGTCCAGAGACTGCACTGGCACCACTGGGGATGCAGTGCAGTGAGTCCAGAGAGTGCACTGGCACCACTGGAGATGCACTGCAATGAGTCTAGAGAATGCACTGGCACCACTGGGGATGCAGTGAAGTGACTCCAGAGAGTGCACTGGCACCACAGGGGATGCACTGCAGTGATTCCAGAGAGTGCACTGGCACCACTGGGGATGCACTGCAGTGAGTCCAGAGAGTGCACTGGCACCACTGGGTATGCAGTGCAGTGAGTCCAGAGAGTGCACTGTCACCACTGGGGATGCAGTGCAGTGAGTCCAGAGAGTGCACTGGCACCACTGGGGATGCAGTGCCGTGAGTCCAGAGAGTGCTCTGGCACTACTGATCTGCACTACAGTGAGTCCCGAGATTGCACTGGCACCACTGGGGATGCACTGCAGTGAGTCCAGAGACTACACTGGCACCACTGGGGATGCAGTGCAGTGAGTCCAGAGAGTGCACTGGCACCACTGGGGATGCAGTGCAGTGAGTCCAGAGAGTGTACTGGCACCACTGGGGATGCAGTGCAGTGAGCCCAGAGAGTGCACTGGCACCACTGGGGATGCAGTGCAGTGAGTCCAGAGACTGCTCTGGCACCACTGAGCTGCACTGCAGTGAGTCCAGAGAGTGCACTGGCACCACTGGGGATGCTTTGCTGTGAGTCCAGAGACTAAACTGGCACCACTGGGGATGCAGTGCAGTGAGTCCAGAGAGTGTACTGGCACCACTGTTAATGCTGTGCAGTGACTCCAGAGAGTGCACTGGCACCACTGGGGATGCAGTGCAGTGAGTCCAGAGACTGCTCAGGCACCACTGGGTATGCAGTGCAGTGACACCAGAGAGTGAACTGGCACCCCTGGGGATGCAGTGCAGTGAGTCCAGAGAGTGCACTGGCAAAACTGGGGATGCAGTGCAGTGAGTTCAGAGAGTGCACTGGCACCACTGGGGATGCAGTCCAGTGAGTCCAGAGAGTGCACTGGCACCTCAGGGGCTGCACTGCAGTGAGTCCAGAGAGTGCACTGGCACCACTGGGGATGCACTGCAGTGAGTCCAGAGAGTGCACTGGCACTTCTGGGGATGCACCTCGGTGAGTCCAGAGAGTGCTCTGGGAACACTGGGTATGCAGTGCAGTGAGTGCAGAGAGTGCACTGGCACCACTGGGGATGCAGTGCAGTGACTCCAGAGAGTGCACTGGAACCACTGGGGATCCACTGCAGTGAGTCCAGAGAGTGCACTGGCACCACTGGGGATGCAGTGCAGTGAGTCCAGAGAGTGCACTGGCACCACTGGGGATGCAGTGCAGTGAGTCCAAAGAGAGTGCACTGGCACCACTGGGGATGCACTGCAGTGAGTCTAGAGAGTGCACTGGCACCACTGGGGATGCACTGCAATGAGTCCAGAGAATGCACTGGCACTAATGGGGATGCAGTGCCGTGACTCGAAAGAGTGCACTGGCACCACTGCGGATGAACTGCAGTGAGTCCGGAGAGTGCCCTGGCACCACTGGGGATGCAGTGCAGTGAGTCCAGAGAGTGCACTGGCACCACTGGGGATGCACTGCAGTGAGTCCAGAGAGTGCACTGGCACCACTGGAGATGCAATGCAGTGAGTCCAGAGAGTGCACTGTCAGCACCGGGGATGCAGTGCAGTGAGTCCAGAGAGTGCACTGGCACCACTGGGGATGCAGTGCAGTGAGTCCAGAGAGTGCACTGTCACCACTGGGGATGCAGTGCAGTGAGTCCAGAGAGTGCACTGGCACGACTGGTGATGCAGTACCGTGAGTGCAGAGAGTGCACTGGCACCACTGGCGATGCAGTGCAGTGAGTCCAGAGAGTGCACTGGCACCACTGGGGATGCACTGCAGTGAGTCCAGAGAGTGCTCTGGCACCACTGGGGATGCAGTTCAGTGAGTCCAGAGAGTGCACTGGCACCACTGGGAATACACTGCAGTGACTCCAGAGAGTGCACTGCCACCACTGGGGATGCACTACAGTGAGTCCAGAGAGTGCACTGGCACCACTGGGGATGCAGTGCAGTGAGTCCAGAGACTGCACTGGCACCAACTGGAGATGCACTGCAGTGAGTTCTGAGATTGCACTGGCACTACTGGGGATGCATGGCAATGAGTCCAGAGACTACACTGGCACCACTGGGGATGCAGTGCAGTGAGTCCAGAGAGTGCACTGGCACCCCTGTTCATGCAGTGCAGTGAGTCCAGAGAGTGCACTGGCCCCACTGGGGATGCAGTGCAGTGAGTCCAGAGAGTGCACTGGCACCACTGGGGATGCACTGCAGTGAGTCCAGAGAGTGCACTGGCACCACTGGGGATGCACTGCAGTGACTCCAGAGAGTGCACTGGCACCACAGTTGATGCAGTGCAGTGACTCCAGAGAGTGCACTGGCACCACTGGGGATCCACTGCAGTTAGTCCAGAGAGTGCACTGGCACCACTGGGGATGCAGTGCAGTGAGTCCACAGAGTGCCCTGGCACCACAGGGGATACACTGCAGTGAGTCCAGAGAGTGCACTGGCACCACTGGTGGTGCAGTGCAGTGAGTCCAGAGAGTGCACTGTCACCACTGGGGAGGCAGTGCAGTGAATCCAGAGAGTGCACTGGCACCACTGGGAATGCAGCGCAGTGACTACAGAGAGTGCACTGGCACCACTGTGGATGCAGTGCAGTGAGTCCAGAGAGTGCACAGGCACCAGTAGGGATGCACTGCAGTGAGTCCAGAGAGTGCACTGGCACCACTGGAGATGCACTGCAGTGAGTGCAGAGACTGCACTGGCTCCACAGGGGATGCATTGCAGTGAGTCCAGAGAGTGCACTGGCACCAGTGGGGATGCAGTGCAGTGAGTCCAGAGAGTGCACTGGCACAACTGGGGATGCAGTTCAGTGAGTCCAGAGAGTGCACTGGCACCACTGGAGTTTTAGTGCAGTGAGTCCAGAGAGTGCACTGGCACCACTGGGGATGCAGTGCAGTGAGTCCAGAGAGTGCACTGGCACCACTGGGGATGCAGAGCCGTGAGTCCAGAGAGTGCACTGGCCCCACTGGGAATGCAGTGCTGTGAGTCCAGAGAGTGCACAGGCACCACTGGGGATGCACTGCAGTGAGTCCAGAGAGTGCACTGGCACCACTGGAGATGCACTGCAGTGAGTGCAGAGACTGCACTGGCACCACTGGGAATGCACTGCAGTGAGTCCAGAGAGTGCACTGGCACCACAGGGGATGCACTGCAGTGAGTCCAGAGAGTGCACAGGCACCACTGGGGATGCAGTGCAGTGAGTCCAGAGAGTGCACTGGCACCACTGGGGATGCAGTTCAGTGAGTCCAGAGAGTGCACTGGCACAAAAGGGGATGCACTGCAGTGAGTCCAGAGAGTGCACTGGCACCACTGGTGATGCACTGCAGTGAGTCCAGAGAGTGCACTGGCACCACTGGGGATGCAGTGCAGTGAGTCCAGGTAGTGCACTGGCACCAACTGGAGCTGCACTGCTGTGAGTCCTGAGATTGCACTGGCACCACTGGGGTTGCAGTGCAGTGAGTCCAGAGACTACACTGGCACCACTGGGGATGCAGTGCAGTGAGTCCAGAGACTTCACAGGTACCACTTGGGATGCAGTGCAGTGAGTCCAGAGAGTGCACTGGCACCACTGGGGATGCAGTGCAGTGAGTGCAGAGAGTGCACTGGCACCACTGGGGATGCACTGCAGTGAGTCCAGAGAGTGCACTGGTACCACTGGGGATGCACTTCAGTGAGTCCAGAGAGTGCACTGGCACCACTGGGGATGCACTGCAGTGAGTCCAGAGAGTGCACTGGTACCACTGGGGATGCAGTGCAGTGAGTCCAAAGAGTGCACTGGCACCACTGGAATTTTAGTGCAGTGAGTCCAGAGAGTGCACTGTCACCACTGGGGATGCAGTGCAGTGAGTCCAGAGAGTGGACTGGCACCACTGGGGATGCAGTGCCGTGAGTCCAGAGAGTGCTCTGGCACCACTGATCTGCACTACAGTGAGTCCCGAGATTGCACTGGCACCACTGGGGATGCACTGCAGTGAGTCCAGAGACTACACTGGCACCACTGGGGATGCAGTGCAGTGAGTCCAGAGAGTGCACTGGCACCACTGGGGATGCAGTGCAGTGAGTCCACAGAGTGCACTGGCACCATTGGGGATGCACTGCAATGAGTCCAGAGAGTGCACTGGCACCACTGGGGATGCAGTGCAGTGAGTCCAGAGAGTTCACTGGCACCACTGGGGATGCACTGCAGTGAGTCCAGAGAGTGCCCTGGCACCAATGGTGATGCAGTGCAGTGAGTCCAGAGAGTGCAGTGGCACCACTGGGGATAAACTGCAGTGAGTCCAGACAGTGCACTTGCACCACTGGGGATGCACTGCAGTGAGTCCAGAGAGTGCACTGGCACCACTGGGGATGCAGTGCAGTGAGTCCAGAGAGTGCACTGGCACCACTGGGGATGCAGTGCAGTGAGTCCAGAGAGTGCAATGGCACCACTGGGGATGCAGTGCTGTGAGTCCAGAGAGTGCACTGGCACCACTGGGGATGCACTGCTGTAAGTCCAGAGACTAAACTGGCACCACTGGGGATGCAGTGCAGTGAGTCCAGAGAGTGTACTGGCACCACTATTAATGCAGTGCAGTGACTCCAGAGAGTGCACTGGAACCCTGGGGATGCAGTGCAGTGAGTCCAGAGAGTGCACTGGCACCACTGGGGATGCACTGCAGTGAGCTCAGAGAGTGCACTGGCACCACTGGGGATGCAGTGCAGTGAGTCCAGAGAGTGCACTGGCACCACTGGGGATGCACTGCAGTGAGTCCAGAGAGTGCACTGGCACCACTGGCGATGCAGTGCAGTGAGTCCAGAGAGTGCACTGGCACCACTGGGGATGCACTGCAGTGAGTCCAGAGAGTGCTCTGGCACCACTGGGGATGCAGTTCAGTGAGTCCAGAGAGTGCACTGGCACCACTGGGAATACACTGCAGTGACTCCAGAGAGTGCACTGCCACCACTGGGGATGCACTACAGTGAGTCCAGAGAGTGCACTGGCACCACTGGGGATGCAGTGCAGTGAGTCCAGAGACTGCACTGGCACCAACTGGAGATGCACTGCAGTGAGTTCTGAGATTGCACTGGCACTACTGGGGATGCACGGCAATGAGTCCAGAGACTACACTGGCACCACTGGGGATGCAGTGCAGTGAGTCCAGAGAGTGCACTGGCACCAGTGGGGATGCACTGCTGTGAGTCCAGAGATTGCACTGGCACCACTGGGGTTGCAGTGCAGTGAGTCCAGAGACTACACTGGCACCACTGGGGATGCACTGCAGTGAGTCCAGAGACTTCACAGGCACCACTTGGGATGCAGTGCAGTGAGTCCAGAGAGTGCACTGGCACCACTGTTGATGCAGTGCAGTGAGTGCAGAGAGTACACTGGCACCACTGGGGATGCAGTGCAGTGAGTCCAGAGAGTGCACTGGCACCAGTGGGGATGCACTGCAGTGAGTCCAGAGAGTGCAGTGGCACCATTGGGGATGCAGTGCAGTGAGTCCAGAGAGTGCACTGGCACCACTGGGGATGCAGTGCACTGAGTCCAGAGAGTGCACTGTCAGCACTGGGGATGCACTGCAGTGAGTCCAGAGAGTGCACTTGCACCACTGGGGATGCAGTGCAGTGAGTCCAGAGAGTGTACTGGCACCACTGTTAATGCTGTGCAGTGACTCCAGGGAGTGCACTGGCACCACTGGGGATGCAGTGCAGTGAGTCCAGAGACTGCTCAGGCACCACTGGGTATGCAGTGCAGTGACACCAGAGAGTGAACTGGCACCCCTGGGGATGCAGTGCAGTGACTCCAGAGAGTGCACTGGCACCACTGGGGATGCAGTGCATTGAGTGCAGAGAGTGCACTGGCGCCACTGGGGTTGCACTGCATTGAGTCCACAGAGTGCACTGGCACCACTGGGGATGCACTGCAGTGAGTCCAGAGAGTGCACGGGCACCACTGGGGATGCACTGCAGTGAGTCCGGAGAGTGCCCTGGCACCAATGGTGATGCAGTGCAGTGAGTCCAGAGAGTGCAGTGGCACAACTGGGGATGCAGTGCAGTGAGTCCAGAGAGTGCACTGGCACCACTGGGGATGCAATGCAGTGAGTCCAGAGAGTGCACTGGCACCACTGGGGATGCACTGCAGTGACTCCAGAGAGTGCAGTGGCACCACTTGAGATGCACTGCAGTGATTCCAGAGAGTGCACTGGCACCACTGGGGATGCACTGCAGTGAGTCCAGAGAGTGCACTGGCACCACTGGGGATGCAGTGCAGTGATTTCAGAGAGTGCACTGGCACCACTGGGGATGCAGTGCAGTGACTCCAGAGAGTGCACTGGCACCACTGCGGATGCAGTGCAGTGAGTCCAGAGAGTGCACTGGCATCACTGGGGATGCAGTGCAGTGAGTCCAGAGAGTGCACTGGCACCACTGGGGATGCACTGCAGTGAGTCCAGAGAGTGCAGAGGCACCACTGGGGATGCAGTGCTGTGACTCCAGAGAGTGCACTGGCACCACTGGGGATGCACTGCAGTGAGTCCAGAGAGTGCACTGGCACCACTGGGGATGCACTGCAGTGAGTCCAGAGAGTGCACGGGCACCACTGGGGATGCAGTGCCGTGAGTGCAGAGAGTGCACTGGCACCACTGGCGATGCAGTGCAGTGAGTCCAGAGAGTGCACTGGCACCACTGCGGATGCAGTGCAGTGAGTCCAGAGAGTGCACTGGCATCACTGGGGATGCAGTGCAGTGAGTCCAGAGAGTGCACTGGCACCACTGGGGATGCACTGCAGTGAGTCCAGAGAGTGCAGAGGCACCACATGGGATGCAGTGCTGTGACTCCAGAGAGTGCACTGGCACCACTGGGGATGCACTGCAGTGAGTCCAGAGAGTGCACTGGCACCACTGGGGATGCAGTGCAGTGAGTCCAGAGAGTGCACGGGCACCACTGGGGATGCAGTGCCGTGAGTGCAGAGAGTGCACTGGCACCACTGGCGATGCAGTGCAGTGAGTCCAGAGAGTGCACTGGCACCACTGGGGATGCACTGCAGTGAGTCCAGAGAGTGCTCTGGCACCACTGGTGATGCAGTGCCGTGAGTCCAGAGAGTGCACTTGAACCACTGGGGATGCAGTGCAGTGAGTACAGAGATTGCACTGGCACCACTGGGGATGCAGTGCAGTGAGTGCAGAGAGTACACTGGCACCACTGGAGATGCAGTACAGTGAGTCCACAGAGTGCACAGGCACCACTGGGGATGCAGTGCAGTGAGTCCAGAGAGTGCACTGGCACCACTGGGGATGCAGTGCAGTGAGTCCAGAGAGTGCACTGGCATCACTGGGGATGCACTGCAGTGAGTCCAGAGACTGCACAGGCACCACTGGGGATGCAGTGCCGTGACGCCAGAGATTGTACTGGCACCCCTGGGGATGCAGTGCAGTGAGTCCAGAGAGTGCACTGGCACCACTGGTGATACACTGCAGTGAGTCCAGAGAGTGCACTGGCACAACTGGGGATGCAGTGCAGTGAGTCCAGAGAGTGCACTGGCACCACTGGGCTGCACCGCAGTGAGTCCAGAGAGTGCACTGGCTCCACAGGGGATGCAGTGCAGTGAGTCCAGAGAGTGCACTGGCACCACTGGGGATGCAGTGCAGTGAGTCCAGAGAGTGCACTGGCACCTCAGGGGCTGCACTGCAGTGAGTCCAGAGAGTGCACTGGCTCCACAGGGGATGCAGTGCAGTGAGTCCAGAGACTGCACAGGCACCACTGGGGATGCAGTGCAGTGAGTCCAGAGAGTACACTGGCACCTCAGGGGCTGCACTGCAGTGAGTCCAGAGAGTGCACTGGCATCACTGGGGATGCAGTGCAGTGAGTCCAGAGACTGCACAGGCACCACTGGGGATGTAGTGCAGTGAGCATAGAGAGTGCACTGGCACCACTGGGGATGCAGTTCAGTGAGTCCAGAGAGTGCACTGGCATCACTGGGGATGCAGTGCAGTGAGTCCAGAGACTGCTCAGGCACCACTGGGGATGCAGTGCAGTGACACCAGAGAGTGAACTGGCACCCCTGGGGATGCAGTGCTGTGAGTCCAGAGAGTGCACTGGCACCACTGGGGATGCACTGCAGTGAGTCCAGAGAGTGCACTGGCAAAACTGGGGATGCAGTGCAGTGAGTTCAGAGAGTGCACTGGCACCACTGGGGATGCAGTCCAGTGAGTCCAGAGAGTGCACTGGCACCTCAGGGGCTGCACTGCAGTGAGTCCAGAGAGTGCACTGGCACCACTGGAGATGCACTGCAGTGAGTCCAGAGAGTGCACTGGCACTTCTGGGGATGCACCTCGGTGAGTCCAGAGAGTGCTCTGGGAACACTGGGGATGCAGTGCAGTGAGTGCAGAGAGTGCACTGGCACCACTGGGGATGCAGTGCAGTGAGTCCAGAGAGTGCACTGGAACCACTGGGGATGCACTGCAGTGAGTCCAGAGAGTGCACTGGCACCACTGGGGATGCAGTGCAGTGAGTCCAGAGAGTGCACTGGCACCACTGGCGATGCACTGCAGTGAGTCCAAAGAGAGTGCACTGGCACCACTGGGGATGCACTGCAGTGAGTCTAGAGAGTGCACTGGCACCACTGGGGATGCACTGCAATGAGTCCAGAGAATGCACTGGCACTAATGGGGATGCAGTGCAGTGACTCGAAAGAGTGCACTGGCACCACTGCGGATGAACTGCAGTGAGTCCGGAGAGTGCCCTGGCACCACTGGGGATGCAGTGCAGTGAGTCCAGAGAGTGCACTGGCACCACTGGGGATGCAGTGCAATGAGTCCAGAGAGTGCACTGGCACCACTGGAGATGCAATGCAGTGAGTCCAGAGAGTGCACTGTCAGCACCGGGGATGCAGTGCAGTGAGTCCAGAGAGTGCACTGGCACCACTGGGGATGCAGTGCAGTGAGTCCAGAGAGTGCACTGTCACCACTGGGGATGCAGTGCAATGAGTCCAGAGAGTGCACTGGCACGACTGGTGATGCAGTACCGTGAGTGCAGAGAGTGCACTGGCACCACTGGGGATGCAGTGCAGTGAGTCCAGAGAGTGCACTGGCACCACTGGGGATGCACTGCAGTGAGTCCAGAGAGTGCTCTGGCACCACTGGGGATGCAGTTCAGTGAGTCCAGAGAGTGCACTGGCACCACTGGGAATACACTGCAGTGACTCCAGAGAGTGCACTGCCACCACTGGGGATGCACTACAGTGAGTCCAGAGAGTGCACTGGCACCACTGGGGATGCAGTGCAGTGAGTCCAGAGACTGCACTGGCACCACTGGGGATGCACTGCAGTGAGTTCTGAGATTGCACTGGCACCACTGGGGATGCACGGCAGTGAGTCCAGAGACTACACTGGCACCACTGGGGATGCAGTGCAGTGAGTCCAGAGAGTGCACTGGCACCCCTGTTCATGCAATGCAGTGAGTCCAGAGAGTGCACTGGCCCCACTGGGGATGCAGTGCAGTGAGTCCAGAGAGTGCACTGGCACCACTGGGGATGCACTGCAGTGAGTCCAGAGAGTGCACTGGCACCACTGGGGATGCACTGCAGTGACTCCAGAGAGTGCACTGGCACCACTTTTGATGCAGTGCAGTGACTCCAGAGAGTGCACTGGCACCACTGGGGATCCACTGCAGTTAGTCCAGAGAGTGCACTGGCACCACTGGGGATGCAGTGCAGTGAGTCCACAGAGTGCCCTGGCACCACAGGGGATACACTGCAGTGAGTCCAGAGATGCACTGGCACCACTGGTGGTGCAGTGCAGTGAGTCCAGAGAGTGCACTGTCACCATTGGGGAGGCAGTGCAGTGAATCCAGAGAGTGCACTGGCACCACTGGGAATGCAGCGCAGTGACTACAGAGAGTGCACTGGCACCACTGGGGATGCAGTGCAGTGGGTCCAGAGAGTGCACAGGCACCAGTAGGGATGCACTGCAGTGAGTCCAGAGAGTGCACTGGCACCACTGGAGATGCACTGCAGTGAGTGCAGAGACTGCACTGGCTCCACAGGGGATGCATTGCAGTGAGTCCAGAGAGTGCACTGGCACCAGTGGGGATGCAGTGCAGTGAGTCCAGAGAGTGCACTGGCACCACTGGGGATGCACTGCAGTGAGTCCCGAGAGTGCACTGGCACAACTGGGGATGCAGTTCAGTGAGTCCAGAGAGTGCACTGGCACCACTGGGGATGCACTGCAATGAGTCCAGAGAGTGCACTGGCACCACCGGGGATTCACTGCAGTGAGTCCAGAGAGTGCACTGGCACCACTGGGGATGCAGTGCAGTGACTCCAGAGAGTGCACTGGCACCACTGGGGATGCAGTGCATTGAGTGCAGAGAGTGCACTGGCACCACTGGGGATGCACTGCAGTGAGTCCAGAGAGTGCACGGGCACCACTGGGGATGCACTGCAGTGAGTCCGGAGAGTGCCCTGGCACCACTGGGGATGCAGTGCAGTGAGTCCAGAGAGTGCAGTGGCACCACTGGGGATGCAGTGCAGTGAGTCCAGAGAGTGCACTGGCACCACTGGGGATGCAATGCAGTGAGTCCAGAGAGTGCACTGGCACCACTGGGGATGCACTGCAGTGAGTCCAGAGAGTGCACTGGCACCACTGGGGATGCACTGCAGTGATTCCAGAGAGTGCACTGGCACCACTGGGGATGCACTGCAGTGAGTCCAGAGAGTGCACTGGCACCACTGGGGATGCAGTGCAGTGACTCCAGAGAGTGCACTGGCACCACTGGGGATGCAGTGCAGTGAGTCCAGAGAGTGCACTGGCATCACTGGGGATGCAGTGCAGTGAGTCCAGAGAGTGCACTGGCACCACTGGGGATGCACTGCAGTGAGTCCAGATAGTGCAGAGGCACCAGTGGGGATGCAGTGCTGTGACTCCAGAGAGTGCACTGGCACCACTGGGGATGCACTGCAGTGAGTCCAGAGAGTGCACTGGCACCACTGTTGATGCAGTGCAGTGAGTCCAGAGAGTGCACGGGCACCACTGGGGATGCAGTGCCGTGAGTGCAGAGAGTGCACTGGCACCACTGGCGATGCAGTGCAGTGAGTCCAGAGAGTGCACTGGCACCACTGGGGATGCACTGCATTGAGTCCAGAGAGTGCTCTGGCACCACTGGGGATGCAGTTCAGTGAGTCCAGAGAGTGCACTGGCACCACTGGGGATGCAATGCAGGTAGTCCAGAGAGTGCACTGGCTCCACTGGGGATGCAGTGCAGTGAGTCCAGAGAGTGCACTGGCACCACTGGGGATGCAGTGCAGTGAGTCCTGAGAGTGCAATGGCACCACAAGGGATGCACTGCAGTGAGTCCAGAGAGTGCACTGGCACCACTGGTGATGCACTGCCGTGAGTCCAGAGAGTGCACTGGCACCACTGGGGATGCAGTGCAGTGAGTCCAGGTAGTGCACTGGCACCAACTGGAGCTGCACTGCTGTGAGTCCTGAGATTGCACTGGCACCACTGGGGTTGCAGTGCAGTGAGTCCAGAGACTACACTGGCACCACTGGGGATGCACTGCAGTGAGTCCAGAGAGTGCACTGGCACCACTGGGGATGCAGTGCAGTGAGTCCAGAGAGTGCACTGGCACCACTGGGGATGCAGTGCAGTGAGTCCAGAGAGTGAACTGGCACCACTGGGGATGCAGTGCAGTGAGTCCAGAGAGTGCACTGGCACCAGCGGGGATTCAATGCAGTGAGTCCAGAGAGTGCACTGGCACCACTGGGGATGCAGTGCAGTGAGTCCAGAGAGTGCACTGGCAGCACTGTTGATGCAGTGCAGTGAGTCCAGAGAGTGCACTGGCACCACTGGGGATGCACTGCAGTGACTCCAGAGAGTGTACTGGCACCACTGGGGATGCAGTGCAGTGAGTCCAGAGAGTGCACTGGCCCCACTGGGGATGCAGTGCAGTGAGTCCAGAGAGTGCACTGGCACCACTGGGGATGCACTGCAGTGAGTCCAGAGAGTGCACTGGCACCACTGGGGATGCTGTGCAGTGACTCCAGAGAGTGCACTGGCACCACTGTTGATGCAGTGCAGTGAGTCCAGAGAGTGCACTGTCACCACTGGGGATGCAGTGCAATGAGTCCAGAGAGTGCACTGGCACGACTGGTGATGCAGTACCGTGAGTGCAGAGAGTGCACTGGCACCACTGGCGATGCAGTGCAGTGAGTCCAGAGAGTGCACTGGCACCACTGGGGATGCACTGCAGTGAGTCCAGAGAGTGCTCTGGCACCACTGGGGATGCAGTTCAGTGAGTCCAAAGAGTGCACTGGCACCACTGGGAATACACTGCAGTGACTCCAGAGAGTGCACTGCCACCACTGGGGATGCACTACAGTGAGTCCAGAGAGTGCACTGGCACCACTGGGGATGCAGTGCAGTGAGTCCAGAGACTGCACTGGCACCACTGGGGATGCACTGCAGTGAGTTCTGAGATTGCACTGGCACCACTGGGGATGCACGGCAGTGAGTCCAGAGACTACACTGGCACCACTGGGGATGCAGTGCAGTGAGTCCAGAGAGTGCACTGGCACCCCTCTTCATGCAATGCAGTGAGTCCAGAGAGTGCACTGGCCCCACTGGGGATGCAGTGCAGTGAGTCCAGAGAGTGCACTGGCACCACTGGGGATGCACTGCAGTGAGTCCAGAGAGTGCACTGGCACCACTGGGGATGCACTGCAGTGACTCCAGAGAGTGCACTGGCACCACTGTTGATGCAGTGCAGTGACTCCAGAGAGTGCACTGGCACCACTGGGGATCCACTGCAGTTAGTCCAGAGAGTGCACTGGCACCACTGGGGATGCAGTGCAGTGAGTCCACAGAGTGCCCTGGCACCACAGGGGATACACTGCAGTGAGTCCAGAGATGCACTGGCACCACTGGTGGTGCAGTGCAGTGAGTCCAGAGAGTGCACTGTCACCATTGGGGAGGCAGTGCAGTGAATCCAGAGAGTGCACTGGCACCACTGGGAATGCAGCGCAGTGACTACAGAGAGTGCACTGGCACCACTGGGGATGCAGTGCAGTGGGTCCAGAGAGTGCACAGGCACCAGTAGGGATGCACTGCAGTGAGTCCAGAGAGTGCACTGGCACCACTGGAGATGCACTGCAGTGAGTGCAGAGACTGCACTGGCTCCACAGGGGATGCATTGCAGTGAGTCCAGAGAGTGCACTGGCACCAGTGGGGATGCAGTGCAGTGAGTCCAGAGAGTGCACTGGCACCACTGGGGATGCAGTGCAGTGAGTCCCGAGAGTGCACTGGCACAACTGGGGATGCAGTTCAGTGAGTCCAGAGAGTGCACTGGCACCACTGGGGATGCACTGCAATGAGTCCAGAGAGTGCACTGGCACCACCGGGGATTCACTGCAGTGAGTCCAGAGAGTGCACTGGCACCACTGGGGATGCAGTGCAGTGACTCCAGAGAGTGCACTGGCACCACTGGGGATGCAGTGCATTGAGTGCAGAGAGTGCACTGGCACCACTGGGGATGCACTGCAGTGAGTCCAGAGAGTGCACGGGCACCACTGGGGATGCACTGCAGTGAGTCCGGAGAGTGCCCTGGCACCACTGGGGATGCAGTGCAGTGAGTCCAGAGAGTGCAGTGGCACCACTGGGGATGCAGTGCAGTGAGTCCAGAGAGTGCACTGGCACCACTGGAGATGCAATGCAGTGAGTCCAGAGAGTGCACTGGCACCACTGGGGATGCACTGCAGTGAGTCCAGAGAGTGCACTGGCACCACTGGGGATGCACTGCAGTGATTCCAGAGAGTGCACTGGCACCACTGGGGATGCACTGCAGTGAGTCCAGAGAGTGCACTGGCACCACTGGGGATGCAGTGCAGTGACTCCAGAGAGTGCACTGGCACCACTGCGGATGCAGTGCAGTGAGTCCAGAGAGTGCACTGGCATCACTGGGGATGCAGTGCAGTGAGTCCAGAGAGTGCACTGGCA
Organism: Anser anser; assembly: GCF_964211835.1. Taxonomy (NCBI): domain Eukaryota; kingdom Metazoa; phylum Chordata; class Aves; order Anseriformes; family Anatidae; genus Anser; species Anser anser. The sequence continues at coordinate 19,560,242 of NC_139736.1, forward strand.
CCACTGGGGATGCTGTGCAGTGAGTCCAGAGAGTGCAGAGGCACCAGTGGGGATGCAGTGCTGTGACTCCAGAGAGTGCACTGGCACCACTGGGGATGCACTGCAGTGAGTCCAGAGAGTGCACTGGCACCACTGGGGATGCAGTGCAGTGAGTCCAGAGAGTGCACGGGCACCACTGGGGATGCAGTGCCGTGAGTGCAGAGAGTGCACTGGCACCACTGGCGATGCAGTGCAGTGAGTCCAGAGAGTGCACTGGCACCACTGGGGATGCACTGCATTGAGTCCAGAGAGTGCTCTGGCACCACTGGGGATGCAGTTCAGTGAGTCCAGAGAGTGCACTGGCACCACTGGGGATACACTGCAGTGACTCCAGAGAGTGCACTGCCACCACTGGGGATTCACTGCAGTGAGTCCAGAGAGTGCACTGGCACCACGGGGGATGCACTGCAGTGACTCCAGAGAGTGCACTGGCACCATTGGAAATGTAGTGCACTGAGTCCAGAGAGTGCACTGGCACCACTGGGGATGCAGTGCACTGAGTCCAGAGAGTGCACTGTCAGCACTGGGGATGCACTACAGTGAGTCCAGAGAGTGCACAGGCACCACTGGGGATGCAGTGCAGTGAGTCCAGAGAGTGCACTGGCACCACTGGGGATGCAATGCAGGTAGTCCAGAGAGTGCACTGGCTCCACTGGGGATGCAGTGCAGTGAGTCCAGAGAGTGCACTGGCACCACTGGGGATGCAGTGCAGTGAGTCCTGAGTGTGCAATGGCACCACAAGGGATGCACTGCAGTGAGTCCAGAGAGTGCACTGGCACCACTGGTGATGCACTGCAGTGAGTCCAGAGAGTGCACTGGCACCACTGGGGATGCAGTGCAGTGAGTCCAGGTAGTGCACTGGCACCAACTGGAGCTGCACTGCTGTGAGTCCTGAGATTGCACTGGCACCACTGGGGTTGCAGTGCAGTGAGTCCAGAGACTACACTGGCACCACTGGGGATGCACTGCAGTGAGTCCAGAGAGTGCACTGGCACCACTGGGGATGCAGTGCAGTGAGTCCAGAGAGTGCACTGGCACCACTGGGGATGCAGTGCAGTGAGTCCAGAGAGTGAACTGGCACCACTGGGGATGCAGTGCAGTGAGTCCAGAGAGTGCACTGGCACCAGCGGGGATTCAATGCAGTGAGTCCAGAGAGTGCACTGGCACCACTGGGGATGCAGTGCAGTGAGTCCAGAGAGTGCACTGGCAGCACTGTTGATGCAGTGCAGTGAGTCCAGAGAGTGCACTGGCACCACTGGGGATGCACTGCAGTGAGTCCAGAGAGTGTACTGGCACCACTGGGGATGCAGTGCAGTGAGTCCAGAGAGTGCACTGGCCCCACTGGGGATGCAGTGCAGTGAGTCCAGAGAGTGCACTGGCACCACTGGGGATGCACTGCAGTGAGTCCAGAGAGTGCACTGGCACCACTGGGGATGCACTGCAGTGACTCCAGAGAGTGCACTGGCACCACTGTTGATGCAGTGCAGTGAGTCCAGAGAGTGCACTGTCACCACTGGGGATGCAGTGCAATGAGTCCAGAGAGTGCACTGGCACGACTGGTGATGCAGTACCGTGAGTGCAGAGAGTGCACTGGCACCACTGGCGATGCAGTGCAGTGAGTCCAGAGAGTGCACTGGCACCACTGGGGATGCACTGCAGTGAGTCCAGAGAGTGCTCTGGCACCACTGGGGATGCAGTTCAGTGAGTCCAAAGAGTGCACTGGCACCACTGGGGATGCAGTGCAGTGAGTCCACAGAGTGCCCTGGCACCACAGGGGATACACTGCAGTGAGTCCAGAGATGCACTGGCACCACTGGTGGTGCAGTGCAGTGAGTCCAGAGAGTGCACTGTCACCATTGGGGAGGCAGTGCAGTGAATCCAGAGAGTGCACTGGCACCACTGGGAATGCAGCGCAGTGACTACAGAGAGTGCACTGGCACCACTGGGGATGCAGTGCAGTGGGTCCAGAGAGTGCACAGGCACCAGTAGGGATGCACTGCAGTGAGTCCAGAGAGTGCACTGGCACCACTGGAGATGCACTGCAGTGAGTGCAGAGACTGCACTGGCTCCACAGGGGATGCATTGCAGTGAGTCCAGAGAGTGCACTGGCACCAGTGGGGATGCAGTGCAGTGAGTCCAGAGAGTGCACTGGCACCACTGGGGATGCAGTGCAGTGAGTCCCGAGAGTGCACTGGCACAACTGGGGATGCAGTTCAGTGAGTCCAGAGAGTGCACTGGCACCACTGGGGATGCACTGCAATGAGTCCAGAGAGTGCACTGGCACCACCGGGGATTCACTGCAGTGAGTCCAGAGAGTGCACTGGCACCACTGGGGATGCAGTGCAGTGACTCCAGAGAGTGCACTGGCACCACTGGGGATGCAGTGCATTGAGTGCAGAGAGTGCACTGGCACCACTGGGGATGCACTGCAGTGAGTCCAGAGAGTGCACGGGCACCACTGGGGATGCACTGCAGTGAGTCCGGAGAGTGCCCTGGCACCACTGGGGATGCAGTGCAGTGAGTCCAGAGAGTGCAGTGGCACCACTGGGGATGCAGTGCAGTGAGTCCAGAGAGTGCACTGGCACCACTGGGGATGCAATGCAGTGAGTCCAGAGAGTGCACTGGCACCACTGGGGATGCACTGCAGTGAGTCCAGAGAGTGCACTGGCACCACTGGGGATGCACTGCAGTGATTCCAGAGAGTGCACTGGCACCACTGGGGATGCACTGCAGTGAGTCCAGAGAGTGCACTGGCACCACTGGGGATGCAGTGCAGTGACTCCAGAGAGTGCACTGGCACCACTGCGGATGCAGTGCAGTGAGTCCAGAGAGTGCACTGGCATCACTGGGGATGCAGTGCAGTGAGTCCAGAGAGTGCACTGGCACCACTGGGGATGCACTGCAGTGAGTCCAGAGAGTGCAGAGGCACCAGTGGGGATGCAGTGCTGTGACTCCAGAGAGTGCACTGGCACCACTGGGGATGCACTGCAGTGAGTCCAGAGAGTGCACTGGCACCACTGGGGATGCAGTGCAGTGAGTCCAGAGAGTGCACGGGCACCACTGGGGATGCAGTGCCGTGAGTGCAGAGAGTGCACTGGCACCACTGGCGATGCAGTGCAGTGAGTCCAGAGAGTGCACTGGCACCACTGGGGATGCACTGCATTGAGTCCAGAGAGTGCTCTGGCACCACTGGGGATGCAGTTCAGTGAGTCCAGAGAGTGCACTGGCACCACTGGGGATACACTGCAGTGACTCCAGAGAGTGCACTGCCACCACTGGGGATTCACTGCAGTGAGTCCAGAGAGTGCACTGGCACCACGGGGGATGCACTGCAGTGACTCCAGAGAGTGCACTGGCACCAACTGGAGCTGCACTGCAGTGAGTCCTGAGATTGCACTGGCACCACTGGGGATGCACTGCAGTGAGTCCAGAGACTACACTGGCACCACTGGTGATGCAGTGCAGTGAGTCCAGAGAGTGCACTGGCACCAGCGGGGATTCAATGCAGTGAGTCCAGAGAGTGCACTGGCACCACTGGGGATGCAGTGCAGTGAGTCCAGAGAGTGCACTGGCAGCACTGTTGATGCAGTGCAGTGAATCCAGAGAGTGCACTGGCACCACTGGGGATGCACTGCAGTGAGTCCAGAGAGTGTACTGGCACCACTGGGGATGCAGTGCATTGAGTCCAGAGAGTGCACTGGCCCCACTGGGGATGCAGTGCAGTGAGTCCAGAGAGTGCACTGGCACCACTGGGGATGCACTGCAGTGAGTCCAGAGAGTGCACTGGCACCACTGGGGATGCACTGCAGTGACTCCAGAGAGTGCACTGGCACCACTGTTGATGCAGTGCAGTGACTCCAGAGAGTGCACTGGCACCACTGGAGATCCACTGCAGTTAGTCCAGAGAGTGCACTGGCACCACTGGGGATGCAGTGCAGTGAGTGCACAGAGTGCCCTGGCACCACAGGGGATACACTGCAGTGAGTCCAGAGAGTGCACTGGCACCACTGGTGGTGCAGTGCAGTGAGTCCAGAGAGTGCACTGTCACCATTGGGGAGGCAGTGCAGTGAATCCAGAGAGTGCACTGGCACCACTGGGAATGCAGCGCAGTGACTACAGAGAGTGCACTGGCACCACTGGGGATGCAGTGCAGTGAGTCCAGAGAGTGCACAGGCACCAGTAGGGATGCACTGCAGTGAGTCCAGAGAGTGCACTGGCACCACTGGAGATGCACTGCAGTGAGTGCAGAGACTGCACTGGCTCCACAGGGGATGCATTGCAGTGAGTCCAGAGAGTGCACTGGCACCAGTGGGGATGTAGTGCAGTGAGTCCAGAGAGTGTACTGGCACCACTGGGGATGCAGTGCAGTGAGTCCCGAGAGTGCACTGGCACAACTGGGGATTCACTGCAGTGAGTCCAGAGAGTGCACTGGCACCACTGGGGATGCAGTGCAGTGAGTCCAGAGAGTGCACTGGCACCACTGGGGATGCACTGCAATGAGTCCAGAGAGTGCACTGGCACCACTGGGGATTCACTGCAGTGAGTCCAGAGAGTGCACTGGCACCACTGGGGATGCAGTGCAGTGACTCCAGAGAGTGCACTGGCACCACTGGGGATGCAGTGCATTGAGTGCAGAGAGTGCACTGGCACCACTGGGGTTGCACTGCATTGAGTCCACAGAGTGCACTGGCACCACTGGGGATGCACTGCAGTGAGTCCAGAGAGTGCACGGGCACCACTGGGGATGCACTGCAGTGAGTCCGGAGAGTGCCCTGGCACCAATGGTGATGCAGTGCAGTGAGTCCAGAGAGTGCAGTGGCACCACTGGGGATGCAGTGCAGTGAGTCCAGAGAGTGCACTGGCACCACTGGGGATGCAATGCAGTGAGTCCAGAGAGTGCACTGGCACCACTGGGGATGCACTGCAGTGACTCCAGAGAGTGCAGTGGCACCACTGGGGATGCACTGCAGTGATTCCAGAGAGTGCACTGGCACCACTGGGGATGCACTGCAGTGAGTCCAGAGAGTGCACTGGCACCACTGGGGATGCAGTGCAGTGATTTCAGAGAGTGCACTGGCACCACTGGGGATGCAGTGCAGTGACTCCAGAGAGTGCACTGGCACCACTGCGGATGCAGTGCAGTGAGTCCAGAGAGTGCACTGGCATCACTGGGGATGCAGTGCAGTGAGTCCAGAGAGTGCACTGGCACCACTGGGGATGCACTGCAGTGAGTCCAGAGAGTGCAGAGGCACCACTGGGGATGCAGTGCTGTGACTCCAGAGAGTGCACTGGCACCACTGGGGATGCACTGCAGTGAGTCCAGAGAGTGCACTGGCACCACTGGGGATGCACTGCAGTGAGTCCAGAGAGTGCACGGGCACCACTGGGGATGCAGTGCCGTGAGTGCAGAGAGTGCACTGGCACCACAGGGGATGCAGTGCAGTGAGTCCAGAGAGTGCACTGGCACCACTGCGGATGCAGTGCAGTGAGTCCAGAGAGTGCACTGGCACCACTGGGGATGCACTGCAGTGAGTCCAGAGAGTGCAGAGGCACCACTGGGGATGCAGTGCTGTGACTCCAGAGAGTGCACTGGCACCACTGGGGATGCACTGAAGTGAGTCCAGAGAGTGCACTGGCACCACTGGGGATGCAGTGCAGTGAGTCCAGAGTGTGCACGGGCACCACTGGGGATGCAGTGCCGTGAGTGCAGAGAGTGCACTGGCACCACTGGCGATGCAGTGCAGTGAGTCCAGAGAGTGCACTGGCACCACTGGGGATGCACTGCAGTGAGTCCAGAGAGTGCTCTGGCACCACTGGTGATGCAGTGCCGTGAGTCCAGAGAGTGCACTTGAACCACTGGGGATGCAGTGCAGTGAGTACAGAGATTGCACTGGCACCACTGGGGATGCAGTGCAGTGAGTGCAGAGAGTACACTGGCACCACTGGAGATGCAGTACAGTGAGTCCACAGAGTGCACAGGCACCACTGGGGATGCAGTGCAGTGAGTCCAGAGAGTGCACTGGCACCACTGGGGATGCAGTGCAGTGAGTCCAGAGAGTGCACTGGCATCACTGGGGATGCACTGCAGTGAGTCCAGAGACTGCACAGGCACCACTGGGGATGCAGTGCCGTGAGTCCAGAGAGTGTACTGGCACCCCTGGGGATGCAGTACAGTGAGTCCAGAGAGTGCACTGGCACCACTGGTGATGCACTGCAGTGAGTCCAGAGAGTGCACTGGCACAACTGGGGATGCAGTGCAGTGAGTCCAGAGAGTGCACTGGCACCACTGGGCTGCACTGCAGTGAGTCCAGAGAGTGCACTGGCTCCACAGGGGATGCAGTGCAGTGAGTCCAGAGAGTGCACTGGCACCACTGGGGATGCAGTGCAGTGAGTCCAGAGAGTGCACTGGCACCTCAGGGGCTGCACTGCAGTGAGTCCAGAGAGTGCACTGGCTCCACAGGGGATGCAGTGCAGTGAGTCCAGAGACTGCACAGGCACCACTGGGGATGCAGTGCAGTGAGTCCAGAGAGTACACTGGCACCTCAGGGGCTGCACTGCAGTGAGTCCAGAGAGTGCACTGGCATCACTGGGGATGCAGTGCAGTGAGTCCAGAGACTGCACAGGCACCACTGGGGATGTAGTGCAGTGAGCATAGAGAGTGCACTGGCACCACTGGGGATGCAGTTCAGTGAGTCCAGAGAGTGCACTGGCATCACTGGGGATGCAGTGCAGTGAGTCCAGAGACTGCTCAGGCACCACTGGGGATGCAGTGCAGTGACACCAGAGAGTGAACTGGCACCCCTGGGGATGCAGTGCTGTGAGTCCAGAGAGTGCACTGGCACCACTGGGGATGCACTGCAGTGAGTCCAGAGAGTGCACTGGCAAAACTGGGGATGCAGTGCAGTGAGTTCAGAGAGTGCACTGGCACCACTGGGGATGCAGTCCAGTGAGTCCAGAGAGTGCACTGGCACCTCAGGGGCTGCACTGCAGTGAGTCCAGAGAGTGCACTGGCACCACGTGGGATGCAGTGCAGTGAGTCCAGAGAGTGCACTGGCACTTCTGGGGATGCACCTCGGTGAGTCCAGAGAGCGCTCTGGGAACACTGGGGATGCAGTGCAGTGAGTGCAGAGAGTGCACTGGCACCACTGGGGATGCAGTGCAGTGAGTCCAGAGAGTGCACTGGAACCACTGGGGATCCACTGCAGTGAGTCCAGAGAGTGCACTGGCACCACTGGGGATGCAGTGCAGTGAGTCCAGAGAGTGCACTGGCACCACTGGGGATGCACTGCAGTGAGTCCAAAGAGAGTGCACTGGCACCACTGGGTATGCACTGCAGTGAGTCTAGAGAGTACACTGGCACCACTGGGGATGCACTGCAATGAGTCCAGAGAATGCACTGGCACTAATGGGGATGCAGTGCAGTGACTCGAAAGAGTGCACTGGCACCACTGCGGATGAACTGCAGTGAGTCCGGAGAGTGCCCTGGCACCACTGGGGATGCAGTGCAGTGAGTCCAGAGAGTGCACTGGCACCACTGGGGATGCAGTGCAGTGAGTCCAGAGAGTGCACTGGCACCACTGGAGATGCAATGCAGTGAGTCCAGAGAGTGCACTGTCAGCACCGGGGATGCAGTGCAGTGAGTCCAGAGAGTGCACTGGCACCACTGGGGATGCAGTGCAGTGAGTCCAGAGAGTGCACTGTCACCACTGGGGATGCAGTGCAATGAGTCCAGAGAGTGCACTGGCATGACTGGTGATGCAGTACCGTGAGTGCAGAGAGTGCACTGGCACCACTGGCGATGCAGTGCAGTGAGTCCAGAGAGTGCACTGGCACCACTGGGGATGCACTGCAGTGAGTCCAGAGAGTGCTCTGGCACCACTGGGAATGCAGTTCAGTGAGTCCAGAGAGTGCACTGGCACCACTGGGAATACACTGCAGTGACTCCAGAGAGTGCACTGCCACCACTGGGGATGCAGTGCAGTGAGTCCAGAGAGTGCACTGGCACCACTGGGGATGCAGTGCAGTGAGTCCAGAGACTGCACTGGCACCAACTGGAGATGCACTGCAGTGAGTTCTGAGATTGCACTGGCACCACTGGGGATGCACGGCAGTGAGTCCAGAGACTACACTGGCACCACTGGGGATGCAGTGCAGTGAGTCCAGAGAGTGCACTGGCACACCTGTTCATGCAATGCAGTGAGTCCAGAGAGTGCACTGGCCCCACTGGGGATGCAGTGCAGTGAGTCCAGAGAGTGCACTGGCACCACTGGGGATGCACTGCAGTGAGTCCAGAGAGTGCACTGGCACCACTGGGGATGCACTGCAGTGACTCCAGAGAGTGCACTGGCACCACTGTTGATGCAGTGCAGTGACTCCAGAGAGTGCACTGGCACCACTGGGGATCCACTGCAGTTAGTCCAGAGAGTGCACTGGCACCACTGGGGATGCAGTGCACTGAGTCCACAGAGTGCCCTGGCACCACAGGGGATACACTGCAGTGAGTCCAGAGATGCACTGGCACCACTGGTGGTGCAGTGCAGTGAGTCCAGAGAGTGCACTGTCACCATTGGGGAGGCAGTGCAGTGAATCCAGAGAGTGCACTGGCACCACTGGGAATGCAGCGCAGTGACTACAGAGAGTGCACTGGCACCACTGGGGATGCAGTGCAGTGGGTCCAGAGAGTGCACAGGCACCAGTAGGGATGCACTGCAGTGAGTCCAGAGAGTGCACTGGCACCACTGGAGATGCACTGCAGTGAGTGCAGAGACTGCACTGGCTCCACAGGGGATGCATTGCAGTGAGTCCAGAGAGTGCACTGGCACCAGTGGGGATGCAGTGCAGTGAGTCCAGAGAGTGCACTGGCACCACTGGGGATGCACTGCAGTGAGTCCAGAGACTAAACTGGCACAAAAGGTGATGCACTGCAGTGAGTCCAGAGAGGGCACTGGCACCATTGGGGATGCAGTGCACTGAGTCCAGAGAGTGCAGTGGCACCACCGGGGATGCACTGCAGTGAGTCCAGAGACTAAACTGGCACCCTGGGGATACAGTGCAGTGAGTCCAGAGAGTGCACTGGCACCACTGTTGATGCAGTGCAGTGAGTCCAGAGAGTGCACTGGCACCACTGGGGATGCAGTGCAGTGAGTCCAGAGAGTGCACTGGCACCACTGGGGATGCAGTGCAGTGAGTGCAGAGAGTGCACTGGCACCACTGGGGATGCAGTGCAGGGAGTCCAGAGAGTGCACTGGCACCACTGGGGATGCACTGCAGTGAGTCCAGAGAGTGCAGTGGCACCATTGGAAATGTAGTGCACTGAGTCCAGAGAGTGCACTGGCACCACTGGGGATGCAGTGCACTGAGTCCAGAGAGTGCACTGTCAGCACTGGGGATGCACTACAGTGAGTCCAGAGAGTGCACAGGCACCACTGGGGATGCAGTGCAGTGAGTCCAGAGAGTGAACTGGCACCACTGGGGATGCAATGCAGTTAGTCCAGAGAGTGCACTGGCACCACTGGGGATGCAATGCAGTTAGTCCAGAGAGTGCACTGGCACCACTGGGGATGCAGTGCAGTGAGTGCACAGAGTGCCCTGGCACCACAGGGGATACACTGCAGTGAGTCCAGAGAGTGCACTGGCACCACTGGTGGTGCAGTGCAGTGAGTCCAGAGAGTGCACTGTCACCATTGGGGAGGCAGTGCAGTGAATCCAGAGAGTGCACTGGCACCACTGGGAATGCAGCGCAGTGACTACAGAGAGTGCACTGGCACCACTGGGGATGCAGTGCAGTGAGTCCAGAGAGTGCACAGGCACCAGTAGGGATGCACTGCAGTGAGTCCAGAGAGTGCACTGGCACCACTGGAGATGCACTGCAGTGAGTGCAGAGACTGCACTGGCTCCACAGGGGATGCATTGCAGTGAGTCCAGAGAGTGCACTGGCACCAGTGGGGATGTAGTGCAGTGAGTCCAGAGAGTGTACTGGCACCACTGGGGATGCAGTGCAGTGAGTCCCGAGAGTGCACTGGCACAACTGGGGATTCACTGCAGTGAGTCCAGAGAGTGCACTGGCACCACTGGGGATGCAGTGCAGTGAGTCCAGAGAGTGCACTGGCACCACTGGGGATGCACTGCAATGAGTCCAGAGAGTGCACTGGCACCACTGGGGATTCACTGCAGTGAGTCCAGAGAGTGCACTGGCACCACTGGGGATGCAGTGCAGTGACTCCAGAGAGTGCACTGGCACCACTGGGGATGCAGTGCATTGAGTGCAGAGAGTGCACTGGCACCACTGGGGTTGCACTGCATTGAGTCCACAGAGTGCACTGGCACCACTGGGGATGCACTGCAGTGAGTCCAGAGAGTGCACGGGCACCACTGGGGATGCACTGCAGTGAGTCCGGAGAGTGCCCTGGCACCAATGGTGATGCAGTGCAGTGAGTCCAGAGAGTGCAGTGGCACCACTGGGGATGCAGTGCAGTGAGTCCAGAGAGTGCACTGGCACCACTGGGGATGCAATGCAGTGAGTCCAGAGAGTGCACTGGCACCACTGGGGATGCACTGCAGTGACTCCAGAGAGTGCAGTGGCACCACTGGGGATGCACTGCAGTGATTCCAGAGAGTGCACTGGCACCACTGGGGATGCACTGCAGTGAGTCCAGAGAGTGCACTGGCACCACTGGGGATGCAGTGCAGTGATTTCAGAGAGTGCACTGGCACCACTGGGGATGCAGTGCAGTGACTCCAGAGAGTGCACTGGCACCACTGCGGATGCAGTGCAGTGAGTCCAGAGAGTGCACTGGCATCACTGGGGATGCAGTGCAGTGAGTCCAGAGAGTGCACTGGCACCACTTTGGAAGCACTGCAGTGAGTCCAGAGAGTGCAGAGGCACCACTGGGGATGCAGTGCTGTGACTCCAGAGAGTGCACTGGCACCACTGGGGATGCACTGCAGTGAGTCCAGAGAGTGCACTGGCACCACTGGGGATGCACTGCAGTGAGTCCAGAGAGTGCACGGGCACCACTGGGGATGCAGTGCCGTGAGTGCAGAGAGTGCACTGGCACCACAGGGGATGCAGTGCAGTGAGTCCAGAGAGTGCACTGGCACCACTGCGGATGCAGTGCAGTGAGTCCAGAGAGTGCACTGGCACCACTGGGGATGCACTGCAGTGAGTCCAGAGAGTGCAGAGGCACCACTGGGGATGCAGTGCTGTGACTCCAGAGAGTGCACTGGCACCACTGGGGATGCACTGCAGTGAGTCCAGAGAGTGCACTGGCACCACTGGGGATGCAGTGCAGTGAGTCCAGAGTGTGCACGGGCACCACTGGGGATGCAGTGCCGTGAGTGCAGAGAGTGCACTGGCACCACTGGCGATGCAGTGCAGTGAGTCCAGAGAGTGCACTGGCACCACTGGGGATGCACTGCAGTGAGTCCAGAGAGTGCTCTGGCACCACTGGTGATGCAGTGCCGTGAGTCCAGAGAGTGCACTTGAACCACTGGGGATGCAGTGCAGTGAGTACAGAGATTGCACTGGCACCACTGGGGATGCAGTGCAGTGAGTGCAGAGAGTACACTGGCACCACTGGAGATGCAGTACAGTGAGTCCACAGAGTGCACAGGCACCACTGGGGATGCAGTGCAGTGAGTCCAGAGAGTGCACTGGCACCACTGGGGATGCAGTGCAGTGAGTCCAGAGAGTGCACTGGCATCACTGGGGATGCACTGCAGTGAGTCCAGAGACTGCACAGGCACCACTGGGGATGCAGTGCCGTGAGTCCAGAGAGTGTACTGGCACCCCTGGGGATGCAGTGCAGTGAGTCCAGAGAGTGCACTGGCACCACTGGTGATGCACTGCAGTGAGTCCAGAGAGTGCACTGGCACAACTGGGGATGCAGTGCAGTGAGTCCAGAGAGTGCACTGGCACCACTGGGCTGCACTGCAGTGAGTCCAGAGAGTGCACTGGCTCCACAGGGGATGCAGTGCAGTGAGTCCAGAGAGTGCACTGGCACCACTGGGGATGCAGTGCAGTGAGTCCAGAGAGTGCACTGGCACCTCAGGGGCTGCACTGCAGTGAGTCCAGAGAGTGCACTGGCTCCACAGGGGATGCAGTGCAGTGAGTCCAGAGACTGCACAGGCACCACTGGGGATGCAGTGCAGTGAGTCCAGAGAGTACACTGGCACCTCAGGGGCTGCACTGCAGTGAGTCCAGAGAGTGCACTGGCATCACTGGGGATGCAGTGCAGTGAGTCCAGAGACTGCACAGGCACCACTGGGGATGTAGTGCAGTGAGCATAGAGAGTGCACTGGCACCACTGGGGATGCAGTTCAGTGAGTCCAGAGAGTGCACTGGCATCACTGGGGATGCAGTGCAGTGAGTCCAGAGACTGCTCAGGCACCACTGGGGATGCAGTGCAGTGACACCAGAGAGTGAACTGGCACCCCTGGGGATGCAGTGCTGTGAGTCCAGAGAGTGCACTGGCACCACTGGGGATGCACTGCAGTGAGTCCAGAGAGTGCACTGGCAAAACTGGGGATGCAGTGCAGTGAGTTCAGAGAGTGCACTGGCACCACTGGGGATGCAGTCCAGTGAGTCCAGAGAGTGCACTGGCACCTCAGGGGCTGCACTGCAGTGAGTCCAGAGAGTGCACTGGCACTTCTGGGGATGCACCTCGGTGAGTCCAGAGAGCGCTCTGGGAACACTGGGGATGCAGTGCAGTGAGTGCAGAGAGTGCACTGGCACCACTGGGGATGCAGTGCAGTGAGTCCAGAGAGTGCACTGGAACCACTGGGGATCCACTGCAGTGAGTCCAGAGAGTGCACTGGCACCACTGGGGATGCAGTGCAGTGAGTCCAGAGAGTGCACTGGCACCACTGGGGATGCACTGCAGTGAGTCCAAAGAGAGTGCACTGGCACCACTGGGTATGCACTGCAGTGAGTCTAGAGAGTGCACTGGCACCACTGGGGATGCACTGCAATGAGTCCTGAGAATGCACTGGCACTAATGGGGATGCAGTGCAGTGACTCGAAAGAGTGCACTGGCACCACTGCGGATGAACTGCAGTGAGTCCGGAGAGTGCCCTGGCACCACTGGGGATGCAGTGCAGTGAGTCCAGAGAGTGCACTGGCACCACTGGGGATGCAGTGCAGTGAGTCCAGAGAGTGCACTGGCACCACTGGAGATGCAATGCAGTGAGTCCAGAGAGTGCACTGTCAGCACCGGGGATGCAGTGCAGTGAGTCCAGAGAGTGCACTGGCACCACTGGGGATGCAGTGCAGTGAGTCCAGAGAGTGCACTGTCACCACTGGGGATGCAGTGCAATGAGTCCAGAGAGTGCACTGGCATGACTGGTGATGCAGTACCGTGAGTGCAGAGAGTGCACTGGCACCACTGGCGATGCAGTGCAGTGAGTCCAGAGAGTGCACTGGCACCACTGGGGATGCACTGCAGTGAGTCCAGAGAGTGCTCTGGCACCACTGGGAATGCAGTTCAGTGAGTCCAGAGAGTGCACTGGCACCACTGGGAATACACTGCAGTGACTCCAGAGAGTGCACTGCCACCACTGGGGATGCAGTGCAGTGAGTCCAGAGAGTGCACTGGCACCACTGGGGATGCAGTGCAGTGAGTCCAGAGACTGCACTGGCACCAACTGGAGATGCACTGCAGTGAGTTCTGAGATTGCACTGGCACCACTGGGGATGCACGGCAGTGAGTCCAGAGACTACACTGGCACCACTGGGGATGCAGTGCAGTGAGTCCAGAGAGTGCACTGGCACACCTGTTCATGCAATGCAGTGAGTCCAGAGAGTGCACTGGCCCCACTGGGGATGCAGTGCAGTGAGTCCAGAGAGTGCACTGGCACCACTGGGGATGCACTGCAGTGAGTCCAGAGAGTGCACTGGCACCACTGGGGATGCACTGCAGTGACTCCAGAGAGTGCACTGGCACCACTGTTGATGCAGTGCAGTGACTCCAGAGAGTGCACTGGCACCACTGGGGATCCACTGCAGTTAGTCCAGAGAGTGCACTGGCACCACTGGGGATGCAGTGCACTGAGTCCACAGAGTGCCCTGGCACCACAGGGGATACACTGCAGTGAGTCCAGAGATGCACTGGCACCACTGGTGGTGCAGTGCAGTGAGTCCAGAGAGTGCACTGTCACCATTGGGGAGGCAGTGCAGTGAATCCAGAGAGTGCACTGGCACCACTGGGAATGCAGCGCAGTGACTACAGAGAGTGCACTGGCACCACTGGGGATGCAGTGCAGTGGGTCCAGAGAGTGCACAGGCACCAGTAGGGATGCACTGCAGTGAGTCCAGAGAGTGCACTGGCACCACTGGAGATGCACTGCAGTGAGTGCAGAGACTGCACTGGCTCCACAGGGGATGCATTGCAGTGAGTCCAGAGAGTGCACTGGCACCAGTGGGGATGCAGTGCAGTGAGTCCAGAGAGTGCACTGGCACCACTGGGGATGCACTGCAGTGAGTCCAGAGACTAAACTGGCACAAAAGGTGATGCACTGCAGTGAGTCCAGAGAGGGCACTGGCACCATTGGGGATGCAGTGCACTGAGTCCAGAGAGTGCAGTGGCACCACCGGGGATGCACTGCAGTGAGTCCAGAGACTAAACTGGCACCCTGGGGATACAGTGCAGTGAGTCCAGAGAGTGCACTGGCACCACTGTTGATGCAGTGCAGTGAGTCCAGAGAGTGCACTGGCACCACTGGGGATGCAGTGCAGTGAGTCCAGAGAGTGCACTGGCACCACTGGGGATGCAGTGCAGTGAGTGCAGAGAGTGCACTGGCACCACTGGGGATGCAGTGCAGGGAGTCCAGAGAGTGCACTGGCACCACTGGGGATGCACTGCAGTGAGTCCAGAGAGTGCAGTGGCACCATTGGAAATGTAGTGCACTGAGTCCAGAGAGTGCACTGGCACCACTGGGGATGCAGTGCACTGAGTCCAGAGAGTGCACTGTCAGCACTGGGGATGCACTACAGTGAGTCCAGAGAGTGCACAGGCACCACTGGGGATGCAGTGCAGTGAGTCCAGAGAGTGCACTGGCACCACTGGGGATGCAATGCAGTTAGTCCAGAGAGTGCACTGGCTCCACTGGGGATGCAGTGCAGTGAGTCCAGAGAGTGCACTGGCACCACTGGGGATGCAGTGCAGTGAGTCCTGAGAGTGCAATGGCACCACAAGGGATGCACTGCAGTGAGTCCAGAGAGTGCACTGGCACCACTGGTGATGCACTGCAGTGAGTCCAGAGAGTGCACTGGCACCACTGGGGATGCACTGCAGTGAGTCCAGAGAGTGCACTGGCACCACTGGGGATGCAGTGCAGTGAGTCCAGAGAGTGCACGGGCACCACTGGGGATGCAGTGCCGTGAGTGCAGAGAGTGCACTGGCACCACTGGCGATGCAGTGCAGTGAGTCCAGAGAGTGCACTGGCACCACTGGGGATGCACTGCATTGAGTCCAGAGAGTGCTCTGGCACCACTGGGGATGCAGTTCAGTGAGTCCAGAGAGTGCACTGGCACCACTGGGGATACACTGCAGTGACTCCAGAGAGTGCACTGCCACCACTGGGGATTCACTGCAGTGAGTCCAGAGAGTGCACTGGCACCACGGGGGATGCACTGCAGTGACTCCAGAGAGTGCACTGGCACCAACTGGAGCTGCACTGCAGTGAGTCCAGAGACTACACTGGCACCACTGGTGATGCAGTGCAGTGAGTCCAGAGAGTGCACTGGCCCCACTGGGGATGCAGTGCAGTGAGTCCAGAGAGTGCACAGGCACCACTGGGGATGCACTGCAGTGAGTCCAGAGAGTGCACTGGCACCACTGGAGATGCACTGCAGTGAGTGCAGAGACTGCACTGGCACCACTGGGAATGCACTGCAGTGAGTCCAGAGAGTGCACTGGCACCACAGGGGATGCACTGCAGTGAGTCCAGAGAGTGCACAGGCACCACTGGGGATGCAGTTCAGTGAGTCCAGAGAGTGCACTGGCACAAAAGGGGATGCACTGCAGTGAGTCCAGAGACTAAACTGGCACAAAAGGTGATGCACTGCAGTGAGTCCAGAGAGGGCACTGGCACCATTGGGGATGCAGTGCACTGAGTCCAGAGAGTGCAGTGGCACCACCGGGGATGCACTGCAGTGAGTCCAGAGACTAAACTGGCACCCTGGGGATACAGTGCAGTGAGTCCAGAGAGTGCACTGGCACCACTGTTGATGCAGTGCAGTGAGTCCAGAGAGTGCACTGGCACCACTGGGGATGCAGTGCAGTGAGTCCAGAGAGTGCACTGGCACCACTGGGGATGCAGTGCAGTGAGTGCAGAGAGTGCACTGGCACCACTGGGGATGCAGTGCAGGGAGTCCAGAGAGTGCACTGGCACCACTGGGGATGCACTGCAGTGAGTCCAGAGAGTGCAGTGGCACCATTGGAAATGTAGTGCACTGAGTCCAGAGAGTGCACTGGCACCACTGGGGATGCAGTGCACTGAGTCCAGAGAGTGCACTGTCAGCACTGGGGATGCACTACAGTGAGTCCAGAGAGTGCACAGGCACCACTGGGGATGCAGTGCAGTGAGTCCAGAGAGTGCACTGGCACCACTGGGGATGCAATGCAGTTAGTCCAGAGAGTGCACTGGCTCCACTGGGGATGCAGTGCAGTGAGTCCAGAGACTGCTCTGGCACCACTGGGGATGCAGTGCAGTGAGTCCTTAGAGTGCAATGGCACCACAAGGGATGCACTGCAGTGAGTCCAGAGAGTGCACTGGCACCACTGGTGATGCACTGCAGTGAGTCCAGAGAGTGCACTGGCACCACTGGGGATGCACTGCAGTGAGTCCAGAGAGTGCACTGGCACCACTGGGGATGCAGTGCAGTGAGTCCAGAGAGTGCACGGGCACCACTGGGGATGCAGTGCCGTGAGTGCAGAGAGTGCACTGGCACCACTGGCGATGCAGTGCAGTGAGTCCAGAGAGTGCACTGGCACCACTGGGGATGCACTGCATTGAGTCCAGAGAGTGCTCTGGCACCACTGGGGATGCAGTTCAGTGAGTCCAGAGAGTGCACTGGCACCACTGGGGATACACTGCAGTGACTCCAGAGAGTGCACTGCCACCACTGGGGATTCACTGCAGTGAGTCCAGAGAGTGCACTGGCACCACGGGGGATGCACTGCAGTGACTCCAGAGAGTGCACTGGCACCAACTGGAGCTGCACTGCAGTGAGTCCAGAGACTACACTGGCACCACTGGTGATGCAGTGCAGTGAGTCCAGAGAGTGCACTGGCCCCACTGGGGATGCAGTGCAGTGAGTCCAGAGAGTGCACAGGCACCACTGGGGATGCACTGCAGTGAGTCCAGAGAGTGCACTGGCACCACTGGAGATGCACTGCAGTGAGTGCAGAGACTGCACTGGCACCACTGGGAATGCACTGCAGTGAGTCCAGAGAGTGCACTGGCACCACAGGGGATGCACTGCAGTGAGTCCAGAGAGTGCACAGGCACCACTGGGGATGCAGTTCAGTGAGTCCAGAGAGTGCACTGGCACAAAAGGGGATGCACTGCAGTGAGTCCAGAGACTAAACTGGCACAAAAGGTGATGCACTGCAGTGAGTCCAGAGAGGGCACTGGCACCATTGGGGATGCAGTGCACTGAGTCCAGAGAGTGCAGTGGCACCACCGGGGATGCACTGCAGTGAGTCCAGAGACTAAACTGGCACCCTGGGGATACAGTGCAGTGAGTCCAGAGAGTGCACTGGCACCACTGTTGATGCAGTGCAGTGAGTCCAGAGAGTGCACTGGCACCACTGGGGATGCAGTGCAGTGAGTCCAGAGAGTGCACTGGCACCACTGGGGATGCAGTGCAGTGAGTGCAGAGAGTGCACTGGCACCACTGGGGATGCAGTGCAGGGAGTCCAGAGAGTGCACTGGCACCACTGGGGATGCACTGCAGTGAGTCCAGAGAGTGCAGTGGCACCATTGGAAATGTAGTGCACTGAGTCCAGAGAGTGCACTGGCACCACTGGGGATGCAGTGCACTGAGTCCAGAGAGTGCACTGTCAGCACTGGGGATGCACTACAGTGAGTCCAGAGAGTGCACAGGCACCACTGGGGATGCAGTGCAGTGAGTCCAGAGAGTGCACTGGCACCACTGGGGATGCAATGCAGTTAGTCCAGAGAGTGCACTGGCTCCACTGGGGATGCAGTGCAGTGAGTCCAGAGAGTGCACTGGCACCACTGGGGATGCAGTGCAGTGAGTCCTGAGAGTGCAATGGCACCACAAGGGATGCACTGCAGTGAGTCCAGAGAGTGCACTGGCACCACTGGTGATGCACTGCAGTGAGTCCAGAGAGTGCACTGGCACCACTGGGGATGCAGTGCAGTGAGTCCAGGTAGTGCACTGGCACCAACTGGAGCTGCACTGCTGTGAGTCCTGAGATTGCACTGGCACCACTGGGGTTGCAGTGCAGTGAGTCCAGAGACTACACTGGCACCACTGGGGATGCACTGCAGTGAGTCCAGAGACTTCACAGGCACCACTTGGGATGCAGTGCAGTGAGTCCAGAGAGTGCACTGGCACCACTGGGGATGCAGTGCAGTGAGTCCAGAGAGTGAACTGGCACCACTGGGGATGCAGTGCAGTGAGTCCAGAGAGTGCACTGGCACCAGCGGGGATTCAATGCAGTGAGTCCAGAGAGTGCACTGGCACTACTGGGGATGCAGTGCAGTGAGTCCAGAGAGTGCACTGGCAGCACTGTTGATGCAGTGCAGTGACTCCAGAGAGTGCACTGGCACCACTGGGGATGCACTGCAGTGAGTCCAGAGAGTGTACTGGCACCACTGGGGATGCAGTGCAGTGAGTCCAGAGAGTGCACTGGCCCCACTGGGGATGCATTGCAGTGAGTCCAGAGAGTGCACTGGCACCACTGGGGATGCACTGCAGTGAGTCCAGAGAGTGCACTGGCACCACTGGGGATGCACTGCAGTGACTCCAGAGAGTGCACTGGCACCACTGTTGATGCAGTGCAGTGACTCCAGAGAGTGCACTGGCACCACTGGGGATCCACTGCAGTTAGTCCAGAGAGTGCACTGGAACCACTGGGGATGCAGTGCAGTGAGTGCACAGAGTGCCCTGGCACCACAGGGGATACACTGCAGTGAGTCCAGAGAGTGCACTGGCACCACTGGTGGTGCAGTGCAGTGAGTCCAGAGAGTGCACTGTCACCATTGGGGAGGCAGTGCAGTGAATCCAGAGAGTGCACTGGCACCACTGGGAATGCAGCGCAGTGACTACAGAGAGTGCACTGGCACCACTGGGGATGCAGTGCAGTGAGTCCAGAGAGTGCACAGGCACCAGTAGGGATGCACTGCAGTGAGTCCAGAGATTGCACTGGCACCACTGGAGATGCACTGCAGTGAGTGCAGAGACTGCACTGGCTCCACAGGGGATGCATTGCAGTGAGTCCAGAGAGTGCACTGGCACCAGTGGGGATGCAGTGCAGTGAGTCCAGAGAGTGCACTGGCACCACTGGGGATGCAGTGCAGTGAGTCCCGAGAGTGCACTGGCACAACTGGGGATGCAGTTCAGTGAGTCCAGAGAGTGCACTGGCACCACTGGGGATGCACTGCAATGAGTCCAGAGAGTGCACTGGCACCACTGGGGATTCACTGCAGTGAGTCCAGAGAGTGCACTGGCACCACTGGGGATGCAGTGCAGTGACTCCAGAGAGTGCACTGGCACCACTGGGGATGCAGTGCATTGAGTGCAGAGAGTGCACTGGCACCACTGGGGTTGCACTGCATTGAGTCCAGAGAGTGCACTGGCACCACTGGGGATGCACTGCAGTGAGTCCAGAGAGTGCACGGGCACCACTGGGGATGCACTGCAGTGAGTCCGGAGAGTGCCCTGGACCAATGGTGATGCAGTGCAGTGAGTCCAGAGAGTGCAGTGGCACCACTGGGGATGCAGTGCAGTGAGTCCAGAGAGTGCACTGGCACCACTGGGGATGCAATGCAGTGAGTCCAGAGAGTGCACTGGCACCACTGGGGATGCACTGCAGTGACTCCAGAGAGTGCAGTGGCACCACTGGGGATGCACTGCAGTGATTCCAGAGAGTGCACTGGCAACACTGGGGATGCACTGCAGTGAGTCCAGAGAGTGCACTGGCACCACTGGGGATGCAGTGCAGTGAGTCCGGAGAGTGCCCTGGCACCACTGGGGATGCAGTGCAGTGACTCCAGAGAGTGCACTGGCACCACTGCGGATGCAGTGCAGTGAGTCCAGAGAGTGCACTGGCATCACTGGGGATGCAGTGCAGTGAGTCCAGAGAGTGCACTGGCACCACTGGGGATGCACTGCAGTGAGTCCAGAGAGTGCAGAGGCACCACTGGGGATGCAGTGCTGTGACTCCAGAGAGTGCACTGGCACCACTGGGGATGCACTGCAGTGAGTCCAGAGAGTGCACTGGCACCACTGGGGATGCACTGCAGTGAGTCCAGAGAGTGCACGGGCACCACTGGGGATGCAGTGCCGTGAGTGCAGAGAGTGCACTGGCACAACTGGCGATGCAGTGCAGTGAGTCCAGAGAGTGCACTGGCACCACTGCGGATGCAGTGCAGTGAGTCCAGAGAGTGCACTGGCACCACTGGGGATGCACTGCAGTGAGTCCAGAGAGTGCAGAGGCACCACTGGGGATGCAGTGCTGTGAGTCCAGAGAGTGCACTGGCACCACTGGGGATGCACTGCAGTGAGTCCAGAGAGTGCACTGGCACCACTGGGGATGCAGTGCAGTGAGTCCAGAGTGTGCACGGGCACCACTGGGGATGCAGTGCCGTGAGTGCAGAGAGTGCACTGGCACCACTGGCGATGCAGTGCAGTGAGTCCAGAGAGTGCACTGGCACCACTGGGGATGCACTGCAGTGAGTCCAGAGAGTGCTCTGGCACCACTGGTGATGCAGTGCCGTGAGTCCAGAGAGTGCACTTGAACCACTGGGGATGCAGTGCAGTGAGTACAGAGATTGCACTGGCACCACTGGGGATGCAGTGCAGTGAGTGCAGAGAGTACACTGGCATCACTGGAGATGCAGTACAGTGAGTCCACAGAGTGCACAGGCACCACTGGGGATGCAGTGCAGTGAGTCCAGAGAGTGCACTGGCACCACTGGGGATGCACTGCAGTGAGTCCAGAGAGTGCACTGGCATCACTGGGGATGCACTGCAGTGAGTCCAGAGACTGCACAGGCACCACTGGGGATGCAGTGCCGTGACGCCAGAGAGTGTACTGGCACCCCTGGGGATGCAGTGCAGTGAGTCCAGAGAGTGCACTGGCACCACTGGTGATGCACTGCAGTGAGTCCAGAGAGTGCACTGGCACAACTGGGGATGCAGTGCAGTGAGTCCAGAGAGTGCACTGGCACCACTGGGCTGCACTGCAGTGAGTCCAGAGAGTGCACTGGCTCCACAGGGGATGCAGTGCAGTGAGTCCAGAGACTGCACAGGCACCACTGGGGATGCAGTGCAGTGAGTCCAGAGAGTACACTGGCACCTCAGGGGTTGCACTGCAGTGAGTCCAGAGAGTGCACTGGCATCACTGGGGATGCAGTGCAGTGAGTCCAGAGACTGCATAGGCACCACTGGGGATGTAGTGCAGTGAGCATAGAGAGTGCACTGGCACCACTGGGGATGCAGTTCAGTGAGTCCAGAGAGTGCACTGGCATCACTGGGGATGCAGTGCAGTGAGTCCAGAGACTGCTCAGGCACCACTGGGGATGCAGTGCAGTGACACCAGAGAGTGAACTGGCACCCCTGGGGATGCAGTCCAGTGAGTCCAGAGAGTGCACTGGCACCACTGGGGATGCACTGCAGTGAGTCCAGAGAGTGCACTGGCAAAACTGGGGATGCAGTGCAGTGAGTTCAGAGAGTGCACTGGCACCACTGGTGATGCAGTCCAGTGAGTCCAGAGAGTGCACTGGCACCTCAGGGGCTGCACTGCAGTGAGTCCAGAGAGTGCACTGGCACCACTGGGGATGCACTGCAGTGAGTCCAGAGAGTGCACTGGCACCACTGGGGATGCACCTCGGTGAGTCCAGAGAGTGCTCTGGGAACACTGGGGATGCAGTGCAGTGAGTGCAGAGAGTGCACTGGCACCACTGGGGATGCAGTGCAGTGAGTCCAGAGAGTGCACTGGAACCACTGGGGATCCACTGCAGTGAGTCCAGAGAGTGCACAGGCACCACTGGGGATGCAGTGCAGTGAGTCCAGAGAGTGCACTGGCACCACTGGGGATGCACTGTAGTGAGTCCAAAGAGAGTGCACTGGCACCACTGGGGATGCACTGCAGTGAGTCTAGAGAGTGCACTGGCACCACTGGGGATGCACTGCAATGAGTCCAGAGAATGCACTGGCACTAATGGGGATGCAGTGCAGTGACTCGAAAGAGTGCACTGGCACCACTGCGGATGAACTGCAGTGAGTCCGGAGAGTGCCCTGGCACCACTGGGGATGCAGTGCAGTGAGTCCAGAGAGTGCACTGGCACCACTGGGGATGCAGTGCAGTGAGTCCAGAGAGTGCACTGGCACCAATGGAGATGCAATGCAGTGAGTCCAGAGAGTGCACTGTCAGCACCGGGGATGCAGTGCAGTGAGTCCAGAGAGTGCACTGGCACCACTGGGGATGCAGTGCAGTGAGTCCAGAGAGTGCACTGTCACCACTGGGGATGCAGTGCAATGAGTCCAGAGAGTGCACTGGCACGACTGGTGATGCAGTACCGTGAGTGCAGAGAGTGCACTGGCACCACTGGGGATGCAGTGCAGTGAGTCCAGAGAGTGCACTGGCACCACTGGGGATGCACTGCAGTGAGTCCAGAGAGTGCTCTGGCACCACTGGGGATGCAGTTCAGTGAGTCCAGAGAGTGCACTGGCACCACTGGGAATACACTGCAGTGACTCCAGAGAGTGCACTGCCACCACTGGGGATGCACTACAGTGAGTCCAGAGAGTGCACTGGCACCACTGGGGATGCAGTGCAGTGAGTCCAGAGACTGCACTGGCACCAACTGGAGATGCACTGCAGTGAGTTCTGAGATTGCACTGGCACCACTGGGGATGCACGGCAGTGAGTCCAGAGACTACACTGGCACCACTGGGGATGCAGTGCAGTGAGTCCAGAGAGTGCACTGGCACCCCTGTTCATGCAATGCAGTGAGTCCAGAGAGTGCACTGGCCCCACTGGGGATGCAGTGCAGTGAGTCCAGAGAGTGCACTGGCACCAGTGGGGATGCACTGCAGTGAGTCCAGAGAGTGCACTGGCACCACTGGTGATGCACTGCAGTGACTCCAGAGAGTGCACTGGCACCACTGTTCATGCAGTGCAGTGACTCCAGAGAGTGCACTGGCACCACTGGGGATCCACTGCAGTTAGTCCAGAGAGTGCACTGGCACCACTGGGGATGCAGTGCAGTGAGTCCACAGAGTGCCCTGGCACCACAGGGGATACACTGCAGTGAGTCCAGAGATGCACTGGCACCACTGGTGGTGCAGTGCAGTGAGTCCAGAGAGTGCACTGTCACCATTGGGGAGGCAGTGCAGTGAATCCAGAGAGTGCACTGGCACCACTGGGAATGAAGCGCAGTGACTACAGAGAGTGCACTGGCACCACTGGGGATGCAGTGCAGTGAGTCCAGAGAGTGCACAGGCACCAGTAGGGATGCACTGCAGTGAGTCCAGAGAGTGCACTGGCACCACTGGAGATGCACTGCAGTGAGTGCAGAGACTGCACAGGCTCCACAGGGGATGCATTGCAGTGAGTCCAGAGAGTGCACTGGCACCAGTGGGGATGCAGTGCAGTGAGTCCAGAGAGTGCACTGGCACCACTGGGGATGCAGTGCAGTGAGTCCCGAGAGTGCACTGGCACAACTGGGGATGCAGTTCAGTGAGTCCAGAGAGTGCACTGGCACCACTGGGGATGCACTGCAATGAGTCCAGAGAGTGCACTGGCACCACCGGGGATTCACTGCAGTGAGTCCAGAGAGTGCACTGGCACCACTGGGGATGAAGTGCAGTGACTCCAGAGAGTGCACTGGCACCACTGGGGATGCAGTGCATTGAGTGCAGAGAGTGCACTGGCACCACTGGGGATGCACTGCAGTGAGTCCAGAGAGTGCACGGGCACCACTGGGGATGCACTGCAGTGAGTCCGGAGAGTGCCCTGGCACCACTGGGGATGCAGTGCAGTGAGTCCAGAGAGTGCAGTGGCACCACTGGGGATGCAATGCAGTGAGTCCAGAGAGTGCACTGGCACCACCGGGGATGCACTGCAGTGACTCCAGAGAGTGCAGTGGCACCACTGGGGATGCACTGCAGTGATTCCAGAGAGTGCACTGGCACCACTGGGGATGCACTGCAGTGAGTCCAGAGAGTGCACTGGCACCACTGGGGATGCAGTGCAGTGACTCCAGAGAGTGCACTGGCACCACTGCGGATGCAGTGCAGTGAGTCCAGAGAGTGCACTGGCATCACTGGGGATGCAGTGCAGTGAGTCCAGAGAGTGCACTGGCACCACTGGGGATGCACTGCAGTGAGTCCAGAGAGTGCAGAGGCACCACTGGGGATGCACTGCAGTGAGTCCAGAGAGTGCACTGGCACCACTGGGGATGCAGTGCAGTGAGTCCAGAGAGTGCACGGGCACCACTGGGGATGCAGTGCCGTGAGTGCAGAGAGTGCACTGGCACCACTGGCGATGCAGTGCAGTGAGTCCAGAGAGTGCACTGGCACCACTGCGGATGCAGTGCCGTGAGTGCAGAGAGTGCACTGGCACCACTGGCGATGCAGTGCAGTGAGTCCAGAGAGTGCACTGGCACCACTGGGGATGCACTGCAGTGAGTCCAGAGAGTGCTCTGGCACCACTGGTGATGCAGTGCCGTGAGTCCAGAGAGTGCACTTGAACCACTGGGGATGCAGTGCAGTGAGTACAGAGATTGCACTGGCACCACTGGGGATGCAGTGCAGTGAGTGCAGAGAGTACACTGGCATCACTGGAGATGCAGTACAGTGAGTCCACAGAGTGCACAGGCACCACTGGGGATGCAGTGCAGTGAGTCCAGAGAGTGCACTGGCACCACTGGGGATGCACTGCAGTGAGTCCAGAGAGTGCACTGGCATCACTGGGGATGCACTGCAGTGAGTCCAGAGACTGCACAGGCACCACTGGGGATGCAGTGCCGTGACGCCAGAGAGTGTACTGGCACCCCTGGTGATGCAGTGCAGTGAGTCCAGAGAGTGCACTGGCACCACTGGTGATGCACTGCAGTGAGTCCAGAGAGTGCACTGGCACAACTGGGGATGCAGTGCAGTGAGTCCAGAGAGTGCACTGGCACCACTGGGCTGCACTGCAGTGAGTCCAGAGAGTGCACTGGCTCCACAGGGGATGCAGTGCAGTGAGTCCAGAGACTGCACAGGCACCACTGGGGATGCAGTGCAGTGAGTCCAGAGAGTACACTGGCACCTCAGGGGTTGCACTGCAGTGAGTCCAGAGAGTGCACTGGCATCACTGGGGATGCAGTGCAGTGAGTCCAGAGACTGCATAGGCACCACTGGGGATGTAGTGCAGTGAGCATAGAGAGTGCACTGGCACCACTGGGGATGCAGTTCAGTGAGTCCAGAGAGTGCACTGGCATCACTGGGGATGCAGTGCAGTGAGTCCAGAGACTGCTCAGGCACCACTGGGGATGCAGTGCAGTGACACCAGAGAGTGAACTGGCACCCCTGGGGATGCAGTCCAGTGAGTCCAGAGAGTGCACTGGCACCACTGGGGATGCACTGCAGTGAGTCCAGAGAGTGCACTGGCAAAACTGGGGATGCAGTGCAGTGAGTTCAGAGAGTGCACTGGCACCACTGGGGATGCAGTCCAGTGAGTCCAGAGAGTGCACTGGCACCTCAGGGGCTGCACTGCAGTGAGTCCAGAGAGTGCACTGGCACCACTGGGGATGCACTGCAGTGAGTCCAGAGAGTGCACTGGCACCACTGGGGATGCACCTCGGTGAGTCCAGAGAGTGCTCTGGGAACACTGGGGATGCAGTGCAGTGAGTGCAGAGAGTGCACTGGCACCACTGGGGATGCACTGCAGTGAGTCCAGAGAGTGCACTGGAACCACTGGGGATCCACTGCAGTGAGTCCAGAGAGTGCACAGGCACCACTGGGGATGCAGTGCAGTGAGTCCAGAGAGTGCACTGGCACCACTGGGGATGCACTGTAGTGAGTCCAAAGAGAGTGCACTGGCACCACTGGGGATGCACTGCAGTGAGTCTAGAGAGTGCACTGGCACCACTGGGGATGCACTGCAATGAGTCCAGAGAATGCACTGGCACTAATGGGGATGCAGTGCAGTGACTCGAAAGAGTGCACTGGCACCACTGCGGATGAACTGCAGTGAGTCCGGAGAGTGCCGTGGCACCACTGGGGATGCAGTGCAGTGAGTCCAGAGAGTGCACTGGCACCACTGGGGATGCAGTGCAGTGAGTCCAGAGAGTGCACTGGCACCAATGGAGATGCAATGCAGTGAGTCCAGAGAGTGCACTGTCAGCACCGGGGATGCAGTGCAGTGAGTCCAGAGAGTGCACTGGCACCACTGGGGATGCAGTGCAGTGAGTCCAGAGAGTGCACTGTCACCACTGGGGATGCAGTGCAATGAGTCCAGAGAGTGCACTGGCACGACTGGTGATGCAGTACCGTGAGTGCAGAGAGTGCACTGGCACCACTGGGGATGCAGTGCAGTGAGTCCAGAGAGTGCACTGGCACCACTGGGGATGCACTGCAGTGAGTCCAGAGAGTGCTCTGGCACCACTGGGGATGCAGTTCAGTGAGTCCAGAGAGTGCACTGGCACCACTGGGAATACACTGCAGTGACTCCAGAGAGTGCACTGCCACCACTGGGGATGCACTACAGTGAGTCCAGAGAGTGCACTGGCACCACTGGGGATGCAGTGCAGTGAGTCCAGAGACTGCACTGGCACCAACTGGAGATGCACTGCAGTGAGTTCTGAGATTGCACTGGCACCACTGGGGATGCACGGCAGTGAGTCCAGAGACTACACTGGCACCACTGGGGATGCAGTGCAGTGAGTCCAGAGAGTGCACTGGCACCCCTGTTCATGCAATGCAGTGAGTCCAGAGAGTGCACTGGCCCCACTGGGGATGCAGTGCAGTGAGTCCAGAGAGTGCACTGGCACCACTGGGGATGCACTGCAGTGAGTCCAGAGAGTGCACTGGCACCACTGGTGATGCACTGCAGTGACTCCAGAGAGTGCACTGGCACCACTGTTCATGCAGTGCAGTGACTCCAGAGAGTGCACTGGCACCACTGGGGATCCACTGCAGTTAGTCCAGAGAGTGCACTGGCACCACTGGGGATGCAGTGCAGTGAGTCCACAGAGTGCCCTGGCACCACAGGGGATACACTGCAGTGAGTCCAGAGATGCACTGGCACCACTGGTGGTGCAGTGCAGTGAGTCCAGAGAGTGCACTGTCACCATTGGGGAGGCAGTGCAGTGAATCCAGAGAGTGCACTGGCACCACTGGGAATGAAGCGCAGTGACTACAGAGAGTGCACTGGCACCACTGGGGATGCAGTGCAGTGAGTCCAGAGAGTGCACTGGCACCAGTAGGGATGCACTGCAGTGAGTCCAGAGAGTGCACTGGCACCACTGGAGATGCACTGCAGTGAGTGCAGAGACTGCACAGGCTCCACAGGGGATGCATTGCAGTGAGTCCAGAGAGTGCACTGGCACCAGTGGGGATGCAGTGCAGTGAGTCCAGAGAGTGCACTGGCACCACTGGGGATGCAGTGCAGTGAGTCCCGAGAGTGCACTGGCACAACTGGGGATGCAGTTCAGTGAGTCCAGAGAGTGCACTGGCACCACTGGGGATGCACTGCAATGAGTCCAGAGAGTGCACTGGCACCACCGGGGATTCACTGCAGTGAGTCCAGAGAGTGCACTGGCACCACTGGGGATGCAGTGCAGTGACTCCAGAGAGTGCACTGGCACCACTGGGGATGCAGTGCATTGAGTGCAGAGAGTGCACTGGCACCACTGGGGATGCACTGCAGTGAGTCCAGAGAGTGCACGGGCACCACTGGGGATGCACTGCAGTGAGTCCGGAGAGTGCCCTGGCACCACTGGGGATGCAGTGCAGTGAGTCCAGAGAGTGCAGTGGCACCACTGGCGATGCAATGCAGTGAGTCCAGAGAGTGCACTGGCACCACCGGGGATGCACTGCAGTGACTCCAGAGAGTGCAGTGGCACCACTGGGGATGCACTGCAGTGATTCCAGAGAGTGCACTGGCACCACTGGGGATGCACTGCAGTGAGTCCAGAGAGTGCACTGGCACCACTGGGGATGCAGTGCAGTGAGTCCAGAGAGTGCACTGGCACCACTGCGGATGCAGTGCAGTGAGTCCAGAGAGTGCACTGGCATCACTGGGGATGCAGTGCAGTGAGTCCAGAGAGTGCACTGGCACCACTGGGGATGCACTGCAGTGAGTCCAGAGAGTGCAGAGGCACCACTGGGGATGCAGTGCTGTGACTCCAGAGAGTGCACTGGCACCACTGGGGATGCACTGCAGTGAGTCCAGAGAGTGCACTGGCACCACTGGGGATGCAGTGCAGTGAGTCCAGAGAGTGCACGGGCACCACTGGGGATGCAGTGCCGTGAGTGCAGAGAGTGCACTGGCACCCCTGGGGATGCAGTGCAGTGAGTCCAGAGAGTGCACTGGCACCACTGCGGATGCAGTGCAGTGAGTCCAGAGAGTGCACTGGCATCACTGGGGATGCAGTGCAGTGAGTCCAGAGAGTGCACTGGCACCACTGGGGATGCACTGCAGTGAGTCCAGAGAGTGCAGAGGCACCACTGGGGATGCAGTGCTGTGACTCCAGAGAGTGCACTGGCACCACTGGGGATGCACTGCAGTGAGTCCAGAGAGTGCACTGGCACCACTGGGGATGCAGTGCAGTGAGTCCAGAGAGTGCACGGGCACCACTGGGGATGCAGTGCCGTGAGTGCAGAGAGTGCACTGGCACCACTGGCGATGCAGTGCAGTGAGTCCAGAGAGTGCACTGGCACCACTGGGGATGCACTGCAGTGAGTCCAGAGAGTGCTCTGGCACCACTGGGGATGCAGTTCAGTGAGTCCAGAGAGTGCACTGGCACCACTGGGGATACACTGCAGTGACTCCAGAGAGTGCACTGCCACCACTGGGGATTCACTGCAGTGAGTCCAGAGAGTGCATTGGCACCACTGGGGATGCACTGCAGTGACTCCAGAGAGTGCACTGGCACCAACTGGAGCTGCACTGCAGTGAGTCCTGAGATTGCACTGGCACCACTGGGGATGCACTGCAGTGAGTCCAGAGACTACACTGGCACCACTGGTGATGCAGTGCAGTGAGTCCAGAGAGTGCACTGGCCCCACTGGGGATGCAGTGCAGTGAGTCCAGAGAGTGCACAGGCACCACTGGGGATGCACTGCAGTGAGTCCAGAGAGTGCACTGGCACCACTGGAGATGCACTGCAGTGAGTGCAGAGACTGCACTGGCACCACTGGGAATGCACTGCAGTGAGTCCAGAGAGTGCACTGGCACAAAAGGGGATGCAATGCAGTGAGTCCAGAGAGGGCACTGGCACCAATGGAGATGCAGTGCACTGAGTCCAGAGAGTGCACTGGCACCACGGGGGATGCACTGCAGTGAGTCCAGAGACTAAACTGGCACAAAAGGGGATGCACTGCAGTGAGTCCAGAGAGGGCACTGGCACCACTGTTGATGCAGTGCAGTGAGTCCAGAGAGTGCACTGGCACCACTGGGGATGCAGTGCAGTGAGTCCAGAGAGTGCACTGGCACCACTGGGGATGCAGTGCAGTGAGTCCAGAGAGTGCACTGGCACCACAGGGGATGCAGTGCAGTGAGTGCAGAGAGTGCACTGGCACCACTGGGGATGCAGTGCAGGGAGTCCAGAGAGTGCACAGGCACCACTGGGGATGCAGTGCAGTGAGTCCAGAGAGTGCACTGGCACCACTGGGGATGCAATGCAGTTAGTCCAGAGAGTGCACTGGCTCCACTGGGGATGCACTGCAGTGAGTCCAGAGAGTGCACTGGCACCACTGGGGATGCAGTGCAGTGAGTCCTGAGAGTGCAATGGCACCACAAGGGATGCACTGCAGTGAGTCCAGAGAGTGCACTGGCACCACTGGTGATGCACTGCAGTGAGTCCAGAGAGTGCACTGGCACCACTGGGGATGCAGTGCAGTGAGTCCAGGTAGTGCACTGGCACCAACTGGAGCTGCACTGCTGTGAGTCCTGAGATTGCAATGGCACCACTGGGGTTGCAGTGCAGTGAGTCCAGAGACTACACTGGCACCACTGGGGATGCACTGCAGTGAGTCCAGAGACTTCACAGGCACCACTTGGGATGCAGTGCAGTGAGTCCAGAGAGTGCACGGGCACCACTGGGGATGCAGTGCGGTGAGTCCAGAGAGTGAACTGGCACCACTGGGGATGCAGTGCAGTGAGTCCAGAGAGTGCACTGGCACCAGCGGGGATTCAATGCAGTGAGTCCAGAGAGTGCACTGGCACCACTGGGGATGCAGTGCAGTGAGTCCAGAGAGTGCACTGGCAGCACTGTTGATGCAGTGCAGTGACTCCAGAGAGTGCACTGGCACCACTGGGGATGCACTGCAGTGAGTCCAGAGAGTGTACTGGCACCACTGGGGATGCAGTGCAGTGAGTCCAGAGAGTGCACTGGCACCACTGGGGATGCAGTGCAGTGAGTGCAGAGAGTGCACTGGCACCACTGGGGATGCACTGCAGTGAGTCCAGAGAGTGCACTGGTACCACTGGGGATGCACTTCAGTGAGTCCCGAGAGTGCACTGGCACCACT
The DNA here is from genome assembly GCF_964211835.1 of Anser anser. Classification (NCBI taxonomy): domain Eukaryota; kingdom Metazoa; phylum Chordata; class Aves; order Anseriformes; family Anatidae; genus Anser; species Anser anser. The sequence goes on from NC_139736.1 coordinate 19,591,212, forward strand.
GGGGATGCACTGCAGTGAGTCCAGAGACTACACTGGCACCACTGGGGATGCAGGGCAGTGAGTCCAGAGAGTATACTGGCACCATTGGGGATGGAGTGCAGTGAGTCCAGAGACTGCACTGGCACCACTGGGGATGCAGTGCAGTGAGTCCAGAGAGTGCACTGGCACCACTGGGGATGCACTGCAATGAGTCTAGAGAATGCACTGGCACCACTGGGGATGCAGTGAAGTGACTCCAGAGAGTGCACTGGCACCACAGGGGATGCACTGCAGTGATTCCAGAGAGTGCACTGGCACCACTGGGGATGCACTGCAGTGAGTCCAGAGAGTGCACTGGCACCACTGGGCATGCAGTGCAGTGAGTCCAGAGAGTGCACTGTCACCACTGGGGATGCAGTGCAGTGAGTCCAGAGAGTGCACTGGCACCACTGGGGATGCAGTGCCGTGAGTCCAGAGAGTGCTCTGGCACTACTGATCTGCACTACAGTGAGTCCCGAGATTGCACTGGCACCACTGGGGATGCACTGCAGTGAGTCCAGAGACTACACTGGCACCACTGGGGATGCAGTGCAGTGAGTCCAGAGAGTGCACTGGCACCACTGGGGATGCAGTGCAGTGAGTCCAGAGAGTGTACTGGCACCATTGGGGATGGACTGCAGTGAGTCCAGAGAGTGCACTGGCACCACTGGGGATGCAGTGCAGTGAGTCCAGAGAGTGCACTGGCACCACTGGGGATGCACTGCAGTGAGTCCAGAGAGTGCCCTGGCACCAATGATGATGCAGTGCAGTGAGTCCAGGGAGTGCAGTGGCACCACTGGGGATAAACTGCAGTGAGTCCAGACAGTGCACTGGCACCACTGGGGATGCACTGCAATGAGTCCAGAGAGTGCACTGGCACCACTGGGGATGCAGTGCAGTGAGCCCAGAGAGTGCACTGGCACCACTGGGGATGCAGTGCAGTGAGTCCTGAGAGTGCAATGGCACCACAAGGGATGCACTGCAGTGAGTCCAGAGAGTGCACTGGCACCACTGGTGATGCACTGCAGTGAGTCCAGAGAGTGCACTGGCACCACTGGGGATGCAGTGCAGTGAGTCCAGGTAGTGCACTGGCACCAACTGGAGCTGCACTGCTGTGAGTCCTGAGATTGCAATGGCACCACTGGGGTTGCAGTGCAGTGAGTCCAGAGACTACACTGGCACCACTGGGGATGCACTGCAGTGAGTCCAGAGACTTCACAGGCACCACTTGGGATGCAGTGCAGTGAGTCCAGAGAGTGCACGGGCACCACTGGGGATGCAGTGCGGTGAGTCCAGAGAGTGAACTGGCACCACTGGGGATGCAGTGCAGTGAGTCCAGAGAGTGCACTGGCACCAGCGGGGATTCAATGCAGTGAGTCCAGAGAGTGCACTGGCACCACTGGGGATGCAGTGCAGTGAGTCCAGAGAGTGCACTGGCAGCACTGTTGATGCAGTGCAGTGACTCCAGAGAGTGCACTGGCACCACTGGGGATGCACTGCAGTGAGTCCAGAGAGTGTACTGGCACCACTGGGGATGCAGTGCAGTGAGTCCAGAGAGTGCACTGGCACCACTGGGGATGCAGTGCAGTGAGTGCAGAGAGTGCACTGGCACCACTGGGGATGCACTGCAGTGAGTCCAGAGAGTGCACTGGTACCACTGGGGATGCACTTCAGTGAGTCCCGAGAGTGCACTGGCACCACTGGGGATGCACTGCAGTGAGTCCAGAGACTACACTGGCACCACTGGGGATGCAGGGCAGTGAGTCCAGAGAGTATACTGGCACCATTGGGGATGGAGTGCAGTGAGTCCAGAGACTGCACTGGCACCACTGGGGATGCAGTGCAGTGAGTCCAGAGAGTGCACTGGCACCACTGGGGATGCACTGCAATGAGTCTAGAGAATGCACTGGCACCACTGGGGATGCAGTGAAGTGACTCCAGAGAGTGCACTGGCACCACAGGGGATGCACTGCAGTGATTCCAGAGAGTGCACTGGCACCACTGGGGATGCACTGCAGTGAGTCCAGAGAGTGCACTGGCACCACTGGGCATGCAGTGCAGTGAGTCCAGAGAGTGCACTGTCACCACTGGGGATGCAGTGCAGTGAGTCCAGAGAGTGCACTGGCACCACTGGGGATGCAGTGCCGTGAGTCCAGAGAGTGCTCTGGCACTACTGATCTGCACTACAGTGAGTCCCGAGATTGCACTGGCACCACTGGGGATGCACTGCAGTGAGTCCAGAGACTACACTGGCACCACTGGGGATGCAGTGCAGTGAGTCCAGAGAGTGCACTGGCACCACTGGGGATGCAGTGCAGTGAGTCCAGAGAGTGTACTGGCACCATTGGGGATGGACTGCAGTGAGTCCAGAGAGTGCACTGGCACCACTGGGGATGCAGTGCAGTGAGTCCAGAGAGTGCACTGGCACCACTGGGGATGCACTGCAGTGAGTCCAGAGAGTGCCCTGGCACCAATGATGATGCAGTGCAGTGAGTCCAGGGAGTGCAGTGGCACCACTGGGGATAAACTGCAGTGAGTCCAGACAGTGCACTGGCACCACTGGGGATGCACTGCAATGAGTCCAGAGAGTGCACTGGCACCACTGGGGATGCAGTGCAGTGAGCCCAGAGAGTGCACTGGCACCACTGGGGATGCAGTGCAGTGAGTCCAGAGACTGCTCTGGCACCACTGAGCTGCACTGCAGTGAGTCCAGAGAGTGCACTGGCACCACTGGGGATGCACTGCTGTGAGTCCAGAGACTAAACTGGCACCACTGGGGATGCAGTGCAGTGAGTCCAGAGAGTGTACTGGCACCACTGTTAATGCTGTGCAGTGACTCCAGAGAGTGCACTGGCACCACTGGGGATGCAGTGCAGTGAGTCCAGAGACTGCTCAGGCACCACTGGGTATGCAGTGCAGTGACACCAGAGAGTGAACTGGCACCCCTGGGGATGCAGTGCAGTGAGTCGAGAGAGTGCACTGGCACCACTGGGGATGCACTGCAGTGAGTCCAGAGAGTGCACTGGCAAAACTGGGGATGCAGTGCAGTAAGTTCAGAGAGTGCACTGGCACCACTGGGGATGCAGTCCAGTGAGTCCAGAGAGTGCACTGGCACCTCAGGGGCTGCACTGCAGTGAGTCCAGAGAGTGCACTGGCACCACTGGGGATGCACTGCAGTGAGTCCAGAGAGTGCACTGGCACTTCTGGGGATGCACCTCGGTGAGTCCAGAGAGTGCTCTGGGAACACTGGGTATGCAGTGCAGTGAGTGCAGAGAGTGCACTGGCACCACTGGGGATGCAGTGCATTGACTCCAGAGAGTGCACTGGAACCACTGGGGATCCACTGCAGTGAGTCCAGAGAGTGCACTGGCACCACTGGGGATGCAGTGCAGTGAGTCCAGAGAGTGCACTGGCACCACTGGGGATGCAGTGCAGTGAGTCCAAAGAGAGTGCACTGGCACCACTGGGGATGCACTGCAGTGAGTCTAGAGAGTGCACTGGCACCACTGGGGAGGCACTGCAATGAGTCCAGAGAATGCACTGGCACTAATGGGGATGCAGTGCAGTGACTCGAAAGAGTGCACTGGCACCACTGCGGATGAACTGCAGTGAGTCCGGAGAGTGCCCTGGCACCACTGGGGATGCAGTGCAGTGAGTCCAGAGAGTGCACTGGCACCACTGGGGATGCAGTGCAGTGAGTCCAGAGAGTGCACTGGCACCACTGGAGATGCAATGCAGTGAGTCCAGAGAGTGCACTGTCAGCACCGGGGATGCAGTGCAGTGAGTCCAGAGAGTGCACTGGCACCACTGGGGATGCAGTGCAGTGAGTCCAGAGAGTGCACTGTCACCACTGGGGATGCACTGCAGTGAGTCCAGAGAGTGCACTGGCACGACTGGTGATGCAGTACCGTGAGTGCAGAGAGTGCACTGGCACCACTGGCGATGCAGTGCAGTGAGTCCAGAGAGTGCACTGGCACCACTGGGGATGCACTGCAGTGAGTCCAGAGAGTGCTCTGGCACCACTGGGGATGCAGTTCAGTGAGTCCAGAGAGTGCACTGGCACCAGTGGGAATACACTGCAGTGACTCCAGAGAGTGCACTGCCACCACTGGGGATGCACTACAGTGAGTCCAGAGAGTGCACTGGCACCACTGGGGATGCAGTGCCGTGAGTCCAGAGACTGCACTGGCACCAACTGGAGATGCACTGCAGTGAGTTCTGAGATTGCACTGGCACTACTGGGGATGCAACGCAATGAGTCCAGAGACAACACTGGCACCACTGGGGATGCAGTGCAGTGAGTCCAGAGAGTGCACTGGCACCCCTGTTCATGCAGTGCAGTGAGTCCAGAGAGTGCACTGGCCCCACTGGGGATGCAGTGCAGTGAGTCCAGAGAGTGCACTGGCACAAAAGGGGATGCACTGCAGTGAGTCCAGAGAGTGCACTGGCACCACTGGGGATGCACTGCAGTGACTCCAGAGAGTGCACTGGCACCACAGTTGATGCAGTGCAGTGACTCCAGAGAGTGCACTGGCACCACTGGGGATCCACTGCAGTTAGTCCAGAGAGTGCACTGGCACCACTGGGGATGCAGTGCAGTGAGTCCACAGAGTGCCCTGGCACCACAGGGGATACACTGCAGTGAGTCCAGAGAGTGCACTGGCACCACTGGTGGTGCAGTGCAGTGAGTCCAGAGAGTGCACTGTCACCACTGGGGAGGCAGTGCAGTGAATCCAGAGAGTGCACTGGCACCACTGGGAATGCAGCGCAGTGACTACAGAGAGTGCACTGGCACCACTGGGGATGCAGTGCAGTGAGTCCAGAGAGTGCACAGGCACCAGTAGGGATGCACTGCAGTGAGTCCAGAGAGTGCACTGGCACCACTGGAGATGCACTGCAGTGAGTGCAGAGACTGCACTGGCTCCACAGGGGATGCATTGCAGTGAGTCCAGAGAGTGCACTGGCACCAGTGGGGATGCAGTGCAGTGAGTCCAGAGAGTGCACTGGCACAACTGGGGATGCAGTTCAGTGAGTCCAGAGAGTGCACTGGCACCACTGGAGTTTTAGTGCAGTGAGTCCAGAGAGTGCACTGGCACCACTGGGGATGCAGTGCAGTGAGTCCAGAGAGTGCACTGGCACCACTGGGGATGCAGTGCCGTGAGTCCAGAGAGTGCACTGGCCCCACTGGGAATGCAGTGCTGTGAGTCCAGAGAGTGCACAGGCACCACTGGGGATGCACTGCAGTGAGTCCAGAGAGTGCACTGGCACCACTGGAGATGCACTGCAGTGAGTGCAGAGACTGCACTGGCACCACTGGGAATGCACTGCAGTGAGTCCAGAGAGTGCACTGGCACCACAGGGGATGCACTGCAGTGAGTCCGGAGAGTGCACAGGCACCACTGGGGATGCAGTGCAGTGAGTCCAGAGAGTGCACTGGCACCACTGGGGATGCAGTTCAGTGAGTCCAGAGAGTGCACTGGCACAAAAGGGGATGCACTGCAGTGAGTCCAGAGAGTGCACTGGCACCACTGGTGATGCACTGCAGTGAGTCCAGAGAGTGCACTGGCACCACTGGGGATGCAGTGCAGTGAGTCCAGGTAGTGCACTGGCACCAACTGGAGCTGCACTGCTGTGAGTCCTGAGATTGCACTGGCACCACTGGGGTTGCAGTGCAGTGAGTCCAGAGACTACACTGGCACCACTGGGGATGCAGTGCAGTGAGTCCAGAGACTTCACAGGTACCACTTGGGATGCAGTGCAGTGAGTCCAGAGAGTGCACTGGCACCACTGGGGATGCAGTGCAGTGAGTGCAGAGAGTGCACTGGCACCACTGGGGATGCACTGCAGTGAGTCCAGAGAGTGCACTGGTACCACTGGGGATGCACTTCAGTGAGTCCAGAGAGTGAACTGGCACCACTGGGGATGCACTGCAGTGAGTCCAGAGAGTGCACTGGTACCACTGGGGATGCAGTGCCGTGAGTCCAAAGAGTGCACTGGCACCACTGGAATTTTAGTGCAGTGAGTCCAGAGAGTGCACTGTCACCACTGGGGATGCAGTGCAGTGAGTCCAGAGAGTGGACTGGCACCACTGGGGATGCAGTGCCGTGAGTCCAGAGAGTGCTCTGGCACCACTGATCTGCACTAGTGAGTCCCGAGATTGCACTGGCACCACTGGGGATGCACTGCAGTGAGTCCAGAGACTACACTGGCACCACTGGGGATGCAGTGCAGTGAGTCCAGAGAGTGCACTGGCACCACTGGGGATGCAGTGCAGTGAGTCCACAGAGTGCACTGGCACCATTGGGGATGCACTGCAATGAGTCCAGAGAGTGCACTGGCACCACTGGGGATGCAGTGCAGTGAGTCCAGAGAGTGCACTGGCACCACTGGGGATGCACTGCAGTGAGTCCAGAGAGTGCCCTGGCACCAATGGTGATGCAGTGCAGTGAGTCCAGAGAGTGCAGTGGCACCACTGGGGATAAACTGCAGTGAGTCCAGACAGTGCACTTGCACCACTGGGGATGCACTGCAGTGAGTCCAGAGAGTGCACTGGCACCACTGGGGATGCAGTGCAGTGAGTCCAGAGAGTGCACTGGCACCACTGGGGATGCAGTGCAGTGAGTCCAGAGACTGCTCTGGCACCACTGAGCTGCACTGCTGTGAGTCCAGAGAGTGCACTGGCACCACTGGGGATGCACTGCTGTAAGTCCAGAGACTAAACTGGCACCACTGGGGATGCAGTGCAGTGAGTCCAGAGAGTGTACTGGCACCACTATTAATGCAGTGCAGTGACTCCAGAGAGTGCACTGGAACCCTGGGGATGCAGTGCAGTGAGTCCAGAGAGTGCACTGGCACCACTGGGGATGCACTGCAGTGAGCTCAGAGAGTGCACTGGCACCACTGGGGATGCAGTGCAGTGAGTCCAGAGAGTGCACTGGCACCACTGGGGATGCACTGCAGTGAGTCCAGAGAGTGCACTGGCACCACTGGGGATGCAGTGCACTGAGTCCAGAGAGTGCACTGGCACCACTGGGGATGCAGTGCACTGAGTCCAGAGAGTGCACTGTCAGCACTGGGGATGCACTGCAGTGAGTCCAGAGACTAAACTGGCACCCTGGGGATACAGTGCAGTGAGTCCAGAGAGTGCACTGGCACCACTGTTGATGCAGTGCAGTGACTCCAGAGAGTGCACTGGCACCACTGGGGATGCAGTGCAGTGACTCCAGAGTGTGCACTGGCACCACTGGGGATGCAGTGCAGTGAGTGCAGAGAGTACACTGGCACCACTGGGGATGCAGTGCAGTGAGTCCAGAGAGTGCACTGGCACCAGTGGGGATGCACTGCTGTGAGTCCAGAGATTGCACTGGCACCACTGGGGTTGCAGTGCAGTGAGTCCAGAGACTACACTGGCACCACTGGGGATGCACTGCAGTGAGTCCAGAGACTTCACAGGCACCACTTGGGATGCAGTGCAGTGAGTCCAGAGAGTGCACTGGCACCACTGTTGATGCAGTGCAGTGAGTGCAGAGAGTACACTGGCACCACTGGGGATGCAGTGCAGTGAGTCCAGAGAGTGCACTGGCACCAGTGGGGATGCACTGCAGTGAGTCCAGAGAGTGCAGTGGCACCATTGGGGATGCAGTGCAGTGAGTCCAGAGAGTGCACTGGCACCACTGGGGATGCAGTGCACTGAGTCCAGAGAGTGCACTGTCAGCACTGGGGATGCACTGCAGTGAGTCCAGAGAGTGCACTTGCACCACTGGGGATGCAGTGCAGTGAGTCCAGAGAGTGTACTGGCACCACTGTTAATGCTGTGCAGTGACTCCAGAGAGTGCACTGGCACCACTGGGGATGCAGTGCAGTGAGTCCAGAGACTGCTCAGGCACCACTGGGTATGCAGTGCAGTGACACCAGAGAGTGAACTGGCACCCCTGGGGATGCAGTGCAGTGAGTCGAGAGAGTGCACTGGCACCACTGGGGATGCACTGCAGTGAGTCCAGAGAGTGCACTGGCAAAACTGGGGATGCAGTGCAGTGAGTTCAGAGAGTGCACTGGCACCACTGGGGATGCAGTCCAGTGAGTCCAGAGAGTGCACTGGCACCTCAGGGGCTGCACTGCAGTGAGTCCAGAGAGTGCACTGGCACCACTGGGGATGCACTGCAGTGAGTCCAGAGAGTGCACTGGCACTTCTGGGGATGCACCTCGGTGAGTCCAGAGAGTGCTCTGGGAACACTGGGTATGCAGTGCAGTGAGTGCAGAGAGTGCACTGGCACCACTGGGGATGCAGTGCAGTGACTCCAGAGAGTGCACTGGAACCACTGGGGATCCACTGCAGTGAGTCCAGAGAGTGCACTGGCACCACTGGGGATGCAGTGCAGTGAGTCCAGAGAGTGCACTGGCACCACTGGGGATGCAGTGCAGTGAGTCCAAAGAGAGTGCACTGGCACCACTGGGGATGCACTGCAGTGAGTCTAGAGAGTGCACTGGCACCACTGGGGATGCACTGCAATGAGTCCAGAGAATGCACTGGCACTAATGGGGATGCAGTGCAGTGACTCGAAAGAGAGTGCACTGGCACCACTGCGGATGAACTGCAGTGAGTCCGGAGAGTGCCCTGGCACCACTGGGGATGCAGTGCAGTGAGTCCAGAGAGTGCACTGGCACCACTGGGGATGCACTGCAATGAGTCCAGAGAATGCCCTGGCACCACTGGGGATGCAGTGCAGTGAGTCCAAAGAGAGTGCACTGGCACCACTGGGGATGCACTGCAGTGAGTCTAGAGAGTGCACTGGCACCACTGGGGATGCACTGCAATGAGTCCAGAGAATGCACTGGCACCACTGGGGATGCAGTGCAGTGAGTCCAAAGAGAGTGCACTGGCACCACTGCGGATGAACTGCAGTGAGTCCGGAGAGTGCCCTGGCACCACTGGGGATGCAGTGCAGTGAGTCCAGAGAGTGCACTGGCACCACTGGGGATGCAGTGCAGTGAGTCCAGAGAGTGCACTGGCACCACTGGAGATGCAATGCAGTGAGTCCAGAGAGTGCACTGTCAGCACCGGGGATGCAGTGCAGTGAGTCCAGAGAGTGCACTGGCACCACTGGGGATGCAGTGCAGTGAGTCCAGAGAGTGCACTGTCACCACTGGGGATGCAGTGCAGTGAGTCCAGAGAGTGCACTGGCACGACTGGTGATGCAGTACCGTGAGTGCAGAGAGTGCACTGGCACCACTGGCGATGCAGTGCAGTGAGTCCAGAGAGTGCACTGGCACCACTGGGGATGCACTGCAGTGAGTCCAGAGAGTGCTCTGGCACCACTGGGGATGCAGTTCAGTGAGTCCAGAGAGTGCACTGGCACCACTGGGGATGCAGTGCAGTGAGTCCAGAGAGTGCACTGGCACCACTGGGGATGCACTACAGTGAGTCCAGAGAGTGCACTGGCACCACTGGGGATGCAGTGCAGTGAGTCCAGAGACTGCACTGGCACCAACTGGAGATGCACTGCAGTGAGTTCTGAGATTGCACTGGCACTACTGGGGATGCACGGCAATGAGTCCAGAGACTACACTGGCACCACTGGGGATGCAGTGCAGTGAGTCCAGAGAGTGCACTGGCACCCCTGTTCATGCAGTGCAGTGAGTCCAGAGAGTGCACTGGCCCCACTGGGGATGCAGTGCAGTGAGTCCAGAGAGTGCACTGGCACCACTGGGGATGCACTGCAGTGAGTCCAGAGAGTGCACGGGCACCACTGGGGATGCACTGCAGTGACTCCAGAGAGTGCACTGGCACCACAGTTGATGCAGTGCAGTGACTCCAGAGAGTGCACTGGCACCACTGGGGATCCACTGCAGTTAGTCCAGAGAGTGCACTGGCACCACTGGGGATGCAGTGCAGTGAGTCCACAGAGTGCCCTGGCACCACAGGGGATACACTGCAGTGAGTCCAGAGAGTGCACTGGCACCACTGGTGGTGCAGTGCAGTGAGTCCAGAGAGTGCACTGTCACCACTGGGGAGGCAGTGCAGTGAATCCAGAGAGTGCACTGGCACCACTGGGAATGCAGCGCAGTGACTACAGAGAGTGCACTGGCACCACTGGGGATGCAGTGCAGTGAGTCCAGAGAGTGCACAGGCACCAGTAGGGATGCACTGCAGTGAGTCCAGAGAGTGCACTGGCACCACTGGAGATGCACTGCAGTGAGTGCAGAGACTGCACTGGCTCCACAGGGGATGCATTGCAGTGAGTCCAGAGAGTGCACTGGCACCAGTGGGGATGCAGTGCAGTGAGTCCAGAGAGTGCACTGGCACAACTGGGGATGCAGTTCAGTGAGTCCAGAGAGTGCACTGGCACCACTGGAGTTTTAGTGCAGTGAGTCCAGAGAGTGCACTGGCACCACTGGGGATGCAGTGCAGTGAGTCCAGAGAGTGCACTGGCACCACTGGGGATGCAGTGCAGTGAGTCCAGAGAGTGCACTGGCCACACTGGGAATGCAGTGCTGTGAGTCCAGAGAGTGCACAGGCACCACTGGGGATGCACTGCAGTGAGTCCAGAGAGTGCACTGGCACCACTGGAGATGCACTGCAGTGAGTGCAGAGACTGCACTGGCACCACTGGGAATGCACTGCAGTGAGTCCAGAGAGTGCACTGGCACCACAGGGGATGCACTGCAGTGAGTCCAGAGAGTGCACAGGCACCACTGGGGATGCAGTGCAGTGAGTCCAGAGAGTGCACTGGCACCACTGGGGATGCAGTTCAGTGAGTCCAGAGAGTGCACTGGCACAAAAGGGGATGCACTGCAGTGAGTCCAGAGAGTGCACTGGCACCACTGGTGATGCACTGCAGTGAGTCCAGAGAGTGCACTGGCACCACTGGGGATGCAGTGCAGTGAGTCCAGGTAGTGCACTGGCACCAACTGGAGCTGCACTGCTGTGAGTCCTGAGATTGCACTGGCACCACTGGGGTTGCAGTGCAGTGAGTCCAGAGACTACACTGGCACCACTGGGGATGCAGTGCAGTGAGTCCAGAGACTTCACAGGTACCACTTGGGATGCAGTGCAGTGAGTCCAGAGAGTGCACTGGCACCACTGGGGATGCAGTGCAGTGAGTGCAGAGAGTGCACTGGCACCACTGGGGATGCACTGCAGTGAGTCCAGAGAGTGCACTGGTACCACTGGGGATGCACTTCAGTGAGTCCAGAGAGTGCACTGGCACCACTGGGGATGCACTGCAGTGAGTCCAGAGAGTGCACTGGTACCACTGGGGATGCAGTGCAGTGAGTCCAAAGAGTGCACTGGCACCACTGGAATTTTAGTGCAGTGAGTCCAGAGAGTGCACTGTCACCACTGGGGATGCAGTGCAGTGAGTCCAGAGAGTGGACTGGCACCACTGGGGATGCAGTGCCGTGAGTCCAGAGAGTGCTCTGGCACCACTGATCTGCACTACAGTGAGTCCCGAGATTGCACTGGCACCACTGGGGATGCACTGCAGTGAGTCCAGAGACTACACTGGCACCACTGGGGATGCAGTGCAGTGAGTCCAGAGAGTGCACTGGCACCACTGGGGATGCAGTGCAGTGAGTCCACAGAGTGCACTGGCACCATTGGGGATGCACTGCAATGAGTCCAGAGAGTGCACTGGCACCACTGGGGATGCAGTGCAGTGAGTCCAGAGAGTGCACTGGCACCACTGGGGATGCACTGCAGTGAGTCCAGAGAGTGCCCTGGCACCAATGGTGATGCAGTGCAGTGAGTCCAGAGAGTGCAGTGGCACCACTGGGGATAAACTGCAGTGAGTCCAGACAGTGCACTTGCACCACTGGGGATGCACTGCAGTGAGTCCAGAGAGTGCACTGGCACCACTGGGGATGCAGTGCAGTGAGTCAAGAGAGTGCACTTGCACCACTGGGGATGCAGTGCAGTGAGTCCAGAGACTGCTCTGGCACCACTGAGCTGCACTGCTGTGAGTCCAGAGAGTGCACTGGCACCACTGGGGATGCACAGCTGTAAGTCCAGAGACTAAACTGGCACCACTGGGGATGCAGTGCAGTGAGTCCAGAGAGTGTACTGGCACCACTATTAATGCAGTGCAGTGACTCCAGAGAGTGCACTGGAACCCTGGGGATGCAGTGCAGTGAGTCCAGAGAGTGCACTGGCACCACTGGGGATGCAGTGCAGTGAGCTCAGAGAGTGCACTGGCACCACTGGGGATGCAGTGCAGTGAGTCCAGAGAGTGCACTGGCACCACTGGGGATGCAGTGCAGTGAGTCCAGAGAGTGCACTGGCACCACTGGGGATGCAGTGCACTGAGTCCAGAGAGTGCACTGGCACCACTGGGGATGCAGTGCACTGAGTCCAGAGAGTGCACTGTCAGCACTGGGGATGCACTGCAGTGAGTCCAGAGACTAAACTGGCACCCTGGGGATACAGTGCAGTGAGTCCAGAGAGTGCACTGGCACCACTGTTGATGCAGTGCAGTGACTCCAGAGAGTGCACTGGCACCACTGGGGATGCAGTGCAGTGACTCCAGAGAGTGCACTGGCACCACTGGGGATGCAGTGCAGTGAGTGCAGAGAGTACACTGGCACCACTGGGGATGCAGTGCAGTGAGTCCAGAGAGTGCACTGGCACCAGTGGGGATGCACTGCTGTGAGTCCAGAGATTGCACTGGCACCACTGGGGTTGCAGTGCAGTGAGTCCAGAGACTACACTGACACCACTGGGGATGCACTGCAGTGAGTCCAGAGACTTCACAGGCACCACTTGGGATGCAGTGCAGTGAGTCCAGAGAGTGCACTGGCACCACTGTTGATGCAGTGCAGTGAGTGCAGAGAGTACACTGGCACCACTGGGGATGCAGTGCAGTGAGTCCAGAGAGTGCACTGGCACCAGTGGGGATGCACTGCAGTGAGTCCAGAGAGTGCAGTGGCACCATTGGGGATGCAGTGCAGTGAGTCCAGAGAGTGCACTGGCACCACTGGGGATGCAGTGCACTGAGTCCAGAGAGTGCACTGTCAGCACTGGGGATGCACTGCAGTGAGTCCAGAGAGTGCACTTGCACCACTGGGGATGCAGTGCAGTGAGTCCAGAGAGTGCACTGGCACCACTGGGGATGCAATGCAGTTACTCCAGAGAGTGCACTGGCTCCACTGGGGATGCAGTGCAGTGAGTCCAGAGAGTGCACTGGCACCACTGGGAATGCACTGCAGTGAGTCCTGAGAGTGCAATGGCACCACAAGGGATGCACTGCACTGAGTCCAGAGAGTGCACTGGCACCACTGGTGATGCACTGCAGTGAGTCCAGAGAGTGCACTGGCACCACTGGGGATGCAGTGCAGTGAGTCCAGAGAGTGCACTGGCACCAACTGGAGCTGCACTGCTGTGAGTCCTGAGATTGCACTGGCACCACTGGGGTTGCAGTGCAGTGAGTCCAGAGACTACACTGGCACCACTGGGGATGCACTGCAATGAGTCTAGAGAATGCACTGGCACCACTGGGGATGCAGTGCAGTGACTCCAGAGAGTGCACTGGCACCACTGGGGATGCACTGCAGTGATTCCAGAGAGTGCACTGGCACCACTGGGGATGCACTGCAGTGAGTCCAGAGAGTGCACTGGCACCACTGGGGATGCACTGCAATGAGTCTAGAGAATGCACTGGCACCACTGGGGATGCAGTGCAGTGAGTCCAGAGAGTGCACTGGCACCACAGGGGATGCACTGCAGTGATTCCAGAGAGTGCACTGGCACCACTGGGGATGCACTGCAGTGAGTCCAGAGAGTGCACTGGCACCACTGGGGATGCACTGCAGTGAGTCCAGAGAGTGCACTGGCACCACTGGAGTTTTAGTGCAGTGAGTCCAGAGAGTGCACTGGCACCACTGGGGATGCAGTGCAGTGAGTCCTGAGAGTGCAATGGCACCACTGGGGATGCACTGCAGTAAGTCCAGAGAGTGCACTGGCAGCACTGTTGATGCAGTGCAGTGACTCCAGAGAGTGCACTGGCACCACTGGGGATGCACTGCAGTGAGTCCAGAGAGTGTACTGGCACCACTGGGGATGCAGTGCAGTGAGTCCAGAGAGTGCACTGGCAGCACTGTTGATGCAGTGCAGTGACTCCAGAGAGTGCACTGGCACCACTGGGGATGCACTGCAGTGAGTCCAGAGAGTGTACTGGCACCACTGGGGATGCAGTGCAGTGAGTCCAGAGAGTGCACTGGCACCACTGGGGATGCAGTGCAGTGAGTGCAGAGAGTGCAGTGGCACCACTGGGGATGCAGTGCAGTGAGTCCAGAGAGTGCACTGGCACCATTGGGGATGCACTGCAGTGATTCCAGAGAGTGCACTGGCACCACTGGGGATGCACTGCAATGAGTCTAGAGAATGCACTGGCACCACTGGGGATGCAGTGCAGTGACTCCAGAGAGTGCACTGGCACCACAGGGGATGCACTGCAGTGATTCCAGAGAGTGCACTGGCACCACTGGGGATGCAGTGCAGTGAGTGCAGAGAGTGCACTGGCACCACTGGGGATGCAGTGCAGTGAGTCCAGAGAGTGCACTGGCACCACTGGTGATGCAGTGCCGTGAGTCCAGAGAGTGCTCTGGCACCACTGAGCTGCACTACAGTGAGTCCCGAGATTGCACTGGCACCACTGGGGATGCACTGCAGTGAGTCCAGAGACTACACTGGCACCACTGGGGATGCAGTGCAGTGAGTCCAGAGAGTGTACTGGCACCATTGGGGATGGAGTGCAGTGAGTCCAGAGACTGCACTGGCACCACTGGGGATGCAGTGCAGTGAGTCCAGAGAGTGCACTGGCACCACTGGGGATGCACTGCAATGAGTCTAGAGAATGCACTGGCACCACTGGGGATGCAGTGAAGTGACTCCAGAGAGTGCACTGGCACCACAGGGGATGCACTGCAGTGATTCCAGAGAGTGCACTGGCACCACTGGGGATGCACTGCAGTGAGTCCAGAGAGTGCACTGGCACCACTGGAGTTTTAGTGCAGTGAGTCCAGAGAGTGCACTGTCACCACTGGGGATGCACTGCAGTGAGTCCAGAGAGTGCACTGGCACCACTGGGGATGCAGTGCCGTGAGTCCAGAGAGTGCTCTGGCACCACTGATCTGCACTACAGTGAGTCCCGAGATTGCACTGGCACCACTGGGGATGCACTGCAGTGAGTCCAGAGAGTGCAGAGGCACCACTGGGGATGCAGTGCTGTGACTCCAGAGAGTGCACTGGCACCACTGGGGATGCACTGCAGTGAGTCCAGAGAGTGCACTGGCACCACTGGGGATGCAGTGCAGTGAGTCCAGAGAGTGCACGGGCACCACTGGGGATGCAGTGCCGTGAGTGCAGAGAGTGCACTGGCACCACTGGCGATGCAGTGCAGTGAGTCCAGAGAGTGCACTGGCACCACTGGGGATGCACTGCAGTGAGTCCAGAGAGTGCTCTGGCACCACTGGGGATGCAGTTCAGTGAGTCCAGAGAGTGCACTGGCACCACTGGGGATACACTGCAGTGACTCCAGAGAGTGCACTGCCACCACTGGGGATTCACTGCAGTGAGTCCAGAGAGTGCACTGGCACCACTGGGGATGCACTGCAGTGAGTCCAGAGAGTGCACTGGCACCAACTGGAGCTGCACTGCAGTGAGTCCTGAGATTGCACTGGCACCACTGGGGATGCACTGCAGTGAGTCCAGAGACTACACTGGCACCACTGGTGATGCAGTGCAGTGAGTCCAGAGAGTGCACTGGCCCCACTGGGGATGCAGTGCAGTGAGTCCAGAGAGTGCACAGGCACCACTGGGGATGCACTGCAGTGAGTCCAGAGAGTGCACTGGCACCACTGGGGATGCACTGCAGTGAGTGCAGAGACTGCACTGGCACCACTGGGAATGCACTGCAGTGAGTCCAGAGAGTGCACTGGCACCACAGGGGATGCAATGCAGTGAGTCCAGAGAGTGCACAGGCACCACTGGGGATGCAGTGCAGTGAGTCCAGAGAGTGCACTGGCACCACTGGGGATGCAGTTCAGTGAGTCCAGAGAGTGCACTGGCACAAAAGGGGATGCACTACAGTGAGTCCAGAGAGGGCACTTGCACCATTGGGGATGCAGTGCACTGAGTCCAGAGAGTGCACTGGCACCACTGGGGATGCACTGCAGTGAGTCCAGAGACTAAACTGGCACCCTGGGGATACAGTGCAGTGAGTCCAGAGAGTGCACTGGCACCACTGTTGATGCAGTGCAGTGAGTCCAGAGAGTGCACTGGCACCACTGGTGATGCAGTGCAGTGAGTCCAGAGAGTGCACTGGCACCACTGGGGATGCAGTGCAGTGAATGCAGAGAGTGCACTGGCACCACTGGGGATGCAGTGCAGGGAGTCCAGAGAGTGCACTGGCACCACTGGGGATGCAGTGCAGTGAGTCCAGAGAGTGCAGTGGCACCATTGGAGATGTAGTGCACTGAGTCCAGAGAGTGCACTGGCACCACTGGGGATGCAGTGCACTGAGTCCAGAGAGTGCACTGTCAGCACTGGGGATGCACTACAGTGAGTCCAGAGAGTGCACTGGCACCACTGGGGATGCAGTGCAGTGAGTCCAGAGAGTGCACTGGCACCACTGGGGATGCAATGCAGTTAGTCCAGAGAGTGCACTGGCTCCACTGGGGATGCAGTGCAGTGAGTCCAGAGAGTGCACTGGCACCACTGGGGATGCAGTGCAGTGAGTCCTGAGAGTGCAATGGCACCACAAGGGATGCACTGCAGTGAGTCCAGAGAGTGCACTGGCACCACTGGTGATGCACTGCAGTGAGTCCAGAGAGTGCACTGGCACCACTGGGGATGCAGTGCAGTGAGTCCAGGTAGTGCACTGGCACCAACTGGAGCTGCACTGCTGTGAGTCCTGAGTTGCACTGGCGCCACTGGGGTTGCAGTGCAGTGAGTCCAGAGACTACACTGGCACCACTGGGGATGCACTGCAGTGAGTCCAGAGACTTCACAGGCACCACTTGGGATGCAGTGCAGTGAGTCCAGAGAGTGCACTGAGACCACTGGGGATGCAGTGTAGTGAGTCCAGAGAGTGAACTGGCACCACTGGGGATGCAGTGCAGTGAGTCCAGAGAGTGCACTGGCACCAGCGGGGATTCAATGCAGTGAGTCCAGAGAGTGCACTGGCACCACTGGGGATGCAGTGCAGTGAGTCCAGAGAGTGCACTGGCACCACTGTTGATGCAGTGCAGTGACTCCAGAGAGTGCACTGGCACCACTGGGGATGCACTGCAGTGAGTCCTGAGAGTGTACTGGCACCACTGGGGATGCAGTGCAGTGAGTCCAGAGAGTGCACTGGCACCACTGGGGATGCAGTGCAGTGAGTGCAGAGAGTGCACTGGCACCACTGGGGATGCACTGCAGTGAGTCCAGAGAGTGTACTGGCACCACTGGGGATGCAGTGCAGTGAGTCCAGAGAGTGCACTGGCACCACTGGGGATGCAGTGCAGTGAGTGCAGAGAGTGCACTGGCACCACTGGGGATGCACTGCAGTGAGTCCAGAGAGTGCACTGGCACCACTGGGGATGCAGTGCAGTGAGTCCAGAGAGTGCACTGGTACCACTGGGGATGCAGTGCAGTGAGTCCAAAGAGTGCACTGGCACCACTGGGATGCAGTGCAGTGAGTCCAGAGAGTGCAGTGGCACCACTGGGGATGCAGTGCAGTGAGTCCAGAGAGTGCACTGGCACCACTGGGGATGCAGTGCAGTGAGTCCAGAGAGTGCACTGGCACCACTGGGGATGCACTGCAATGAGTCTAGAGAATGCACTGGCACCACTGGGGATGCAGTGAAGTGACTCCAGAGAGTGCACTGGCACCACAGGGGATGCACTGCAGTGATTCCAGAGAGTGCACTGGCACCACTGGGGATGCACTGCAGTGAGTCCAGAGAGTGCACTGGCACCACTGGAGTTTTAGTGCAGTGAGTCCAGAGAGTGCACTGTCACCACAGGGGATGCAGTGCAGTGAGTCCAGAGAGTGCACTGGCACCACTGGGGATGCAGTGCAGTGAGTCCAGAGAGTGCTCTGGCACCACTGATCTGCACTACAGTGAGTCCCGAGATTGCACTGGCACCAGTGGGGATGCACTGCAGTGAGTCCAGAGACTACACTGGCACCACTGGGGATGCAGTGCAGTGAGTCCAGAGAGTGCACTGGCACCACTGGGGATGCAGTGCAGTGAGTCCAGAGAGTGTACTGGCACCATTGGGGATGCACTGCAATGAGTCCAGAGAGTGCACTGGCACCACTGGGGATGCAGTGCAGTGAGTCCAGAGAGTGCACTGGCACCACTGGGGATGCACTGCAGTGAGTCCAGAGAGTGCCCTGGCACCAATGGTGATGCAGTGCAGTGAGTCCAGAGAGTGCAGTGGCACCACTGGGGATGCAGTGCAGTGAGTCCAGAGACTGCTCTGGCACCACTGAGCTGCACTGCTGTGAGTCCAGAGAGTGCACTGGCACCACTGGGGATGCACTGCTGTGAGTACAGAGACTAAACTGGCACCACTGGGGATGCAGTGCAGTGAGTCCAGAGAGTGTACTGGCACCACTGTTAATGCAGTGCAGTGAGTCCAGAGAGTGCACTGGCACCACTGGGGATGCACTGCAGTGAGCTCAGAGAGTGCACTGGCACCACTGGGGATGCAGTGCAGTGAGTCCAGAGAGTGCAATGGCACCACTGGGGATGCAATGCAGTGAGTCCAGAGAGTGCACTGGCACCACTGGGGATGCAGTGCACTGAGTCCAGAGAGTGCACTGGCACCACTGGGGATGCAGTGCACTGAGTCCAGAGAGTGCACTGTCAGCACTGGGGATGCACTGCAGTGAGTCCAGAGACTAAACTGGCACCCTGGGGATACAGTGCAGTGAGTCCAGAGAGTGCACTGGCACCACTGGGGATGCAGTGCAGTGACTAAAGAGAGTGCACTGGCACCACTGGGGATGCAGTGCAGTGAGTCCAGAGAGTGCACTGGCACCAGTGGGGATGCAGTGCAGTGAGTGCAGAGAGTACACTGGCACCACTGGGGATGCAGTGCAGTGAGTCCAGAGAGTGCACTGGCACCACTGGGGATGCACTGCAGTGAGTCCAGAGAGTGCAGTGGCACCATTGGTGATGCAGTGCAGTGAGTCCAGAGAGTGCACTGGCACCACTGGGGATGCAGTGCAGTGAGTCCAGAGAGTGCACTGTCAGCACTGGGGATGCACTGCAATGAGTCCAGAGAGTGCACTGGCACCAGTGGGGATGCAGTGCAGTGAGTCCAGAGAGTGCACTGGCACCACTGGGCATGCAATGCAGTTACTCCAGAGAGTGCACTGGCTCCACTGGGGATGCAGTGCAGTGAGTCCAGAGACTGCACTTGCACCACTGGGGATGCACTGCAGTGAGTCCAGAGAGTGCACTGGCACCACTGCGGATGCACTGCCGTGAGTCCAGAGACTGCACAGGCACGACTGGGGATGCAGTGCAGTGAGTCCAGAGATTACACTGGCACCACTGGGGATGCAGTGCAGTGAGTCCAGAGAGTGCACTGGCACCACCGGGGATTCACTGCAGTGAGTCCAGAGAGTGCACTGGCACCACTGGGGATGCAGTGCAGTGAGTCCAGAGAGTGCACTGGCAACACTGGGGATGGACTGCAGTGAGTCCAGAGAGTGCACTGGCACCACTGGGGATGCAGTGCAGTGAGTCCAGAGAGTGCACTGGCACCACTGGGGATGCACCTTGGTGAGTCCAGAGAGTGCACTGGCACCACTGGGGATGCACCACGGTGAGTCCAGAGAGTGCACTGGCAGCACTGGGGATGCAATGCAGTGAGTCCAGAGAGTGCACTGGCACCACTGGGGATGCACTGCAGTGAGTCCAGAGACTGCACAGGCACCACTGGGGATGCAGTGCAGTGACTCCAGAGAGTGCACTGGCACCGCTGGGGATGCAGTGCAGTGAGTCCAGAGAGTGCACTGTGACCACCGGGGTTGCAGTGCAGTGAGTCCAGAGAGTGCACTGGCACCACTGGGGATGCACTGCAGTGAGTCCAGAGAGTGCACTGGCACCACTGGGAATGCAATGCTGTGAGTTCAGAGACGGCACTGGCACCACTGGGGATGCACTGCAGTGAGTCCAGAGAGTGTACTGGCACCACTGGGGATGCACTGCAGTTAGTCCAGAGAGTGTACAGGCACGACTGGGGATGCAGTGCAGTGAGTGCAGAGAGTGCACTGGCACCACTGGGGATGCACTGCAGTGACTCCAGAGAGTGCACTGGCACCACTGTGGATGCACCCAGGTGAGTCCAGAGAGTGCACTGGCACCACTGGGGATGCAGTGCAGTGAGTCCAGAGAGTGCACTGGCACCACTGGGGATGCACTGCAGTGACTCCAGAGAGTGCACTGGCACCACTGGGGATGCAGTGCAGTGAGTGCAGAGAGTGCACTGGCACCAGTGGGGATGCAGTGCAGTGAGTCCAGAGAGTGCACTGGCACCACTGGGGATGCACTGCAGTGAGTCCAGAGAGTGCACTGGCACCACTGGGGATGCAGTGCAGTGAGTCCAGAGAGTGCCTTGGCACCACTGGGGATGCAGTGCAGTGAGTCCAGAGAGTGCATTGGCACCACTGGGGATGCACTGCAGTGAGTCCAGAGAGTGCACTGGCACCACTGGGGATGCAGTGCAGTGAGTCCAGAGAGTGCACTGGCACCACTGGGGATGCAGTGCAGTGAGTCCAGAGAGTGCACTGGCACCACTGGGGATGCAGTGCAGTGAGTCCAGAGAGTGCACTGGCACCACTGGGGATGCACCCCGGTGAGTCCACAGAGTGCACTGGCACCACTGGTGATGCACCCCGGTGAGTCCAGAGAGTGCACTGGCACCACTGGGGATGCACTGCCGTGAGTCCAGAGACTGCACAGGCACGACTGGGGATGCAGTGCAGTGAGTCCAGAGATTACACTGGCACCAGTGGGGATGCAGTGCAGTGAGTCCAGAGAGTGCACTGGCACCACCGGGGATTCGCTGCAGTGAGTCCAGAGAGTGCACTGGCACCACTGGGGATGCAGTGCAGTGAGTCCAGAGAGTGCACTGGCACCACTGGGGATGCACTGCAGTGAGTCCAGAGAGTGCACTGGCACCACCGGGGTTTCACTGCAGTGAGTCCAGAGAGTGCACTGGCACCACTGGGGATGCAGTGCAGTGAGTCCAGAGAGTGCACTGGCAACACTGGGGATGCACTGCAGTAAGTGCAGAGAGTGCACTGGCACCAGTAGGGATGCAGTGCAGTGAGTCCTGAGAGTGCTCTGGCACCACTGTGGATGCACCCCGGTGAGTCCAGAGAGTGCACTGGCACCACTGGGGATGCACCCCGGTGAGTCCAGTGAGTGCACTGGCAGCAATGGGGATGCAGTGCAGTGAGTCCAGAGAGTGCACTGGCACCACTGGGGATGCAGTGCAGTGAGTCCAGAGAGTGCACTGGCACCACTGGGGATGCACTGCAGTGACTCCAGAGAGTGCACTGGCAAAACTGGGGATGCAGTGCAGTGAGTGCAGAGAGTGCACTGGCACCAGTGGGGATGCACTGCAGTGACTCCAGAGAGTGCACTGGCACCACTGGGGATGCACTGCAGTGACTCCAGAGAGTGCACTGGCACCACTGGGAATGCAGTGCAGTGAGTCCAGAGAGTGCAATGGCACCACTGTGGATGCAGTGCAGTGAGTCCAGAGAGTGCATTGGCACCACTGGGGATGCAGTGCAGTGAGTCCAGAGAGTGCACTGGCACCACTGGGGATGCAGTGCAGTGAGTCCAGAGAGTGCACTGGCACCAGTGGGGATGCACTGCAGTGAGTCCAGAGAGTGCACTGGCACCACTGGGGATGCAGTGCAGTGAGTCCAGAGACTGCACTGGCACCACTGGGGATGCACCCCGGTGAGTCCAGAGAGTGCACTGGCACCACTGGGGATGCACCCCGGTGAGTCCAGAGAGTGCACTGGCACCACTGGGGATGCAGTGCAGTGAGTCTAGAGAGTGCACTGGCACCACTGGGGATGCACTGCAGTGACTCCAGAGAGTGCACTGGCAAAACTGGGGATGCAGTGCAGTGAGTCCAGAGAGTGCATTGGCACCACTGGGGATGCAGTGCAGTGAGTCCAGATAGTGCACTGGCACCACTGGGGATGCACTGCAGTGAGTGCAGAGAGTGCACTGGCGCCACTGGGGATGCACTGCAGTGAGTCCAGAGAGTGCACTGGCACCACTGGGGATGCAGTGCAGTGAGTCCAGAGAGTGCATTGGCACCACTTGGGATGCACTGCAGTGAGTCCAGAGAGTGCACTGGCACCACTGGGGATGCACTGCAGTGAGTCCAGAGAGTGCACTGGCACCACTGGGGATGCACTGCAGTGAGTCCAGAGAGTACACTGGCACCACTGGGGATGCAGTGCAGTGAGTCCAGAGAGTGCACTGGCACCACTGGGGATGCACTGCAGTGAGTCCAGAGAGTGCACTGTCACCTGTGGGGGTGCACTGCAGTGAGTCCAGAGAGTGCACTGGCACCACTGGGGTTGCAGTGCAGTGAGTCCAGAGAGTGCACTGGCACCACTGGGGATGCACTGCAGTGAGTCCAGAGAGTGTACTGGCAACACTGGGGATGCAGTGCAGTGAGTCCAGAGAGTGCAGTGGCACCACTGGGGATGCAGTGCAGTGAGTCCAGAGAGTGCACTGGCACCACAGGGGATACACTGCAGTGAGTCCAGAGAGTGCACTGGCACCACTGGGGATGCACTGCAGTGACTCCAGAGAGTGCACTGTCACCACTGGGGAGGCAGTGCAGTGAGTCCAGAGAGTGCACTGGCACCACTGGGGATGCAGTGCAGTGACTCCAGAGAGTGGACTGACACCAGTGGGGATGGAGTGCAGTGAGTCCAGAGAGTGCACTGGCACCACTGGGGATGCAGTGCAGTGAGTCCAGAGAGTGCACTGGCACCACTGGGGATGCACTGCAGTGAGTCCAGATAGTGTACTGGCAACACTGGGGATGCAATGCAGTGAGTCCAGAGAGTGCAGTGGCACCACTGGGGATGCAGTGCAGTGAGTCCAGAGAGTGCACTGGCACCACCGGGGATACACTGCAGTGAGTCCAGAGAGTGCACTGGCACCACTGGGGATGCACTGCAGTGACTCCAGAGAGTGCACTGTCACCACTGGGGAGGCAGTGCAGTGAGTCCAGAGAGTGCACTGGCACCACTGGGGATGAAGTGCAGTGAGTCCAGAGAGTGCACAGGCACCAATAGGGATGCACTGCAGTGAGTCCAGAGAGTGTACTGGCACCACTGGAGGTGCACTGCAGTGAGTGCAGATACTGCACTGGCACCACTAGGAATGCACGGCAGTGAGTCCGGAGACTGCACTGGCACCACCTGGGATGCACTGCAGTGAGTCCAGAGAGTGCACAGGCACCACTGGGGATGCAGTGCAGTGAGTCCAGAGATTGCACTGGCACCACTGGAGATGCACTGCAATGAGTCCAGAGAGTGCACTGGCACCACTGGGGACGCACTGCAGTGAGTCCAGAGAGTGCACTGGCACCAGTGGGGATGCAGTGCAGTGAGTCCAGAGAGTGCACTGGCACCACTGGGGATGGAGTGAAGTGAGTCCAGAGACTGCACAGGCACCACTGGGGATGCAGTGCAGTGAGTCCAGAGAGTGCACTGGCACCACTGGGGATGCAGTGCAGTGAGTCCAGAGAGTGCACTGGCACCACTGGTGATGCAGTGCAGTGATTTCAGATATGCACTGGTACCACTGGGGATGCACTGCAGTGAGTCCAGAGAGTGCACTGGCTCCACTGGGGATGCAGTGCAGTGAGTCCAGAGAGTGCACTGGCACCACTGGGGATGCACTGCAGTGAGTCCAGAGAGTGCTCTGGCACCAGTGGGGATGCAGTTCAGTGAGTCCAGAGAGTGCACTGGCACCACTGGTGATACACTGCAGTGACTCCAGAGAGTGCACTGGCACCACTGGGGATGCACTGCAGTGAGTCCAGAGAGTGCACTGGCACCACTGGGGATGCAGTGCAGTGAGTCCAGATAGTGCACTGGCACCAACTGGAGCTGCACTGCAGTGAGTCCTGAGATTGCACTGGCACCACTGGGGATGCACTGCAGTGAGTCCAGAGAGTGCACTGGCACCACTGTTCATAGTGTGCAGTGAGTCCAGAGAGTGCACTGGCACCACTGGGGATGCAGTGCAGTGAGTCCAGAGAGTGCACTGGCACCACTGGGGATGCACTGCAGTGAGTCCAGAGAGTGTACTGGCAACACTGGGGATGCAATGCAGTGAGTCCAGAGAGTGCAGTGGCACCACTGGGGATGCAGTGCAGTGAGTCCAGAGAGTGCACTGGCACCACAGGGGATACACTGCAGTGAGTCCAGAGAGTGCACTGGCACCACTGGGGATGCACTGCAGTGACTGCAGAGAGTGCACTGTCACCACTGGGGATGCACTGCAGTGAGTCCAGAGACTGCACGGGCACCACTGGGGATGCAGTGCAGTGAGTCCAGAGAGTGCACAGGCACCAGTAGGGATGCACTGCAGTGAGTCCAGAGAGTGCACTGGCACCACTGGAGGTGCACTGCAGTGAGTGCAGATACTGCACTGGCACCACTAGGAATGCACTGCAGTGAGTCCAGAGACTGCACTGGCACCACCTGGGATGCACTGCAGTGAGTCCAGAGAGTGCACTGGCACCACTGGGAATGCAGTGCAGTGAGTCCAGAGAGTGCACTGGCACCACTGGGGATGCACCCCGGTGAGTCCAGAGAGTGCACTGGCACCACTGGGGATGCAGTGCAGTGACTCCAGAGAGTGCACTGGCACCACTGGGGATGCAGTGCAGTGAGTGCAGAGAGTGCACTGGCACCACTGGGGATGCACTGCAGTGAGTCCAAAGAGTGCACTGGCACCACTGGGGATGCACTGCAGTGAGTCCAGAGAGTGCACTGGCACCACTGGGGATGCACTGCAGTGAGTCCAGAGAGTGCACGGGCACCACTGGGGATGCAGTGCAGTTGAGTCCAGAGAGTGCACTGGCACCTTGGGGATGCAGTGCAGTGAGTCCAGAGAGTGCACTGGCACCACTGGGGATGCAGTGCAGTGAGTCCAGAGAGTGTACTGGTACCAGTGGAGATGGAGTGCAGTGAGTCCAGAGAGTGCACTGGCACCAGTGGGGATGCAGTGCAGTGAGTGCAGAGAGTGCACTGGCACCACTGGGGATGCAGTGCAGTGAGTCCAGAGAGTGCACTGGTCCTAAGGGGATGCAGTGCAGTGAGTCCAGAGAGTGTACTGGCACCACTGGGGATGCAGTGCCGTGAGTCCAGAGATTGCACTGGCACCACTGGGGATGCAGTGCAGTGAGTCCAGAGAGTGCACTGGTCCTAAGGGGATGCACTACAGTGAGTCCAGAGAGTGCACTGGCACCAGTGGGGATGCACTGCAGTGAGTCCAGAGAGTGCACTGGCAAAACTGGGGATGCAGTGCAGTGAGTGCAGAGAGTGCACTGGCACCAGTGGGGATGCAGTGCAGTGAGTCCATATAGTGCACTGGCACCACTGGGGATGCACTACAGTGAGTCCAGAGAGTGCACTGGCTCCACTGGGGATGCACTGCAGTGAGTCTAGAGAGTGCACTGGCACCACTGTGGATGCAGTGCAGTGAGTCCAGAGAGTGCATTGGCACCACTGGGGATGCAGTGCAGTGAGTCCAGAGAGTGCACTGGCACCAGTGGGGATGCAGTGCAGTGAGTCCAGAGAGTGCACTGGCACCAGTGGGGATGCACATCAGTGAGTCCAGAGAGTGCACTGGCACCACTGGGGATGCAGTGCAGTGAGTCCAGAGAGTGCACTGGCACCACTGGGGATGCACCCCGGTGAGTCCAGAGAGTGCACTGGCACCACTGGGGATGCAGTGCAGTGAGTCTAGAGAGTGCACTGGCACCACTGGGGATGCACTGCAGTGACTCCAGAGAGTGCACTGGCACCACTGGGGATGCACTGCGGTGACTCCAGAGAGTGCACTGGCAAAACTGGGGATGAAGTGCAGTGAGTGCAGAGAGTGCACTGGCACCAGTGGGGATGCAGTGCAGTGAGTCCAGATAGTGCACTGGCACCACTGGGGATGCAGTGCAGTGAGTGCAGAGAGTGCACTGGCACCACTGGGGATGCAGTGCAGTGAGTCCAGAGAGTGCACTGGCACCACTGTGGATGCAGTGCAGTGAGTCCAGAGAGTGCATTGGCACCACTGGGGATGCAGTGCAGTGAGTGCAGAGAGTGCACTGGCACCACT
Organism: Anser anser; assembly: GCF_964211835.1. Classification (NCBI taxonomy): domain Eukaryota; kingdom Metazoa; phylum Chordata; class Aves; order Anseriformes; family Anatidae; genus Anser; species Anser anser. The sequence goes on from NC_139736.1 coordinate 19,617,609, forward strand.
GGGGATGCACTTTGGTGAGTCCAGAGAGTGCACTGGCACCACTGGGGATGCACCCCGGTGAGTCCAGAGAGTGCACTGGCACCACTGGGGATGCAATGCAGTGAGTCCAGAGAGTGCACTGGCACCAGTGGGGATGGAGTGCTGTGAGTCCAGAGAGTGCACAGGCACCACTGGGGATGCAGTGCAGTGAGTCCAGAGAGTGCACTGGCACCACTGGGGATGCAGTGCAGTGAGTCCAGAGAGTGCACTGTCACCACTGGGGATGCAGTGTAGTGAGTGCAGAGAGTGCACTGGCACCACTGGGGATGCAGTGCAGTGAGTCCAGAGAGTGCTCGGGCACCACTGGGGATGCAGTGCAGTTGAGTCCAGAGAGTGCACTGGACCCTTGGGGATGCAGTGCAGTGAGTCCAGAGAGTGCACTGGTACCACTGGGGATGCAGTGCAGTGAGTCCAGAGAGTGCACTGGCACCACTGGGGGTGCACTGCAGTGAGTCCAGAGAGTGCACTAGCACCACCGGGGTTGCAGTGCAGTGAGTCCAGAGAGTGCACTGGCACCACTGGGGATGCACTGCAGTGAGTCCAGAGAGTGCACTGGCACCACTGGGAATGCAATGCTGTGAGTTCAGAGACTGCACTGGCACCACTGGGGATGCACTGCAGTGAGTCCAGAGAGTGTACTGGCACCACTGGGGATGCACTGCAGTGAGTCCAGAGAGTGCACAGGCACGACTGGGGATGCAGTGCAGTGAGTCCAGAGAGTGCACTGGCACCACTGGGGATGCACTGCAGTGAGTCCAGAGAGTGCACTGGCACTACCGGGTTTTCACTGCAGTGAGTCCAGAGAGTGCACTGGCACCACTGGGGATGCACCCCGGTGAGTCCAGAGAGTGCACTGGCAACACTGGGGATGCACCCCGGTGAGTCCAGAGAGTGCACAGGCACCACTGGGGATGCACTGCCGTGAGTCCAGAGACTGCACAGGCACGACTGGGGATGCAGTGCAGTGAGTCCAGAGATTACACTGGCACCAGTGGGGATGCAGTGCAGTGAGTCCAGAGAGTGCACTGGCACCACCGGGGATTCACTGCAGTGAGTCCAGAGAGTGCACTGGCACCACTGGGGATGCAGTGCAGTGAGTCCAGAGAGTGCACTGGCACCACTGGGGATGCAGTGCAGTGAGTCCAGAGAGTGCACTGGCACCACCGGGGTTTCACTGCAGTGAGTCCAGAGAGTACACTGGCACCACTGGGGATGCAGTGCAGTGAGTCCAGAGAGTGCACTGGCAACACTGGGGATGCACTGCAGTAAGTGCAGAGAGTGCACTGGCACCAGTAGGGATGCAGTGCAGTGAGTCCAGAGAGTGCACTGGCACCACTGTGGATGCACCCCGGTGAGTCCAGAGAGTGCACTGGCACCACTGCGGATGCACTGCAGTGAGTCCAGAGAGTGCCCTGGCACCACTGGGGATGCAGTGCAGTGAGTGCAGAGAGTGCACTGGCACCACTGGGGATGCAGTGCAGTGAGTCCAGATAGTTCACTGGCACCACTGGGGATGCACTACAGTGAGTCCAGAGAGTGCACTGTCTCCACTGGGGATGCAGTGCAGTGAGTCCAGAGAGTGCACTGGCACCACTGTGGATGCAGTGCAGTGAGTCCAGAGAGTGCATTGGCACCACTGGGGATGCAGTGCAGTGAGTCCAGAGAGTGCACTGGCACCACTGGGGATGCAGTGCAGTGAGTCCAGAGAGTGCACTGGCACCACTGGGGATGCACTGCAGTGAGTCCAGAGAGTGCACTGGCACCACGGGAGATGCAGTGCAGTGAGTCCAGAGAGTGCACTGGCACCACTGGGGATGCACCCCGGTGAGTCCAGAGAGTGCACTGGCACCACTGGGGATGCACCCCGGTGAGTCTAGAGAGTGCACTGGCACCACTGGGGATGCACTGCAGTGAGTCCAGAGAGTGCACTGGCACCACTGGGGATGCACTGCAGTGACTCCAGAGAGTGCACTGGCAAAACTGGGGATGCAGTGTAGTGAGTGCAGAGAGTGCACTGGCACCAGTGGGGATGCAGTGCAGTGAGTCCAGATAGTGCACTGGCACCACTGGGGATGCAGTGCAGTGAGTGCAGAGAGTGCACTGGCGCCACTGGGGATGCAGTGCAGTGAGTCCAGAGAGTGCACTGGCACCACTGTGGATGCAGTGCAGTGAGTCCAGAGAGTACACTGGCACCACTGGGGATGCAGTGCAGTGAGTCCAGAGAGTGCACTGGCACCACTGGGGATGCAGTGCAGTGAGTCCAGAGAGTGCACTGGCACCTGTGGGGGTGCACTGCAGTGAGTCCAGAGAGTGCACTGGCACCACCGGGGTTGCAGTGCAGTGAGTCCAGAGAGTGCACTGGCACCACTGGGGATGCACTGCAGTGAGTCCAGAGAGTGCACTGGCACCACTGGGGATGCACTGCAGTGAGTCCAGAGAGTGCACTGGCACCACTGTGGATGCACTGCAGTGAGTCCAGAGAGTGCACTGGCACCACTGGGGATGCACTGCAGTGAGTGCAGAGACTGCACAGGCACGACTGGGGATGCAGTGCAGTGAGACCAGAGAGTGCACTGGCACCACTGGGGATGCAGTGCAGTGAGTCCAGAGAGTGCACTGGCACCACCGGGGTTTCACTGCAGTGAGTCCAGAGAGTGCACTGGCACCACTGGGGATGCAGTGCAGTTAGTCAGAGAGTGCACTGGCAACACTGGGGATGCACTGCAGTAGATGCAGGGAGTGCACTGGCACCACTGGGGATGCAGTGCAGTGAGTCCAGAGAGTGCACTGGCACTACTGGGGATGCACCCCGGTGAGTCCTGAGATTGCACTGGCACCACTGGGGATGCACCCCGGTGAGTCCAGAAAGTGCACTGGCAGCAGTGGGGATGCAGTGCAGTGAGTCCAGAGAGTGCACTGGCACCACTGGGGATGCACTGCAGTGAGTCCAGAGAGTGCACTGGCACCACTGGGGATGCACTGCAGTGACTCCAGAGAGTGCACTGGCAAAACTGGGGATGCAGTGCAGTGAGTGCAGAGAATGCACTGGCACCAGTGGGGATACAGTGCAGTGAGTCCAGATAGTGCACTGGCACCACTGGGGATGCACTGCAGTGAGTCCAGAGAGTGCACTGGCACCACTGTGGATGCAGTGCAGTGAGTCCACAGAGGGCACTGGCACCACTGGGGATGCACTGCAGTGACTCCAGAGAGTGCACTGGCAAAACTGGGGATGCAGTGCAGTGAGTGCAGAGAATGCACTGGCACCAGTGGGGATGCAGTGCAGTGAGTCCAGATAGTGCACTGGCACCACTGGAGATGCACTGCAGTGAGTGCAGAGAGTACACTGGCACCACTGGGGATGCAGTGCAGTGAGTCCAGAGAGTGCACTGGCACCACTGGGGATGCACTGCAGTGAGTCCAGAGAGTGCACTGGCACCTGTGGGGGTGCACTGCAGTGAGTCCAGAGAGTGCACTGGCACCACCGGGGTTGCAGTGCAGTGAGTCCAGAGAGTGCACTGGCACCACTGGGGATGCACTGCAGTGAGTCCAGAGAGTGCACTGGCACCACTGGGGATGCACTGCAGTGAGTCCAGAGAGTGCACTGGCACCACTGGGGATGCACTGCAGTGAGTCCAGAGAGTGCACTGGCACCACTGTGGATGCACTGCAGTGAGTCCAGAGAGTGCACTGGCACCACTGGGGATGCACTGCAGTGAGTGCAGAGACTGCACAGGCACGACTGGGGATGCAGTGCAGTGAGTCCAGAGAGTGCACTGGCACCACTGGGGATGCAGTGCAGTGAGTCCAGAGAGTGCACTGGCACCACCGGGGTTTCACTGCAGTGAGTCCAGAGAGTGCACTGGCACCACTGGGGATGCAGTGCAGTGAGTCAGAGAGTGCACTGGCAACACTGGGGATGCACTGCAGTAGATGCAGGGAGTGCACTGGCACCACTGGGGATGCAGTGCAGTGAGTCCAGAGAGTGCACTGGCACTACTGGGGATGCACCCCGGTGAGTCCTGAGATTGCACTGGCACCACTGGGGATGCACCCCGGTGAGTCCAGAAAGTGCACTGGCAGCAGTGGGGATGCAGTGCAGTGAGTCCAGAGAGTGCACTGGCACCACTGGGGATGCACTGCAGTGAGTCCAGAGAGTGCACTGGCACCACTGGGGATGCACTGCAGTGACTCCAGAGAGTGCACTGGCAAAACTGGGGATGCAGTGCAGTGAGTGCAGAGAGTGCACTGGCACCAGTGGGGATACAGTGCAGTGAGTCCAGATAGTGCACTGGCACCACTGGGGATGCACTGCAGTGAGTCCAGAGAGTGCACTGGCACCACTGTGGATGCAGTGCAGTGAGTCCACAGAGGGCACTGGCACCACTGGGGATGCACTGCAGTGACTCCAGAGAGTGCACTGGCAAAACTGGGGATGCAGTGCAGTGAGTGCAGAGAATGCACTGGCACCAGTGGGGATGCAGTGCAGTGAGTCCAGATAGTGCACTGGCACCACTGGAGATGCACTGCAGTGAGTGCAGAGAGTACACTGGCACCACTGGGGATGCAGTGCAGTGAGTCCAGAGAGTGCACTGGCACCACTGGGGATGCAGTGCAGTGAGTCCAGAGAGTGCACTGGCACCTGTGGGGGTGCACTGCAGTGAGTCCAGAGAGTGCACTGGCACCACCGGGGTTGCAGTGCAGTGAGTCCAGAGAGTGCACTGGCACCACTGGGGATGCACTGCAGTGAGTCCAGAGAGTGCACTGGCACCACTGGGGATGCACTGCAGTGAGTCCAGAGAGTGCACTGGCACCACTGGGGATGCACTGCAGTGAGTCCAGAGAGTGCACTGGCACCACTGTGGATGCACTGCAGTGAGTCCAGAGAGTGCACTGGCACCACTGGGGATGCACTGCAGTGAGTGCAGAGACTGCACAGGCACGACTGGGGATGCAGTGCAGTGAGTCCAGAGAGTGCACTGGCACCACTGGGGATGCAGTGCAGTGAGTCCAGAGAGTGCACTGGCACCACCGGGGTTTCACTGCAGTGAGTCCAGAGAGTGCACTGGCACCACTGGGGATGCAGTGCAGTGAGTCAGAGAGTGCACTGGCAACACTGGGGATGCACTGCAGTAGATGCAGGGAGTGCACTGGCACCACTGGGGATGCAGTGCAGTGAGTCCAGAGAGTGCACTGGCACTACTGGGGATGCACCCCGGTGAGTCCTGAGATTGCACTGGCACCACTGGGGATGCACCCCGGTGAGTCCAGAAAGTGCACTGGCAGCAGTGGGGATGCAGTGCAGTGAGTCCAGAGAGTGCACTGGCACCACTGGGGATGCACTGCAGTGAGTCCAGAGAGTGCACTGGCACCACTGGGGATGCACTGCAGTGACTCCAGAGAGTGCACTGGCAAAACTGGGGATGCAGTGCAGTGAGTGCAGAGAGTGCACTGGCACCAGTGGGGATACAGTGCAGTGAGTCCAGATAGTGCACTGGCACCACTGGGGATGCACTGCAGTGAGTCCAGAGAGTGCACTGGCACCACTGTGGATGCAGTGCAGTGAGTCCACAGAGGGCACTGGCACCACTGGGGATGCACTGCAGTGACTCCAGAGAGTGCACTGGCAAAACTGGGGATGCAGTGCAGTGAGTGCAGAGAATGCACTGGCACCAGTGGGGATGCAGTGCAGTGAGTCCAGATAGTGCACTGGCACCACTGGGGATGCACTGCAGTGAGTCCAGAGAGTGCACTGGCACCACTGTGGATGCAGTGCAGTGAGTCCAGAGAGTGCATTCGCACCACTGGGGATGCAGTGCAGTGAGTCCAGAGAGTGCACTGGCACCACTGGGGATGCACTGCAGTGAGTCCAGAGAGTGTACTGGCAACACTGGGGATGCAATGCAGTGAGTCCAGAGAGTGCAGTGGCACCACTGGGGATGCAGTGCAGTGAGTCCAGAGAGTGCACTGGCACCACAGGGGATACACTGCAGTGAGTCCAGAGAGTGCACTGGCACCACTGGGGATGCACTGCAGTGACTGCAGAGAGTGCACTGTCACCACTGGGGATGCATTGCAGTGAGTCCAGAGACTGCACGGGCACCACTGGGGATGCAGTGCAGTGAGTCCAGAGAGTGCACAGGCACCAGTAGGGATGCACTGCAGTGAGTCCAGAGAGTGCACTGGCACCACTGGAGGTGCACTGCAGTGAGTGCAGATACTGCACTGGCACCACTAGGAATGCACTGCAGTGAGTCCAGAGACTGCACTGGCACCACCTGGGATGCACTGCAGTGAGTCCAGAGAGTGCACTGGCACCACTGGGAATGCAGTGCAGTGAGTCCAGAGAGTGCACTGGCACCACTGGGGATGCACCCCGGTGAGTCCAGAGAGTGCACTGGCACCACTGGGGATGCAGTGCAGTGACTCTAGAGAGTGCACTGGCACCACTGGGGATGCAGTGCAGTGAGTGCAGAGAGTGCACTGGCACCACTGGGGATGCACTGCAGTGAGTCCAAAGAGTGCACTGGCACCACTGGGGATGCACTGCAGTGAGTCCAGAGAGTGCACTGGCACCACTGGGGATGCACTGCAGTGAGTCCAGAGAGTGCAAGGGCACCACTGGGGATGCAGTGCAGTTGAGTCCAGAGAGTGCACTGGCACCTTGGGGATGCAGTGCAGTGAGTCCAGAGAGTGCACTGGCACCAGTGGGGATGCAGTGCAGTGAGTGCAGAGAGTGCACTGGCACCACTGGGGATGCAGTGCAGTGAGTCCAGAGAGTGCACTGGTCCTAAGGGGATGCAGTGCAGTGAGTCCAGAGAGTGTACTGGCACCACTGGGGATGCAGTGCCGTGAGTCCAGAGATTGCACTGGCACCACTGGGGATGCAGTGCAGTGAGTCCAGAGAGTGCACTGGTCCTAAGGGGATGCACTACAGTGAGTCCAGAGAGTGCACTGGCACCACTGGGAATGGAGTGCCGTGAGTCCAGAGATTACACTGGCACCCCTGGGGATGCACTGCCGTGAGTCCAGAGACTGCACAGGCACGACTAGGGATGCAGTGCAGTGAGTCCAGAGAGTGCACTGGCACCACTGGGGATGCACTGCAGTGAGTCCAGAGAGTGCACTGGCACCAGTGGGGATGCACTGCAGTGACTCCAGAGAGTGCACTGGCAAAACTGGGGATGCAGTGCAGTGAGTGCAGAGAGTGCACTGGCACCAGTGGGGATGCAGTGCAGTGAGTCCATATAGTGCACTGGCACCACTGGGGATGCACTACAGTGAGTCCAGAGAGTGCACTGGCTCCACTGGGGATGCACTGCAGTGAGTCTAGAGAGTGCACTGGCACCACTGTGGATGCAGTGCAGTGAGTCCAGAGAGTGCATTGGCACCACTGGGGATGCAGTGCAGTGAGTCCAGAGAGTGCACTGGCACCAGTGGGGATGCAGTGCAGTGAGTCCAGAGAGTGCACTGGCACCAGTGGGGATGCACATCAGTGAGTCCAGAGAGTGCACAGGCACCACTGGGGATGCAGTGCAGTGAGTCCAGAGAGTGCACTGGCACCACTGGGGATGCACCCCGGTGAGTCCAGAGAGTGCACTGGCACCACTGGGGATGCAGTGCAGTGAGTCTAGAGAGTGCACTGGCACCACTGGGGATGCACTGCAGTGGGTCCAGAGAGTGCACTGGCACCACTGGGGATGCACTGCGGTGACTCCAGAGAGTGCACTGGCAAAACTGGGGATGCAGTGCAGTGAGTGCAGAGAGTGCACTGGCGCCACTGGGGATGCAGTGCAGTGAGTCCAGAGAGTGCCCTGGCACCACTGTGGATGCAGTGCAGTGAGTCCAGAGAGTGCATTGGCACCACTGGGGATGCAGTGCAGTGAGTCCAGAGAGTGCACTGGCACCACTGGGGATGCACTGCAGTGAGTCCAGAGAGTGCACTGGCACCACTGGAGATGCACTGCAGTGAGTGCAGAGAGTACACTGGCACCACTGGGGATGCAGTGCAGTGAGTCCAGAGAGTGCACTGGCACCACTGGGGATGCAGTGCAGTGAGTCCAGAGAGTGCACTGGCACCTGTGGGGGTGCACTGCAGTGAGTCCAGAGAGTGCACTGGCACCACCGGGGTTGCAGTGCAGTGAGTCAGAGAGTGCACTGGCAACACTGGGGATGCACTGCAGTAGATGCAGGGAGTGCACTGGCACCACTGGGGATGCAGTGCAGTGAGTCCAGAGAGTGCACTGGCACTACTGGGGATGCACCCCGGTGAGTCCTGAGATTGCACTGGCACCACTGGGGATGCACCCCGGTGAGTCCAGAAAGTGCACTGGCAGCAGTGGGGATGCAGTGCAGTGAGTCCAGAGAGTGCACTGGCACCACTGGGGATGCACTGCAGTGAGTCCAGAGAGTGCACTGGCACCACTGGGGATGCACTGCAGTGACTCCAGAGAGTGCACGGGCACCACTGGGGATGCAGTGCAGTTGAGTCCAGAGAGTGCACTGGCACCTTGGGGATGCAGTGCAGTGAGTCCAGAGAGTGCACTGGCACCAGTGGGGATGCAGTGCAGTGAGTGCAGAGAGTGCACTGGCACCACTGGGGATGCAGTGCAGTGAGTCCAGAGAGTGCACTGGTCCTAAGGGGATGCAGTGCAGTGAGTCCAGAGAGTGTACTGGCACCACTGGGGATGCAGTGCCGTGAGTCCAGAGATTGCACTGGCACCACTGGGGATGCAGTGCAGTGAGTCCAGAGAGTGCACTGGTCCTAAGGGGATGCACTACAGTGAGTCCAGAGAGTGCACTGGCACCACTGGGAATGGAGTGCCGTGAGTCCAGAGATTACACTGGCACCCCTGGGGATGCACTGCCGTGAGTCCAGAGACTGCACAGGCACGACTAGGGATGCAGTGCAGTGAGTCCAGAGAGTGCACTGGCACCACTGGGGATGCACTGCAGTGAGTCCAGAGAGTGCACTGGCACCAGTGGGGATGCACTGCAGTGACTCCAGAGAGTGCACTGGCAAAACTGGGGATGCAGTGCAGTGAGTGCAGAGAGTGCACTGGCACCAGTGGGGATGCAGTGCAGTGAGTCCATATAGTGCACTGGCACCACTGGGGATGCACTACAGTGAGTCCAGAGAGTGCACTGGCTCCACTGGGGATGCACTGCAGTGAGTCTAGAGAGTGCACTGGCACCACTGTGGATGCAGTGCAGTGAGTCCAGAGAGTGCATTGGCACCACTGGGGATGCAGTGCAGTGAGTCCAGAGAGTGCACTGGCACCAGTGGGGATGCAGTGCAGTGAGTCCAGAGAGTGCACTGGCACCACTGGGGATGCACATCAGTGAGTCCAGATAGTGCACAGGCACCACTGGGGATGCAGTGCAGTGAGTCCAGAGAGTGCACTGGCACCACTGGGGATGCACCCCGGTGAGTCCAGAGAGTGCACTGGCACCACTGGGGATGCAGTGCAGTGAGTCTAGAGAGTGCACTGGCACCACTGGGGATGCACTGCAGTGGGTCCAGAGAGTGCACTGGCACCACTGGGGATGCACTGCGGTGACTCCAGAGAGTGCACTGGCAAAACTGGGGATGCGGTGCAGTGAGTGCAGAGAGTGCACTGGCACCAGTGGGGATGCAGTGCAGTGAGTCCAGATAGTGCACTGGCACCACTGGGGATGCAGTGCAGTGAGTGCAGAGAGTGCACTGGCACCACTGGGGATGCAGTGCAGTGAGTCCAGAGAGTGCACTGGCACCACTGTGGATGCAGTGCAGTGAGTCCAGAGAGTGCATTGGCACCACTGGGGATGCAGTGCAGTGAGTGCAGAGAGTGCACTGGCACCACTGGGGATGCACTTTGGTGAGTCCAGAGAGTGCACTGGCACCACTGGGGATGCACCCCGGTGAGTCCAGAGAGTGCACTGGCACCACTGGGGATGCAATGCAGTGAGTCCAGAGAGTGCACTGGCACCAGTGGGGATGGAGTGCTGTGAGTCCAGAGAGTGCACAGGCACCACTGGGGATGCAGTGCAGTGAGTCCAGAGAGTGCACTGGCAGCACTGGGGATGCAGTGCAGTGAGTCCAGAGAGTGCACTGTCACCACTGGGGATGCACTGCAGTGAGTCCAGAGAGTGCACTGGCACCACTGGGGATGCAGTGCAGTGAGTCCAGAGAGTGCTCGGGCACCACTGGGGATGCAGTGCAGTTGAGTCCAGAGAGTGCACTGGACCCTTGGGGATGCAGTGCAGTGAGTCCAGAGAGTGCACTGGTACCACTGGCGATGCAGTGCAGTGAGTCCAGAGAGTGCACTGGCACCAGTGGGGGTGCACTGCAGTGAGTCCAGAGAGTGCACTAGCACCACCGGGGTTGCAGTGCAGTGAGTCCAGAGAGTGCACTGGCACCACTGGGGATGCACTGCAGTGAGTCCAGAGAGTGCACTGGCACCACTGGGAATGCAATGCTGTGAGTTCAGAGACTGCACTGGCACCACTGGGGATGCACTGCAGTGAGTCCAGAGAGTGTACTGGCACCACTGGGGATGCACTGCAGTGAGTCCAGAGAGTGCACAGGCACGACTGGGGATGCAGTGCAGTGAGTCCAGAGAGTGCACTGGCACCACTGGGGATGCACTGCAGTGAGTCCAGAGAGTGCACTGGCACTACCGGGTTTTCACTGCAGTGAGTCCAGAGAGTGCACTGGCACCACTGGGGATGCACCCCGGTGAGTCCAGAGAGTGCACTGGCAACACTGGGGATGCACCCCGGTGAGTCCAGAGAGTGCACAGGCACCACTGGGGATGCACTGCCGTGAGTCCAGAGACTGCACAGGCACGACTGGGGATGCAGTGCAGTGAGTCCAGAGATTACACTGTCACCAGTGGGGATGCAGTGCAGTGAGTCCAGAGAGTGCACTGGCACCACCGGGGATTCACTGCAGTGAGTCCAGAGAGTGCACTGGCACCACTGGGGATGCAGTGCAGTGAGTCCAGAGAGTGCACTGGCACCACTGGGGATGCAGTGCAGTGAGTCCAGAGAGTGCACTGGCACCACCGGGGTTTCACTGCAGTGAGTCCAGAGAGTACACTGGCACCACTGGGGATGCAGTGCAGTGAGTCCAGAGAGTGCACTGGCAACACTGGGGATGCACTGCAGTAAGTGCAGAGAGTGCACTGGCACCAGTAGGGATGCAGTGCAGTGAGTCCAGAGAGTGCACTGGCACCACTGTGGATGCACCCCGGTGAGTCCAGAGAGTGCACTGGCACCACTGCGGATGCACTGCAGTGAGTCCAGAGAGTGCCCTGGCACCACTGGGGATGCAGTGCAGTGAGTCCAGAGAGTGCACTGGCACCACTGGGAATGCACTGCAGTGAGTCCAGAGAGTGCACTGGCACCACTGGGGATGCACTGCAGTGAGTCCAGAGAGTGCACTGGCAAAACTGGGGATGCAGTGCAGTGAGTGCAGAGAGTGCACTGGCACCACTGGGGATGCAGTGCAGTGAGTCCAGATAGTGCACTGGCACCACTGGGGATGCACTACAGTGAGTCCAGAGAGTGCACTGTCTCCACTGGGGATGCAGTGCAGTGAGTCCAGAGAGTGCACTGGCACCACTGTGGATGCAGTGCAGTGAGTCCAGAGAGTGCATTGGCACCACTGGGGATGCAGTGCAGTGAGTCCAGAGAGTGCACTGGCACCACTGGGGATGCAGTGCAGTGAGTCCAGAGAGTGCACTGGCACCCCTGGGGATGCACTGCAGTGAGTCCAGAGAGTGCACTGGCACCACTGGGGATGCACCTCGGTGAGTCCAGAGAGTGCACTGGCACCACTGGGGATGCACCCCGGTGAGTCCAGAGAGTGCACTGGCACCTCTGGGGATGCAGTGCAGTGAGTCTAGAGAGTGCACTGGCACCACTGGGGATGCAGTGCAGTGAGTCCAGAGAGTGCACTGGCACCACTGGGATGCACTGCAGTGACTCCAGAGAGTGCACTGGCAAAACTGGGGATGCAGTGTAGTGAGTGCAGAGAGTGCACTGGCACCAGTGGGGATGCAGTGCAGTGAGTCCAGATAGTGCACTGGCACCACTGGGGATGCAGTGCAGTGAGTGCAGAGAGTGCACTGGCACCACTGGGGATGCAGTGCAGTGAGTCCAGAGAGTGCACTGGCACCACTGTGGATGCAGTGCAGTGAGTCCAGAGAGTGCATTGGCACCACTGGGGATGCAGTGCAGTGAGTCCAGAGAGTGCACTGGCACCACTGGGGATGCAGTGCAGTGAGTCCAGAGAGTGCACTGGCACCACTGGAGATGCACTGCAGTCAGTGCAGAGAGTACACTGGCACCACTGGGGATGCAGTGCAGTGAGTCCAGAGAGTGCACTGGCACCACTGGGGATGCAGTGCAGTGAGTCCAGAGAGTGCAGTGGCACCTGTGGGGGTGCACTGCAGTGAGTCCAGAGAGTGCACTGGCACCACCGGGGTTGCAGTGCAGTGAGTCCAGAGAGTGCACTGGCACCACTGTGGATGCACTGCAGTGAGTCCAGAGAGTGCACTGGCACCACTGGGGATGCACTGCAGTGAGTGCAGAGACTGCACAGGCACGACTGGGGATGCAGTGCAGTGAGTCCAGAGAGTGCACTGGCACCACTGGGGATGCAGTGCAGTGAGTCCAGAGAGTGCACTGGCACCACCGGGGTTTCACTGCAGTGAGTCCAGAGAGTGCACTGGCACCACTGGGGATGCAGTGCAGTGAGTCAGAGAGTGCACTGGCAACACTGGGGATGCACTGCAGTAGATGCAGGGAGTGCACTGGCACCACTGGGGATGCAGTGCAGTGAGTCCAGAGAGTGCACTGGCACTACTGGGGATGCACCCCGGTGAGTCCTGAGATTGCACTGGCACCACTGGGGATGCACCCCGGTGAGTCCAGAGAGTGCACTGGCAGCACAGGGGCTGCAGTGCAGTGAGTCCAGAGAGTGCACTGGCACCACTGGGGATGCTCTGCAGTGAGTCCAGAGAGTGCACTGGCACCACTGGGAATGCAGTGCAGTGAGTTCAGAGAGTGCACTGGCACCACTGGGGATGCACTGCAGTGAGTCCAGAGAGTGTACTGGCACCACTGGGGATGCACTGCAGTTAGTCCAGAGAGTGCACTGGCACCACTGGGGATGCAGTGCAGTGAGTCCAGAGAGTGCACTGGCACCACTGGGGATGCACTGCAGTGAGTCCAGAGAGTGCACTGGCACCACCGGGGTTTCACTGCAGTGAGTCCAGAGAGTGCACTGGCACCACTGGGGATGCAGTGCAGTGAGTCCAGAGAATGCACTGGCAACACTGGGGATGCACTGCAGTAAGTGCAGAGAGTGCACTGGCACCACTGGGGATGCAGTGCAGTGAGTCCAGAGAGGTCACTGGCACCACTGGGGATGCACCCCGGTGAGTCCAGAGAGTGCACTGGCACCACTGGGGATGCACCCCGGTGAGTCCAGAAAGTGCACTGGCAGCAATGGGGATGCAGTGCAGTGAGTCCAGAGAGTGCACTGGCACCACTGGTGATGCACTGCAGTGAGTCCAGAGAGTGCACTGGCACCACTGGGGATGCACTGCAGTGACTCCAGAGAGTGCACTGGCAAAACTGGGGATGCAGTGCAGTGAGTGCAGAGAGTGCACTGGCACCAGTGGGGATACAGTGCAGTGAGTCCAGATAGTGCACTGGCACCACTGGGGATGCAGTGCAGTGAGTCCAGAGAGTGCACTGGCACCACTGGGGATGCAGTGCAGTGAGTCCACAGAGGGCACTGGCACCACTGGGGATGCACTGCAGTGACTCCAGAGAGTGCACTGGCAAAACTGGGGATGCACTGCAGTGAGTGCAGAGAATGCACTGGCACCAGTGGGGATGCAGTGCAGTGAGTCCAGATAGTGCACTGGCACCACTGGGGATGCACTGCAGTGAGTCCAGAGAGTGCACTGGCACCACTGGGGATGCACTGCAGTGAGTCCAGAGAGTGCACTGGCACCACTGGGGATGCAGTGCAGTGACTCCAGAGAGTGCACTGGCACCGCTGGGGATGCAGTGCGGTGAGTCCAGAGAGTGCACTGTCACCACTGGGGATGCAGTGTAGTGAGTGCAGAGAGTGCACTGGCACCAATGGGGATGCAGTGCAGTGAGTCCAGAGAGTGCACGGGCACCACTGGGGATGCAGTGCAGTTGAGTCCAGAGAGTGCACTGGACCCTTGGGGATGCAGTGCAGTGAGTCCAGAGAGTGCACTGGTACGACTGGGGATGCAGTGCAGTGAGTCCAGAGAGTGCACTGGCACCAGTGGGGGTGCACTGCAGTGAGTCCAGAGAGTGCACTAGCACCACCGGGGTTGCAGTGCAGTGAGTCCAGAGAGTGCACTGGCACCACTGGGGATGCACTGCAGTGAGTCCAGAGAGTGCACTGGCACCACTGGGAATGCATTGCTGTGAGTTCAGAGACAGCACTGGCACCACTGGGGATGCACTGCAGTGAGTCCAGAGAGTGTACTGGCACCACTGGGGATGCACTGCAGTGAGTCCAGAGAGTGCACAGGCACGACTGGGGATGCACTGCAGTGAGTCCAGAGAGTGCACTGGCACTACCGGGTTTTCACTGCAGTGAGTCCAGAGAGTGCACTGGCACCACTGGGGATGCACCCCGGTGAGTCCAGAGAGTGCACTGGCAACACTGGGGATGCACCCCGGTGAGTCCAGAGAGTGCACAGGCACCACTGGGGATGCACTGCCGTGAGTCCAGAGACTGCACAGGCACGACTGGGGATGCAGTGCAGTGAGTCCAGAGATTACACTGGCACCACTGGGGATGCACTGCAGTGAGTCCAGAGAGTGCACTGGCAAAACTGGGGATGCAGTGCAGTGAGTGCAGAGAGTGCACTGGCACCAGTGGGGATGCAGTGCAGTGAGTCCAGAGAGTGCACTGGCACCACTGGGGATGCACTACAGTGAGTCCAGAGAGTGCACTGTCTCCACTGGGGATGCAGTGCAGTGAGTGCAGAGAGTGCACTGGCACCACTGGGGATGCAGTGCAGTGAGTCCAGAGAGTGCACTGGCACCACTGGGGGTGCAGTGCAGTGAGTCCAGAGAGTGCACTGGCACCACTGGGGATGCACTGCAGTGAGTGCAGAGAGTACACTGGCACCACTGGGGATGCAGTGTAGTGAGTCCAGAGAGTGCACTGGCACCACTGGGGATGCAGTGCAGTGAGTCCAGAGAGAGCACTGGCACCAGTGGGGGTGCACCGCAGTGAGTCCAGAGAGTGCACTGGCACTAATGGGGATGAAGTGCAGTGACTCGAAAGAGTGCACTGGCACCACTGCGGATGCACTGCAGTGAGTCCGGAGAGTGCCCTGGCACCACTGGGGATGCAGTGCAGTGAGTCCAGAGAGTGCACTGGCACCACTGGGGATGCAGTGCAGTGAGTCTAGAGAGTGCACTGGCACCACTGGGGATGCACTGCAGTGGGTCCAGAGAGTGCACTGGCACCACTGGGGATGCACTGCGGTGACTCCAGAGAGTGCACTGGCAAAACTGGGGATGCAGTGCAGTGAGTGCAGAGAGTGCACTGGCACCAGTGGGGATGCAGTGCAGTGAGTCCAGATAGTGCACTGGCACCACTGGGGATGCAGTGCAGTGAGTCCAGAGAGTGCACTGGCACCACTGGGGATGCAGTGCAGTGAGTCCAGAGAGTGCATTGGCACCACTGGGGATGCAGTGCAGTGAGTGCAGAGAGTGCACTGGCACCACTGGGGATGCACTTTGGTGAGTCCAGAGAGTGCACTGGCACCACTGGGGATGCACCCCGGTGAGTCCAGAGAGTGCACTGGCACCACTGGGGATGCACTGCAGTGAGTCCAGAGAGTGCACTGGCACCACTGGGGATGCACTGCAGTGAGTCCAGAGAGTGCACTGGCACCACTGGGGATGCAGTGCAGTGACTCCAGAGAGTGCACTGGCACCGCTGGGGATGCAGTGCGGTGAGTCCAGAGAGTGCACTGTCACCACTGGGGATGCAGTGTAGTGAGTGCAGAGAGTGCACTGGCACCAATGGGGATGCAGTGCAGTGAGTCCAGAGAGTGCACGGGCACCACTGGGGATGCAGTGCAGTTGAGTCCAGAGAGTGCACTGGACCCTTGGGGATGCAGTGCAGTGAGTCCAGAGAGTGCACTGGTACGACTGGGGATGCAGTGCAGTGAGTCCAGAGAGTGCACTGGCACCAGTGGGGGTGCACTGCAGTGAGTCCAGAGAGTGCACTAGCACCACCGGGGTTGCAGTGCAGTGAGTCCAGAGAGTGCACTGGCACCACTGGGGATGCACTGCAGTGAGTCCAGAGAGTGCACTGGCACCACTGGGAATGCATTGCTGTGAGTTCAGAGACAGCACTGGCACCACTGGGGATGCACTGCAGTGAGTCCAGAGAGTGTACTGGCACCACTGGGGATGCACTGCAGTGAGTCCAGAGAGTGCACAGGCACGACTGGGGATGCACTGCAGTGAGTCCAGAGAGTGCACTGGCACTACCGGGTTTTCACTGCAGTGAGTCCAGAGAGTGCACTGGCACCACTGGGGATGCACCCCGGTGAGTCCAGAGAGTGCACTGGCAACACTGGGGATGCACCCCGGTGAGTCCAGAGAGTGCACAGGCACCACTGGGGATGCACTGCCGTGAGTCCAGAGACTGCACAGGCACGACTGGGGATGCAGTGCAGTGAGTCCAGAGATTACACTGGCACCACTGGGGATGCACTGCAGTGAGTCCAGAGAGTGCACTGGCAAAACTGGGGATGCAGTGCAGTGAGTGCAGAGAGTGCACTGGCACCAGTGGGGATGCAGTGCAGTGAGTCCAGAGAGTGCACTGGCACCACTGGGGATGCACTACAGTGAGTCCAGAGAGTGCACTGTCTCCACTGGGGATGCAGTGCAGTGAGTCCAGAGAGTGCACTGGCACCACTGTGGATGCAGTGCAGTGAGTCCAGAGAGTGCATTGGCACCACTGGGGATGCAGTGCAGTGAGTCCAGAGAGTGCACTGGCACCACTGGGGATGCAGTGCAGTGAGTCCAGAGAGTGCACTGGCACGACTGGGGATGCACTGCAGTGAGTCCAGAGAGTGCACTGGCACCACGGGGGATGCAGTGCAGTGAGTCCAGAGAGTGCACTGGCACCACTGGGGATGCAGTGCAGTGAGTCCAGAGAGTGCACTGGCACCACTGGGGATGCACCCCGGTGAGTCCAGAGAGTGCACTGTCTCCACTGGGGATGCAGTGCAGTGAGTCCAGAGAGTGCACTGGCACCACTGTGGATGCAGTGCAGTGAGTCCAGAGAGTGCATTGGCACCACTGGGGATGCAGTGCAGTGAGTCCAGAGAGTGCACTGGCACCACTGGGGATGCAGTGCAGTGAGTCCAGAGAGTGCACTGGCACGACTGGGGATGCACTGCAGTGAGTCCAGAGAGTGCACTGGCACCACGGGGGATGCAGTGCAGTGAGTCCAGAGAGTGCACTGGCACCACTGGGGATGCAGTGCAGTGAGTCCAGAGAGTGCACTGGCACCACTGGGGATGCACCCCGGTGAGTCCAGAGAGTGCACTGGCACCTCTGGGGATGCAGTTCAGTGAGTCTAGAGAGTGCACTGGCACCACAGGGATGCACTGCAATGAGTCCAGAGAGTGCACTGGCACCACTGGGATGCACTGCAGTGACTCCAGAGAGTGCACTGGCAAAACTGGGGATGCAGTGCAGTGAGTGCAGAGAGTGCACTGGCACCAGTGGGGATGCAGTGCAGTGAGTGCAGAGAGTGCACTGGCACCACTGGGGATGCAGTGCAGTGAGTCCAGAGAGTGCACTGGCACCACTGGGGATGCACTGCAGTGAGTCCAGAGAGTGCACTGGCACCACTGGGGATGCAGTGCAGTGAGTGCAGAGAGTGCACTAGCACCACTGGGGATGCAGTGCAGTGACTCCAGAGAGTGCACTGCCACCACTGGGGATGCAGTGCAGTGAGTCCAGAGAGTGCACTGGCACCACTGGGGATGCACTGCAGTGAGTCCAGAGGGTGTACTGGCACCACTGGGGATGCACTGCAGTTAGTCCAGAGAGTGCACTGGTACCACTGGGGATGCAGTGCAGTGAGTCCAGAGAGTGCACTGGCACCAGTGGGGGTGCACTGCAGTGAGTCCAGAGAGTTCACTGGCACCACCGGGGTTGCAGTGCAGTGAGTCCAGAGAGTGCACTGGCACCACTGGGGATGCACTGCAGTGAGTCCAGAGAGTGCACTGGCACCACTGGGAATGCAATGCTGTGAGTTCAGAGACGGCACTGGCACCACTGGGGATGCACTGCAGTGAGTCCAGAGAGTGTACTGGCACCACTGGGGATGCACTGCAGTTAGTCCAGAGAGTGTACAGGCACGACTGGGGATGCAGTGCAGTGAGTGCAGAGAGTGCACTGGCACCACTGGGGATGCACTGCAGTGACTCCAGAGAGTGCACTGGCACCACTGTGGATGCACCCAGGTGAGTCCAGAGAGTGCACTGGCACCACTGGGGATGCAGTGCAGTGAGTCCAGAGAGTGCACTGGCACCACTGGGGATGCACTGCAGTGACTCCAGAGAGTGCACTGGCACCACTGGGGATGCAGTGCAGTGAGTGCAGAGAGTGCACTGGCACCAGTGGGGATGCAGTGCAGTGAGTCCAGAGAGTGCACTGGCACCACTGGGGATGCACTGCAGTGAGTCCAGAGAGTGCACTGGCACCACTGGGGATGCAGTGCAGTGAGTCCAGAGAGTGCCTTGGCACCACTGGGGATGCAGTGCAGTGAGTCCAGAGAGTGCATTGGCACCACTGGGGATGCACTGCAGTGAGTCCAGAGAGTGCACTGGCACCACTGGGGATGCAGTGCAGTGAGTCCAGAGAGTGCACTGGCACCACTGGGGATGCAGTGCAGTGAGTCCAGAGAGTGCACTGGCACCACTGGGGATGCAGTGCAGTGAGTCCAGAGAGTGCACTGGCACCACTGGGGATGCACCCCGGTGAGTCCAGAGAGTGCACTGGCACCACTGGGGATGCACCCCGGTGAGTCCAGAGAGTGCACTGGCACCACTGGGGATGCACTGCCGTGAGTCCAGAGACTGCACAGGCACGACTGGGGATGCAGTGCAGTGAGTCCAGAGATTACACTGGCACCAGTGGGGATGCAGTGCAGTGAGTCCAGAGAGTGCACTGGCACCAGCGGGGATTCGCTGCAGTGAGTCCAGAGAGTGCACTGGCACCACTGGGGATGCAGTGCAGTGAGTCCAGAGAGTGCACTGGCACCACTGGGGATGCACTGCAGTGAGTCCAGAGAGTGCACTGGCACCACCGGGGTTTCACTGCAGTGAGTCCAGAGAGTGCACTGGCACCACTGGGGATGCAGTGCAGTGAGTCCAGAGAGTGCACTGGCAACACTGGGGATGCACTGCAGTAAGTGCAGAGAGTGCACTGGCACCAGTAGGGATGCAGTGCAGTGAGTCCAGAGAGTGCACTGGCACCACTGTGGATGCACCCCGGTGAGTCCAGAGAGTGCACTGGCACCACTGGGGATGCACCCCGGTGAGTCCAGTGAGTGCACTGGCAGCAATGGGGATGCAGTGCAGTGAGTCCAGAGAGTGCACTGGCACCACTGGGGATGCAGTGCAGTGAGTCCAGAGAGTGCACTGGCACCACTGGGGATGCACTGCAGTGACTCCAGAGAGTGCACTGGCAAAACTGGGGATGCAGTGCAGTGAGTGCAGAGAGTGCACTGGCACCAGTGGGGATGCACTGCAGTGACTCCAGAGAGTGCACTGGCACCACTGGGGATGCACTGCAGTGAGTCCAGAGAGTGCACTGGCACCACTGGGGATGCAGTGCAGTGAACCAGAGAGTGCAATGGCACCACTGTGGATGCAGTGCAGTGAGTCCAGAGAGTGCATTGGCACCACTGGGGATGCAGTGCAGTGAGTCCAGAGAGTGCACTGGCACCACTGGGGATGCAGTGCAGTGAGTCCAGAGAGTGCACTGGCACCAGTGGGGATGCACTGCAGTGAGTCCAGAGAGTGCACTGGCACCACTGGGGATGCAGTGCAGTGAGTCCAGAGACTGCACTGGCACCACTGGGGATGCACCCCGGTGAGTCCAGAGAGTGCACTGGCACCACTGGGGATGCACCCCGGTGAGTCCAGAGAGTGCACTGGCACCACTGGGGATGCAGTGCAGTGAGTCTAGAGAGTGCACTGGCACCACTGGGGATGCACTGCAGTGACTCCAGAGAGTGCACTGGCAAAACTGGGGATGCAGTGCAGTGAGTCCAGAGAGTGCACTGGCACCAGTGGGGATGCAGTGCAGTGAGTCCAGATAGTGCACTGGCACCACTGGGGATGCACTGCAGTGAGTGCAGAGAGTGCACTGGCGCCACTGGGGATGCACTGCAGTGAGTCCAGAGAGTGCACTGGCACCACTGGGGATGCAGTGCAGTGAGTCCAGAGAGTGCAGTGGCACCACTGGGGATGCAGTGCAGTGAGTCCAGAGAGTGCACTGGCACCACAGGGGATACACTGCAGTGAGTCCAGAGAGTGCACTGGCACCACTGGGGATGCACTGCAGTGACTCCAGAGAGTGCACTGTCATCACAGGGGAGGCAGTGCAGTGAGTCCAGAGAGTGCACTGGCACCACTGGGGATGCAGTGCAGTGACTCCAGAGAGTGGACTGACACCAGTGGGGATGGAGTGCAGTGAGTCCAGAGAGTGCACTGGCACCACTGGGGATGCAGTGCAGTGAGTCCAGAGAGTGCACTGGCACCACTGGGGATGCACTGCAGTGAGTCCAGATAGTGTACTGGCAACACTGGGGATGCAATGCAGTGAGTCCAGAGAGTGCAGTGGCACCACTGGGGATGCAGTGCAGTGAGTCCAGAGAGTGCACTGGCACCACCGGGGATACACTGCAGTGAGTCCAGAGAGTGCACTGGCACCACTGGGGATGCACTGCAGTGACTCCAGAGAGTGCACTGTCACCACTGGGGAGGCAGTGCAGTGAGTCCAGAGAGTGCACTGGCACCACTGGGGATGAAGTGCAGTGAGTCCAGAGAGTGCACAGGCACCAATAGGGATGCACTGCAGTGAGTCCAGAGAGTGCACTGGCACCACTGGAGGTGCACTGCAGTGAGCGCAGATACTGCACTGGCACCACTAGGAATGCACGGCAGTGAGTCCGGAGACTGCACTGGCACCACCTGGGATGCACTGCAGTGAGTCCAGAGAGTGCACAGGCACCACTGGGGATGCAGTGCAGTGAGTCCAGAGATTGCACTGGCACCACTGGAGATGCACTGCAATGAGTCCAGAGAGTGCACTGGCACCACTGGGGATGCACTGCAGTGAGTCCAGAGAGTGCACTGGCACCAGTGGGGATGCAGTGCAGTGAGTCCCGAGAGTGCACTGGCACCACTGGGGATGGAGTGCAGTGAGTCCAGAGACTGCACAGGCACCACTGGGGATGCAGTGCAGTGAGTCCAGAGAGTGCACTGGCACCACTGGGGATGCAGTGCAGTGAGTCCAGAGAGTGCACTGGCACCACTGGTGATGCAGTGCAGTGATTTCAGATATGCACTGGTACCACTGGGGATGCACTGCAGTGAGTCCAGAGAGTGCACTGGCACCACTGGGGATGCAGTGCAGTGAGTCCAGAGAGTGCACTGGCACCACTGGGGATGCACTGCAGTGAGTCCAGAGAGTGCTCTGGCACCAGTGGGGATGCAGTTCAGTGAGTCCAGAGAGTGCACTGGCACCACTGGGGATACACTGCAGTGACTCCAGAGAGTGCACTGGCACCACTGGGGATGCACTGCAGTGAGTCCAGAGAGTGCACTGGCACCACTGGGGATGCAGTGCAGTGAGTCCAGATAGTGCACTGGCACCAACTGGAGCTGCACTGCAGTGAGTCCTGAGATTGCACTGGCACCACTGGGGATGCACTGCAGTGAGTCCAGAGAGTGCACTGGCACCACTGTTCATAGTGTGCAGTGAGTCCAGAGAGTGCACTGGCACCACTGGGGATGCACTGCAGTGAGTCCAGAGAGTGCACTGGCACCACTGGGGATGCAGTGCAGTGAGTCCAGAGAGTGCACTGGCACCACTGGGGATGCACTGCAGTGAGTCCAGAGAGTGTACTGGCAACACTGGGGATGCAATGCAGTGAGTCCAGAGAGTGCAGTGGCACCACTGGGGATGCAGTGCAGTGAGTCCAGAGAGTGCACTGGCACCACAGGGGATACACTGCAGTGAGTCCAGAGAGTGCACTGGCACCACTGGGGATGCACTGCAGTGACTGCAGAGAGTGCACTGTCACCACTGGGGATGCACTGCAGTGATTCCAGAGACTGCACGGGCACCACTGGGGATGCAGTGCAGTGAGTCCAGAGAGTGCACAGGCACCAGTAGGGATGCACTGCAGTGAGTCCAGAGAGTGCACTGGCACCACTGGAGGTGCACTGCAGTGAGTGCAGATACTGCACTGGCACCACTAGGAATGCACTGCAGTGAGTCCAGAGACTGCACTGGCACCACCTGGGATGCACTGCAGTGAGTCCAGAGAGTGCACTGGCACCACTGGGAATGCAGTGCAGTGAGTCCAGAGAGTGCACTGGCACCACTGGGGATGCACCCCGGTGAGTCCAGAGAGTGCACTGGCACCACTGGGGATGCAGTGCAGTGACTCCAGAGAGTGCACTGGCACCACTGGGGATGCAGTGCAGTGAGTGCAGAGAGTGCACTGGCACCACTGGGGATGCACTGCAGTGAGTCCAAAGAGTGCACTGGCACCACTGGGGATGCACTGCAGTGAGTCCAGAGAGTGCACTGGCACCACTGGGGATGCACTGCAGTGAGTCCAGAGAGTGCACGGGCACCACTGGGGATGCAGTGCAGTTGAGTCCAGAGAGTGCACTGGCACCTTGGGGATGCAGTGCAGTGAGTCCAGAGAGTGCACTGGCACCACTGGGGATGCAGTGCAGTGAGTCCAGAGAGTGCACTGGCACCACCGGGGATTCACTGCAGTGAGTCCAGAGAGTGCACTGGCACCACTGGGGATGCAGTGCAGTGAGTCCAGAGAGTGCACTGGCACCACTGGGGATGCAGTGCAGTGAGTCCAGAGAGTGCACTGGCACCACCGGGGTTTCACTGCAGTGAGTCCAGAGAGTACACTGGCACCACTGGGGATGCAGTGCAGTGAGTCCAGAGAGTGCACTGGCAACACTGGGGATGCACTGCAGTAAGTGCAGAGAGTGCACTGGCACCAGTAGGGATGCAGTGCAGTGAGTCCAGAGAGTGCACTGGCACCACTGTGGATGCACCCCGGTGAGTCCAGAGAGTGCACTGGCACCACTGCGGATGCACTGCAGTGAGTCCAGAGAGTGCCCTGGCACCACTGGGGATGCAGTGCAGTGAGTCCAGAGAGTGCACTGGCACCACTGGGGATGCACTGCAGTGAGTCCAGAGAGTGCACTGGCACCACTGGGGATGCACTGCAGTGAGTCCAGAGAGTGCACTGGGAAAACTGGGGATGCAGTGCAGTGAGTGCAGAGAGTGCACTGGCACCACTGGGGATGCAGTGCAGTGAGTCCAGATAGTGCACTGGCACCACTGGGGATGCACTACAGTGAGTCCAGAGAGTGCACTGTCTCCACTGGGGATGCAGTGCAGTGAGTCCAGAGAGTGCACTGGCACCACTGTGGATGCAGTGCAGTGAGTCCAGAGAGTGCATTGGCACCACTGGGGATGCAGTGCAGTGAGTCCAGAGAGTGCACTGGCACCACTGGGGATGCAGTGCAGTGAGTCCAGAGAGTGCACTGGCACCACTGGGGATGCACTGCAGTGAGTCCAGAGAGTGCACTGGCACCACGGGAGATGCAGTGCAGTGAGTCCAGAGAGTGCACTGGCACCACTGGGGATGCACCCCGGTGAGTCCAGAGAGTGCACTGGCACCACTGGGGATGCACCCCGGTGAGTCTAGAGAGTGCACTGGCACCACTGGGGATGCACTGCAGTGAGTCCAGAGAGTGCACTGGCACCACTGGGATGCACTGCAGTGACTCCAGAGAGTGCACTGGCAAAACTGGGGATGCAGTGTAGTGAGTGCAGAGAGTGCACTGGCACCAGTGGGGATGCAGTGCAGTGAGTCCAGATAGTGCACTGGCACCACTGGGGATGCAGTGCAGTGAGTGCAGAGAGTGCACTGGCGCCACTGGGGATGCAGTGCAGTGAGTCCAGAGAGTGCACTGGCACCACTGTGGATGCAGTGCAGTGAGTCCAGAGAGTGCATTGGCACCACTGGGGATGCAGTGCAGTGAGTCCAGAGAGTGCACTGGCACCACTGGGGATGCACTGCAGTGAGTCCAGAGAGTGCACTGGCACCACTGGAGATGCACTGCAGTGAGTGCAGAGAGTACACTGGCACCACTGGGGATGCAGTGCAGTGAGTCCAGAGAGTGCACTGGCACCACTGGGGATGCAGTGCAGTGAGTCCAGAGAGTGCACTGGCACCTGTGGGGGTGCACTGCAGTGAGTCCAGAGAGTGCACTGGCACCACCGGGGTTGCAGTGCAGTGAGTCCAGAGAGTGCACTGGCACCACTGGGGATGCACTGCAGTGAGTCCAGAGAGTGCACTGGCACCACTGGGGATGCACTGCAGTGAGTCCAGAGAGTGCACTGGCACCACTGGGGATGCACTGCAGTGAGTCCAGAGAGTGCACTGGCACCACTGTGGATGCACTGCAGTGAGTCCAGAGAGTGCACTGGCACCACTGGGGATGCACTGCAGTGAGTGCAGAGACTGCACAGGCACGACTGGGGATGCAGTGCAGTGAGTCCAGAGAGTGCACTGGCACCACTGGGGATGCAGTGCAGTGAGTCCAGAGAGTGCACTGGCACCACCGGGGTTTCACTGCAGTGAGTCCAGAGAGTGCACTGGCACCACTGGGGATGCAGTGCAGTGAGTCAGAGAGTGCACTGGCAACACTGGGGATGCACTGCAGTAGATGCAGGGAGTGCACTGGCACCACTGGGGATGC
The DNA here is from genome assembly GCF_964211835.1 of Anser anser. Lineage (NCBI taxonomy): Eukaryota > Metazoa > Chordata > Aves > Anseriformes > Anatidae > Anser > Anser anser. The sequence goes on from NC_139736.1 coordinate 19,642,757, forward strand.
AGTGCAGTGAGTCCAGAGAGTGCACTGGCACTACTGGGGATGCACCCCGGTGAGTCCTGAGATTGCACTGGCACCACTGGGGATGCACCCCGGTGAGTCCAGAAAGTGCACTGGCAGCAATGGGGATGCAGTGCAGTGAATCCAGAGAGTGCACTGGCACCACTGGGGATGCACTGCAGTGAGTCCAGAGAGTGCACTGGCACCACTGGGGATGCACTGCAGTGACTCCAGAGAGTGCACTGGCAAAACTGGGGATGCAGTGCAGTGAGTGCAGAGAGTGCACTGGCACCAGTGGGGATACAGTGCAGTGAGTCCAGATAGTGCACTGGCACCACTGGGGATGCACTGCAGTGAGTCCAGAGAGTGCACTGGCACCACTGTGGATGCAGTGCAGTGAGTGCAGAGAGTGCACTGGCACCACTGGGGATGCACTGCAGTGACTCCAGAGAGTGCACTGGCAAAACTGGGGATGCAGTGCAGTGAGTGCAGAGAATGCACTGGCACCAGTGGGGATGCAGTGCAGTGAGTCCAGATAGTGCACTGGCACCACTGGGGATGCACTGCAGTGAGTCCAGAGAGTGCACTGGCACCACTGTGGATGCAGTGCAGTGAGTCCAGAGAGTGCATTCGCACCACTGGGGATGCAGTGCAGTGAGTCCAGAGAGTGCACTGGCACCACTGGGGATGCACTGCAGTGAGTCCAGAGAGTGTACTGGCAACACTGGGGATGCAATGCAGTGAGTCCAGAGAGTGCAGTGGCACCACTGGGGATGCAGTGCAGTGAGTCCAGAGAGTGCACTGGCACCACAGGGGATACACTGCAGTGAGTCCAGAGAGTGCACTGGCACCACTGGGGATGCACTGCAGTGACTGCAGAGAGTGCACTGTCACCACTGGGGATGCATTGCAGTGAGTCCAGAGACTGCACGGGCACCACTGGGGATGCAGTGCAGTGAGTCCAGAGAGTGCACTGGCACCAGTAGGGATGCACTGCAGTGAGTCAAGAGAGTGCACTGGCACCACTGGAGGTGCACTGCAGTGAGTGCAGATACTGCACTGGCACCACTAGGAATGCACTGCAGTGAGTCCAGAGACTGCACTGGCACCACCTGGGATGCACTGCAGTGAGTCCAGAGAGTGCACTGGCACCACTGGGAATGCAGTGCAGTGAGTCCAGAGAGTGCACTGGCACCACTGGGGATGCACCCCGGTGAGTCCAGAGAGTGCACTGGCACCACTGGGGATGCAGTGCAGTGACTCCAGAGAGTGCACTGGCACCACTGGGGATGCAGTGCAGTGAGTGCAGAGAGTGCACTGGCACCACTGGGGATGCACTGCAGTGAGTCCAAAGAGTGCACTGGCACCACTGGGGATGCACTGCAGTGAGTCCAGAGAGTGCACTGGCACCACTGGGGATGCACTGCAGTGAGTCCAGAGAGTGCACGGGCACCACTGGGGATGCAGTGCAGTTGAGTCCAGAGAGTGCACTGGCACCTTGGGGATGCAGTGCAGTGAGTCCAGAGAGTGCACTGGCACCACTGGGGATGCAGTGCAGTGAGTCCAGAGAGTGTACTGGTACTAGTGGAGATGGAGTGCAGTGAGTCCAGAGAGTGCACTGGCACCAGTGGGGATGCAGTGCAGTGAGTGCAGAGAGTGCACTGGCACCACTGGGGATGCAGTGCAGTGAGTCCAGAGAGTGCACTGGTCCTAAGGGGATGCAGTGCAGTGAGTCCAGAGAGTGTACTGGCACCACTGGGGATGCAGTGCCGTGAGTCCAGAGATTGCACTGGCACCACTGGGGATGCAGTGCAGTGAGTCCAGAGAGTGCACTGGTCCTAAGGGGATGCACTACAGTGAGTCCAGAGAGTGCACTGGCACCACTGGGAATGGAGTGCCGTGAGTCCAGAGATTACACTGGCACCCCTGGGGATGCACTGCCGTGAGTCCAGAGACTGCACAGGCACGACTAGGGATGCAGTGCAGTGAGTCCAGAGAGTGCACTGGCACCACTGGGGATGCACTGCAGTGAGTCCAGAGAGTGCACTGGCACCAGTGGGGATGCACTGCAGTGACTCCAGAGAGTGCACTGGCAAAACTGGGGATGCAGTGCAGTGAGTGCAGAGAGTGCACTGGCACCACTGGGGATGCAGTGCAGTGAGTCCATATAGTGCACTGGCACCACTGGGGATGCACTACAGTGAGTCCAGAGAGTGCACTGGCACCACTGGGGATGCAGTGCAGTGAGTCCAAAGAGTGCACTGGCACCACTGGGGATGCACTGCAGTGAGTCCAGAGAGTGCACTGGCACCACTGTGGATGCAGTGCAGTGAGTCCAGAGAGTGCATTGGCACCACTGGGGATGCAGTGCAGTGAGTGCAGAGAGTGCACTGGCACCACTGGGGATGCACTTTGGTGAGTCCAGAGAGTGCACTGGCACCACTGGGGATGCACCCCGGTGAGTCCAGAGAGTGCACTGGCACCACTGGGGATGCAATGCAGTGAGTCCAGAGAGTGCACTGGCACCAGTGGGGATGGAGTGCTGTGAGTCCAGAGAGTGCACAGGCACCACTGGGGATGCAGTGCAGTGAGTCCAGAGAGTGCACTGGCACCACTGGGGATGCAGTGCAGTGAGTCCAGAGAGTGCACTGTCACCACTGGGGATGCACTGCAGTGAGTCCAGAGAGTGCACTGGCACCACTGGGGATGCAGTGCAGTGAGTCCAGAGAGTGCTCGGGCACCACTGGGGATGCAGTGCAGTTGAGTCCAGAGAGTGCACTGGACCCTTGGGGATGCAGTGCAGTGAGTCCAGAGAGTGCACTGGTACCACTGGCGATGCAGTGCAGTGAGTCCAGAGAGTGCACTGGCACCAGTGGGGGTGCACTGCAGTGAGTCCAGAGAGTGCACTAGCACCACCGGGGTTGCAGTGCAGTGAGTCCAGAGAGTGCACTGGCACCACTGGGGATGCACTGCAGTGAGTCCAGAGAGTGCACTGGCACCACTGGGAATGCAATGCTGTGAGTTCAGAGACTGCACTGGCACCACTGGGGATGCACTGCAGTGAGTCCAGAGAGTGTACTGGCACCACTGGGGATGCACTGCAGTGAGTCCAGAGAGTGCACAGGCACGACTGGGGATGCAGTGCAGTGAGTCCAGAGAGTGCACTGGCACCACTGGGGATGCACTGCAGTGAGTCCAGAGAGTGCACTGGCACTACCGGGTTTTCACTGCAGTGAGTCCAGAGAGTGCACTGGCACCACTGGGGATGCACCCCGGTGAGTCCAGAGAGTGCACTGGCAACACTGGGGATGCACCCCGGTGAGTCCAGAGAGTGCACAGGCACCACTGGGGATGCACTGCCGTGAGTCCAGAGACTGCACAGGCACGACTGGGGATGCAGTGCAGTGAGTCCAGAGATTACACTGTCACCAGTGGGGATGCAGTGCAGTGAGTCCAGAGAGTGCACTGGCACCACCGGGGATTCACTGCAGTGAGTCCAGAGAGTGCACTGGCACCACTGGGGATGCAGTGCAGTGAGTCCAGAGAGTGCACTGGCACCACTGGGGATGCAGTGCAGTGAGTCCAGAGAGTGCACTGGCACCACCGGGGTTTCACTGCAGTGAGTCCAGAGAGTAAACTGGCACCACTGGGGATGCACTGCAGTGACTCCAGAGAGTGCACTGGCAACACTGGGGATGCACTGCAGTAAGTGCAGAGAGTGCACTGGCACCAGTAGGGATGCAGTGCAGTGAGTCCAGAGAGTGCACTGGCACCACTGTGGATGCACCCCGGTGAGTCCAGAGAGTGCACTGGCACCACTGCGGATGCACTGCAGTGAGTCCAGAGAGTGCCCTGGCACCACTGGGGATGCAGTGCAGTGAGTCCAGAGAGTGCACTGGCACCACTGGGAATGCACTGCAGTGAGTCCAGAGAGTGCACTGGCACCACTGGGGATGCACTGCAGTGAGTCCAGAGAGTGCACTGGCAAAACTGGGGATGCAGTGCAGTGAGTGCAGAGAGTGCACTGGCACCACTGGGGATGCAGTGCAGTGAGTCCAGATAGTGCACTGGCACCACTGGGGATGCACTACAGTGAGTCCAGAGAGTGCACTGTCTCCACTGGGGATGCAGTGCAGTGACTCCAGAGAGTGCACTGGCACCACTGTGGATGCAGTGCAGTGAGTCCAGAGAGTGCATTGGCACCACTGGGGATGCAGTGCAGTGAGTCCAGAGAGTGCACTGGCACCACTGGGGATGCAGTGCAGTGAGTCCAGAGAGTGCACTGGCACCACTGGGGATGCACTGCAGTGAGTCCAGAGAGTGCACTGGCACCACGGGGGATGCAGTGCAGTGAGTCCAGAGAGTGCACTGGCACCACTGGGGATGCACCCCGGTGAGTCCAGAGAGTGCACTGGCACCACTGGGGATGCACCCCGGTGAGTCCAGAGAGTGCACTGGCACCTCTGGGGATGCAGTGCAGTGAGTCTAGAGAGTGCACTGGCACCACTGGGGATGCAGTGCAGTGAGTCCAGAGAGTGCACTGGCACCACTGGGATGCACTGCAGTGACTCCAGAGAGTGCACTGGCAAAACTGGGGATGCAGTGTAGTGAGTGCAGAGAGTGCACTGGCACCAGTGGGGATGCAGTGCACTGAGTCCAGATAGTGCACTGGTACCACTGGGGATGCAGTGCAGTGAGTGCAGAGAGTGCACTGGCACCACTGGGGATGCAGTGCAGTGAGTCCAGAGAGTGCACTGGCACCACTGTGGATGCAGTGCAGTGAGTCCAGAGAGTGCATTGGCACCACTGGGGATGCAGTGCAGTGAGTCCAGAGAGTGCACTGGCACCACTGGGGATGCACTGCAGTGAGTCCAGAGAGTGCACTGGCACCACTGGAGATGCACTGCAGTGAGTGCAGAGAGTACACTGGCACCACTGGGGATGCAGTGCAGTGAGTCCAGAGAGTGCACTGGCACCACTGGGGATGCAGTGCAGTGAGTCCAGAGAGTGCAGTGGCACCTGTGGGGGTGCACTGCAGTGAGTCCAGAGAGTGCACTGGCACCACCGGGGTTGCAGTGCAGTGAGTCCAGAGAGTGCACTGGCACCACTGGGGATACACTGCAGTGAGTCCAGAGAGTGCACTGGCACCACTGGGGATGCACTGCAGTGAGTCCAGAGAGTGCACTGGCACCACTGGGGATGCACTGCAGTGAGTCCAGAGAGTGCACTGGCACCACTGTGGATGCACTGCAGTGAGTCCAGAGAGTGCACTGGCACCACTGGGGATGCACTGCAGTGAGTGCAGAGACTGCACAGGCACGACTGGGGATGCAGTGCAGTGAGTCCAGAGAGTGCACTGGCACCACTGGGGATGCAGTGCAGTGAGTCCAGAGAGTGCACTGGCACCACCGGGGTTTCACTGCAGTGAGTCCAGAGAGTGCACTGGCACCACTGGGGATGCAGTGCAGTGAGTCAGAGAGTGCACTGGCAACACTGGGGATGCACTGCAGTAGATGCAGGGAGTGCACTGGCACCACTGGGGATGCAGTGCAGTGAGTCCAGAGAGTGCACTGGCACTACTGGGGATGCACCCCGGTGAGTCCTGAGATTGCACTGGCACCACTGGGGATGCACCCCGGTGAGTCCAGAGAGTGCACTGGCAGCACAGGGGCTGCAGTGCAGTGAGTCCAGAGAGTGCACTGGCACCACTGGGGATGCTCTGCAGTGAGTCCAGAGAGTGCACTGGCACCACTGGGAATGCAGTGCAGTGAGTTCAGAGAGTGCACTGGCACCACTGGGGATGCACTGCAGTGAGTCCAGAGAGTGTACTGGCACCACTGGGGATGCACTGCAGTTAGTCCAGAGAGTGCACTGGCACCACTGGGGATGCAGTGCAGTGAGTCCAGAGAGTGCACTGGCACCACTGGGGATGCACTGCAGTGAGTCCAGAGAGTGCACTGGCACCACCGGGGTTTCACTGCAGTGAGTCCAGAGAGTGCACTGGCACCACTGGGGATGCAGTGCAGTGAGTCCAGAGAATGCACTGGCAACACTGGGGATGCACTGCAGTAAGTGCAGAGAGTGCACTGGCACCACTGGGGATGCAGTGCAGTGAGTCCAGAGAGGTCACTGGCACCACTGGGGATGCACCCCGGTGAGTCCAGAGAGTGCACTGGCACCACTGGGGATGCACCCCGGTGAGTCCAGAAAGTGCACTGGCAGCAATGGGGATGCAGTGCAGTGAGTCCAGAGAGTGCACTGGCACCACTGGTGATGCACTGCAGTGAGTCCAGAGAGTGCACTGGCACCACTGGGGATGCACTGCAGTGACTCCAGAGAGTGCACTGGCAAAACTGGGGATGCAGTGCAGTGAGTGCAGAGAGTGCACTGGCACCAGTGGGGATACAGTGCAGTGAGTCCAGATAGTGCACTGGCACCACTGGGGATGCAGTGCAGTGAGTCCAGAGAGTGCACTGGCACCACTGGGGATGCAGTGCAGTGAGTCCACAGTGGGCACTGGCACCACTGGGGATGCACTGCAGTGACTCCAGAGAGTGCACTCGCAAAACTGGGGATGCACTGCAGTGAGTGCAGAGAATGCACTGGCACCAGTGGGGATGCAGTGCAGTGAGTCCAGATAGTGCACTGGCACCACTGGGGATGCACTGCAGTGAGTCCAGAGAGTGCACTGGCACCACTGTGGATGCAGTGCAGTGAGTCCAGAGAGTGCATTCGCACCACTGGGGATGCAGTGCAGTGAGTGCAGAGAGTGCACTGGCACCACTGGGGATGCAGTGCAGTGAGTCCAGAGAGTGCACTGGCACCACTGGGGGTGCAGTGCAGTGAGTCCAGAGAGTGCACAGGCACCACTGGAGATGCACTGCAGTGAGTGCAGAGAGTACACTGGCACCACTGGGGATGCAGTGTAGTGAGTCCAGAGAGTGCACTGGCACCACTGGGGATGCAGTGCAGTGAGTCCAGAGAGTGCACTGGCACCAGTGGGGGTGCACCGCAGTGAGTCCAGAGAGTGCACTGGCACTAATGGGGATGCAGTGCAGTGACTCGAAAGAGTGCACTGGCACCACTGCGGATGCACTGCAGTGAGTCCGGAGAGTGCCCTGGCACCACTGGGGATGCAGTGCAGTGAGTCCAGAGAGTGCACTGGCACCACTGGGGATGCAGTGCAGTGAGTCTAGAGAGTGCACTGGCACCACTGGGGATGCACTGCAGTGGGTCCAGAGAGTGCACTGGCACCACTGGGGATGCACTGCAGTGACTCCAGAGAGTGCACTGGCAAAACTGGGGATGCAGTGCAGTGAGTGCAGAGAGTGCACTGGCACCAGTGGGGATGCAGTGCAGTGAGTCCAGATAGTGCACTGGCACCACTGGGGATGCAGTGCAGTGAGTGCAGAGAGTGCACTGGCACCACTGGGGATGCAGTGCAGTGAGTCCAGAGAGTGCACTGGCACCACTGTGGATGCAGTGCAGTGAGTCCAGAGAGTGCATTGGCACCACTGGGGATGCAGTGCAGTGAGTGCAGAGAGTGCACTGGCACCACTGGGAATGCACTTTGGTGAGTCCAGAGAGTGCACTGGCACCACTGGGGATGCACCCCGGTGAGTCCAGAGAGTGCACTGGCACCACTGGGGATGCAATGCAGTGAGTCCAGAGAGTGCACTGGCACCACTGGGGATGCACTGCAGTGAGTCCAGAGAGTGCACTGGCACCACTGGGGATGCAGTGCAGTGACTCCAGAGAGTGCACTGGCACCGCTGGGGATGCAGTGCAGTGAGTCCAGAGAGTGCACTGTCACCACTGGGGATGCAGTGTAGTGAGTGCAGAGAGTGCACTGGCACCAATGGGGATGCAGTGCAGTGAGTCCAGAGAGTGCACGGGCACCACTGGGGATGCAGTGCAGTTGAGTCCAGAGAGTGCACTGGACCCTTGGGGATGCAGTGCAGTGAGTCCAGAGAGTGCACTGGTACGACTGGGGATGCAGTGCAGTGAGTCCAGAGAGTGCACTGGCACCAGTGGGGGTGCACTGCAGTGAGTCCAGAGAGTGCACTAGCACCACCGGGGTTGCAGTGCAGTGAGTCCAGAGAGTGCACTGGCACCACTGGGGATGCACTGCAGTGAGTCCAGAGAGTGCACTGGCACCACTGGGAATGCAATGCTGTGAGTTCAGAGACTGCACTGGCACCACTGGGGATGCACTGCAGTGAGTCCAGAGAGTGTACTGGCACCACTGGGGATGCACTGCAGTGAGTCCAGAGAGTGCACAGGCACGACTGGGGATGCACTGCAGTGAGTCCAGAGAGTGCACTGGCACTACCGGGTTTTCACTGCAGTGAGTCCAGAGAGTGCACTGGCACCACTGGGGATGCAGTGCAGTGAGTCCAGAGAGTGCACTGGCAACACTGGGGATGCACTGCAGTAAGTGCAGAGAGTGCACTGGCACCAGTAGGGATGCAGTGCAGTGAGTCCAGAGAGTGCACTGGCACCACTGTGGATGCACGCCGGTGAGTCCAGAGAGTGCACTGGCACCACTGCGGATGCACTGCAGTGAGTCCAGAGAGTGCACGGGCACCACTGGGGATGCAGTGCAGTGAGTCCAGAGAGTGCACTGGCACCACTGGGGATGCACTGCAGTGAGTCCAGAGAGTGCACTGGCACCACTGGGGATGCACTGCAGTGAGTCCAGAGAGTGCACTGGCAAAACTGGGGATGCAGTGCAGTGAGTGCAGAGAGTGCACTGGCACCAGTGGGCATGCAGTGCAGTGAGTCCAGAGAGTGCACTGGCACCACTGGGGATGCACTACAGTGAGTCCAGAGAGTGCACTGTCTCCACTGGGGATGCAGTGCAGTGAGTCCAGAGAGTGCACTGGCACCACTGTGGATGCAGTGCAGTGAGTCCAGAGAGTGCATTGGCACCACTGGGGATGCAGTGCAGTGAGTCCAGAGAGTGCACTGGCACCACTGGGGATGCAGTGCAGTGAGTCCAGAGAGTGCACTGGCACGACTGGGGATGCACTGCAGTGAGTCCAGAGAGTGCACTGGCACCACGGGGGATGCAGTGCAGTGAGTCCAGAGAGTGCACTGGCACCACTGGGGATGCAGTGCAGTGAGTCCAGAGAGTGCACTGGCACCACTGGGGATGCACCCCGGTGAGTCCAGAGAGTGCACTGGCACCTCTGGGGATGCAGTTCAGTGAGTCTAGAGAGTGCACTGGCACCACAGGGATGCACTGCAATGAGTCCATATAGTGCACTGGCACCACTGGGATGCACTGCAGTGACTCCAGAGAGTGCACTGGCAAAACTGGGGATGCAGTGCAGTGAGTGCAGAGAGTGCACTGGCACCAGTGGGGATGCAGTGCAGTGAGTCCAGATAGTGCACTGGCACCACTGGGGATGCAGTGCAGTGAGTGCAGAGAGTGCACTGGTACGATGTGCCAGTGCACTCTCTGGACTCACTGCAGTGCATCCCCAGTGGTGCCAGTGCACTCTCTGCACTCACTGCACTGCATCCCCAGTGGTGCCAGTGCACTCTTTGGACTCACTGCACTGCATGAACAGTGGTGGCAGTGCACTCTCTGGACTCACTGCACTGCATCCCCAGTGGTGCCAGTGCACTCTCTGCACTCACCGGGGTGCATCCCCAGTGGTGCCAGTGCACTCTCTGGACTCACTGCAGTGCATCCCCAGTGGTGCCAGTGCACTCTCTGGAGTCACTGCAGTGTATCCCCTGTGGTGCCAGTGCACTCTGTGGACTCACTACACTGCATCCCCAGTGGTGCCAGGGCACTCTCTGGACTCACTGCATCGCATCCCCAGTGGTGCTAGTGCACTCTCTGGACTCACTGCACTGCATCCCCAATCGTACCAGTGCACTCTCTGGACTCACTGCACTCCATCCCCAGTGGTGCCACTGCAATCTCAGGTCTCACTGCACTGCATCCCCAGTGGTGCCAGTGCACTCTCTGGACTCACTGCAGTGCATCCCCAGTGGTACCAGTGCACTCTCTGGACTCACTGCAGTGCATCCCCAGTGGAGCCAGTGCACTCTCTGGATTCACTGCACTGCATCCCCAGTGGTGCCAGTGCCCTCTGTGGACTCACTGCACTGCATCCCCAGTGGTGCCAGTGCACTCTCTGGACTTGCCGAGGTGCATCCCCAGTGGTGCCTGTGCACTCTCTGGACTCACTGCAGTGCATCCCCAGTGGTGCCAGTGCACTCTCTGGACTCACTGCACTGCATCCCCAGTGGTGCCAGTACACTCTCTGGACTCACTGCACTGCATCCCCAGTGGTGCCAGTGCAGTCTCTGAGCTCACTGCACTGCATCCCCACTGGTGCCAGTGCACTCTCTGGACTCACTGCACTGCATCCCCAATGGTGCCAGTGCACTCTTTGGACTCACTGCACTGCATCCCCAGTGGTGCCACTGCACTCTCTGGACTCACTGCACTGCATCCCCAGTGGTGCCGGGGCACTCTCCGGACTCACTGCACTGCATCCCCAGTGGTGCCAGTGCACTCTCTGGACTTGCCGGGGTGCATCCCCAGTGGTGCCAGCGCACTCTCTGGACTCACCAGGGTGCATCCCCAGTGGTGCCAGTGCACTCTCTGGACTCACTGCACTGCATCCCCAGTGGTGCCAGTGACCTCTCTGGACTCACTGCACTGCATCCCCAGTGCTTCCAGTGCACTCTCTGGACTCACCGCACTGCATCCCCAGTGGTGCCAGTGCACTCTCTGGACTTACTGCACTGCATCCCCAGTGGTGCCAGTGCACTCTCTGGACTCACTGCACTGCATCCCCAGTGGTGCCAGTGCACTCTCTTGAGTCACTGCAGTGCATCCCCAGTGGTGCCAGTGCACTCTCTAGACTCACTGCATTGCATCCCAAGTGGTGCCAGTGCACTCTCTGGACTCACTGCTGTGCATCCCCAATCGTACCAGTGCACTCTCCGGACTCACTGCACTGCATCCCCAGTGGTGCCACTGCAATCTCTGGTCTCACTGCAGTGCATCCCCAGTGGTGCCAGTGCACTCTCTGGACTCATTGCACTGCATCCCCAGTGGTGCCAGTGCACTCTCTGGACTCACTGCAGTGCATCCCCAGTGGTGCCAGTGCACTCTCTGGACTCACCGGGGTGCATCCCCAGTGGTGCCAGTGCACTCTCTGGACTCACTGCACTGCATCCCCAGTGGTGCCAGTGCACTCTCTGGACTCACTGCACTGCATCCCCAGTGGTGCCAGTGCACTCTCTGGACTCACTGCACTGCATCCCCAGTGGTGACAGTGCTCTCTCTGGACTCACCGGGGTGCATCCCCAGTGGTGCCAGTGCACTCTCTGGACTCACTGCACTGCATCCCCAGTGGTGCCAGTGCACTCTCTGGACTCACTGCACTGCATCCCCAGTGGTGCCAGTGCACTCTGTGGACTCACTGCACTGCATCCCCAGTGGTGCCTATGCACTCTCTGGACTCACTGCACTGCACCCCCAATGGTGCCAGTGCACTGTTGGACTCACTGCACTGCATCCCCAGTGGTGCTAGTGCAGTCTCTGGACTCACTGCACTGCATCCCCAGTGGTGCCGGCGCACTCTCCGGACTCACTGCAGTGCATCCCCAGTGGTGCCAGTGCACTCTCTGGACTTGCCGGGGTGCATCCCCAGTGGTGCCAGGGCACTCTCTGGACTCCCCAGGGTGCATCCCCAGTGGTGCCAGTGCACTCTCTGGACTCACTGCACTGCATCCCCAGTGGTGCCGGCGCACTCTCCGGACTCACTGCACTGCATCCCCAGTGGTGCCAGTGCACTCTCTGGACTTGCCGGGGTGCATCCCCAGTGGTGCCAGGGCACTCTCTGGACTCACCAGGGTGCATCCCCAGTGGTGCCAGTGCACTCTCTGGACTCACGGCACTGCATCCCCGGTGGTTCCAGTGCACTCTCTGGACTCACTGCGCTGCATCCCCAGTGGTGCCAGTGCACTCTCTGGACTCACGGCACTGCATCCCCAGTGGTGCCAATGCACTCTCTGGACTCACTGCACTGCATCCCCAGTGGTGCCAGTGCACTCTCTGGACTCACTGCACTGCATCCCTAGTGGTGCCAGTGCACTCTCTGGACTCACGGCACTGCATCCCCAGTGGTGCCAGTGCACTCTCTGGACTCACTGCAGTGCATCCCCAGTGGTGCCAGTGCACTCTCTGGACTCACTGCATTGCATCCCCAATCGTACCAGTGCACTCTCTGGACTCAGTGCACTGCATCCCCAGTGGTGCCAGTGCAATCTCTGGTCTCACTACAGTGTATCCCCAGTGGTGCCAGTGCACTCTCTGGACTCCTTGCACTGCATCCCCAGTGGTGCCAGTGCACTCTCTGGACTCACTGCAGTGCATCCCCACTGGTGCCAGTGCACTCTCTGGACTCACGGCAGTGCATCCCCAGTGGTGCCAGTGCACTCTCTGGACTCACTGCACTGCATCCCCAGTGGTGACAGTGCACTCTCTGGACTTGCCGGGGTGCATCAACAGTGGTGCCAGTGCACTCTCTGGACTCACCGGGGTGCATCCCCGGTGGTGCCAGTGCACTCTCTGGACTCACTGCACTGCATCCCCAGTGGTGCCAGTGCACTCTCTGGACTTGCCGGGGTGCATCCCAGTGGTGCCAGTGCACTCTCTGGACTCACCGGGGTGCATCCCCAGTCGTGCCAGTGCACTCTGTGTACTCAGTGCACTGCATCCCCAGTGGTGCCAGTGCACTCTCTGGACTCACTGCAGTGCATCCCCAGTGGTGACAGTGCACTCTCTGGACTTGCCGGGGTGCATCACCAGTGGTGCCAGTGCACTCTCTGGACTCACCGGGGTGCATCCCCGGTGGTGCCAGTGGACTGTCTGGACTCACTGCACTGCATCCCCAGTGGTGCCAGTGCACTCTCTGGACTCACTGCACTGCACCCCCAGTGGTGCCAGTGCACTCTCTGGACTCACTGCACTGCATCCCCAAAGGTGCCAGGGCACTCTCTGCACACACTGCACTGCATCCCCAGTGGTGCTAGTGCACTCTCTGCACTTACTGCAGTGCATCACCAGTGGTGCCTGTGCACTCTCTGGACTCACTGCACTGCATCCCCAGTGGTGCCAGTGCACTCTCTGGACTCACGGCAGTGCATCCCCAGTGGTGCCAGTGCACTCTCTGGAAGCACGGCAGTGCATCCCCAGTGGTGCCAGTGTACTCTCTGGACTCACTGCGCTGCATCCCCAGTGGTGCCAGTGCACTCTCTGGACTCACTGCACTGTATCCCCAGTGGTGCAAGTGCACTCTCTGGACTCACTGCACTGCATCCCCAGTGGTGCCAGTGCACTCCCTGGACTCACTGCACTGCATCCCCAGTGGTGCCAGTGCACTCTCTGGACTCACTGCAGTGCATCCCCAGTGGTGCCAGTGCACTCTCTGCACTCACTGCACTGCATCCCCAGTGGTGACAGTGCACTCTCTGGACTCACCGGGGTGCATCCCCAGTGGTGCCAGTGCACTCTCTGGACTCACTGCACTGCATCCCCAGTGGTGTCTGTGCACTCTCTGGACTCACTGCACTGCATCCCCAATAGTGCCAGTGCACTCTTTGGACTCACTGCACTGCATCCCCAGTGGTGCTAGTGCAGTCTCTGGACTCACTGCACTGCATCCCCAGTGGTTCCGGCGCACTCTCCGGACTCACTGCACTGCATCCCCAGTGGTGCCAGTGCACTCTCTGGACTTGCCGGGGTGCATCCCCAGTGGTGCCAGGGCACTCTCTGGACAAACCAGGGTGCATCCCCAGTGGTGCCAGTGCACTCTCTGGACTCACTGCACTGCATCCCCAGTGGTGCCGGCGCACTCTCCGGACTCACTGCACTGCATCCCCAGTGGTGCCAGTGCACTCTCTGGACTTGCCGGGGTGCATCCCCAGTGGTGCCAGGGCACTCTCTGGACTCACCAGGGTGCATCCCCAGTGGTGCCAGTGCACTCTCTGGACTCACGGCACTGCATCCCCGGTGGTTCCAGTGCACTCTCTGGACTCACTGCGCTGCATCCCCAGTGGTGCCAGTGCACTCTCTGGACTCACTGCACTGCACCCCCAGTGGTGCCAATGCACTCTCTGGACTCACTGCACTGCATCCCCAGTGGTGCCAGTGCACTCTCTGGACTCACTGCACTGCATCCCTAGTGGTGCCAGTGCACTCTCTGGACTCACGGCACTGCATCCCCAGTGGTGCCAGTGCACTCTCTGGACTCACTGCAGTGCATCCCCAGTGGTGCCAGTGCACTCTCTGGACTCACTGCACTGCATCCCCAATCGTACCAGTGCACTCTCTGGACTCAGTGCACTGCATCCCCAGTGGTGCCAGTGCAATCTCTGGTCTCACTACAGTGTATCCCCAGTGGTGCCAGTGCACTCTCTGGACTCCTTGCACTGCATCCCCAGTGGTGCCAGTGCACTCTCTGGACTCACTGCAGTGCATCCCCACTGGTGCCAGTGCACTCTCTGGACTCACGGCAGTGCATCCCCAGTGGTGCCAGTGCACTCTCTGGACTCACTGCACTGCATCCCCAGTGGTGACAGTGCACTCTCTGGACTTGCCGGGGTGCATCACCAGTGGTGCCAGTGCACTCTCTGGACTCACCGGGGTGCATCCCCGGTGGTGCCAGTGCACTCTCTGGACTCACTGCACTGCATCCCCAATGGTACCAGTGCACTCTCTGGACTCACTGCACTGCATCCCCAGTGGTGCCACTGCAATCTCTGGACTCACTGCAGTGCATACCCAGTGGTGCCAGTGCACACTCTGGACTCATTGCACTGCATCCCCAGTGGTGCCAGTGCACTCTCTGGACTTACTGCAGTGCATCCCCAGTGGTGCCAGTGCACTCTCTGGACTTACGGCAGTGCATCCCGAGTGGTGCCAGTTTACTCTCTGGACTCACTGCACTGCATCCCCAGTGGTGCCAGTGCACTCTCTGGACTCACTGCACTGCATCCCCTGTGGTGACAGTGCACTCTCTGGACTCACTGCACTGCATCCCCAGTGGTGACAGTGCACTCTCTAGACTTGCCGGGGTGCATCCCCAGTGGTGCCAGTGCACTCTCTGGACTCACTGCACTGCATCCCCAGTGGTGTCAGTGCACTCTCTGGACTCACTGCACTGCATCCCCAGTGGTGCCAGTACACTCTCTGGACTCACTGCACTGCATCCCCAGTGGTGCCAGTGCACTCTCTGGACTCACTGCACTGCATCCCCAGTGGTGCCAGTGCACTCTCTGGACTCACTGCAGTGCATCCCCAGTGGTGCCAGTGCACTCCTGGACTCACTGCAGTGCATCCCCAGTGGTGCCAGTGCACTCTCTGGACTCACTGCACTGCATCCCCTGTGGTGCCAGTGCACTCTCTGCACTCACTGCACTGCATCCCCAGTGGTGACAGTGCACTCTCTGGACTCACCGGGATGCATCCCCAGTGGTGCCAGTGCACTCTCTGGACTCAATGCACTGCATCCCCAGTGGTGTCAGTGCACTCTCTGGACTCACTGCACTGCATCCCCAGTGGTGCCAGTACACTCTCTGGACTCACTGCAGTGCATCCCCAGTGGTGCCAGTGCACTCTTTGGACTCACTGCACTGCATCCCCAGTGGTGCCAGTGCACTCTCTGGACTCACTGCAGTGCATCCCAGGTGGTGCCAGTGCACTCTCTGGACTCACTGCAGTGCATCCCAGGTGGTGCCAGTGCACTCTCTGGACTCACGGCAGTGCATCCCCAGTGGTGCCAGTGCACTCTCTGGAAGCACGGCAGTGCATCCCCAGTGGTGCCAATGCCCTCTCTGGACTCACTGCAGTGCATCGCCAGTGGTGCCAGTGCAGTCTCTGTGTTAGTGTTGGGGAGAATCGAATGGATGTTTTACTAATGTCTCTTAGGTAATGGGACCTACAGTATAATTAAGCATTGCCAAATGTACTTACATTATCAATTAATCTATGTATACTGGAAACTTAGGGAGTACATTGAACAATCAAAAGAATCATTGAAAGGGAACCCTGGGAGGGAACAGGTATAACCTGACCTTGGATAAGGGCCTGGAAATGATGAAATGAGTTGAAGCAGAACCAAGAAGCGGAGGGAGCATGCGTCGAGTAAGAAAGGTGAAAAGTTTAGCGGAGAGGAAGACTCCTTACTTCATCTGGACGACCACCTGGACGACCACCAGAGTGCGCCACGCATGTGCAAAGGGGAGGGGAGCTAATTAGAATGAAAAGCGAGGCTGATGTTGCAACCTGTAATGAATATGTATACCTGACGCAATATTGTATGCATAAATAACGGCTGGGAAGTAACGGGACTTGAAGCCAGATTTGGGCACCTGCCCCGGCTTCCAGCGCTGAATAAAGCACCTTCATATGATCACTTGGTGGTTATGTGGTTGCTACGCTAACATTTTGGCGACCCAGGTGGGACAGCGTGGGCACTGCTGAGGAGGCTCGTGTCTCGGTTTCGCTCCAGCCGGCACCGAGGGATTCTCGGGGAGCAGTTGACCACGACCGACCTCCGCTGCTCACGACGTACCACTGGAGTGGTAAGCAAAGGTGCTTTCAACTTTGGGTATTCGGTACCAATTTGGTTGGGAAAGCCTGCCGGTCAGACGTGGCGAAAGCCACGCTCGGTTGGGCAGGGAGCTCCCGGGGTAAGCCTAGGCGCCGTCCGTTAGACAGAGCGAAAGCTCTGCAGGTTCGGCATTGGTGGTTTGGTATTGGTAATTGTATTGGTTTGTGCTGAAGGGTCAGCACTTGGTATTATTGGTATGTAGTAAGCACGCTGCTGCTCCGGCAGCTTCTGGGAAAGCGTGCTGCTGCTCCGGCAGCTTTTGGGAGAGCACGCTGCTGCTCCGGCAGCTTTTGGGAAAGCGTGCTGCTGCTCCGGCAGCTTTTGGGAGAGCACGCTGCTGCTCCGGCAGCTTCTTGGTGAGCGTGCTGCTGCTCCGGCAGCTTTTGGGAGAGCACGCTGCTGCTCCGGCAGCTTTTGGGAAAGCGTGCTACTGCTCCGGCAGCTTTTGGGGGAGCACGGTGCTGCTCCGGCAGCTTTTGGGAAAGCGTGCTGCTGCTCCGGCAGCTTTTGGGAGAGCACGCTGCTGCTCCGGCAGCTTTTGGGAAAGCGTGCTGCTGCTCCGGCAGCTTCTGGGAGAGCACGCTGCTGCTCCGGCAGCTTTTGGGAGAGTGTGCTGCTGCTCCGGCAGCTTTTGGGAAAGCGTGCTGCTGCTCCGGCAGCTTTTGGGAGAGCACGCTGCTGCTCCGGCAGCTTTTGGGAAAGAGTGCTGCTGCTCCGGCAGCTTTTGGGAGAGCACGCTGCTGCTCCGGCAGCTTTTGGGAAAGCATGCTGCTGCTCCGGCAGCTTTTGGGAGAGCACGCTGCTGCTCCGGCAGCTTTTGGGAAAGCGTGCTGCTGCTCCGGCAGCTTTTGGGAGAGCACGCTGCTGCTCCGGCAGCTTCTTGGTGAGCGTGCTGCTGCTCCGGCAGCTTTTGGGAGAGCACGCTGCTGCTCCGGCAGCTTTTGGGAAAGCGTGCTGCTGCTCCGGCAGCTTTTGGGAGAGCACGGTGCTGCTCCGGCAGCTTTTGGGAAAGCGTGCTGCTGCTCCGGCAGCTTTTGGGAGAGCACGCTGCTGCTCCGGCAGCTTTTGGGAAAGCGTGCTGCTGCTCCGGCAGCTTCTGGGAGAGCACGCTGCTGCTCCGGCAGCTTTTGGGAGAGTGTGCTGCTGCTCCGGCAGCTTTTGGGAAAGCGTGCTGCTGCTCCGGCAGCTTTTGGGAGAGCACGCTGCTGCTCCGGCAGCTTTTGGGAAAGCGTGCTGCTGCTCCGGCAGCTTTTGGGAGAGCACGCTGCTGCTCCGGCAGCTTTTGGGAAAGCGTGCTGCTGCTCCGGCAGCTTCTGGGAGAGCACGCTGCTGCTCCGGCAGCTTTTGGGAGAGTGTACTGCTGCTCCGGCAGCTTCTGGGAAAGTGTGCTGCTGCTCTGGCAGCTTTTGGGTTTGTATCATAAGCTCAAAATGAAAAAGATCAAAGGAATTCTGGGAAAAGATGTACCTATCCCGCGGACATCCCCGCTGGGGTGTTTGCTAGCACACTGGAAAGAGGGAGGTTTTGGTCAAGAAATGCGGAAAGGAAAGCTGATTGATTATTGTAATATTTGGTGGCCACAGTATAAACTAGAGGACCAAGAAACTTGGCCTGAGAATGGAACATTGCAATATAATACAATTTTACAATTGATGCTATTCTGTAAGCGGGAAGGAAAATATGATGAACTGCCGTATGTGGAATTATTCTTTTATTTGCGCCGAAAGCCTGAATGGCAGCATGCTTGTGGAATAATGGTGCTTGAGGTTTCAACTGAGGAACGTTGTTGTGCATGTACTAAGGAGGGACACTGTATACAGCATCAGGCAATAGAGAATAATAAGTATTATGGGGAAATGAATAATGGAAATATTGATTTGGAAGTTGCGCCGTCGGCTCCGCCGGAAGAGCCAGGACAGGGAGGGAAAAGAGAAAAGGAAGATAGCAGTAGTGATGGAGAATCCCCGACTTTAGTCTCCCCTGTGTCACATAGGACCCGGCAACAGCGAAGGGCAGGAGAAACTATAAATGAACAGGGAGGGAAAATAATCGCTCCCCTCAGGCAAGGAGTGGGGACAGAAGGACCGGTATATGTTAAGGTGCCTTTTTCAGCTGGGGATTTAATGATATGGAAACAAGCAGCCGGCACCTACAGGGAAAACCCAGATAAAGTAGCTAGGGTAATGAAAATGATAATTAAAACCCAAAATCCCGATTGGGATGATCTCCAGGTGATCCTGGATACTTTGATGGACTCGACAGAAAAAGACATGGTATTGCGGGCAGCCAGAGAGAGAGCCCGAGAAGATATACGAAATGGATTAGTGCTTGGAAATCTAGATCAAAACTTCCCCACCGAGGATCCCCAATGGGATTATAACACAGGGGATGGAATAAGGAGGCTGAAGAGATATCAAGATTGGGTACAAGTCGGGGTACAGAATGCCATGCCCCGGACTTATCAAAGGACTTCCAGCCGTTTGTGCATGAGAGACAACGATTGGCATTAGGAGTACTGACCCAGCGACTTGGGAGCTGGAAAAGACCTGTGGGGTATTTTTCTAAACAATTGGATGCAGTAAGCGCTGGATGGCCCTCGTGTTTAAGGGCCGTGGCAGCCACAGTCCTTTTAATACAGGAAGCCAGGAAGCTCACATTAGGGAAGCAAATTGAGTGTTCGTGCCACATATGGTGACTACGGTATTGGAGCAAAAGGGGGGCCATTGGCTATCGCCCAGCCGAATGATGAAATATCAAGCTATACTAACTGAGCAAGATGATGTAATCTTAAGAACTACTAACTTATTGAACCCAGCAGTGTTTCTAGGAACAACTACGGAGGAAGGAGACCTCAGTCATGATTGCGTGGAGATCATCGAACATACCTATGCCAGCAGAACAGACTTAAAGGATCAGCCTCGGGGGAGACCGGATTGGGAACTTTTCACGGATGGAAGCAGCTTTGTGGAAAATGGGACTCGTTATGCAGGATACGCGGCAACTACATCAAAGGTAGTGATTGAGGCAAATTCCCTACCTCCGGGGACTTCAGCCCAACGAGCAGAAATAGTCGCCCTGACACGAGCCCTGGAACTAAGCGAGGGTAAGAACGTGAATATTTGGACAGATTCAAAATATGCATTCGGGGTAGTCCACGTACATGGGGCATTATGGAAAGAAAGGGGAATGCTATCCTCACAAGGGACTAATATAAAATACCAGGAAGAAATATTGAAATTAATAACAGCTGTACAGAAACCCCAACAGGTGGCCATAATGCATTGTAAAGCTCATCAAGGAGGGGTGTCAGAGATTGCAGAAGGTAACAGACTGGCGGATTTGACGGCCCGGAAGGTTGCACGTGAAGTATGGAAAGTAATGGCTCTAATTCCATCGAAGGTAGGCCTCTCTTGTTTTAAATTACCTAAAGACCCAAAGTATTCAGCGGAAGATGAGAGACTTGCAAATTTGATGAAGGCCCAGAAGAATCCTGACGGGTGGTATGTGACTACGACAGGACAACTCATAGTACCTCCTATAATAATGCGAGAAATCTTACAAATAAAACATAATGAATGTCACTGGGGTGCAGAAGCAATGGTGACCTATTTGAAACGAGGTGTCATCTCGGTACACATGTTAACAATGGCAAAGTCAGTAATGTCAAAATGTGAGCTTTGCTTAAAGAATAATCCGGTAGCAAGGAAACATGCTGAGATGGGAAGAACTAGAGCTGGAATAGAGCCTGGAGATTACTGGCAAATAGACTTCGTGGAACTGCCTAAAGCAAGAGGTTATAAATACCGATCGGTAGGGGTTGATACTTTTTCAGGATGGCCAGAGGCCCTTCCCTGTCACACCAACTAAGCAAAGGAAACGGTAAAATGGTTACTACGGGAAATAATCCCTAGATTTGGTGTACCGTTGGGTATTTCTTCAGACAGGGGACCACATTTCATTGCCAACGTGGTCAAGGAGGTTAGTAGGTTACTGGGAATCACCCAGAACACCCTATCCCACTTACTCCACCCCCATCCTATAGTACTAGCGTTAACAAGCAGGCATAGAGGAATCAATAAGATAGTAGACTAACGAAGATGCGTTAAGATTATACTTACTAATCTCTATATCAAGTTATACTCACTAACCTCTACTAACCTGATTCAACCTAACAGTAATGAAAATACTTGCTCTTGGTATGAGTGAAGTATTTTCAAAGGGGGGGAATGTTAGTGTTGGGGAGAATCGAATGGATGTTTTACTAATGTCTCTTAGGTAATGGGACCTACAGTATAATTAAGCATTGCCAAATGTACTTACATTATCAATTAATCTATGTATACTGGAAACTTAGGGAGTACATTGAACAATCAAAAGAATCATTGAAGGGGAACCCTGGGAGGGAACAGGTACAACCTGACCTTGGATAAGGGCCTGGAAATGATGAAATGAGTTGAAGCAGAACCAAGAAGCGGAGGGAGCATGCGTCGAGTAAGAAAGGTGAAAAGTTTAGCGGAGAGGAAGACTCCTTACTTCATCTGGACGACCACCTGGACGACCACCAGAGTGCGCCACGCATGTGCAAAGGGGAGGGGAGCTAATTAGAATGAAAAGCGAGGCTGATGTTGCAACCTGTAATGAATATGTATACCTGACGCAATATTGTATGTATAAATAACGGCTGGGAAGTAACGGGACTTGAAGCCAGATTTGGGCACCTGCCCCGGCTTCCAGCGCTGAATAAAGCACCTTCATATAATCACTTGGTGATTATGTGGTTGCTACGCTAACATCTGGACTCACTGCAGTGCATCCCCAGTGGTGCCAGTGCACTCTCTGGAGTCACTGCACTGCATCCCCAGTGGTGCCAGTGCACTCTCTGGACTCACCGCACTGCATCCCCAGTGGTGCCAGTGCAGTCTCTGGACTCACTGCACTGCTTCCCCAGTGGTGCCAGTGACCTCTCTGGACTCACTGCATTGCATCCCCAGTGGTGCCAGTGCACTCTCTGGACTCACTGCACTGCATCCCCAATCGTACCAGTGCACTCTCTGGACTCACTGCACTGCATCCCCAGTGGTACCAGTGCAATCTCTGGACTCACTGCAGTGCATCCCCAGTGGTGCCAGTGCACACTCTGTACTCATTGCACTGCATCCCCAGTGGTGCCAGTGCACTCTCTGGACTTACGGCAGTGCATCCCGAGTGGTGCCAGTGTACTCTCTGGACTCACGGCAGTGCATCCCCAGTGGTACCAGTGCACTCTCTGGACTCACTGCACTGCATCCCCAGTGGTGCCAGTGCACTCTCTGGACTCACTGCACTGCATCCCCAGTGGTGACAGTGCACTCTCTGGACTTGCCGGGGTGCATCCGCAGTGGTGCCAGTGCACTCTCTGGACTCACCGGGGTGCATCCCCAGAGGTGCCAGTGCACTCTCTGGACTCACTGCACTGCATCCCCAGTGGTGCCAGTGCACTCTCTGGACTCACCGCACTGCATCCCCAGTGGTGCCAGTGCAGTCTCTGGACTCACTGCACTGCATCCCCAGTGGTGCCAGTGACCTCTCTGGACTCACTGCATTGCATCCCCAGTGGTGCCAGTGCACTCTCTGGACTCACTGCACTGCATCCCCAATCGTACCAGTGCACTCTCTGGACTCACTGCACTGCATCCCCAGTGGTGCCACTGCAATCTCTGGACTCACTGCAGTGCATCCCCAGTGGTGCCAGTGCACACTCTGGACTCATTGCACTGCATCCCCAGTGGTGCCAGTGCACTCTCTGGACTTACTGCAGTGCATCCCCAGTGGTGCCAGTGCACTCTCTGGACTTACGGCAGTGCATCCCGGGTGGTGCCAGTGTACTCTCTGGACTCACTGCACTGCATCCCCAGTGGTGCCAGTGCACTCTCTGGACTCACTGCACTGCATCCCCTGTGGTGCCAGGGCACTCTCTGGACTCACTGCACTGCATCCCCAGTGGTGACAGTGCACTCTCTAGACTTGCCGGGGTGCATCCCCAGTGGTGCCAGTGCACTCTCTGGACTCACTGCACTGCATCCCCAGTGGTGTCAGTGCACTCTCTGGACTCACTGCACTGCATCCCCAGTGGTGCCAGTACACTCTCTGGACTCACTGCAGTGCATCCCCAGTGGTGCCAGTGCACTCTTTGGACTCACTGCACTGCATCCGCAGTGATGCCACTGCACTCTCTGGACTCACTGCACTGCATCCCCAGTGGTGCCAGTGCACTCTCTGGACTCACTGCAGTGCATCCCAGGTGGTGCCAGTGCACTCTCTGGACTCACGGCAGTGCATCCCCAGTGGTGCCAGTGCACTCTCTGGAAGCACGGCAGTGCATCCCCAGTGGTGCCAATGCCCTCTCTGGACTCACTGCATTGCATCCCCAGTGGTGCCAGTACACTCTCTGGACTCACTGCACTGCATCCACAATCGTACCAGTGCACTCTCTGGACTCACTGCACTGCATCCCCAGTGGTGCCACTGCAATCTCTGGACTCACTGCAGTGCATCCCCAGTGGTGCCAGTGACCTCTCTGGACTCACTGCATTGCATCCCCAGTGGTGCCAGTGCACTCTCTGGACTCACTGCACTGCATCCCCAATCGTACCAGTGCACTCTCTGGACTCACTGCACTGCATCCCCAGTGGTGCCAGTGCACACTCTGGACTCATTGCACTGCATCCCCAATAGTGCCAGTGCCCTCTCTGGACTCACTGCAGTGCATCCCCAGTGGTGCCAGTGCACTCTCTGGACTCACTGCACTGCATCCCCAGTGGTGCCAGTGCACTCTCTGGACTCACTGCGCTGCATCCCCAGTGGTGCCAGTGCACTCTCTGGACTCACTGCACTGTATCCCCAGTGGTGCTACTGCACTCTCTGGACTCACTGCACTGCATCCCCAGTGGTGCCAGTGACCTCTCTGGACTCAGTGCACTGCATTCCCAGTGGTGCCAGTGCACTCTCTGGACTCACCGGGGTGCATCCCCAATAGTCCCAGTGCCCTCTCTGGACTCACTGCAGTGCATCCCCAGTGGTGCCAGTGCACTCTCTGGACTTACGGCAGTGCATCCCCAGTGGTGCCAGTGCACACTCTGGACTCATTGCACTGCATCCCCAGTGGTGCCAGTGCAGTCTCTGGACTCACTGCACTGCATCCCCAGTGGTGCCAGTGACCTCTCTGGACTCACTGCATTGCATCCCCAGTGGTGCCAGTGCACTCTCTGGACTCACTGCACTGCATCCCCAATCGTACCAGTGCACTCTCTGGACTCACTGCACTGCATCCCCAGTGGTGCCAATGCAATCACTGGACTCACTGCAGTGCATCCCCAGTGGTGCCAGTGCACACTCTGGACTCATTGCACTGCATCCCCAGTGGTGCCAGTGCACTCTCTGGACTTACTGCAGTGCATCCCCAGTGGTGCCAGTGCACTCTCTGGACTTACGGCAGTGCAACCCCAAGTGGTGCCAGTGTACTCTCTGGACTCACTGCACTGCATCCCCAGTGGTGCCAGTGCACTCTCTGGACTCACTGCACTGTATCCCCAGTGGTGCAAGTGCACTCTCTGGACTCACTGCACTGCATCCCCAGTGGTGCCAGTGACCTCTCTGGACTCACTGCACTGCATTCCCAGTGGTGCCAGTGCACTCTCTGGACTCACCGGGGTGCATCCCCAATAGTGCCAGTGCCCTCTCTGGACTCACTGCAGTGCATCCCCAGTGGTGCCAGTGCACTCTCTGGACTCACTGCACTGCATCCCCAGTGGTGCCAGTGCACTCTCTGGACGCACTGCGCTGCATCCCCAGTGGTGCCAGTGCACTCTCTGGACTCACTGCACTGTATCCCCAGTGGTGCAACTGCACTCTCTGGACACACTGCACTGCATCCCCAGTGGTGCCAGTGCACTCTCTGGACTCACTGCACTGCATCCACAGAGGTGCCAGTGCACTCTCTGGACTCACTGCACTGCATCCCCAGTGGTGCCAGTGCACTCTCTGGAGTCACTGCACTGCATCCCCAGTGGTGCCAATGCGCTCTCAGGACTCACTGCAGTGCATCCCAGGTGGTGCCAGTGCACTCTCTGGACTCACTGCACTGCATCTCCAGCGGTGCCAGTGCACTCTCTGGACTCACTGCACTGCATCCCCAGTGGTGCCAGTGCACTCTCTGGACTCACTGCACTGCATCCCCAAAGGTGCCAGGGCACTCTCTGGACACACTGCACTGCATCCCCAGTGGTGCCAGTGCACTCTCTGCACTTACTGCAGTGCATCACCAGTGCTGCCAGTGCACTCTCTGGACTCACTGCACTGCATCCCCAGTGGTGCCAGTGCACTCTCTGGACTCACGGCAGTGCATCCCCAGTGGTGCCAGTGCACTCTCTGGAAGCACGGCAGTGCATCCCCAGTGGTGCCAGTGCACTCTCTGGACTCACTGCACTGCATCCCCAGTGGTGCCAGTGCACTCTCTGGACTCACTGCACTGTATCCCCAGTGGTGCAAGTGCACTCTCTGGACTCACTGAACTGCATCCCCAGTGGTTCCAGTGCAGTCTCTGGATTCACTGCAATGCATCCCCAGTGGTGCCAGTGCACTCTCTGGACTCACTGCACTGCATCCCCACTGGTGCCAGTGCACTCTCTGGACTCACTGCACTGCATCCCCAGTGGTGACAGTGCACTCTCTGGACTCACTGCACTGCATCCCCAAAAGGTGCCAGGGCACTCTCTGGACACACTGCACTGCATCCCCAGTGGTGCCAGTGCACTCTCTGCACTTACTGCACTGCATCCCCAGTGGTGCCAGTGCACTCTCTAGACTTGCCGGGGTGCATCCCCAGTGGTGCCAGTGCACTCTCTGGACTCACTGCACTGCATCCCCAGTGGTGCCAGTGCACTCTCTGGAGTCACTGCCCTGCATCCCCAGTGGTGCCAGTGCACTCTCTGGACTCACTGCAGTGCATCCCCAGTGGTGTCAGTGCACTCTCTGGACTCACTGCACTGCATCCCCAGTGGTGCCAGTACACTCTCTGGACTCACTGCAGTGCATCCCCAGTGGTGCCAGTGCACTCTTTGGACTCACTGCACTGCATCCGCAGTGGTGCCACTGCACTCTCTGGACTCACTGCAGTGCATCCCCAGTGGTGCCGGGGCACTCTCTGGACTCACTGCAGTGCATCCCCAGTGGTGCCAGTGCACTCTCTGGACTCACTGCACTGCATCCCCAGTGGGGCCAGTGCACTCTCTGGACTCACTGCACTGCATCCCAAGTGGTGCCAGTGCACTCTCTGGACTCACCGGGGTGCATCCCCAGAGGTGCCAGTGCACTCTCTGGACTCACTGCACTGCATCCCCAGTGGTGCCAGTGCACTCTCTGGACTCACCGCACTGCATCCCCAGTGGTGCCAGTGCAGTCTCTGGACTCACTGCACTGCTTCCCCAGTGGTGCCAGTGACCTCTCTGGACTCACTGCATTGCATCCCCAGTGGTGCCAGTGCACTCTCTGGACTCACTGCACTGCATCCCCAATCGTACCAGTGCACTCTCTGGACTCACTGCACTGCATCCCCAGTGGTGCCACTGCAATCTCTGGACTCACTGCAGTGCATCCCCAGTGGTGCCAGTGCACACTCTGGACTCATTGCACTGCATCCCCAGTGGTGCCAGTGCACTCTCTGGACACACTGCAGTGCATCCCCAGTGGTGCCAGTGCACTCTCTGGACTTACGGCAGTGCATCCCGAGTGGTGCCAGTGTACTCTCTGGACTCACTGCACTGCATCCCCAGTGGTGCCAGTGCACTCTCTGGACTCACTGCGCTGCTTCCCCAGTGGTGCCAGTACACTCTTTGGACTCACTGCGCTGCATCCCCAGTGGTGCCAGTGCACTCTCTGGACTCACTGCACTGTATCCCCAGTGGTGCAAGTGCTCTCTCTGGACTCACTGCACTGCATCCCCAGTGGTGCCAGTGCACTCTGTGGACTCACTGCACTGCATCCCCAGTGGTGCCAGTGCACTCTCTGGACTCACTGCACTGCATCCCCAGTGGTGCCAGTGCACTCTCTGGACTCACTGCAGTGCATCCCCAGTGGTGCCAGTGCACTCTCTGGACTCACTGCACTGCATCCCTAGTGGTGCCAGTGCACTCTCTGGACTCACTGCACTGCATCCCCTGTGGTGCCAGGGCACTCTCTGGACTCACTGCACTGCATCCCCAGTGGTGCCAGTGACCTCTCTGGACTCAGTGCACTGCATTCCCAGTGGTGCCAGTGCACTCTCTGGACTCACTGCACTGCATCCCCAATAGTGCCAGTGCACTCTCTGGACTCACTGCAGTGCATCCCCAGTGGTGCCAGTGCACTCTCTGGACTCACTGCACTGCATCCCCAGTGGTGCCAGTGCACTCTCTGGACTCACTGCGCTGCATCCCCAGTGGTGCCAGTGCACTCTCTGGACTCACTGCACTGTATCCCCAGTGGTGCAACTGCACTCTCTGGACTCACTGCACTGCATCCCCAGTGGTGCCAGTGCACTCTCTGGACTCACTGCACTGCATCCCCAGAGGTGCGAGTGCACTCTCTGGACTCACTGTACTGCATCCCCAGTGGTGCCAGTGCACTCTCTGGAGTCACTGCACTGCATCCCCAGTGGTGCCAATGCGCTCTCAGGACTCACTGCAGTGCATCCCAGGTGGTGCCAGTGCACTCTCTGGACTCACTGCACTGCATCTCCAGCGGTGCCAGTGCACTCTCTGGACTCACGGCACTGCATCCCCCGTGGTTCCAGTGCACTCTCTGGACTCACTGCACTGCACCCCCAGTGGTGCCAGTGCACTCTCTGGACTCACTGCACTGCATCCCCAAAGGTGCCAGGGCACTCTCTGGACACACTGCACTGCATCCCCAGTGGTGCCAGTGCACTCTCTGCACTTACTGCAGTGCATCACCAGTGCTGCCAGTGCACTCTCTGGACTCACTGCACTGCATCCCCAGTGGTGCCAGTGCACTCTCTGGACTCACGGCAGTGCATCCCCAGTGGTGCCAGTGCACTCTCTGGAAGCACGGCAGTGCATCCCCAGTGGTGCCAGTGCACTCTCTGGACTCACTGCGCTGCATCCCCAGTGGTGCCAGTGCACTCTCTGGACTCACTGCACTGTATCCCCAGTGGTGCAAGTGTACTCTCTGGACTCACTGCACTGCATCCCCAGTGGTTCCAGTGCACTCTCTGGATTCACTGCAATGCATCCCCAGTGGTGCCAGTGCACTCTCTGGACTCACTGCACTGCATCCCAAGTGGTGCCAGTGCACTCTCTGGACTCACTGCAGTGCATCCCCAGTGGTGCCAGTGCACTCCTGGACACACTGCAGTGCATCCCCAGTGGTGCCAGTGCACTCTCTGGACTCACTGCACTGCATCCCCTGTGGTGCCAGTCCACTCTCTGGACTCACTGCACTGCATCCCCAGTGGTGACAGTGCACTCTCTAGACTTGTCCGGGGTGCATCCCCAGTGGTGCCAGTGCACTCTCTGGACTCACTGCACTGCATCCCCAGTGGTGCCAGTGCACTCTCTGGAGTCACTGCCCTGCATCCCCAGTGGTGCCAGTGCACTCTCTGGACTTACGGCAGTGCATCCCGGGTGGTGCCAGTGTACTCTCTGGACTCACTGCACTGCATCCCCAGTGGTGCCAGTGCACTCTCTGGACTCACTGCACTGCATCCCCTGTGGTGCCAGGGCACTCTCTGGACTCACTGCACTGCATCCCCAGTGGTGACAGTGCACTCTCTAGACTTGCCGGGGTGCATCACCAGTGCTGCCAGTGCACTCTCTGGACTCACTGCACTGCATCCCCAGTGGTGTCAGTGCACTCTCTGGACTCACTGCACTGCATCCCCAGTGGTGCCAGTACACTCTCTGGACTCACTGCAGTGCATCCCCAGTGGTGCCAGTGCACTCTTTGGACTCACTGCACTGCATCCGCAGTGATGCCACTGCACTCTCTGGACTCACTGCACTGCATCCCCAGTGGTGCCAGTGCACTCTCTGGACTCACTGCAGTGCATCCCAGGTGGTGCCAGTGCACTCTCTGGACTCACGGCAGTGCATCCCCAGTGGTGCCAGTGCACTCTCTGGAAGCACGGCAGTGCATCCCCAGTGGTGCCAATGCCCTCTCTGGACTCACTGCATTGCATCCCCAGTGGTGCCAGTACACTCTCTGGACTCACTGCACTGCATCCACAATCGTACCAGTGCACTCTCTGGACTCACTGCACTGCATCCCCAGTGGTGCCACTGCAATCTCTGGACTCACTGCAGTGCATCCCCAGTGGTGCCAGTGACCTCTCTGGACTCACTGCATTGCATCCCCAGTGGTGCCAGTGCACTCTCTGGACTCACTGCACTGCATCCCCAATCGTACCAGTGCACTCTCTGGACTCACTGCACTGCATCCCCAGTGGTGCCAGTGCACACTCTGGACTCATTGCACTGCATCCCCAATAGTGCCAGTGCCCTCTCTGGACTCACTGCAGTGCATCCCCAGTGGTGCCAGTGCACTCTCTGGACTCACTGCACTGCATCCCCAGTGGTGCCAGTGCACTCTCTGGACTCACTGCGCTGCATCCCCAGTGGTGCCAGTGCACTCTCTGGACTCACTGCACTGTATCCCCAGTGGTGCTACTGCACTCTCTGGACTCACTGCACTGCATCTCCAGTGGTGCCAGTGACCTCTCTGGACTCAGTGCACTGCATTCCCAGTGGTGCCAGTGCACTCTCTGGACTCACCGGGGTGCATCCCCAATAGTCCCAGTGCCCTCTCTGGACTCACTGCAGTGCATCCCCAGTGGTGCCAGTGCACTCTCTGGACTTACGGCAGTGCATCCCCAGTGGTGCCAGTGCACACTCTGGACTCATTGCACTGCATCCCCAGTGGTGCCTGTGCAGTCTCTGGACTCACTGCACTGCATCCCCAGTGGTGCCAGTGACCTCTCTGGACTCACTGCATTGCATCCCCAGTGGTGCCAGTGCACTCTCTGGACTCACTGCACTGCATCCCCAATCGTACCAGTGCACTCTCTGGACTCACTGCACTGCATCCCCAGTGGTGCCAATGCAATCACTGGACTCACTGCAGTGCATCCCCAGTGGTGCCAGTGCACACTCTGGACTCATTGCACTGCATCCCCAGTGGTGCCAGTGCACTCTCTGGACTTACTGCAGTGCATCCCCAGTGGTGCCAGTGCACTCTCTGGACTTACGGCAGTGCAACCCCAAGTGGTGCCAGTGTACTCTCTGGACTCACTGCACTGCATCCCCAGTGGTGCCAGTGCACTCTCTGGACTCACTGCACTGTATCCCCAGTGGTGCAAGTGCACTCTCTGGACTCACTGCACTGCATCCCCAGTGGTGCCAGTGACCTCTCTGGACTCACTGCACTGCATTCCCAGTGGTGCCAGTGCACTCTCTGGACTCACCGGGGTGCATCCCCAATAGTGCCAGTGCCCTCTCTGGACTCACTGCAGTGCATCCCCAGTGGTGCCAGTGCACTCTCTGGACTCACTGCACTGCATCCCCAGTGGTGCCAGTGCACTCTCTGGACTCACTGCGCTGCATCCCCAGTGGTGCCAGTGCACTCTCTGGACTCACTGCACTGTATCCCCAGTGGTGCAACTGCACTCTCTGGACACACTGCACTGCATCCCCAGTGGTGCCAGTGCACTCTCTGGACTCACTGCACTGCATCCACAGAGGTGCCAGTGCACTCTCTGGACTCACTGCACTGCATCCCCAGTGGTGCCAGTGCACTCTCTGGAGTCACTGCACTGCATCCCCAGTGGTGCCAATGCGCTCTCAGGACTCACTGCAGTGCATCCCAGGTGGTGCCAGTGCACTCTCTGGACTCACTGCACTGCATCTCCAGCGGTGCCAGTGCACTCTCTGGACTCACTGCACTGCATCCCCAGTGGTGCCAGTGCACTCTCTGGACTCACTGCACTGCACCCCCAGTGGTGCCAGTGCACTCTCTGGACTCACTGCACTGCATCCCCAAAGGTGCCAGGGCACTCTCTGGACACACTGCACTGCATCCCCAGTGGTGCCAGTGCACTCTCTGCACTTACTGCAGTGCATCACCAGTGCTGCCAGTGCACTCTCTGGACTCACTGCACTGCATCCCCAGTGGTGCCAGTGCACTCTCTGGACTCACGGCAGTGCATCCCCAGTGGTGCCAGTGCACTCTCTGGAAGCACGGCAGTGCATCCCCAGTGGTGCCAGTGCACTCTCTGGACTCACTGCACTGCATCCCCAGTGGTGCCAGTGCACTCTCTGGACTCACTGCACTGTATCCCCAGTGGTGCAAGTGCACTCTCTGGACTCACTGAACTGCATCCCCAGTGGTTCCAGTGCAGTCTCTGGATTCACTGCAATGCATCCCCAGTGGTGCCAGTGCACTCTCTGGACTCACTGCACTGCATCCCCACTGGTGCCAGTGCACTCTCTGGACTCACTGCACTGCATCCCCAGTGGTGACAGTGCACTCTCTGGACTCACTGCACTGCATCCCCAAAAGGTGCCAGGGCACTCTCTGGACACACTGCACTGCATCCCCAGTGGTGCCAGTGCACTCTCTGCACTTACTGCACTGCATCCCCAGTGGTGCCAGTGCACTCTCTAGACTTGCCGGGGTGCATCCCCAGTGGTGCCAGTGCACTCTCTGGACTCACTGCACTGCATCCCCAGTGGTGCCAGTGCACTCTCTGGAGTCACTGCCCTGCATCCCCAGTGGTGCCAGTGCACTCTCTGGACTCACTGCAGTGCATCCCCAGTGGTGTCAGTGCACTCTCTGGACTCACTGCACTGCATCCCCAGTGGTGCCAGTACACTCTCTGGACTCACTGCAGTGCATCCCCAGTGGTGCCAGTGCACTCTTTGGACTCACTGCACTGCATCCGCAGTGGTGCCACTGCACTCTCTGGACTCACTGCAGTGCATCCCCAGTGGTGCCGGGGCACTCTCTGGACTCACTGCAGTGCATCCCCAGTGGTGCCAGTGCACTCTCTGGACTCACTGCACTGCATCCCCAGTGGGGCCAGTGCACTCTCTGGACTCACTGCACTGCATCCCAAGTGGTGCCAGTGCACTCTCTGGACTCACCGGGGTGCATCCCCAGAGGTGCCAGTGCACTCTCTGGACTCACTGCACTGCATCCCCAGTGGTGCCAGTGCACTCTCTGGACTCACCGCACTGCATCCCCAGTGGTGCCAGTGCAGTCTCTGGACTCACTGCACTGCTTCCCCAGTGGTGCCAGTGACCTCTCTGGACTCACTGCATTGCATCCCCAGTGGTGCCAGTGCACTCTCTGGACTCACTGCACTGCATCCCCAATCGTACCAGTGCACTCTCTGGACTCACTGCACTGCATCCCCAGTGGTGCCACTGCAATCTCTGGACTCACTGCAGTGCATCCCCAGTGGTGCCAGTGCACACTCTGGACTCATTGCACTGCATCCCCAGTGGTGCCAGTGCACTCTCTGGACACACTGCAGTGCATCCCCAGTGGTGCCAGTGCACTCTCTGGACTTACGGCAGTGCATCCCGAGTGGTGCCAGTGTACTCTCTGGACTCACTGCACTGCATCCCCAGTGGTGCCAGTGCACTCTCTGGACTCACTGCGCTGCTTCCCCAGTGGTGCCAGTACACTCTTTGGACTCACTGCGCTGCATCCCCAGTGGTGCCAGTGCACTCTCTGGACTCACTGCACTGTATCCCCAGTGGTGCAAGTGCTCTCTCTGGACTCACTGCACTGCATCCCCAGTGGTGCCAGTGCACTCTGTGGACTCACTGCACTGCATCCCCAGTGGTGCCAGTGCACTCTCTGGACTCACTGCACTGCATCCCCAGTGGTGCCAGTGCACTCTCTGGACTCACTGCAGTGCATCCCCAGTGGTGCCAGTGCACTCTCTGGACTCACTGCACTGCATCCCTAGTGGTGCCAGTGCACTCTCTGGACTCACTGCACTGCATCCCCTGTGGTGCCAGGGCACTCTCTGGACTCACTGCACTGCATCCCCAGTGGTGCCAGTGACCTCTCTGGACTCAGTGCACTGCATTCCCAGTGGTGCCAGTGCACTCTCTGGACTCACTGCACTGCATCCCCAATAGTGCCAGTGCACTCTCTGGACTCACTGCAGTGCATCCCCAGTGGTGCCAGTGCACTCTCTGGACTCACTGCACTGCATCCCCAGTGGTGCCAGTGCACTCTCTGGACTCACTGCGCTGCATCCCCAGTGGTGCCAGTGCACTCTCTGGACTCACTGCACTGTATCCCCAGTGGTGCAACTGCACTCTCTGGACTCACTGCACTGCATCCCCAGTGGTGCCAGTGCACTCTCTGGACTCACTGCACTGCATCCCCAGAGGTGCGAGTGCACTCTCTGGACTCACTGTACTGCATCCCCAGTGGTGCCAGTGCACTCTCTGGAGTCACTGCACTGCATCCCCAGTGGTGCCAATGCGCTCTCAGGACTCACTGCAGTGCATCCCAGGTGGTGCCAGTGCACTCTCTGGACTCACTGCACTGCATCTCCAGCGGTGCCAGTGCACTCTCTGGACTCACGGCACTGCATCCCCCGTGGTTCCAGTGCACTCTCTGGACTCACTGCACTGCACCCCCAGTGGTGCCAGTGCACTCTCTGGACTCACTGCACTGCATCCCCAAAGGTGCCAGGGCACTCTCTGGACACACTGCACTGCATCCCCAGTGGTGCCAGTGCACTCTCTGCACTTACTGCAGTGCATCACCAGTGCTGCCAGTGCACTCTCTGGACTCACTGCACTGCATCCCCAGTGGTGCCAGTGCACTCTCTGGACTCACGGCAGTGCATCCCCAGTGGTGCCAGTGCACTCTCTGGAAGCACGGCAGTGCATCCCCAGTGGTGCCAGTGCACTCTCTGGACTCACTGCGCTGCATCCCCAGTGGTGCCAGTGCACTCTCTGGACTCACTGCACTGTATCCCCAGTGGTGCAAGTGTACTCTCTGGACTCACTGCACTGCATCCACAGTGGTTCCAGTGCACTCTCTGGATTCACTGCAATGCATCCCCAGTGGTGCCAGTGCACTCTCTGGACTCACTGCACTGCATCCCAAGTGGTGCCAGTGCACTCTCTGGACTCACTGCAGTGCATCCCCAGTGGTGCCAGTGCACTCCTGGACACACTGCAGTGCATCCCCAGTGGTGCCAGTGCACTCTCTGGACTCACTGCACTGCATCCCCTGTGGTGCCAGTCCACTCTCTGGACTCACTGCACTGCATCCCCAGTGGTGACAGTGCACTCTCTAGACTTGTCCGGGGTGCATCCCCAGTGGTGCCAGTGCACTCTCTGGACTCACTGCACTGCATCCCCAGTGGTGCCAGTGCACTCTCTGGAGTCACTGCCCTGCATCCCCAGTGGTGCCAGTGCACTCTCTGGACTCACTGCAGTGCATCCCCAGTGGTGTCAGTGCACTCTCTGGACTCACTGCACTGCATCCCCAGTGGTGCCAGTACACTCTCTGGACTCACTGCACTGCATCCCCAGTGGTGCCAGTGCACTCTTTGGACTCACTGCACTGCATCCGCAGTGGTGCCACTGCACTCTCTGGACTCACTGCATTGCATTCCCAGTGGTGCCGGGGCACTCTCTGGACTCACTGCACTGCATCCCCAGTGGTGCCACTGCACTCTCTGGACTCACTGCACTGCATCCCAAGTGGGGCCAGTGCACTCTCTGGACTCACTGCACTGCATCCCCAGTGGTGCCAGTACACTCTCTGGACTCACTGCACTGCATCCCCAGTGGTGCCAGTGCACTCTCTGAGCTCACTGCAGTGCATCCCCAGTGGTGCCAGTGCACTCTCTGGACTCACTGCACTGCATCCCCAGTGGTGCCAGTGCACTCTTTGGACTCACTGCACTGCATTCCCAGTGGTGCCAGTGCACTCTCTGGACTCACTGCACTGCATCCCCAGTGGTGCCAGTGCACTCTCTGGACTCACTGCACTGCATCCCCAGTGGTGCCAGTGCACTCTCTGGACTCACTGCAGTGCATCCCCACTGGTGCCAGTGCACTCTCTGGACTCACGGCACTGCATCCCCAGTGGTGCCAGTGCACTCTCTGGACTCACTGCACTGCACCCCCAGTGGTGCCAGTGCACTCTCTGGACTCACAGCACTGCATCCCCAGTGGTGCCAGTGCACTCTCTGGACTCACTGCACTGCATCCCCAGTGGTGCCAGTGCACACTCTGGACTCACGGCACTGCATCCCCAGTGGTGCCAGTGTACTCTCTTGACTCACTGCACTGCATCCCCAGTGTTGCCAAGGCACTCTGTGGACTCACTGCACTGCATTGCCATTGGTGCCAGTGCACTCTCTGGACTCATTGCAGTGCATCCCCAGTGGTGCCAGTGCACTCTCTGGACTCACTGCGCTGCATCCCCAGTGGTGCCAGTGCACTCTCTGGACTCACTGCACTGCATCCCCAGTGGTGCCAGTGCACTCTCTGGACTCACTGCACTGCATCCCCTGTGGTGCCAGGGCACTCTCTACACTCACTGCACTGCATCCCCAGTGGTGCCAGTGACCTCTCTGGACTCAGTGCACAGCATTCCCAGTGGTGCCAGTGCACTCTCTGGACTCACTGCACTGCATCCCCAGTGGTGCCAGTGCCCTCTCTGGACTCACTGCACTGCATCCCCAGTGGTGCCAGTGACCTCTCTGGACTCACTGCGCTGCATCCCCAGTGGTGCCAGTGCACTCTCTGGACTCACTGCAGTGCATCCCCAGTGGTGCCAGTGCACTCTCTGGACTCACTGCACTGCATCCCCAGTGGTGCCAGTGCACTCTCTGGACTCACTGCGCTGCATCCCCAGTGGTGCCAGTGCACTCTCTGGACTCACTGCACTGTATCCCCAGTGGTGCAACTGCACTCTCTGGACTCACTGCACTGCATCCCCAGTGGTGCCAGTGCACTCTCTGGACTCACTGCACTGCATCCCCAGAGGTGCGAGTGCACTCTCTGCACTCACTGTACTGCATCCCCAGTGGTGCCAGTGCACTCTCTGGAGTCACTGCACTGCATCCCCAGTGGTGCCAATGCGCTCTCAGGACTCACTGCAGTGCATCCCAGGTGGTGCCAGTGCACTCTCTGGACTCACTGCACTGCATCTCCAGCGGTGCCAGTGCACTCTCTGGACTCACGGCACTGCATCCCCGGTGGTTCCAGTGCACTCTCTGGACTCACTGCACTGCACCCCCAGTGGCGCCAGTGCACTCTCTGGACTCACTGCACTGCATCCCCAAAGGTGCCAGGGCACTCTCTGGACACACTGCACTGCATCCCCAGTGGTGCCAGTGCACTCTCTGCACTTACTGCAGTGCATAACCATTGCTGCCAGTGCACTCTCTGGACTCACTGCACTGCATCTCCAGTGGTGCCAGTGCACTCTCTGGACTCACGGCAGTGCATCCCCAGTGGTGCCAGTGCACTCTCTGGAAGCACGGCAGTGCATCCCCAGTGGTGCCAGTGCACTCTCTGGACTCACTGCACTGTATCCCCAGTGGTGCAAGTGTACTCTCTGGACTCACTGCACTGCATCCCCAGTGGTTCCAGTGCACTCTCTGGATTCACTGCAATGCATCCCCAGTGGTGCCAGTGCACTCTCTGGACTCACTGCACTGCATCCCAAGTGGTGCCAGTGCACTCTCTGGACTCACTGCAGTGCATCCCCAGTGGTGCCAGTGCACTCCTGGACTCACTGCAGTGCATCCCCAGTGGTGCCAGTGCACTCTCTGGACTCACTGCACTGCATCCCCTGTGGTGCCAGTCCACTCTCTGGACTCACTGCACTGCATCCCCAGTGGTGACAGTGCACTCTCTAGACTTGCCGGGGTGCATCCCCAGTGGTGCCAGTGCACTCTCTGGACTCACTGCACTGCATCCCCAGTGGTGCCAGTGCACTCTCTGGAGTCACAGCCCTGCATCCCCAGTGGTGCCAGTGCACTCTCTGGACTCACTGCAGTGCATCCCCAGTGGTGTCAGTGCACTCTCTGGACTCACTGCACTGCATCCCCAGTGGTGCCAGTACACTCTCTGGACTCACTGCAGTGCATCCCCAGTGGTGCCAGTGCACTCTTTGGACTCACTGCACTGCATCCGCAGTGGTGCCACTGCACTCTCTGGACTCACTGCATTGCATTCCCAGTGGTGCCGGGGCACTCTCTGGACTCACTGCACTGCATCCCCAGTGGTGCCAGTGCACTCTCTGGACTCACTGCACTGCATCCCCACTGGTGCCAGTGCACTCTCTGGACTCACTGCACTGCATCCCCAGTGGTGCCAGTGCACTCTCTGGACTCACTGCGCTGCATCCCCAGTGGTGCCAGTGCACTCTCTGGACTCACTGCACTGTATCCCCAGTGGTGCAACTGCACTCTCTGGACTCACTGCACTGCATCCCCAGTGGTGCCAGTGCACTCTCTGGACTCACTGCACTGCATCCCCAGAGGTGCGAGTGCACTCTCTGGACTCACTGTACTGCATCCCCAGTGGTGCCAGTGCACTCTCTGGAGTCACTGCACTGCATCCCCAGTGGTGCCAATGCGCTCTCAGGACTCACTGCAGTGCATCCCAGGTGGTGCCAGTGCACTCTCTGGACTCACTGCACTGCATCTCCAGCGGTGCCAGTGCACTCTCTGGACTCACGGCACTGCATCCCCGGTGGTTCCAGTGCACTCTCTGGACTCACTGCACTGCACCCCCAGTGGTGCCAGTGCACTCTCTGGACTCACTGCACTGCATCCCCAAAGGTGCCAGGGCACTCTCTGGACACACTGCACTGCATCCCCAGTGGTGCCAGTGCACTCTCTGCACTTACTGCAGTGCATCACCAGTGCTGCCAGTGCACTCTCTGGACTCACTGCACTGCATCCCCAGTGGTGCCAGTGCACTCTCTGGACTCACGGCAGTGCATCCCCAGTGGTGCCAGTGCACTCTCTGGAAGCACGGCAGTGCATCCCCAGTGGTGCCAGTGCACTCTCTGGACTCACTGCGCTGCATCCCCAGTGGTGCCAGTGCACTCTCTGGACTCACTGCACTGTATCCCCAGTGGTGCAAGTGTACTCTCTGGACTCACTGCACTGCATCCCCAGTGGTTCCAGTGCACTCTCTGGATTCACTGCAATGCATCCCCAGTGGTGCCAGTGCACTCTCTGGACTCACTGCACTGCATCCCAAGTGGTGCCAGTGCACTCTCTGGACTCACTGCAGTGCATCCCCAGTGGTGCCAGTGCACTCCTGGACACACTGCAGTGCATCCCCAGTGGTGCCAGTGCACTCTCTGGACTCACTGCACTGCATCCCCTGTGGTGCCAGTCCACTCTCTGGACTCACTGCACTGCATCCCCAGTGGTGACAGTGCACTCTCTAGACTTGCCGGGGTGCATCCCCAGTGGTGCCAGTGCACTCTCTGGACTCACTGCACTGCATCCCCAGTGGTGCCAGTGCACTCTCTGGAGTCACTGCCCTGCATCCCCAGTGGTGCCAGTGCACTCTCTGGACTCACTGCAGTGCATCCCCAGTGGTGTCAGTGCACTCTCTGGACTCACTGCACTGCATCCCCAGTGGTGCCAGTACACTCTCTGGACTCACTGCAGTGCATCCCCAGTGGTGCCAGTGCACTCTTTGGACTCACTGCACTGCATCCGCAGTGGTGCCACTGCACTCTCTGGACTCACTGCATTGCATTCCCAGTGGTGCCGGGGCACTCTCTGGACTCACTGCACTGCATCCCCAGTGGTGCCACTGCACTCTCTGGACTCACTGCACTGCATCCCCAGTGGGGCCAGTGCACTCTCTGGACTCACTGCACTGCATCCCCAGTGGTGCCAGTACACTCTCTGGACTCACTGCACTGCATCCCCAGTGGGGCCAGTGCACTCTCTGAGCTCACTGCAGTGCATCCCCAGTGGTGCCAGTGCACTCTCTGGACTCACTGCACTGCATCCCCAGTGGTGCCAGTGCACTCTTTGGACTCACTGCACTGCATCCCCAGTGGTGCCAGTGCACTCTCTGGACTCACTGCACTGCATCCCCAGTGGTGCCAGTGCACTCTCTGGACTCACTGCACTGCATCCCCAGTGGTGCCAGTGCACTCTCTGGACTCACTGCAGTGCATCCCCACTGGTGCCAGTGCACTCTCTGGACTCACGGCACTGCATCCCCAGTGGTGCCAGTGCACTCTCTGGACTCACTGCACTGCACCCCCAGTGGTGCCAGTGCACTCTCTGGACTCACAGCACTGCATCCCCAGTGGTGCCAGTGCACTCTCTGGACTCACTGCACTGCATCCCCAGTGGTGCCAGTGCACACTCTGGACTCACGGCACTGCATCCCCAGTGGTGCCAGTGTACTCTCTTGACTCACTGCACTGCATCCCCAGTGTTGCCAAGGCACTCTGTGGACTCACTGCACTGCATTGCCATTGGTGCCAGTGCACTCTCTGGACTCATTGCAGTGCATCCCCAGTGGTGCCAGTGCACTCTCTGGACTCACTGCGCTGCATCCCCAGTGGTGCCAGTGCACTCTCTGGACTCACTGCACTGCATCCCCAGTGGTGCCAGTGCACTCTCTGGACTCACTGCACTGCATCCCCAGTGGGGCCAGTGCACTCTCTGGACTCACTGCACTGCATCCCCAGTGGTGCCAGTACACTCTCTGGACTCACTGCACTGCATCCCCAGTGGGGCCAGTGCACTCTCTGAGCTCACTGCAGTGCATCCCCAGTGGTGCCAGTGCACTCTCTGGACTCACTGCACTGCATCCCCAGTGGTGCCAGTGCACTCTTTGGACTCACTGCACTGCATCCCCAGTGGTGCCAGTGCACTCTCTGGACTCACTGCACTGCATCCCCAGTGGTGCCAGTGCACTCTCTGGACTCACTGCACTGCATCCCCAGTGGTGCCAGTGCACTCTCTGGACTCACTGCAGTGCATCCCCACTGGTGCCAGTGCACTCTCTGGACTCACGGCACTGCATCCCCAGTGGTGCCAGTGCACTCTCTGGACTCACTGCACTGCACCCCCAGTGGTGCCAGTGCACTCTCTGGACTCACAGCACTGCATCCCCAGTGGTGCCAGTGCACTCTCTGGACTCACTGCACTGCATCCCCAGTGGTGCCAGTGCACACTCTGGACTCACGGCACTGCATCCCCAGTGGTGCCAGTGTACTCTCTTGACTCACTGCACTGCATCCCCAGTGTTGCCAAGGCACTCTGTGGACTCACTGCACTGCATTGCCATTGGTGCCAGTGCACTCTCTGGACTCATTGCAGTGCATCCCCAGTGGTGCCAGTGCACTCTCTGGACTCACTGCGCTGCATCCCCAGTGGTGCCAGTGCACTCTCTGGACTCACTGCACTGCATCCCCAGTGGTGCCAGTGCACTCTCTGGACTCACTGCACTGCATCCCCTGTGGTGCCAGGGCACTCTCTACACTCACTGCACTGCATCCCCAGTGGTGCCAGTGACCTCTCTGGACTCAGTGCACAGCATTCCCAGTGGTGCCAGTGCACTCTCTGGACTCACTGCACTGCATCCCCAGTGGTGCCAGTGCCCTCTCTGGACTCACTGCACTGCATCCCCAGTGGTGCCAGTGACCTCTCTGGACTCACTGCGCTGCATCCCCATTGGTGCCAGTGCACTCTCTGGACTCACTGCAGTGCATCCCCAGTGTTGCCAGTGCACTCTCTGGACTCACTGCACTGCATCCCCAGTGGTGCCAGTGCACTCTCTGGACTCACTGCGCTGCATCCCCAGTGGTGCCAGTGCACTCTCTGGACTCACTGCACTGTATCCCCAGTGGTGCAACTGCACTCTCTGGACTCACTGCACTGCATCCCCAAGGGTGCCAGTGCACTCTTTGGACTCACTGCACTGCATCCCCAGTGGTGCCACTGAACTCTCTGGACTCACTGCACTGCATCCCCAGTGGTGCCGGGGCACTCTCTGGACTCACTGCAGTGCATCGCCAGTGGTGCCAGTGCCCTCTGTGGACTCACTGCACTACATCCCCAATGGGGCCAGTGCACTCTCTGCACTCACTGCACTGCATCCCCAGTGGTGCCAGTGCACTCTCTGGACTCACTGCAGTGCATCCCCAGTGGTGCCAGTGCACTCTCTGGACTCACTGCACTGCATCCCCAGTGGTGACAGTGCACTCTCTGGACTCACTGCACTGCATCCCCAGTGGTGCCAATGCGCTCTCAGGACTCACGGCAGTGCATCCCCAGTGGTGCCAGTGCACTCTCTGGAAGCACGGCAGTGCATCCCCAGTGGTGCCAGTGCACTCTCTGGACTCACTGCACTGCATCCCCAGTGGTGCCAGTGCACTCTCTGGACTCACTGCACTGTATCCCCAGTGGTGCAAGTGTACTCTCTGGACTCACTGCACTGCATCCCCAGTGGTTCCAGTGCACTCTCTGGATTCACTGCAATGCATCCCCAGTGGTGCCAGTGCACTCTCTGGACTCACTGCACTGCATCCCAAGTGGTGCCAGTGCACTCTCTGGACTCACTGCAGTGCATCCCCAGTGGTGCCAGTGCACTCCTGGACTCACTGCAGTGCATCCCCAGTGGTGCCAGTGCACTCTCTGGACTCACTGCACTGCATCCCCTGTGGTGCCAGTCCACTCTCTGGACTCACTGCACTGCATCCCCAGTGGTGACAGTGCACTCTCTAGACTTGCCGGGGTGCATCCCCAGTGGTGCCAGTGCACTCTCTGGACTCACTGCACTGCATCCCCAGTGGTGCCAGTGCACTCTCTGGAGTCACAGCCCTGCATCCCCAGTGGTGCCAGTGCACTCTCTGGACTCACTGCAGTGCATCCCCTGTGGTGTCAGTGCACTCTCTGGACTCACTGCACTGCATCCCCAGTGGTGCCAGTACACTCTCTGGACTCACTGCAGTGCATCCCCAGTGGTGCCAGTGCACTCTTTGGACTCACTGCACTGCATCCGCAGTGGTGCCACTGCACTCTCTGGACTCACTGCATTGCATTCCCAGTGGTGCCGGGGCACTCTCTGGACTCACTGCACTGCATCCCCAGTGGTGCCAGTGCACTCTCTGGACTCACTGCACTGCATCCCCAGTGGGGCCAGTGCACTCTCTGGACTCACTGCACTGCATCCCCAGTGGTGCCAGTACACTCTCTGGACTCACTGCACTGCATCCCCAGTGGTGCCAGTGCACTCTCTGAGCTCACTGCAGTGCATCCCCAGTGGTGCCAGTGCACTCTCTGGACTCACTGCACTGCATCCCCAGTGGTGCCAGTGCACTCTTTGGACTCACTGCACTGCATTCCCAGTGGTGCCAGTGCACTCTCTGGACTCACTGCACTGCATCCCCAGTGGTGCCAGTGCACTCTCTGGACTCACGGCACTGCATCCCCAGTGGTGCCAGTGCACTCTCTGGACTCACTGCACTGCATCCCCAGTGGTGCCAGTGCACTCTCTGGACTCACTGCAGTGCATCCCCACTGGTGCCAGTGCACTCTCTGGACTCACGGCACTGCATCCCCAGTGGTGCCAGTGCACTCTCTGGACTCACTGCACTGCACCCCCAGTGGTGCCAGTGCACTCTCTGGACTCACAGCACTGCATCCCCAGTGGTGCCAGTGCACTCTCTGGACTCACTGCACTGCATCCCCAGTGGTGCCAGTGCACACTCTGGACTCACGGCACTGCATCCCCAGTGGTGCCAGTGTACTCTCTTGACTCACTGCACTGCATCCCCAGTGTTGCCAAGGCACTCTGTGGACTCACTGCACTGCATTGCCATTGGTGCCAGTGCACTCTCTGGACTCATTGCAGTGCATCCCCAGTGGTGCCAGTGCACTCTCTGGACTCACTGCGCTGCATCCCC
The DNA here is from genome assembly GCF_964211835.1 of Anser anser. NCBI lineage: Eukaryota > Metazoa > Chordata > Aves > Anseriformes > Anatidae > Anser > Anser anser. Next base: position 19,685,374 of record NC_139736.1, read on the forward strand.
AGTGGTGCCAGTGCACTCTCTGGACTCACTGCACTGCATCCCCAGTGGTGCCAGTGCACTCTCTGGACTCACTGCACTGCATCCCCTGTGGTGCCAGGGCACTCTCTACACTCACTGCACTGCATCCCCAGTGGTGCCAGTGACCTCTCTGGACTCAGTGCACAGCATTCCCTGTGGTGCCAGTGCACTCTCTGGACTCACTGCACTGCATCCCCAGTGGTGCCAGTGCCCTCTCTGGACTCACTGCACTGCATCCCCAGTGGTGCCAGTGACCTCTCTGGACTCACTGCGCTGCATCCCCAGTGGTACAAGTGCTCTCTCTGGACTCACTGCACTGCATCCCCAGTGGTGCCAGTGCACTCTCTGGACTCACTGCAGTGCATCCCCAGTGGTGCCAGTTTACTCTCTGGAAGCACGGCAGTGCATCCCCAGTGGTGCCCGTGCACTCTCTGGACTCACGGCAGTGCATCCCCAGTGGTGCCAGTGCACTCTCTGGACTCACTGCGCTGCTTCCCAATGGTGCCAGTGCACTCTCTGGACTCACTGCGCTGCATCTCCAGCTAGTGCCAGTGCACTCTCAGGACTCACTGCAGTGCATCCCAGGTGGTGCCAGTGCACTCTCTGGACTCACTGCACTGCATCTCCAGCGGTGCCAGTGCACTCTCTGGACTCACTGCACTGCATCTCCAGTGGTGCCAGTGCACTCTCTGGACTCACTGCACTGCATCACCAAAGGTGCCAGGGCACTCTCTGGACACACTGCACTGCATCCCCAGTGGTGCCAGTGCACTCTCTGCACTTACTGCAGTGCATCACCAGTGCTGCCAGTGCACTCTCTGGACTCACTGCACTGCATCCCCAGTGGTGCCAGTGCACTCTCTGGACTCACGGCAGTGCATCCCCAGTGGTGCCAGTGCACTCTCTGCACTTACTGCAGTGCATCACCAGTGCTGCCAGTGCACTCTCTGGACTCACTGCACTGCATCCCCAGTGGTGCCAGTGCACTCTCTGGACTCACGGCAGTGCATCCCCAGTGGTGACAGTGCACTCTCTGGAAGCACGGCAGTGCATCCCCAGTGGTGCCAGTGCACTCTCTGGACTCACTGCGCTGCATCCCCAGTGGTGCCAGTGCACTCTCTGGACTCACTGCACTGTATCCCCAGTGGTGCAAGTGTACTCTCTGGACTCACTGCACTGCATCCCCAGTGGTTCCAGTGCACTCTCTGGATTCACTGCAATGCATCCCCAGTGGTGCCAGTGCACTCTCTGGACTCACTGCACTGCATCCCAAGTGGTGCCAGTGCACTCTCTGGACTCACTGCAGTGCATCCCCAGTGGTGCCAGTGCACTCCTGGACTCACTGCAGTGCATCCCCAGTGGTGCCAGTGCACTCTCTGGACTCACTGCACTGCATCCCCTGTGGTGCCAGTCCACTCTCTGGACTCACTGCACTGCATCCCCAGTGGTGACAGTGCACTCTCTAGACTTGCCAGGGTGCATTCCCAGTGGTGCCAGTGCACTCTCTGGACTCACTGCACTGCATCCCCAGTGGTGCCAGTGCACTCTCTGGAGTCACTGCCCTGCATCCCCAGTGGTGCCAGTGCACTCTGTGGACTCACTGCAGTGCATCCCCAGTGGTGTCAGTGCACTCTCTGGACTCACTGCACTGCATCCCCAGTGGTGCCAGTACACTCTCTGGACTCACTGCAGTGCATCCCCAGTGGTGCCAGTGCACTCTTTGGACTCACTGCACTGCATCCGCAGTGGTGCCACTGCACTCTCTGGACTCACTGCATTGCATTCCCAGTGGTGCCGGGGCACTCTCTGGACTCACTGCACTGCATCCCCAGTGGTGCCACTGCACTCTCTGGACTCACTGCACTGCATCCCCAGTGGTGCCAGTGCACTCTCTGGACTCACTGCACTGCATCCCCAGTGGTGCCAGTACACTCTCTGGACTCACTGCACTGCATCCCCAGTGGTGCCAGTGCACTCTCTGAGCTCACTGCAGTGCATCCCCAGTGGTGCCAGTGCACTCTCTGGACTCACTGCACTGCATCCCCAGTGGTGCCAGTGCACTCTTTGGACTCACTGCACTGCATTCCCAGTGGTGCCAGTGCACTCTCTGGACTCACTGCAGTGCATCCCCACTGGTGCCAGTGCACTCTCAGGACTCACGGCACTGCATCCCCAGTGGTGCCAGTGCACTCTCTGGACTCACTGCACTGCATCCCCAGTGGTGCCAGTGCACTCTCTGGACTCACTGCAGTGCATCCCCACTGGTGCCAGTGCACTCTCTGGACTCACGGCACTGCATCCCCAGTGGTGCCAGTGCACTCTCTGGACTCACTGCACTGCACCCCCAGTGGTGCCAGTGCACTCTCTGGACTCACAGCACTGCATCCCCAGTGTTGCCAGTGCACTCTCTGGACTCACTGCACTGCATCCCCAGTGGTGCCAGTGCACACTCTGGACTCACGGCACTGCATCCCCAGTGGTGCCAGTGTACTCTCTTGACTCACTGCACTGCATCCCCAGTGTTGCCAAGGCACTCTGTGGACTCACTGCACTGCATTGCCATTGGTGCCAGTGCACTCTCTGGACTCATTGCAGTGCATCCCCAGTGGTGCCAGTGCACTCTCTGGACTCACTGCGCTGCATTCCCAGTGGTGCCAGTGCACTCTCTGGACTCACTGCACTGCATCCCCAGTGGTGCCAGTGCACTCTCTGGACTCACTGCACTGCATCCCCTGTGGTGCCAGGGCACTCTCTACACTCACTGCACTGCATCCCCAGTGGTGCCAGTGACCTCTCTGGACTCAGTGCACAGCATTCCCAGTGGTGCCAGTGCACTCTCTGGACTCACTGCACTGCATCCCCAGTGGTGCCAGTGCCCTCTCTGGACTCACTGCACTGCATCCCCAGCGGTGCCAGTGACCTCTCTGGACTCACTGCGCTGCATCCCCAGTGGTGCCAGTGCACTCTCTGGACTCACTGCACTGTATCCCCAGTGGTACAAGTGCTCTCTCTGGACTCACTGCACTGCATCCCCAGTGGTGCCAGTGCACTCTCTGGACTCACTGCAGTGCATCCCCAGTGGTGCCAGTTTACTCTCTGGAAGCACGGCAGTGCATCCCCAGTGGTGCCCGTGCACTCTCTGGACTCACGGCAGTGCATCCCCAGTGGTGCCAGTGCACTCTCTGGACTCACTGCGCTGCTTCCCAATGGTGCCAGTGCACTCTCTGGACTCACTGCGCTGCATCTCCAGCTAGTGCCAGTGCACTCTCAGGACTCACTGCAGTGCATCCCAGGTGGTGCCAGTGCACTCTCTGGACTCACTGCACTGCATCTCCAGCGGTGCCAGTGCACTCTCTGGACTCACTGCACTGCATCCCCAGTGGTGCCAGTGCACTCTCTGGACTCACTGCACTGCATCCCCAAAGGTGCCAGGGCACTCTCTGGACACACTGCACTGCATCCCCAGTGGTGCCAGTGCACTCTCTGCACTTACTGCAGTGCATCACCAGTGCTGCCAGTGCCCTCTCTGGACTCACTGCACTGCATCCCCAGTGGTGCCAGTGCACTCTCTGGACTCACGGCAGTGCATCCCCTGTGGTGCCAGTGCACTCTCTGGAAGCACGGCAGTGCATCCCCAGTGGTGCCAGTGCACTCTCTGGACTCACTGCGCTGCATCCCCAGTGGTGCCAGTGCACTCTCTGGACTCACTGCACTGTATCCCCAGTGGTGCAAGTGCACTCTCTGGACTCACTGCACTGCATCCCCAGTGGTTCCAGTGCACTCTCTGGATTCACTGCACTGCATCTCCAGTGGTGCCAGTGCACTCTCTGGACTCACTGCACTGCATCCCCAGTGGTGCCAGTGCACTCCTGGACTCACTGCAGTGCATCCCCAGTGGTGCCAGTGCACTCTCTGGACTCACTGCACTGCATCCCCTGTCGTGCCAGTGCACTCTCTGGACTCACTGCACTGCATCCCCAGTGGTGCCAGTACACTCTCTGGACTCACTGCAGTGCATCCCCAGTGGTGCCAGTGCACTCTTTGGACTCACTGCACTGCATCCGCAGTGGTGCCACTGCACTCTCTAGACTCACTGCACTGCATCCCCAGTGGTGCCAAGGCACTCTGTTGACTCACTGCACTGCATTGCCGTTGGTGCCAGTGCACTCTCTGGACTAATTGCAGTGCATCCCCAGTGGTGCCAGTGCACTCTCTGGACTCACGGCACTGCATCCCCAGTGGTGCCAGTGCACTCTCTGCACTCACTGCACTGCATCCCCAGTGGTGCCAGTGACCTCTCTGGACTCAGTGCACAGCATTCCCAGTGGTGCCAGTGCTTTCTCTGGACTCACTGCACTGCATCCCCAATGGTGCCAGTGCCCTCTCTGGACTCACTGCAGTGCATCCCCAGTGGTGCCAGTGCACTCTCTGGACTCACTGCACTGCATCGCCAGTGGTGCCAGTGCACTCTCTGGACTCACTACACTGTATCCCCAGTGGTACAAGTGCTCTCTCTGGACTCACCGCACTGCATCCCCAGTGGTGCCAGTGCACTCTCTGGACTCACTGCAGTGCATCCCCAGTGGTGCCAGTTCACTCTCTGGAAGCACGGCAGTGCATCCCCAGTGGTGCCCGTACACTCTCTGGACTCACGGCAGTGCATCCCCAGTGGTGCCAGTGCACTCTCTGGACTCACTGCGCTGCTTCCCAGTGGTGCCAGTGCACTCTCTGGACTCACTGCGCTGCATCTCCAGCTAGTGCCAGTGCACTCTCAGGACTCACTGCAGTGCATCCCAGGTGGTGCCAGTGCACTCTCTGGACTCACTGCACTGCACCCCCAGTGGTGCCAGTGCACTCTCTGGACTCACTGCACTGCATCCCCAAAGGTGCCAGGGCACTCTCTGGACACACTGCACTGCATCCCCAGTGGTGCCAGTGCACTCTCTGGACTCACTGCACTGTATCCCCAGTGGTACAAGTGCTCTCTCTGGACTCACCGCACTGCATCCCCAGTGGTGCCAGTGCACTCTCTGGACTCACTGCAGTGCATCCCCAGTGGTGCCAGTGCACTCTCTGGAAGCACGGCAGTGCATCCCCAGTGGTGCCCGTGCACTCTCTGGACTCACGGCAGTGCATCCCCAGTGGTGCCAGTGCACTCTCTGGACTCACTGCGCTGCTTCCCAATGGTGCCAGTGCACTCTCTGGACTCACTGCGCTGCATCTCCAGCTAGTGCCAGTGCACTCTCAGGACTCACTGCAGTGCATCCCAGGTGCTGCCAGTGCACTCTCTGGACTCACTGCACTGCATCTCCAGCGGTGCCAGTGCACTCTCTGGACTCACTGCACTGCATCCCCAGTGGTGCCAGTGCACTCTCTGGACTCACTGCACTGCATCCCCAGTGGTGCCAGTGCACTCTCTGGACACACTGCGCTGCATCCCCAGTGGTGCCAGTGCACTCTCTGGACTCACTGCACTGTATCCCCGGTGGTACAAGTGCACTCTCTGGACTCACTGCACTGCATCCCCAGTGGTTCCAGTGCACTCTCTGGATTCACTGCACTGCATCCCCAGTGGTGCCAGTGCACTCTGTGGACTCACTGCACTGCATCCCCAGTGGTGCCAGTGCACTCTCTGGACTCACTGCAGTGCATCCCCAGTGGTGCCAGTGCACTCCTGGACTCACTGCACTGCATCCCCAGTGGTGCCAGGGCACTCTCTGGACTCACTGCACTGCATCCCCTGTGGTGCCAGTGCACTCTCTGGACTCACTGCACTGCATCCCCAGTGGTGACAGTGCACTCTCTAGACTTGCCGGGGTGCATCCCCAGTGGTGCCAGTGCACTCTCTGGACTCACTGCACTGCATTGCCATTGGTGCCAGTGCACTCTCTGGAGTCACTGCCCTGCATCCCCAGTGGTGCCAGTGCACTCTCTGGACTCACTGCACTGCATCCCCAGTGGTGTCAGTGCACTCTCTGGACTCACTGCACTGCATCCCCAGTGGTGCCAGTACACTCTCTGGACTCACTGCAGTGCATCCCCAGTGGTGCCAGTGCACTCTTTGGACTCACTGCACTGCATCCGCAGTGGTGCCACTGCACTCTCTGGACTCACTGCAGTGCATCCCCAGTGGTGCCGGGGCACTCTCTGGACTCACTGCACTGCATCCCCAGTGGTGCCAATGCCCTCTGTGGACTCACTGTACTGCATCCCCAGTGGTGCCAGTGCACTCTCTGGACTCACTGCACTGCATCCCCAGTGGTGCCAGTGCACTCTCTGGACTCACTGCACTGCATCCCCAGTGGTGCCAGTGACCTCTCTGGACTCACTGCACTGCATCCCCAGTGGTGCCAGTGCACTCTCTGGCCTCACCGCACTGCATCCCCAGTGGTGCCAGTGCACTCTCTGGACTCACTGCACTGCATCCCCAGTGGTGCCAGTGCACTCTCTGGACTCACTGCACTGCATCCCCAGTGGGGCCAGTGCACTCTCTGGACTCACTGCACTGCATCCCCAGTGGTGCCAGTACACTCTCTGGACTCACTGCACTGCATCCCCAGTGGTGCCAGTGCACTCTCTGAGCTCACTGCAGTGCATCCCCAGTGGTGCCAGTGCACTCTCTGGACTCACTGCACTGCATCCCCAGTGGTGCCAGTGCACTCTTTGGACTCACTGCACTGCATCCCCAGTGGTGCCAGTGCACTCTCTGGACTCACGGCACTGCATCCCCGGTGGTTCCAGTGCACTCTCTGGACTCACCAGGGTGCATCCCCAGTGGTGCCAGTGAACTCTCTGGACTCACGGCACTGCATCCCCAGTGGTGCCAGTGCACTCTCTGGACTCACTGCACTGCATCCCCAGTGGTGCCAGTGCACTCTCTGGACTCACTGCAGTGCATCCCCACTGGTGCCAGTGCACTCTGTGGACTCACTGCACTGCATCCCCAGTGGTGCCAGTGCACTCTCTGGACTCACTGCACTGCATCCCCAGTGGTTCCAGTGCACTCTCTGGATTCACTGCACTGCATCCCCAGTGGTGCCAGTGCACTCTCTGGACTCACTGCACTGCATCCCCAGTGGTGCCAGTGCACTCCTGGACTCACTGCAGTGCATCCCCAGTGGTGCCAGTGCACTCTCTGGACTCACTGCACTGCATCCCCTGTCGTGCCAGTGCACTCTCTGGACTCACTGCACTGCATCCCCAGTGGTGCCAGTACACTCTCTGGACTCACTGCAGTGCATCCCCAGTGGTGCCAGTGCACTCTTTGGACTCACTGCACTGCATCCGCAGTGGTGCCACTGCACTCTCTAGACTCACTGCACTGCATCCCCAGTGGTGCCAGTGCACTCTCTGGACTCACTGCACTGCATCCCCAATGGTGCCAGGGCACTCTCTGCACTCACTGCACTGCATCCCCAGTGGTGCCAGTGACCTCTCTGGACTCAGTGCACAGCATTCCCAGTGGTGCCAGTGCTTTCTCTGGACTCACTGCACTGCATCCCCAATGGTGCCAGTGCCCTCTCTGGACTCACTGCAGTGCATCCCCAGTGGTGCCAGTGCACTCTCTGGACTCACTGCACTGCATCGCCAGTGGTGCCAGTGCACTCTCTGGACTCACTACACTGTATCCCCAGTGGTACAAGTGCTCTCTCTGGACTCACCGCACTGCATCCCCAGTGGTGCCAGTGCACTCTCTGGACTCACTGCAGTGCATCCCCAGTGGTGCCAGTTCACTCTCTGGAAGCACGGCAGTGCATCCCCAGTGGTGCCCGTACACTCTCTGGACTCACGGCAGTGCATCCCCAGTGGTGCCAGTGCACTCTCTGGACTCACTGCGCTGCTTCCCAGTGGTGCCAGTGCACTCTCTGGACTCACTGCGCTGCATCTCCAGCTAGTGCCAGTGCACTCTCAGGACTCACTGCAGTGCATCCCAGGTGGTGCCAGTGCACTCTCTGGACTCACTGCACTGCACCCCCAGTGGTGCCAGTGCACTCTCTGGACTCACTGCACTGCATCCCCAAAGGTGCCAGGGCACTCTCTGGACACACTGCACTGCATCCCCAGTGGTGCCAGTGCACTCTCTGGACTCACTGCACTGTATCCCCAGTGGTACAAGTGCTCTCTCTGGACTCACCGCACTGCATCCCCAGTGGTGCCAGTGCACTCTCTGGACTCACTGCAGTGCATCCCCAGTGGTGCCAGTGCACTCTCTGGAAGCACGGCAGTGCATCCCCAGTGGTGCCCGTGCACTCTCTGGACTCACGGCAGTGCATCCCCAGTGGTGCCAGTGCACTCTCTGGACTCACTGCGCTGCTTCCCAATGGTGCCAGTGCACTCTCTGGACTCACTGCGCTGCATCTCCAGCTAGTGCCAGTGCACTCTCAGGACTCACTGCAGTGCATCCCAGGTGCTGCCAGTGCACTCTCTGGACTCACTGCACTGCATCTCCAGCGGTGCCAGTGCACTCTCTGGACTCACTGCACTGCATCCCCAGTGGTGCCAGTGCACTCTCTGGACTCACTGCACTGCATCCCCAGTGGTGCCAGTGCACTCTCTGGACACACTGCGCTGCATCCCCACTGGTGCCAGTGCACTCTCTGGACTCACTGCACTGTATCCCCGGTGGTACAAGTGCACTCTCTGGACTCACTGCACTGCATCCCCAGTGGTTCCAGTGCACTCTCTGGATTCACTGCACTGCATCCCCAGTGGTGCCAGTGCACTCTGTGGACTCACTGCACTGCATCCCCAGTGGTGCCAGTGCACTCTCTGGACTCACTGCAGTGCATCCCCAGTGGTGCCAGTGCACTCCTGGACTCACTGCACTGCATCCCCAGTGGTGCCGGGGCACTCTCTGGACTCACTGCACTGCATCCCCTGTGGTGCCAGTGCACTCTCTGGACTCACTGCACTGCATCCCCAGTGGTGACAGTGCACTCTCTAGACTTGCCGGGGTGCATTCCCAGTGGTGCCAGTGCACTCTCTGGACTCACTGCACTGCATTGCCATTGGTGCCAGTGCACTCTCTGGAGTCACTGCCCTGCATCCCCAGTGGTGCCAGTGCACTCTCTGGACTCACTGCAGTGCATCCCCAGTGGTGTCAGTGCACTCTCTGGACTCACTGCACTGCATCCCCAGTGGTGCCAGTACACTCTCTGGACTCACTGCAGTGCATCCCCAGTGGTGCCAGTGCACTCTTTGGACTCACTGCACTGCATCCGCAGTGGTGCCACTGCACTCTCTGGACTCACTGCAGTGCATCCCCAGTGGTGCCGGGGCACTCTCTGGACTCACTGCACTGCATCCCCAGTGGTGCCAATGCCCTCTGTGGACTCACTGCACTGCATCCCCAGTGGTGCCAGTGCACTCTCTGGACTCACTGCACTGCATCCCCAGTGGTGCCAGTGCACTCTCTGGACTCACTGCACTGCATCCCCAGTGGTGCCAGTGACCTCTCTGGACTCACTGCACTGCATCCCCAGTGGTGCCAGTGCACTCTCTGGCCTCACCGCACTGCATCCCCAGTGGTGCCAGTGCACTCTCTGGACTCACTGCACTGCATCCCCAGTGGTGCCAGTGCACTCTCTGGACTCACTGCACTGCATCCCCAGTGGTGCCAGTGCACTCTCTGGACTCACTGCACTGCATCCCCAGTGGTGCCAGTACACTCTCTGGACTCACTGCACTGCATCCCCAGTGGTGCCAGTGCACTCTCTGGACTCACTGCAGTGCATCCCCAGTGGTGCCAGTGCACTCTCTGGACTCACTGCACTGCATCCCCAGTGGTGCCAGTGCACTCTTTGGACTCACTGCACTGCATCCCCAGTGGTGCCAGTGCACTCTCTGGACTCACGGCACTGCATCCCCGGTGGTTCCAGTGCACTCTCTGGACTCACCAGGGTGCATCCCCAGTGGTGCCAGTGAACTCTCTGGACTCACGGCACTGCATCCCCAGTGGTGCCAGTGCACTCTCTGGACTCACTGCACTGCATCACCAGTGGTGCCAGTGCACTCTCTGGACTCACTGCAGTGCATCCCCACTGGTGCCAGTGCACTCTGTGGACTCACTGCACTGCATCCCCAGTGGTGCCAGTGCACTCTCTGGACTCACTGCACTGCATCCCCAGTGGTGCCAGTGCACTCTCTGGACTCACTGCAGTGCATCCCCAGTGGTGCCAGTGCACTCTCTGGACGCACTGCACTGCATCCCTAGTGGTGCCAGTGCACTCTCTGGACTCACTGCACTGCATCCCCTGTGGTGCCAGGGCACTCTCTGGACTCACTGCACTGCATCCCCAGTGGTGCCAGTGACTTCTCTGGACTCAGTGCACTGCATTCCCAGTGGTGCCAGTGCACTCTCTGGACTCACCGGGGTGCATCCCCAATAGTGCCAGTGCCCTCTCTGGACTCACTGCACTGCATCCCCAGTGGTGCCTGTGCTCTCTCTGGACTCAATGCACTGCATCCCCAGTGGTGCCAGTGCACTCTCTGGACTCACTGCGCTGCATCCCCAGTGGTGCCAGTGCACTCTCTGGACTCACTGCACTGTATCCCCAGTGGTGCAACTGCACTCTCTGGACTCACTGCACTGCATCCCCAGTGGTGCCAGTGCACTCTCTGGACTCACCGGGGTGCATCCCCAGTGGTGCCAGTGCACTCTCTGGACTCACCAAAGTGCATCCCCAGTGGTGCCAGTGCACTCTCTGGACTCACTGCACTGCATCCCCAGTGGTGCCAATGCGCTCTCAGGACACACTGCAGTGCATCCCAGGTGGTGCCAGTGCACTCTCTGGACTCACTGCACTGCATCTCCAGCGGTGCCAGTGCACTCTCTGGACTCACTGCACTGCATCCCCAGTGGTGCCAGTGCACTCTCTGGACTCACTGCACTGCACCCCCAGTGCTGCCAGTGCACTCTCTGGACTCACTGCACTGCATCCCCAAAGGTGCCAGGGCACTCTCTGGACACACTGCACTGCATCCCCAGTGGTGCCAGTGCACTCTCTGCACTTACTGCAGTGCATCACCAGTGCTGCCAGTGCACTCTCCTGACTCACTGCACTGCATCCCCAGTGGTGCCAGTGCACTCTCTGGACTCACGGCAGTGCATCCCCAGTGGTGCCAGTGCACTCTCTGGAAGAACGGCAGTGCATCCCCAGTGGTGCCAGTGCACTCTCTGGACTCACTGCGCTGCATCCCCAGTGGTGCCAGTGCACTCTCTGGACTCACTGCACTGTATCCCCAGTGGTGCAAGTGCACTCTCTGGACTCACTGCACTGCATCCCCAGTGGTTCCAGTGCACTCTCTGCATTCACTGCACTGCATCCCCAGTGGTGCCAGTGCACTCTCTGGACTCACTGCACTGCATCCCCAGTGGTGCCAGTGCACTCCTGGACTCACTGCAGTGCATCCCCAGTGGTGCCAGTGCACTCTCTGGACTCACTGCACTGCATCACCTGTGGTGCCAGTGCACTCTCTGGACTCACTGCACTGCATTCCCAGTGGTGACAGTGTACTCTCTAGACTTGCCGGGGTGCATCCCCAGTGGTGCCAGTGCACTCTCTGGACTCACTGCACTGCATCCCCAGTGGTGCCAGTGCACTCTTTGGACTCACTGCACTGCATCCGCAGTGGTGCCACTGCACTCTCTGGACTCACTGCAGTGCATCCCCAGTGGTGCCGGGGCACTCTCTGGACTCACTGCACTGCATCCCCAGTGGTGCCAGTGCCCTCTGTGGTCTCACTGCACTGCATCCCCAGTGGGGCCAGTGCACTCTCTGGACTCACTGCACTGCATCCCAAGTGGTGACAGTGCACTCTCTGGACTTGCCGGGGTGCATCCCCAGTGGTGCCAGTGCACTCTCTGGACTCACCGGGGTGCATCCCCAGTGGTGCCAGTACACTCTCTGGACTCGCTGCACTGCATCCCCAGTGGTGCCAGTGCACTCTCTGAGCTCACTGCAGTGCATCCCCAGTGGTGCCAGTGCACTCTCTGGACTCACTGCACTGCATCCCCAGTGGTGCCAGTGCACTCTTTGGACTCACTGCACTGCACCCCCAGTGGTGCCACTGCACTCTCTGGACTCACGGCACTGCATCCCCGGTGGTTCCAGTGCACTCTCTGGACTCACTGCGCTGCATCCCCAGTGGTGCCAGTGCACTCTCTGGACTCACGGCACTGCATCCCCAGTGGTGCCAGTGCACTCTCTGGACTCACTGCACTGTATCCCCAGTGGTGCCAGTGCACTCTCTGGACTCACTGCAGTGCATCCCCACTGGTGCCAGTGCACTCTCTGGACTCACGGCACTGCATCCCCAGTGGTGCCAGTGCACTCTCTGGACTCACTGCACTGCACCCCCAGTGGTGCCAGTGCACTCTCTGGACTCACAGCACTGCATCCCCAGTGGTGCCAGTGCACTCTGTGGACTCACTGCACTGCATCCCCAGTGGTGCCAGTGCACACTCTGGACTCACGGCACTGCATCCCCAGTGGTGCTAGTGCACTCTCCGGACCAACGGCACTGCATCCCCAGTGGTGCCATTGCACTCTCTGGACTCACTGCACTGCATCCCCAGTGGTGCCAGTGTACTCTCTGGACTCACTGCACTGCATCCCCAGTGGTGCCAAGGCACTCTGTTGACTCACTGCACTGCATTGCCATTGGTGCCAGTGCAATCTCTGGACTCATTGCAGTGCATCCCCAGTGGTGCCAGTGCACTCTCTGGACTCACGGCACTGCATCCCCAGTGGTGCCAGTGCACTCTCTGGACTCACTGCAGTGCATCCCCAGTGGTGCCAGTGCACTCTCTGGACTCACAGCACTGCATCCCCAGTGGTGCCAGTGACCTCTCTGGACTCACTGCGCTGCATCCCCAGTGGTGCCAGTGCACTCTCTGGACTCACTGCACTGTATCCCCAGTGGTACAAGTGCTCTCTCTGGACTCACTGCACTGCATCCCCAGTGGTGCCAGTGCACTCTCTGGTCTCACTGCAGTGCATCCCCAGTGGTGCCAGTGCACTCTCTGGAAGCACGGCAGTGCATCCCCAGTGGTGCCCGTGCACTCTCTGCACTCACGGCAGTGCATCCCCAGTGGTGCCAGTGCACTCTCTGGACTCACTGCGCTGCTTCCCAATGGTGCCAGTGCACTCTCTGGACTCACTGCGCTGCATCTCCAGCTATTGCCAGTGCACTCTCAGGACTGACTGCAGTGCATCCCAGGTGGTGCCAGTGCACTCTCTGGACTCACTGCACTGCATCTCCAGCGGTGCCAGTGCACTCTCTGGACTCACTGCACTGCATCCCCAGTGGTGCCAGTGCACTCTCTGGACTCACTGCACTGCACCCCCAGTGGTGCCAGTGCACTCTCTGGACTCACTGCACTGCATCCCCAGTGGTGCCAGGGCACTCTCTGGACACACTGCACTGCATCCCCAGTGGTGCCAGTGCACTCTCTGCACTTACTGCAGTGCATCCCCAGTGGTGCCAGTGCACTCTCTGGACTCACTGCACTGCATCCCCAGTGGTGCCAGTGCACTCTCTGGATTCACTGCACTGCATCCCCAGTGGTGCCAGTGCACTCTGTGGACTCACTGCACTGCATCCCCAGTGGTGCCAGTGCACTCTCTGGACCCACTGCAGTGCATCCCCAGTGGTGCCAGAGCACTCCTGGACTCACTGCAGTGCATACCCAGTGGTGCCAGTGCACTCTCTGGACTCACTGCACTGCATCCCCTGTGGTGCCAGTGCACTTTCTGGACTCACTGCACTGCATCCCCAGTGGTGACAGTGCACTCTCTAGACCTGCCGGGGTGCATCCCCAGTGGTGCCAGTGCACTCTCTGGACTCACTGCACTGCATCCCCAGTGGTGCCAGTGCACTCTCTGGACTCACTGCAGTGCATCCCCAGTGGTGTCAGTGCACTCTCTGGACTCACTGCACTGCATCCCCAGTGGTGCCAGTACACTCTCTGGACTCACTGCAGTGCATCCCCAGTGGTGCCAGTGCACTCTTTGGACTCACTGCACTGCATCCGCAGTGGTGCCACTGCACTCTCTGGACTCACTGCAGTGCATCCCCAGTGGTGCCGGGGCACTCTCTGGACTCACTGCACTGCATCCCCAGTGGTGCCAGTGCCCTCTGTGGACTCACTGCACTGCATCCCCAGTGGGGCCAGTGCACTCTCTGGACTCACTGCACTGCATCCCAAGTGGTGACAGTGCACTCTCTGGACTTGACGGGGTGCATCCCCAGTGGTGCCAGTGCACTCTCTGCACTCACCGGGGTGCATCCCCAGTGGTGCCAGTGCACTCTCTGGAGTCACTGCACTGCATCCCCAGTGGTGCCAGTGACCTCTCTGGACTCACTGCACTGCATCCCCAGTGGTGCCAGTGCAATCTCTGGCCTCACGGCACTGCATCCCCAGTGGTGCCAGTGCACTCTCTGGACTCACTGCACTGCATCCCCAGTGGTGCCAGTGCACTCTCTGGACTCACTGCACTGCATCCCCAGTGGTGCCAGTACACTCTCTGGACTCACTGCACTGCATCCCCAGTGGTGACAGTGCACTCTCTGAGCTCCCTGCAGTGCATCCCCAGTGGTGCCAGTGCACTCTCTGGACTCACTGCACTGCATCCCCAGTGGTGCCAGTGCACTCTCTGGAATCACTGCAGTGCATCCCCACTGGTGCCAGTGCACTCTCTGGACTCACGGCACTGCATCCCCAGTGGTGCCAGTGCACTCTCTGGACTCACGGCACTGCATCCCCAGTGGTGCCAGTGCACTCTCTGGACTCACTGCACTGCATCCCCAGTGGTGACAGTGCACTCTCTGGACTCACTGCACTGCATCCCCAGTGGTGCCAGGGCACTCTCTGCACTCACTGCACTGCATCCCCAGTGGTGCCAGTGACCTCTCTGGACTCAGTGCACAGCATTCCCAGTGGTGCCAGTGCACTCTCTGGACTCACCGGGGTGCATACCCAGTGGTGCCAGTGCCCTCTCTGGACTCACTGCAGTGCATCCCCAGTGGTGCCAGTGCACTCTCTGGACTCACTGCACTGCATCACCAGTGGAGCCAGTGACCTCTCTGGACTCACTGCGCTGCATCCCCAGTGGTGCCAGTGCACTCTCTGGACTCACTGCACTGTATCTCCAGTGGTACAAGTGCTCTCTCTGGACTCACTGCACTGCATCCCCAGTGGTGCCAGTGCACTCTCTGGACTCACTGCAGTGCATCCCCAGTGGTGCCAGTGCACTCTCTGGAAGCACGGCAGTGCATCCCCAGTGGTGTCCGTGCACTCTCTGGACTCACGGCAGTGCATCCCCAGTGGTGCCAGTGCACTCTCTGGACTCACTGCGCTGCTTCCCAATGGTGCCAGTGCACTCTCTGGACTCACTGCGCTGCATCTCCAGCCAGTGCCAGTGCACTCTCTGGACTCACTGCAGTGCATCCCCAGTGGTGCCAGTGAACTCTCTGGACTCACTGCAGTGCAACCCCAGTGGTGCCAGTGCACTCTCTGGACTCACTGCACTGCATCCCCAGTGGTGCCAGTGCACTCTCTGGACTCACTGCACTGCACACCCAGTGGTGCCAGTGCCCTGTCTGGACTCACTGCACTGCATCCCCAGTGGTGCCCGTGCACTCTCTGGACTCACTGCACTGCATCCCCAAGGGTGCCAGTGCACTCTCTGGACTCACTGCAGTGCATCCCCAGTGGTGCCAGTGCACTCTCTGGACACACTGCACTGCATCCCCAATGGTGCCAGTGCACTCTCTGCACTTACTGCAGTGCATCCCCAGTGGTGCCAGTGCACTCTCTGGACTCACCGGGGTGCATCCCCAGTGGTGCCAGTGCACTCTCTGGACTCACCAAAGTGCATCCCCAGTGGTGCCAGTGCACTCTCTGGACTCACGGCACTGCATCCCCAGTGGTGCCAGTGCACTCTCTGGACTCACTGCACTGCATCCCCAGTGGTGCCAGTGCACTCTCTTGAGTCACTGCACTGCATCCCCAGTGGTGCCAGTGCACTCTCTGGACTCACTGCACTGCATCCCCAGTGGTGCCAGTGCACTCTCTGGACTCACTGCAGTGCATCCCCAATCGTACCAGTGCACTCTCTGGACTCACTGCACTGCATCCCCAGTGGTGCCACTGCAATCTCTGGTCTCACTGCAGTGCATCCCCAGTGGTGCCAGTGCACTCTCTTGACTCACTGCAGTGCATCCCCAGTGGTGCCAGTGCACTCTCTGGACTCACTGCAGTGCATCCCCAGTGGTACCAGTGCACTCTCTGGACTCACTGCACTGCATCCCCTGTGGTGCCAGTGCACTCTCTGGACTCACGGCACTGCATCCCCAGTGGTGACAGTGCACTCTCTGGACTTGCCGGGGTGCATCCGCAGTGGTGCCAGTGCACTCTCTGGACTCACCGGGGTGCATCCCCAGAGGTGCCAGTGCACTCTCTGGACTCACTGCACTGCATCCCCAGTGGTGCCAGTGCACTCTCTGGACTCACCGCACTGCATCACCAGTGGTGCCAGTGCAGTCTCTGGACTCACTGCACTGCATCCCCAGTGGTGCCAGTGCAATCTCTGGACTCACTGCAGTGCATCCCCAGTGGTGCCAGTGCACACTCTGTACTCATTGCACTGCATCCCCAGTGGTGCCAGTGCACTCTCTGGACTCACTGCAGTGCATCCCCAGTGGTGCCAGTGCACTCTCTGGACTCACTGCAGTGCATCCCCAGTGGTACCAGTGCACTCTCTGGACTCACTTCAGTGCATCCCCAGTGGTGCCAGTGCACTCTCTGGAGTCACTGCACTGCATCCCCAGTGGTGCCAGTGCCCTCTGTGGACTCACTGCACTGCATCCCCAGTGGTGAGAGTGCACTCTCTGGAAGCACGGCAGTGCATCCCCAGTGGTGCCAGTGCACTCTCTGGACTTACGGCAGAGCATCCCGAGTGGTGCCAGTGTACTCTCTGGACTCACGGCAGTGCATCCCCAGTGGTACCAGTGCACTCTCTGGACTCACTGCACTGCATCCCCAGTGGTACCAGTTCACTCTCTGGACTCACTGCAGTGCATCCCCAGTGGTACCAGTGCACTCTCTGGACTCACTGCACTGCATCCCCAGTGGTGCCAGTGCACTCTCTGGACTCACTGCACTGCATCCCCAGTGGTGACAGTGCACTCTCTGGACTTGCCGGGGTGCATCCGCAGTGGTGCCAGTGCACTCTCTGGACTCACCGGGGTTCATCCCCAGAGGTGCCAGTGCACTCTCTGGACTCACTGCACTGCATCCCCAGTCGTGCCTGTGACCTCTCTGGACTCACTGCATTGCATCCCCAGTGGTGCCAGTGCACTCTCTGGACTCACTGCACTGCATCCCCAATCGTACCAGTGCACTCTCTGGACTCACTGCACTGCATCCCCAGTGGTGCCACTGCAATCTCTGGACTCACTGCAGTGCATTCCCAGTGGTGCCAGTGCACACTCTGGACTCACTGCACTGTATCCCCAGTGGTGCCAGTGCACTCTCTGGACTCACTGCAGTGCATCCCCAGTGGTGCCAGTGCACTCTCTGGACTCACTGCACTGCATCCCCAGTGGTGCCAGTGCACTCTCTGGACTCACTGCAGTGCATCCCCAGTGGTGCCAGTGCACTCTCTGGACTCACTGCACTGCATCCCTAGTGGTGCCAGTGCACTCTCTGGACTCACTGCACTGCATCCCCTGTGGTGCCAGGGCACTCTCTGGACTCACTGCACTGCATCCCCAGTGGTGCCAGGGACCTCTCTGGACTCAGTGCACTGCATTCCCAGTGGTGCCAGTGCACTCTCTGGACTCACCGGGGTGCACCCCAATAGTGCCAGTGCCCTCTCTGGACTCACTGCACTGCATCCCCAGTGGTGCGAGTGCACTCTCTGGACTCACTGCACTGCATCCCCAGTGGTGCCAGTGCACTCTCTGGACTCACTGCGCTGCATCCCCAGTGGTGCCAGTGCACTCTCTGGACTCACTGCACTGTATCCCCAGTGGTGCAACTGCACTCTCTGGACTCACTGCACTGCATCCCCAGAGGTGCCAGTGCACTCTCTGGACTCACTGCACTGCATCCCCAGTGGTGCCAGTGCACTCTCTGGACTCACTGCACTGCATCCCCAGTGGTGCCAATGCGCTCTCAGGACTCACTGCAGTGCATCCCAGGTGGTGCCAGTGCACTCTCTGGACTCACTGCACTGCATCTCCAGGGGTGCCAGTGCACTCTCTGGACTCACTGCACTGCATCCCCAGTGGTGCCAGTGCACTCTCTGGACTCACTGCACTGCACCCCCAGTGGTGCCAGTGCACTCTCTGGACTCACTGCACTGCATCCCCAAAAGGTGCCAGGGCACTCTCTGGACACACTGCACTGCATCCCCGGTGGTGCCAGTGCACTCTCTGCACTTACTGCAGTGCATCCCCAGTGGTGCCAGTGCACTCTCTGGACTCACTGCACTGCATCCCCAGTGGTGCCAGTGCACTCTCTGGACTCACAGCAGTGCATCCCCAGTGGTGCCAGTGCACTCTCTGGAAGCACGGCAGTGCATCCCCAGTGGTGCCAGTGCACTCTCTGGACTCACTGCGCTGCATCCCCAGTGGTGCCAGTGCACTCTCTGGACTCACTGCACTGTATCCCCAGTGGTGCCAGTGCACTCTCTGGACTCACTGCACTGCATCCCCAGTGGTGCCAGTGCACTCTCTGGACTCACTGCAGTGCATCCCCAGTGGTGCCAGTGCACTCCTGGACTCACTGCAGTGCATCCCCAGTGGTGCCAGTGCACTCTCTGGACTCACTGCACTGCATCCCCTGTGGTGCTAGTGCACTCTCTGGACACACTGCACTGCATCCCCAGTGGTGACAGTGCACTCTCTAGACTTACCGGGGTGCATCCCCAGTGGTGCCAGTGCACTCTCTGGACTCACTGCACTGCATCCCCAGTGGTGCCAGTGCACTCTCTGGAGTCACTGCCCTGCATCCCCAGTGGTGCCAGTGCACTCTCTGGACTCACTGCAGTGCATCCCCAGTGGTGTCAGTGCACTCTCTGGACTCACTGCACTGCATCCCCAGTGGTGCCAGTACACTCTCTGAACTCACTGCAGTGCATCCCCAGTGGTGCCAGTGCACTCTTTGGACTCACTGCACTGCATCCGCAGTGGTGTCACTGCACTCTCTGGACTCACTGCAGTGCATCCCCAGTGGTGCCGGGGCACTCTCTGGACTCACTGCACTGCATCCCCAGTGGTGCCAGTGCCCTCTGTGGACTCACTGCACTGCATCCCCAGTGGGGCCAATGCACTCTCTGGACTCACTGCACTGCATCCCAAGTGGTGACAGTGCACTCTCTGGACTTGCCGGGGTGCATCCCCAGTGGTGCCAGTGCACTCTCTGGACTCACTGCACTGCACCCCCAGTGGTGCAAGTGCACTCTCTGGACTCACTGCACTGCATCCCCAGTGGTGCCAGTGACCTCTCTGGACTCACTGCACTGCATCCCCAGTGGTGCCAGTGCAATCTCTGGCCTCACGGCACTGCGTCCCCAGTGGTGCCAGTGCACTCTCTGGACTCACTGCACTGCATCCCCAGTGGTGCCAGTGCACTCTCTGGACTCACGGCACTGCATCCCCGGTGGTGCCAGTGCACTCTCTGGACTCACTGCGCTGCATCCCCAGTGGTGCCAGTGCACTCTCTGGACTCACTGCACTGCATCCCCAGTGGTGCCAGTGCACTCTCTGGACTCACTGCACTGCATCCCTAGTGGTGCCAGTGCACTCTCTGGACTCACGGCACTGCATCCCCAGTGGGGCCAGTGCACTCTCTGGACTCACTGCAGTGCATCCCTAGTGGTGCCAGTCCACTCTCTGGACTCACTGCACTGCATCCCCAGTGGTGCCAGTGCACACTCTGGACTCACGGCACTGCATCCCCAGTGGTGCTAGTGCACTCTCCGGACCAACGGCACTGCATCCCCAGTGGTGCCATTGCACTCTCTGGACTCACTGCACTGCATCCCTAGTGGTGCCAATGCACTCTCTGGACTCACTGCACTGCATCCCCTGTGGTGCCAGGGCACTCTCTGGACTCACTGCACTGCATCCCCATTGGTGCCAGTGACCTCTCTGGACTCAGTGCACTGCATTCCCAGTGGTGCCAGTGCATTCTCTGGACTCACCGGGGTGCATCCCCAATAGTGCCAGTGCCCTCTCTGGACTCACTGCAGTGCATCCCCAGTGGTGCCAGTGCACTCTCTGGACTCACTGCACTGCATCCCCAGTGGTGCCAGTGCACTCTCTGGACTCACTGCGCTGCATCCCTAGTGGTGCCAGTGCACTCTCTGGACTCACTGCACTGTATCCCCAGTGGTGCAACTGCACTCTCTGGACTCACTGCACTGCATCCCCAGTGGTGCCAGTGCACTCTCTGGACTCACTGCACTGCATCCCCAGAGGTGCCAGTGCACTCTCTGGACTCACTGCACTGCATCCCCAGTGGTGCCAGTGCACTCTCTGGAGTCACTGCACTGCATCCCCAGTGGTGCCAATGCGCTCTCAGGACTCACTGCAGTGCATCCCAGGTGGTGCCAGTGCACTCTCTGGACTCACTGCACTGCATCTCCAGCGGTGCCAGTGCACTCTCTGGACTCACTGCACTGCATCCCCAGTGGTGCCAGTGCACTCTCTGGACTCACTGCACTGCACCCCCAGTGGTGCCAGTGCACTCTCTGGACTCACTGCACTGCATCCCCAAAGGTGCCAGGGCACTCTCTGGACACACTGCACTGCATCCCCAGTGGTGCCAGTGCACTCTCTGCACTTACTGCAGTGCATCACCAGTGCTGCCAGTGCACTCTCTGGACTCACTGCACTGCATCCCCAGTGGTGCCAGTGCACTCTCTGGACTCACGGCAGTGCATCCCCAGTGGTGCCAGTGCACTCTCTGGAAGCACGGCAGTGCATCCCCAGTGGTGCCAGTGCACTCTCTGGACTCACTGCACTGCATCCCCAGTGGTGCCAGTGCACTCTCTGGACTCACTGCACTGTATCCCCAGTGGTGCCAGTGCACTCTCTGGACTCACTGCACTGCATCCCCAGTGGTGCCAGTGCACTCTCTGGACTCACTGCAGTGCATCCCCAGTGGTGCCAGTGCACTCCTGGACTCACTCCAGTGCATCCCCAGTGGTGCCAGTGCACTCTCTGGACACACTGCACTGCATCCCCAGTGGTGACAGTGCACTCTCTAGACTTGCCGGGGTGCATCCCCAGTGGTGCCAGTGCACTCTCTCGACTCACTGCGCTGCATCCCCAGTGGTGCCAGTGCACTCTCTGGACTCACTGCACTGCATCCCCTGTGGTGCCAGTGCACTCTCTGGACACACTGCACTGCATCCCCAGTGGTGACAGTGCACTCTCTAGACTTGCCGGGGTGCATCCCCAGTGGTGCCAGTGCACTCTCTCGACTCACTGCCCTGCATCCCCAGTGGTGCCAGTGCACTCTCTGGACTCACTGCACTGCATCCGCAGTGGTGTCACTGCACTCTCTGGACTCACTGCAGTGCATCCCCAGTGGTGCCGGGGCACTCTCTGGACTCACTGCACTGCATCCCCAGTGGTGCCAGTGCCGTCTGTGGACTCACTGCACTGCATCCCCAGTGGGGCCAGTGCACTCTCTGGTCTCACTGCACTGCATCCCAAGTGGTGACAGTGCACTCTCTGGACTTGCCGGGGTGCATCCCCAGTGGTGCCAGTGCACTCTCTGGACTCACCGGGGTGCATCCCCAGTGGTGCCAGTGCACTCTCTGGACTCACTGCACTGCATCCCCAGTGGTGCCAGTGCACTCTCTGGACTCACTGCACTGCATCCCCAGTGGTGCCAGTGCACTCTCTGGACTCACTGCACTGCAACCCCACTGGTGCCAGTGCACTCCCTGGACTCACTGCAGTGCATCCCCAGTGGTGCCAGTGCACTCTCTGGAGTCACTGCACTGCATCCCCAGTGGTGCCAGTGCACTCTCTGAGCTCACTGCAGTGCATCCCCAGTGGTGCCAGTGCACTCTCTGGACTCACTGCACTGCATCCCCAGTGGTGCCAGTGCACTCTTTGGACTCACTGCACTGCATCCCCAGTGGTGCCACTGCACTCTCTGGACTCACGGCACTGCATCCCCGGTGGTTCCAGTGCACTCTCTGGACTCACTGCGCTGCATCCCCAGTGGTGCCAGTGCACTCTCTGGACTCACGGCACTGCATCCCCAGTGGTGCCAATGCACTCTCTGGACTCACTGCACTGCATCCCCAGTGGTGCCAGTGCACTCTCTGGACTCACTGCACTGCATCCCTAGTGGTGCCAGTGCACTCTCTGGACTCACGGCACTGCATCCCCAGTGGTTCCAGTGCACTCTCTGGACTCACTGCAGTGCATCCCCAGTGGTGCCAGTGCACTCTCTGGACTCACTGCATTGCATCCCCAATCGTACCAGTGCACTCTCTGGACTCAGTGCACTGCATCCCCAGTGGTGCCAGTGCAATCTCTGGTCTCACTACAGTGTATCCCCAGTGGTGCCAGTGCACTCTCTGGACTCCTTGCACTGCATCCCCAGTGGTGCCAGTGCACTCTCTGGACTCACTGCAGTGCATCCCCACTGGTGCCAGTGCACTCTCTGGACTCACGGCAGTGCATCCCCAGTGGTGCCAGTGCACTCTCTGGACTCACTGCACTGCATCCCCAGTGGTGAGAGTGCACTCTCTGGACTTGCCGGGGTGCATCACCAGTGGTGCCAGTGCACTCTCTGGACTCACCGGGGTGCATCCCCGGTGGTGCCAGTGCACTCTCTGGACTCACTGCACTGCATCCCCAGTGGTGCCAGTGCACTCTCTGGACTTGCCGGGGTGCATCCCAGTGGTGCCAGTGCACTCTCTGCACTCACCGGGGTGCATCCCCAGTCGTGCCAGTGCACTCTGTGTACTCAGTGCACTGCATCCCCAGTGGTGCCAGTGCACTCTCTGGACTCACTGCAGTGCATCCCCAGTGGTGACAGTGCACTCTCTGGACTTGCCGGGGTGCATCACCAGTGGTGCCAGTGCACTCTCTGGACTCACCGGGGTGCATCCCCGGTGGTGCCAGTGGACTGTCTGGACTCACTGCACTGCATCCCCAGTGGTGCCAGTGCACTCTCTGGACTCACTGCACTGCACCCCCAGTGGTGCCAGTGCACTCTCTGGACTCACTGCACTGCATCCCCAAAGGTGCCAGGGCACTCTCTGGACACACTGCACTGCATCCCAGGTGGTGCCAGTGCACTCTCTGCACTTACTGCAGTGCATCACCAGTGGTGCCACTGCACTCTCTGGACTCACTGCACTGCATCCCCAGTGGTGCCAGTGCACTCTCTGGAAGCACTGCAGTGCATCCCCAGTGGTGCCAGTGCACTCTCTGGACTCACTGCGCTGCATCCCCAGTGGTGCCAGTGCACTCTCTGGACTCACTGCACTGTATCCCCAGTGGTGCAAGTGCACTCTCTGGACTCACTGCACTGCATCCCCAGTGGTGCCAGTGCACTCTCTGGACTCACTGCACTGCATCCCCAGTGGTGCCAGTGCACTCTCTGGACTCAGTGCAGTGCATTCCCAGTGGTGCCAGTGCACTCCTGGACTCACTGCAGTGCATCCCCAGTGGTGCCAGTGCACTCTCTGGACTCACTGCACTGCATCCCCTGTGGTGCCAGTGCACTCTCTGCACTCACTGCACTGCATCCCCAGTGGTGACAGTGCACTCTCTGGACTCACCGGTGTGCATCCCCAGTGGTGCCAGTGCACTCTCTGGACTCACTGCACTGCATCCCCAGTGGTGTCAGTGCACTCTCTGGACTCACTGCACTGCATCCCCAGTGGTGCCAGTACACTCTCTGGACTCACTGCAGTGCATCCCCAGTGGTGCCAGTGCACTCTTTGGACTCACTGCACTGCATCCGCAGTGGTGCCACTGCACTCTCTGGACTCACTGCACTGCATCCCCAGTGGTGCCAGTGCACTCTCTGGACTCACTGCACTGCATCCCCAGTGGTGACAGTGCACTCTCTGGACTCACGGCAGTGCATCCCCAGTGGTGCCAGTGCACTCTCTGGAAGCACGGCAGTGCATCCCCAGTGGTGCCAATGCCCTCTCTGGACTCACTGCAGTGCATCGCCAGTGGTGCCAGTGCAGTCTCTGTGTTAGTGTTGGGGAGAATCGAATGGATGTTTTACTAATGTCTCTTAGGTAATGGGACCTACAGTATAATTAAGCATTGCCAAATGTACTTACATTATCAATCAATCTATATATACTGGAAACTTAGGGAGTACATTGAACAATCAAAAGAATCATTGAAAGGGAACCCTGGGAGGGAACAGGTACAACCTGACCTTGGATAAGGGCCTGGAAATGATGAAATGAGTTGAAGCAGAACCAAGAAGCGGAGGGAGCATGCGTCGAGTAAGAAAGGTGAAAAGTTTAGCGGAGAGGAAGACTCCTTACTTCATCTGGACGACCACCTGGACGACCACCAGAGTGCGCCACGCATGTGCAAAGGGGAGGGGAGCTAATTAGAATGAAAAGCGAGGCTGATGTTGCAACCTGTAATGAATATGTATACCTGACGCAATATTGTATGTATAAATAACGGCTGGGAAGTAACGGGACTTGAAGCCAGATTTGGGCACCTGCCCCGGCTTCCAGCGCTGAATAAAGCACCTTCATATGATCACTTGGTGGTTATGTGGTTGCTACGCTAACATTTTGGCGACCCAGGTGGGACAGCGTGGGCACTGCTGAGGCGGCTCGTGTCTCGGTTTCGCTCCAGCCGGCACCGAGGGATTCTCGGGGAGCAGTTGACCACGACCGACCTCCGCTGCTCACGACGTACCACTGGAGTGGTAAGCAAAGGTGCTTTCAACTTTGGGTATTCGGTACCAATTTGGTTGGGAAAGCCTGCCGGTCAGACGTGGCGAAAGCCACGCTCGGTTGGGCAGGGAGCTCCCGGGGTAAGCCTAGGCGCCGTCCGTTAGACAGAGCGAAAGCTCTGCAGGTTCGGCATTGGTGGTTTGGTATTGGTAATTGTATTGGTTTGTGCTGAAGGGTCAGCACTTGGTATTATTGGTATGTAGTAAGCACGCTGCTGCTCCGGCAGCTTCTGGGAAAGCGTGCTGCTGCTCCGGCAGCTTTTGGGAGAGCACGCTGCTGCTCCGGCAGCTTTTGGGAAAGCGTGCTGCTGCTCCGGCAGCTTTTGGGAGAGCACGCTGCTGCTCCGGCAGCTTCTTGGTGAGCGTGCTGCTGCTCCGGCAGCTTTTGGGAGAGCACGCTGCTGCTCCGGCAGCTTTTGGGAAAGCGTGCTGCTGCTCCGGCAGCTTTTGGGAAAGCGTGCTGCTGCTCCGGCAGCTTCTGGGAGAGCACGCTGCTGCTCCGGCAGCTTTTGGGAGAGTGTGCTGCTGCTCCGGCAGCTTTTGGGAAAGCGTGCTGCTGCTCCGGCAGCTTTTGGGAAAGAGTGCTGCTGCTCCGGCAGCTTTTGGGAGAGCACGCTGCTGCTCCGGCAGCTTTTGGGAAAGCATGCTGCTGCTCCGGCAGCTTTTGGGAGAGCACGCTGCTGCTCCGGCAGCTTTTGGGAAAGCGTGCTGCTGCTCCGGCAGCTTTTGGGAGAGCACGCTGCTGCTCCGGCAGCTTCTTGGTGAGCACGCTGCTGCTCCGGCAGCTTTTGGGAAAGCGTGCTGCTGCTCCGGCAGCTTTTGGGAAAGCGTGCTGCTGCTCCGGCAGCTTCTTGGTGAGCGTGCTGCTGCTCCGGCAGCTTTTGGGAGAGCACGCTGCTGCTCCGGCAGCTTTTGGGAAAGCGTGCTGCTGCTCCGGCAGATTTTGGGAAAGCGTGCTGCTGCTCCGGCAGCTTCTGGGAGAGCACGCTGCTGCTCCGGCAGCTTTTGGGAGAGTGTGCTGCTGCTCCGGCAGCTTTTGGGAAAGCGTGCTGCTGCTCCGGCAGCTTTTGGGAGAGCACGCTGCTGCTCCGGCAGCTTTTGGGAAAGCGTGCTGCTGCTCCGGCAGCTTTTGGGAGAGCATGCTGCTGCTCCGGCAGCTTTTGGGAAAGCGTGCTGCTGCTCCGGCAGCTTCTGGGAGAGCACGCTGCTGCTCCGGCAGCTTTTGGGAGAGTGTACTGCTGCTCCGGCAGCTTCTGGGAAAGTGTGCTGCTGCTCTGGCAGCTTTTGGGTTTGTATCATAAGCTCAAAATGAAAAAGATCAAAGGAATTCTGGGAAAAGATGTACCTATCCCGCGGACATCCCCGCTGGGGTGTTTGCTAGCACACTGGAAAGAGGGAGGTTTTGGTCAAGAAATGCGGAAAGGAAAGCTGATTGATTATTGTAATATTTGGTGGCCACAGTATAAACTAGAGGACCAAGAAACTTGGCCTGAGAATGGAACATTGCAATATAATACAATTTTACAATTGATGCTATTCTGTAAGCGGGAAGGAAAATATGATGAACTGCCGTATGTGGAATTATTCTTTTATTTGCGCCGAAAGCCTGAATGGCAGCATGCTTGTGGAATAATGGTGCTTGAGGTTTCAACTGAGGAACGTTGTTGTGCATGTACTAAGGAGGGACACTGTATACAGCATCAGGCAATAGAGAATAATAAGTATTATGGGGAAATGAATAATGGAAATATGGATTTGGAAGTTGCGCCGTCGGCTCCGCCGGAAGAGCCAGGACAGGGAGGGAAAAGAGAAAAGGAAGATAGCAGTAGTGATGGAGAATCCCCGACTTTAGTCTCCCCTGTGTCACATAGGACCCGGCAACAGCGAAGGGCAGGAGAAACTATAAATGAACAGGGAGGGAAAATAATCGCTCCCCTCAGGCAAGGAGTGGGGACAGAAGGACCGGTATATGTTAAGGTGCCTTTTTCAGCTGGGGATTTAATGATATGGAAACAAGCAGCCGGCACCTACAGGGAAAACCCAGATAAAGTAGCTAGGGTAATGAAAATGATAATTAAAACCCAAAATCCCGATTGGGATGATCTCCAGGTGATCCTGGATACTTTGATGGACTCGACAGAAAAAGACATGGTATTGCGGGCAGCCAGAGAGAGAGCCCGAGAAGATATACGAAATGGATTAGTGCTTGGAAATCTAGATCAAAACTTCCCCACCGAGGATCCCCAATGGGATTATAACACAGGGGATGGAATAAGGAGGCTGAAGAGATATCAAGATTGGGTACAAGTCGGGGTACAGAATGCCATGCCCCGGACTTATCAAAGGACTTCCAGCCGTTTGTGCATGAGAGACAACGATTGGCATTAGGAGTACTGACCCAGCGACTTGGGAGCTGGAAAAGACCTGTGGGGTATTTTTCTAAACAATTGGATGCAGTAAGCGCTGGATGGCCCTCGTGTTTAAGGGCCGTGGCAGCCACAGTCCTTTTAATACAGGAAGCCAGGAAGCTCACATTAGGGAAGCAAATTGAGTGTTCGTGCCACATATGGTGACTACGGTATTGGAGCAAAAGGGGGGCCATTGGCTATCGCCCAGCCGAATGATGAAATATCAAGCTATACTAACTGAGCAAGATGATGTAATCTTAAGAACTACTAACTTATTGAACCCAGCAGTGTTTCTAGGAACAACTACGGAGGAAGGAGACCTCAGTCATGATTGCGTGGAGATCATCGAACATACCTATGCCAGCAGAACAGACTTAAAGGATCAGCC